>NC_067401.1:94974977-95705810 GCF_016432865.1 Antechinus flavipes
TACAGAATGAATGCAGAGTGGTTTGGGGAGAGGGTAGTGGCAAGGAAGGAGACCATAAAAGGCTTCAGGAAGAAGCTGGCTCTTGAACTGAGCCTTGAAGGAAATTAGGAATTTCAAGAGGCAAAGGTAAGGAGAAAGTATGTTTCAGCTAGAGCAAAGGAACTGAGAAAAAGGATAGGGTATAAGGTGATGGAATGGCGTGCAAGGCAGTATGGCTATATTATAAAGACAAGGAAAAATAGGAAAGGACCGGTTTTTTTTAAGATCCAATAAAATAGTTTATTTAATGGCAATGAAAACATATATATTTATAAATTTACTTAATTTTTAATCAAAACTGAATGTTTCAGTTTATACAAGAAAAGTCATTACCTTTGTTCTGTTAAACTCCTTAGACAATGGCCAATCTAATCTACCCAAATTACATTCTAAAGCAATTCTTGTTTTTCTGAGCCTGTCTCTTCATTGTAAAGAAAACAGAATGATCTAATCATCATTGTTCATTTTGGACAAACACTTTTAATACAACTTTTTAAAAAACTATAGAAATTACTGTATGAACATTGGCAGTTTATTTATGATGTCAAATCCTTAAAGTCTTATGTTAACATTCTAAAATTAAGTATTTCATTTCTCTCACAATATGTTTAAAGATATAAGAAGTATTTAAAAGTCTACATTTATAATTTTGAAGCATTAAATGTCTTAAAAAGTGCTATCAAGGTGTGTCTACATTTCAGGAAGACAAATTTCTCCTTGAAAAAGGGGCCAGGTTTTAAATAGCATTAGATAATAAAATAGAAATTTATATTTCATCTGTGAGGCAATAGGGAGTTTGTTGAGTAGGAAGGCAGCATGATCAAACATGCATTTGAGGAAAATCACTTTGGCAACTGTATGAAGAGAAGATTGAGGCAAGGAAAAATAATAGGAAACTACTGCAATTGCCTGTGAGAGGTCTGAAGAGTTGGTTATGAGAGGATGTGTGTACAGTGAGTTCAAGGCAGGTGTCCCAAGAAGAACAATGAAATTGGGAACTTAAGTAACTGTAAAATTGATATTTTCTTCAATAGTATTTGGAAGTTTGGAAGAAGGATTAAGTGTTGGGGGAAGTATACTAAGTTCTGCTTTTGGACATGTTGAATATTCAATATCCAATTCAAAATGTCTAATAAGCAATTGGTGATGTGGGAACTAGATCTTTGCTAAGAGACTAGGGCTTGGATAGGTAGCAGACTTTCACTGTTAATATAATAATTTCTAGTTTTAAAAAAGTCCTATTTTAAGTGTTTGCCCAAATTGAACAATATTTTTTCTTTATAATTAAGAGACACTCAGGAAAAAAAATTCATTTAGGATTTAATTTGGGCAGATTGGCCAGTGTTTGGAATATATAAATTATATGTTTAAATTTAAACTCTAATGAAGTTACCAAGTAAAATAGTATAGCGGAAAAACAGAAGAAAAACAGCCTGGGACAAGGCCATGGGATCCATCCATCAGTTAGTGGATATGACATGATGATGTCATAATTAGACTGAGGAGGAGTTACCAGACAAGTAGGAGAACCAGGAGAGAACAGAATTCAGAATGTCCAGAAAGAAGAGAATTTAGAAAGAAAACGTAGTCACCACTGCCAAATGCAAAGTGGTCAAAAAGTGAGAAGAAGCCATTAGATTTTTCAATTTTGAGAGATCAGTTTTAATTGAAAGATGATGCAAAAAAAGCCAGTTTGAATAGGATTCAGAAAAGAGTGAGAAAAGAGGAAATGGAGGCCTTGAATGTTTAATACAAATTAATCTAATTGCCAGAATTACAGGAAATCAAATAAAGTCAAGTAGAAAAATTCAGGTTTTTTTGGGGGGAAAGTAGTTGTGTTTTGCTTTGAGAAGGCAAACCACCACTTGGGTGGGCTACAGCTGCCTTGCCTGAGAGTCTATGCCGGGGACTGTTAAGAAAATTGAATTATGAGATGATTCAGGCCAGTTCCAATGATCTTGTGATGGAGAGAGCCATCTGTACCCAGAAATTCAGTGGGAACTGAATGTGGATCACAACACAGTATTTTAACTTTTTGTTGTTGTTTGCTTGCACTTTTTCCTTTCTCTCTTTTTTTTCCCTTTTTGATCTGATTTTTCTTGTGTAGCAAGATAATTGTATAAATATATACTGGATTTAACATATATTGGATTACTTGCCATCTAGGGGAGTAGAAAGAGGGGGAAGAGGGGACAATTTGGAACATAAGGTTTTGCAAGGGTCAATGTAGAAAAATTATCCATGCATATGTTTTGAAAGTAAAAAAGTTTTAGTAAAAAAAAAAAAAAAAAGTTGCAGTACTTTTAATGTACAAGAGGAATTGAAATAAGGAAAGACTGGTTGGTGGTAGGGAGATGTATTCAGTCACATCTGACTCTGGGTAACCCTATGGGATTTTCTCGGCAAAGAACTGAAGTGCTTTGCTATTTTCTTCTCTAACTCATTATACAGATGAGGAACTGAAGCAAATAGGGGTTAAATAATTTGCATGACCTCAGTGGCTATCAGCTCCAACATGTTCCTGAACAAGAATTCTAATACACATGTGACCAGTAGCCATCCAGCCTCTGCTTAGAGACTTCAGAGACTGCCCAGAGGCAGTGTATTCCATTTTTGCAAAACTCTCCAAATTGTCAAACTCCTGACATCTAACGTAAATGGGTCTCTTAGTAAATTCCACTGCTCCTAATTATGTCCTTTGGGGACAAACTGAATCTTTTCCACAAGAATAGCCTTTCAAATACTTGAGGATGGCTACCTTGTGCCCCTACTCCAGGCTAAACATTCCCAGTTTCTTCAACCGATTCCTATATGAGCCTGTTTTCCTAAGTCAAAAACATCGCCTCTCCTTACAGCCTCGGATAGCCTTAGCTTTTTTGATTGTTGTATTGTTGACTAATTTAGAACTTACAATTTACTAAAACTCCTTGATATTTTTCAGACTGATAAAATTACCAAGAAACATGTGTGTATAAATATATATTTACATATATGTACATGTGAATATTATATATAATGTATGTGTATATGTGTAAACATATATATGTATATACACACATATATGGAGACAGAAAGACTTAGACAGACAGACAGAAACAGAGAGCAACAGAGACAGAGAGAAAGAGAGAATGGCTAGGATCATGGGAATACAGGGATAAAAGCCAAATTTCAAGGATAAGGAATGAGCAGATGATGAGCAAATAAAGCGAATAAATTTAGGTCATCCTTTTCAGCAGTTTGGGGATAAAGGAAAAGAGAATAGCAAAGTTATTTCCAGATGATAAGAGAATTATTTTTGTTTTAAGTGTAACTGGCTTGAGGGGTATTTACCTTTTTTTCTTTTTTCTTTTTTTTTTTTAGCATTTACTTTACTTTTTTTATTAAAGCTTTTTATTTTCAAAACATATGCACGGATAATTTTTCAACATTGACCCTTCCATAGCCTTCTGTTTCAAAATTTCCCTTCCTTCCCTCCATCCTTTCCCCTAGATGGCAAGCAATTCAATATATGTTATATATGTTAAAATATATGTTAAATTCAATATATGTAAACATTTATACAATTATCTTGCTGCACAAGAAAAATCAGATGCATAAGGAAAGAAAATGAATAAGAAAACAAAATGCATCTACTTAACTTCTTAAGCCTACTAAATGTGATAATACTATAGATCAATCAACCTGCTAAACTGCTTCCTTTTTATTATTGAGCACTGTATTGAATAGAACAAATAAAGAACTGAGAGGAGGAAGAAGATTGAAAACTGCTTCATCTTTCTGGGTGGGGGTTTCTTCTTCACAGTATACACACAGAGAGAGTTATTGATTTATTTTTAACAACTTCTCAAAGCAAAGAGGAAAATTCACTGGGGTTATTTTTGGCATCCAAATGAGTCAAGTGATGCTGTAGGAGCTCGGCAGCCATTATTATCTCTTCTCTGGGAGGCCAGTTTGAAAAGAAATGACTCCTCCAAGAGAAAGAGGGTTGAGGGAGTGTTTAAGGAGAAAGCCATACACCAAAGAAGGAATGAGACCCACGGTAACAAAGTGAATACCTGACAGATAGTTAAATAATTAATAAACAGACAGACAGATAGATAAACAAACAAACAAACTTAGATATTAAAGGGAACAGCATATGGATTGTGGGCTGACGAGGAGAAAGCAAGTTTTTGTTAAGTTGTTTAAGCCAGGTCTGACTCTTCATGAACCCATTTTGCAGTTTTCTTGGCAAAAGTACTGACTTCTCCAGCTCCATTTTACAGATAAGGAAACTGTAGCAAACAGGGTTAAGTGACTTGCTTAGTCACTTAACTGACTGCCTCGGATAGCCTTAGCTTTTTTGATTGTTGTATTATTGACTAATTTAGAATTCACAATTTACTAAAACTCCCTGATATTTTTCAGACTGATAAAATTACCAAGAAACATGTATATATAAATATATATGTACATGTGAATATTATATATAATGTATGTGTATACATAGATATGTATATACACACATATGGAGACAGAAAGACTTAGACAAACAGACAGAAACAGAGAGCAACAGAGACAGAGAGAAAGAAAGAATGGCTAGGATCATGGGAGTACAGGGACAAAAGCCAAATTTCAAGGATAAGGAATGAGCAGATAATGAGCAAATAAAGCGAATAAATAACTGCTCAGTAAGTATCTGAGGTCACAGTTGAACTCAGGAAGATGAGTTTTTCTGATTCCAAGCCCAGTGCTCTATCCACTGGACCACTTAACTACCCTTTGAGTAGAGAGAATTAAAAATAAAGAAACAAGAGAAAAAGACAATGGAAATAATTTCTGGAGGACATGGAATGATGGATACAGAGAAATTGGGCACATCTCATTCCTTTGAGGTATACAGAGAGAGGACTATGGAATTAGAGAAATTTTTCAAGAAGGGAAACAGGATATTTTTTTAAAAAGTCTCCATTGGATGGCCTTGATCTCAGTGAAACAGGAGATGACGTCATTTGCTACAAATAGGACTGAGGGATGAGCTAGAGTTTGGGAGAATAGAGAAAGTTTCATATAGATGCAGCAGTGAATGCCACAGGAAGTTAATTAAGAAGTGAATAAAAAAGATTGCCCAGAAACAGTAAGTGGAGTAAATGTGAGTAATTTCTTCTTTTCTCAATTTTAGAATCTACAATTGCTCGAAAAAAAGGGGGGGCCTCAAAATTTTTCAAAATGGCTCCCATGGCTATGGCAATAAAGTATTAAGCCAGAAATGGCCACTGGTATATCTGGAGTTTTTGTATATGTTTGGGATAGAGACATCACAATGATTATGTCCTTCTCCCATACAGCATCTAGAACTGGAAGGTACTACAAACACCATCTAATCCATTTTACATTGGAGGAAATCAAGAGTGATTTCCTCAAAGTCAAAGATGGAATTTGAATCCAGATTCTCAGATCCCACAGCCACTATCCTTTCCACAGAGAAAATTAAGGCTAAAAGAAACTGAACAAAATCCAAACAACTCTCCTCATGGTAGGGACTCCAAAACTTAACTTCTCCACCAGAAAGCCAGTCAACAAACCTTTATTAAGATCTTCTTCTGAATCAGGCACTCTGCTAAGCCCTGAGAACCAGCAAATTCCCTTTCATTTCAAACACTTTCTTAGAAAAGCCGGGTCATCATTACTGTCACTGATAATGAAATTTTGCAATAACTAGATCAACTTTAATTATCATTGAAAATTTAATTTTGTTTTTCACAGTTCCTTGTTGGTTGAACTGAAGACAGAGTTGGTGAATGTCCCCCCTAACTGGCCTAATTGAGCTCAGAGTAATGAGGAAGAGGGAGGAAACTGTTCTTTTTTTAAAAAAAAACTTTAAACCATGAAACCCCTTTAAAACGAACATGACAGTTGGGGTTTTCCTCTTCTCTTACCATGGACCATCTTGGTATCCCCTTGATATTAAATGAGGATCTTCCTCTCTCAGATTTATTAATTTATTTAGATTGAGGGGATTAGGTGAAAGAGAGGATTTTTTTTTTTTTGCTTCAATTGCTACCTAGCCTTAATCACTGAATGGGTCTAGTTAAACTGAGACCTGTTTCAAGTCCTGAGCTTAAAAAGGCTCACATCTCCCATTACCTCCAGGGCCCTCTTCTGTCCTGATGGAACTCTGGTCATTGGACCCATATGGCTCTGGAGGGAAAAGTGAGGCAGGAGACCTCGCACAAGCTCCCTCACTTAAATCCAATTTACTTAGATATTATGACATCACCTCATCTTGAAGAATGATTGATAAAACAACAACAAATATTTGCAGTATTTAAGATGGTGAAAGGGGACTCAAGAAATCCCTATGTGAGCAACTTGCTTAAACACTTCATAAAGAGAAGTCAAGGTACTTAAAGCCACTGCTGAGCTGGACCTTCTTTTTAAAAAAAATTATAGTTTCTATACTTTCACTGATTGTACCGCCTACACCCGTCTAGCTCCCTTTTGTGGGAAGGCTGTCTCCGTTATATATAAGCTCCTGAGAGCAAGAACAATCTTGTTAGCTTGTCTTGGTATATCTATCTAGTATTTGCCATAGTGCAAGGTAAGCTTTTTCATTCATTGATTCTTCAGTTTCCTTCCCCTTCCCTTGTCTATTCTACCTCCACCACATCCGATCTTTCTCCTTACATATGGCTACCAGGTAACATAGGCCATGCAGGACACCAGGCCTATAGAAGATGGGTTCAAATCTGGGCTTAGCTATATGACCCAGGAGACATCACTCAACCTCAGTTTTCTCATCTGTAAAATGGAGATAATTATAGTACCGACCTCCCAGAGTTGTTGTGAGGATGCAAAGAGATAATATTTGTAAAGTGCTTAGCAGAATGTCTGGCACACAGCAAGTGCTATATAAATGTTGGCCACCACCATCGCCATCACCATCATCATCATCACCATCACTATTTTATACCAACCTATTTAGGGTTTCATTGACCTCTCATCCAGATTCTGGCAAGAAGCTTCTAACTGATCTCCTTGTCTCATCTCTTTCCTTTCCAAACAGTTGCCAAATTATTATTATTATTATTTTTGCTGAGGCAATTGGGGTTAAGTGACTTGCCCAGGGTCACACAGCTAGGAAGAGTTAAGGGTCTGAAGCCAGATTTGAACTCAGGTCCTCCTGACTTCAGCGCTGGTGCTCTATCCCCTGTACCAAATTATTATTTTTAAAGTATATGTCTTTGATTATGTCATTCCTCTATTTAAAAAAATTCATTGTTTCTACCTGACATTTAGACCTCTTCACAATCTGGCCCCGACCTAAATTCCCAGGATAATTATATACTATCTTTCCCTATGAACTTTATGTTCAAACAAAACTGGCCTACTTGTGATTTCCCATACACAATTTCCCATCTCCCATCTCTCTTCCTTTCCCCAAGATTTCTCCCACAATTAGAAGGCCATTCTCCTCACTTTTGACTCTTGGAATCTCTGGTTCCCATCAAGAATTTGTTCATTCAATAAACACATAATTGCCTATTACCTCTAAGATCAAATATAAAGTCCCCTAATATTCAAAATACTCCATAAATCTGCCCCTTACTCCCCAATTTCCAGTCTTTTGACACTTCTACTGAATTCCCATTCCTTTATCTCTACAATCTCTTGTTTCTCAAATGGGACACTCCACCTCCCAACTCTGAAAATTTTCGCTCGCTTCCCCCCATGCCTGGAATACATTGATATCTCCTTTTTTTTCCTGCCTCCTGGCTTTTTTGGCCCAGTTAAAATCTTTCGTCCTGATCTCTATCTGGCCACTGGACCCAGATAGTTCTGGAGAGGACAGTAAGGTAGGTGACCTTGCCCAGCCCTCCTTCACTTAAATCCAATTCACTTGCATGTCATGGATCACCTCCCTGATCTTATGGCCCTGTTTGAGAATGAAGGACAAGCAATAGGATTTCCTTATCCACAGGAGGCCTTTCTCAAGTTCTCTTAATTTTAGTATCTTCTCTCTGTTTATTAATTCCTATTTATCCTGTTTTCAATTTATTTATACATAGGTACATAGTTGTTTATATATTGTCTCTCCCATTAGATTGTGATCTCCTTGAGAACAGATTATTTAAATACTAATTGTTTTTGTTTGTTTTCTTCCTTCTAAAATAAGACTAGCCTTTTATAAGGTCCAAGTTTATCTGCCAATCTTGCCCATGTTCATCTATTAGCAAGTAGTTACTGGACACAGTACATACCTAACACTTAGTCTCTGAGATTCTCATCTTCATTTACTAAGGGACCAGTTAGAAAGCAGTCAGTGGCAGAGTACATGTAAATACAGCACTTCTTCTTTCTTTTAGCATTATCTTGGTGTTTGGAGCACAGGACCATTTTAAAAATCTGGCTACGTGTTTATGAAAGAAGGAGATGAAATCACAGGAGATAATTTAACAAGACTGGAAGTTTGGGTTAACCATTAAATTTTCCCCACTTTTCAAGTCAGAGTCTAGGCTCATCAAGACCAAGCAATTGCTATGCAACAGGAACACCAACAACTATGCCCTCAGAAAGGAAGGAATGACACAAAAATGAAGGACAAAAGTAAAGGGTCAAATTGGCTGGCTTCAATGGTGAAAATGGAAAGAACAGCAACAAAAATCCCCAAGAAGCTGAAAACTATTCACTTAATGGCCAAGCTTAGCCACAATGAAGAAATTTAAAAAACATACCTTCCTTCCTTTCAGTTGGAGGGAATTGTCAGTATGGAAAAAATACACACACACATACACGTACAAATTTACCTAATGTGTTTGGTTAGTTTGGCTGACCTGTTTTTTCTTCTTTGTTACAGTGAATGTCTCTCTAGGGAGGGATAATGTATACATTTGGAAATGAAGCCCCAACAAAGGATTTAAATAAAAGTTATCTTTCCTTTTCTATCTTATATTGTTCTTTATGCCTTCTCATGAAATTAACTCATATGTACCTCCGACACACCCTGTACTTTGATGCTTCTGTTCAAACTATTCTCTGAAAATATGCACAATGCCCACAATGATGCAAAATTCACAAAAAGAAATTGAATATTGACTGAAAAGCAATAATGGTCCAAGAGAATAAAGAATAAAATATCCTAATTCCATCTTATTCTAGGAAGTGGAAGAATTTTGAGGCAGTATGTACATTATCCAGTAAGGTTACTTTTATCATATGTTTTTGCTTTATAAGGTAGGATTCAATTTGCAGAAGACCTATTTTATGGGTAAAGCCAGGATTTCTCAATTGAATGTGAAATCTTTCCTGAGGATGTGATTCCCTAAAAGATCAATAGAAGTTTGATTTGCCCTTGAATGGTTTTCCTTATCTCACTCTGAAAGGATGTGAAAGCATTTGGTGTCTGGTTTTTTTTGTTTTTTTTGTTTTGCAGATCAAAGGGGAAATGATTTTTGTGATTTTACATAATTTTACAGAGTTCACTCAGGTCATACAGAATTCACTCGCATCAAATTTAAGACATATATGTGTATATATGTTTAAGAAATGACTATGATATAAAAACAAGACATTAATAAAATAATTTTTTAAAAAATATTCACTGTGCCTCAAATATCTTACTTCTTTCTTTCCTCTTCAGTAGCTGAATTTCTACCCATCCTTTAAAGCCCAAATGTTATCTCCTCTAAAAGCCTTCCATGATTCTCATTTTTTACTCAGAAGCTCGTTATATACTTGTCATGCCCTGAGTCACAGAATAGCTCTACTTATCTATTTTATTGTCATACTATACGAAACTATGTCTCCAGGACAAGAATATAGTCTTATTTAAATTTTGTAGTAGACCCCAACACCCATATATCCTAGTAAAATACTCTATACATAATAGATGCTTAAATAATATGTGTTGCTATTGTACAGGACTGATTTCTGATTAGTTCTCCCCTTCCCAGCTCCACACTTCCCCATCTAAAAAGTGGAACAAGATATTTTTCTTTTTTTTTCAAAGAGGAAATTTTGAGGGAATCTCTAATCCCTGCCTAATGAAAAGAAGAAATGTAATTAGACAATGTTAGCCTATTGTTTTATATCTTTCTCAATGATTCTCTTCTGGAGTTTATAAGCCAAAAAATCCTAAATATCCAGTTTCTTAACTTTACAGAGGATGTAATCCAGTGTCTTGTTGAAGACCTCACAGGTGACAGGGCTGAGAACAAATATGCATTCTACATCTCTAAATCCAGTTTGTAGATCTCTTTACTACAGTAAGTAGTAAAACCCTGAAGAATAATATTATAAAAGTAATTTTCTACACTCTGAGTTCAATAACTTTCTCCTGGATTACTTGGTTTTAAATGGTAGCTTTGCTGATAATACTTATAAAAGAAACTCATTTAACAGACTGTCACATAAACGTGAGAGTTGACTTGAGCCAAGACCACTCTTCAAGGCTCCCCTCGGACAAACATTGATTGAACAATTGTGAGCAAATCACTTAACTTCTCAGGAGTCCAGGAAATTCTTAAAGATCTGATGAACTCCTTTGGTGACTAATCTGATGAAGTCTATGAATCCCTTATTAGAATAATAGTTTTAAATAAAATAAACTACATAGGATTACAAAAGAAAACATTATACTGATATAAAGATGTAAATGTTTTCTCATCCAAGTCCATGGATTTCTTGATATGTATAATGCACTCCTTGGGGGAGGTGTCTATGGGACACAGAGAAAGAATCCCTATTCTAAGAATAAATTATAGTTAAAAATACTGTCTATGCTAATAGTAGGAATTTCCTCAATGAAGGAATGAAGTGAAATGCCAATGAAATACAATCAAATCATAATTTTGGGAAGAAAGAGAAAGAAAAAAAGAAAGAAAGAGAGAAAGGGAGGAAAGAAAGAAGGGAGGAAGGGAGGAAGGAAGGAAGGGAGGAAGGAAAGAAGGAAGGAAGGAAGGAAAGAAGAAAGGAAGGAAGGAAAGAAGGAAGGGAGGAAGAGAAGGGAAGGAGAGAGGGAGGGAGGGAGGAAGGGAAGAAGGGAGAGAAGATGAAAAAGAGAAAGGGGAAGGGAGAGGAAAAAAGAAATAAATATTTTCAAAACTTCAATTTAATTAAATTTAAGAAACAAGTATTAAATGCCAACATTTTTTGTCACTGTGTTGGATACTTCTAAGTACATAAAGAAAAACAATAGTTCCTGTCCTCAAGAAACTTACAGTCAACTAAATACAACATATATGAAGATATGTATATAAAAAGCACAAGCAAAATAATGTTAAGAGTGAGATGGTACTAATTATTGGAGGACCAGGAAAGGCCTTATGGAGAAGTGGGACACACCTGAGCTGAGCTTATGAGGTAGAAGAGAGACAAGGTAAATTTCATCCTTGCAGATATGAAATGTACAAAGTCTAGTAAGCCAGTTTAACTGGAATAGGGGAACAAAAGGGAGAAATAATAAATAAAGCTGGAAAATTAGAGCAGAGTCAGACCATGGAGGGCTGAGGAGTTTCAGGTTATCCTAGAGGCAAAACTATCCTTGATTTATTTGCTATCAAGAAATCATAGAGACAAGAGATCTCTCAAAGGTCATCTAATCTATTTTCCAATCTTCAAACAAGATAAACCTCAGCAATCTCAGTCAGATTTGGGAATAGGGCACATTTACGTAAGTCCCCATCTTTCTTTTGGAGCACACTCTTTTTCAAGTCTCATCTTAGGTAATACCTCATTCCTAAATATAGTAATAAGAATGACAGACTGAGAGCTCTAAGCAAGCCAGGATCTTCACATATCCCTCAAAAAACAGTTCATCAATAAATATTTATTAAGAACCTACTATATACAAAGCACTGTGTGATATAAAGACTTTTTTCAAACAGTAAAAACCAGAATAACAACAGAGAAGAGCAGTTAAATATTTTTAAAAGCAACAAAAATACGAAATAGAAAAATTAAGAAAATTTTTACACATTTAAAAATACAAAAACTATAGAGCAGCTATTTTAATTAAAATTCTAAAAACAATCACAGATGGAAAAAGGAACAATAGAAGAAATTCTGAGAAATTCCCAAATAAAACATAATACTTTTTGAAAGTCAAGTCATTATTTACAATGGCAAGAAAACAAAATAAAAAATTCCTCCAAGAGAATAAGCTCCTTAAAGGCTGACATTTCTTTATATATCCTCATTACCTAGTCCAGTACTTATTAATGTTTATTAAACTGAATTTTTGAAAAAGAACCAAAAAGGACATTTAACAATTTTAAGGTAAACTTAAACTATAATTAAAATATAGTTTTAAAAAATTGAAAGGAGATAAGAATGAACATGGTCAATATGATAGGGAATTTTTTAAAAATTGACAGAATCAACTAATTATAGACTTAACAGGAGGAAGAAAAAGAGTTATAGCCAATGAAGATAAAAATCAATGAATTATCTACCCAAAGATTTGGGAATCATGCAGACTCAAATGACAGACCTGGAAAATTCACCAAAATGCTGCAATGTTAGGATTTCTAGCATCTTGGCTACTTTAGAAAAAAGAAAGCAAACACAAAACTATATTCTGTGAGATCAAAGAAAAAACTTCCAAAAATTAGCAAAAGCAAGCTGCCCTACATGAAATAAAGAATTCATAGGATTCTGAAGTAGAAAAAAAAAGATTGCAAAAGTCAATATTCTTATATATGCTATAGTTAAACATTAATATTATATTATTAAGGAGAAAATAGATCAATCTCTGATGAAAAGACAGGAGTTACTTCGGAATATTTATCAGAATCACAGATGACTTCTTAAGGAAGACAAAGGACAAATGAAGAAAACTGAATAGTATAAACCAGGCACCAATAATTAATAGCCTAGGCAAATACTATACAGTTTCAAAACAAGAAATAGACATATGAAAGGTCTGCATAAAGCTATAAGTAACTTTTCCACTAAATATTCCAACAACATGTGTCTAGCTGCCAAAAAGAAAGTACTCAAAGCAATTAAAATCAAGATAAACCAGTTGCAAACAATGCAAGAATACTCTCAAGAGTTGTACTGGTTAAATTGCTAAATCTTATTAATAAGAGTTTTAAAAAGGTGTTTCAGGAAAGGTGAAAAAAGTGAGGAAACAGAAGGGAAACAAGATGGGGGTAATCCACAAACTAAGTTCCTATCTTTGAATAAGAGGAAGTCCACATTAAAGAAACCTATATAGTTATTAATTTGACAGAATAATTTTGTTTATAGTGGTTTTGTTAAATTTAAATTAATAACAAAAATAGTACAAAAGTATATATGCTCCTTTGAAATAAATGAATTGTAAAACTAAATGTAAGGGACTGAATTATCCAATAAAATGGGGAAAAAAAACCCTAAAATAATATATTTGTTTCAATTACAGAGAAGAATATTCTTATGAGTCAGCAAAGAAGAAGAAATTTTCAGAGGTTATTTTGTTGTACAAAGGATTTTACATCACAAAAAGCAATAAATAAAAAGTTAAAAGGAAAGAAATAGATTGAGATAAATATATTTTCAGTAAATATATCAATTAAAGTTCTGACATCCAGAATTTCTGAGGAATTTTATAATGAAAAGACACTGCAATGGAACAAAGCACTTAAACAAATAATTTTCCTTTCCCCCCAGTAGTATTTTCCAAAAATTACATGTAAAGATAATTTTCAACATCATTTTTATAAGATTTTGAGTTCCAAATTTTTCTCCCTTCTTTCCCTCCCCCCTCTCCAAGACAGTAAGCAGCCTGATATAAGCTATCATAGAAATCTTATAAAACATGTTCCCAATAGTCATGTAGTAAAAGAAGAATCTGAACAAAAAGGAAAAACCACGAGAAAGAAAAAAATCAAATTTTTAAAAAATGAAAATAGTATGCCTTTGATCTGCTTTCAAAACTCATAGTTTTCTTTCTTTGGATATGGATGGCATTTTCTATCACAAGTTTTTTGGAATTGTCTTGGATGATTGTATTGCTGAGAAAAGATAATTTTCTAAAAAGAAAACACATGGATAGATAAAGCCAATATAATTTTTTAAATAATAATTTTGCTTAGCTAATATATTGTTATCTCAATTAAATTACTATAAAATTAATTTACTGAATTAGAAAAAATAATAAATTTCCTTTAGAAGAGCAAAAGATCAGGACAAAGAAATCAGAAAAAAAAAATAGAAGTAAAGAAGTAAATTCAACAGCATCAGACCTTAAACTATTATAAGGGAGAGCATTGTTGAAGTATAGCAAGGATAATTTTGATTGTTTCAAATTAAAATCTTGTATAAATAAAACCTGTGTAGCCAAAAATAAAACAAATGCAGAAAACTGGGGTGGGGAGAAGGAACCTTCACAGACAATCAATCTCTCAGATAGGATGTGATTCAGTTGGAATACTGCGGAAGAGTAGGAAATGATGAGCTGGTTGATTTAAAAAAACTTGGAAAGACTTATTCCAATGAAGGAAGATGCAATCAACCTTCAGAGAAACAGATGACAGATGGAAATATGCTTATAGATGTGTATATACCAAAAATTATATATATATATACTACACACACATACACACACACACACACACACACACACACACACACACACAAACATAACCATACATATATATTCACACTTAATTGTGGCTTTCTTTAGAGTGGGGGAAAGAACAGGAAAAAATAATGTAAAAAAAAAAAGCACAGCAGAGAACAAAAGAAAACCAACAAGGAAGCAAAGAAAAGCTGGACAACATTGAAAACAATATACAGTATTTATTATATAGGTTTTCTTGAAATGGAAATAAAATGTTTTATATTGAATCCTTCTTATGATCTGCTGTATACATGATAATCTTTTCTTTCCTCATTTTGTATTTAAACTTAAAGTTTAAAAAATTATTTAAAAAAGAAAAAACACACTGTTAAAAATATAAAATGATCATATACCCTAATAATCAGAGAAATGAACATCAAAATACATTAAAATATCACTTTACACTCACAAGAATGGCAAAAATAGCAAAAAACAATAAAATACCTTAACAGGACTGCAATATGATAAGCTTTTGTACATTGTTGAGAGACGTGCACAAATAAATAATTTGGAGATCAATTTGGAAAGATCGAATAGAATTTGTTAAACTGATCATGCCTTTTGGAACTCATCTTATTACTAGAACTTAATTGAAAAATATCAATAAATAGAAAAAAGAACCTGTTCACATAAAAATACTCATAACTATACAAAAATATTCATTTGTTATTTTTATTTATAATAGTAAAAGTCTATAAACAACCTTTAGGTACTAACCACATATTTATTTAAAGTTAAAATATTACAGATGCTTATGTTTGTAAATGATACTATGCTGCTTACATGAAGGGCCAGAATATTGCAGAATTGAAATATCAATAGTCATATGATAATTTGATCTACCTATACACACATGAAAAGCCAAATATATTATCTAGACTATATACAATAGAAAGAAAGAGAGAGAGAGAAAAGAAAGAGAGACAAAGAAAGAAAAAAGAGAGAAAGAAAGAGAGAGAGAGAGAGAAAGGGAGAGAAGGAAGGAAGGAAGGAAGGAAGGAGACATTTTAAAATTTTTTTATTTCCCATCTGGTTCTATCTACTTTTTGAATATCTCTACTTCCTTGCCAGCAATTTTTCACTCTGCCATTCTCTTTCTTCCCAGATCTCCATCATGTCTTCTTTCCTCATAAGAATATAAATTAAGATACTACCTTCATTATTTGTATTTATATCCTCAGTGCTTAGCATAAAACTTAATAAGTGCTTTATCTAGTAATCTGCTATGCTATTCAGTCAATAACTTAGGGGTTGATTCATCATGCATGTATCTTGGGCATGTAGTGCAAATGTATGATGAGCTGGGTTCTAGACTAAACAAAGAGAAAAAGCTTAATTGCTTTTGAAAAACTGCAAAAGTAAGTCTTTTAAGGACTCTAAGATATATTTGGAAATGAAAATGAGAATGGTACAGAAATGAAATAAAATTGTTTCTGTAATTTAAGGAACCATGCCAAAGGAGCAGGTGGTGCAATGGATAGAACACTGGCTTTGGAATTAGAAAAAATCATTCTCATGAAGTCAAATGTGGCCGCTGTGTAATCCTGGTCAGGTAACTCAGTCCTATTTGCCTCAGTTCCTCATCTGCAAAATGAGCTGAAGAAGGAAATGGCTAACCACTCTGGTATCTTTGCCAAGAAGAGCCCCAAATGGAGTCACAGAGAATGGGACATGACTAAAACCATTAAAAAACCAAAGGATACCATTTTTTTCCCAGAGGCTAATTATTTTTATTTATGACAAAAGATTCACCTATAATATGGTCTCTACCATCCTGATAGTCTTATAACATATTTTTGCTACTTATTTTTTAAACTAAATGTTATTATTTTTTACTTATTAATTTTTATTAAAGCTTTTTAATTTTCAAAACATATGCATGGGTAATTTTTCAACATTAACCCTTACAAAACCTTGTGTTCCAATTTTTCTTCCCTTTCTTCCACCCCCTCCCCTTGATGACAAGTAGTCCAATATATATTAAACATGGATACATTTTTTCCTACAGTCTCTGAAGTCCTATGCACTGATCACCTGAACATGATAATGAAAGGTGAGATGTCTTAAGCATTTCAGTCTGATAAGTTTCCTTCTTATGTCTCTCTCTACTTAGCAAGCGGCAGCCAACCCCACCAGTCCTTTCTATGAACAGTCTCATCCTCAACCTGCCAGACACACACACCTGTCTAGTATAGGAGACAAGGCTGGTCTTTCAGCTTCAGTCCATTTTTAAACCAGAGAAACCTGACTGGGCAGTAGAATTGTCCTGATTTAGGAGATAAACTAAAAGTAGCTTCTCTCTAAGATGAGCTCAACTGGTTCAACCATAGGGAAGGTTCCTTTTTCACTGCCTTTCTCAGATAGATGAACTTCCTTGATGTCCTTTGATTAATATTTCTGGTAATTTTACAGAATTTCTGCGTATAAGAAACTGTCTTGACTTGGATATTTTTCCCCTCTCTCTTAATTTTTACTGAGCCCTTTGGGTTACAGAGTCATTTACAAAAAGATATGCAAAAGCAAAGGGTTTGTATGGAACTATGGAAGCATACACACTACTAAATAATGCTGACTCCGTGTATAAACAGTCCTCAATTTACCAATGAGTCATGCTTCAAAAGCTTATTGTAAATCAGGTTGCCTGGAACTGTGAAATATGTTTTCCCATAAAAACAAAGCCCTAAGTGGTTGATACATTTCCAAAGCAATCAACAAATGGAAAGCACACCTAAATAAGTGTCAGAAATTCTGAGTTCTGCTGCTCATTAGTTCTGGGATCTCAGGGAAGATTAGATCTTGAAACCTCAGGACTTTTATCTGAAAGGCAGCCTGGCTTGCTAGATTGAGTTATGCATCTGGTCATCAGCAAAATTTAGTTCCATCTGAGATACCTTGTAGCTATGCGACCCACAGAGCCTGGATTTTTAAAATGAGGAGAGCATCTTCCTTCTCACAGGGTTATTGACTTCCTCAAATAAACTAATTAAGACAAAATGCTTTCTACATTTTTAAAGTTCTAGAAATGTTAGATATTTTTATCCATAAAACAAGCAAAATAATTGTCCTCCCTGTCTTGCAGGATCAAATAAAAACGTCTGTGAAAACTTTCAAGAGCATAAAGTAATACGTGTTTTCAGGCCATATTAGAGGTGTTTATAAAGAATCATGGAACCCAAGATCTGGAGATTTGTGCAGGGGAGAGAGGAAAGAGATAATATTAGGAAGTGAAAATGATCTCTTTAAAAATATATTGAGTATAAAAAGTTATTATAATAAAACCTTTATCTGAAGTGTAATACTAATAGTATCTAATCACCACTTATGATATTTCTCCAGAAAAAAGGTACTTAAAATGTTAGGCACATCTCTCCTGACAGACTAGGGTAGGGATATGCTAGTAAATTTTAACATTTACTGGATCTCCAAAAAAGTAACTGGAAAACACTTTTAGATTTAATTTACATTATTCTAAATATATATATATATATCATAATCATGAGTTATGAATAATTCTTATTTTACAACAGATCACTTCAGGAATCACAATGTAGTCTTTCCCTTTGCTTATTTCACCCAACATTAAGAGAATCTTTATTTAATTTACATCATTAACTTTTCCCCCAATACTTTCTTAAGTCTAGCCAAACAACAAAACCATAAAGCAAACACTGGTTTTTAGCACCAATTTCAGATAGCCCAATTCAGTCCAAGATTCCTATTTACTTCCCAGAAGGAATGGGGGTTCCTCAACACAGCCCCTCTAACCTGGCCAAAATCTGGGATCAGCCCTGAGAATGAGGATATGTAAAATGGGTTTGAGTGAAGGTAAAGTGAAAGCCAAGAAGAAGTGGAAAAGGTAAATATGGGGATGTAGGATGGATGGAGAAGGGGCTGAGAAATTGAAAGTGGGGAGCTATGTTTTCAAGCAGCAGTGGTAACTAAGGAAAAACAATTTGGATCTTCTGTCCCAATGAAGAACATGAACCTGAGAACTGAGACTGGGCATTTGTAAGTAGAAGATTGCCAATATTTTCTTCCCCAAAGGTCTAGCAAGAGAAAGGAGGGAGGCTCAAGGTACCAGAATGACCCAACCTCGGTAGTGTTCCCTCTCCCTTCTTTCTTCCCTACTCCCATCCCAATAACATCAACCAAAGATTCTTTTGGTGAAATAACTCTAGTTTTGACCAATACTCTCTGTGCTAATTGAGCCTTCTCACCATTTTCCTTTGTTCAATCGTTTTAATAATAAAATATTATTTATTATTAAATAAATATTTAATAATTATTATTTTTGATTAATCATATTAACTTAATTTTAACATTACTTTGGTCAATTATTTTAATCATATTAATATTAAATTGTTATCAATTTCAGGGAAAGAGAAATTAGTGATGGCAGAATAGGTATAAGATAACTAGAAAGGTGGAAGATGGCCGAGTTATGAAGGGCTTTGAATGTCTAACAGAGGTTTTTACATTTTATTCTGGAGATGATAGGAAGCCACTGGTGTTGAACGAACAGAGGGGACTGATGTGGTCAGAACTAAACTCTAGAAAGATTATTTGACGGTTGCATAGAGGATTGACTGGAATGAGGAGAGATGTAAATCAGAGTCACAATTCAAAGTCCAAATTTTGTCTCAGACTCTTAATAGTTGTGTGATATTGGGCAAATCAATTGTTTCTTCAATGGTAAAATGAAAATAATAATAACACATACCTGTTCTTGTATGTGGTCTTGTAAGGGCCAAATGAGATAATATTTTAAAAAGTACTTAGCACAGTTCCTGATACATAGTAGGTATTATGTAAATGCATATTTCCTCTCTCATCCCTCCCTCCTCAGGGCATCCAATTGAGATTTCCAACAGGGCTAGAAATGAAAGTCTAGAGGTTAGGGTTAAATAAATGGATCTGATAATCATCAATCAGCATGGAGGGATCATTAAATCCAATAGGAGCTCATAAGTTCATCAAATGAGATAACCTAGAAGAAGAGGGCCCAGAGGAGAGCCCTGAAGTAGAAATAAAATTATAAAAATATTTCTTTAAAAAATAAGTTCCTGGGCCCAAAGTCCAGAACCCTTAAACTGTGTGCTAATGCCTTCATTTTAGAACTGAGAAAACCAAGATCCAAGTAGGTTATATAATTTAACCTCTTATTAAGAGGTAGCAAGTGACCAAGTGCTAAATATTCAATATTCAATTCCAAATTTAGTGTTCCTATTACATCATGGATTCTACCAAGGGGAACAATATTAAATTAAATATGACAAATTAGGAGGGTCTGAAGCAAAGAACAAAATAAACTAGAAATGCTTTGGAGAGTATCTATAGCAATGCTGATCTTCCCTAGGACAGACAGTTAGAAACTGGCTAATAATTTATAGGGCTGCCTAATTTATTATTAGAGTTATTACTAGGTACTTTATATAACTATTATGGAATTGTTATTATTATTAATTTATTATTATTATTATTATTGGGGGAAGGAGGCCTGAAAAAAAAGGAGCCTATTAAAAAAAGGAGCATCTATAGTAATGTTGCCTTTCCCTGGACAGATAGTTAGGAACTAGCTAATAATTAACAAAGCTGTCTAGTTTATTATTATAATTATTATTAGGTACTTTATATAACTATTATGGAATTATTATTATTACTTTCTTATTATTATTGGGGAAGGAAGGTCTGAAAAAAGGAGTCTATTAATGGATCATCATATGAACTGTGTATTCTATTAACAGCTTAAAGTTCATATATTTTATATATTTATAAATTATATAATCACCCCCACAATAATAGTTATATATTTATATATTCATTATTCATTCTGTGCCCTAAATAATTAATATAATGTCTCCAAGTCATCATTCTATTTTCTCATTCATCCAAAATAAAATTTCTGCTGTACATTTCACTGATTAAGGTCTCATTTCTAATACATAGAATATCTGAATTTAAATATGTAAGAAGTGCCATTTCCCAAGTGACAAAAGATATAAGCAGGTGAATGGTAATTTTCAAGGAAGTAATCCAAGGTATCAATAAACACATGAAAAAATATTTGAAATCACTAATAAAGAAATATGCATTTTTCTAATTCTCAATAACTTAAATTTCAGTTCACACAAATAAAAATGAAGAAGACAAGAGAAAAGAAAGATGATAAATATAGGAGGGGCTATGACAAACTGGACAGATTAATGCACTACTCGTGGTGATGGGAATAGTTCCAGTCATTCTGGAAAAGTTGGGGACTATACCCATAAAATAACTAAACTAAACATTCTTTGACCCAGTGATATTAGAAATAGGTTTATACCATAAACAAAGAGGAAAATGATGGGTATAGGGTATGATGTCTTTAAAAAGCTCTCTCTCGCTTTCTCCATTTCTATCTCTTTCTTTCTCTGTCTCGCTCTGTCTCTGTCTCTGTGTGTGTGTGTGTCTCTGTCTGTCTGTCTGTCTCTGTCTCTCTCTCTGTTCCTCCCTGCAGTTTTTTATTGTAACTTCTGAGAAGTCTTATATAATTCTAATTGTAGCTCCAGCATATTTGAAGAGTTTTTTTCCTTATTTCTTGCAAAATTTTCTCTTTGATCTGAGGGTTTCAAAATTTAGCAATAATATTCCTGTATGTTTTCCACAAAGGATCTCTTAGAGGTGGTGATCCATGGATTTTTTTTCTATTTCTACATTCCTCTCATGTTCTATTACTTTAGAATTTTCTTGGATTATTTCCTGAATTATTTGTCAAGGTTCTCTTTTTGGTCACAACTTCTTATGTTTCACATTCTGTTTTATTTTCTCATTCTTTATAATGTTTTGTTATTTCTTGGTCTCATACCTTCACTGGCTTCCCCTTGCCCAATTCTAATTTTCAAAGCATTATTTTCATCTTTGAGATTCTGTACCTCCTTTTCTAGTTGGTTAACAATTTTTTCATAATCTTGTTTTTCTCAGATGGTTTTTTTTATTCATTTTTAATTTTTCCTCAAGATCTCTCATTTGATTTTTTAATTCTTTTTTTAGTTGTTCTCTAAATTCTCTCTGGATAGGGAATCTTTTTATGTTGTTCTTTGGGGTAGAAATTTGTTTTTATTCAAGTATCTTCCTCTGAAGATGAACCTGGTCTTCCTTATTCCCATAATATGTTTCAATGATAGGATTCTTTCTTCTTTGCTAGTTCATTCCTTTTAAGTAAGAGTATTAGTGAAAGCATCTCTAATCATGGAAACCCTACCTCTGCTCTGACCAGAAACCCTAAACCAAGAGTTCCACCCTCCAACACGTGCCCACAGCCAGCAATGTTCCTGCCTATTACTCCTGCACTCACCAGGTGCTGATTCCTTCTGCCCAGGTCCTGTCTCAGCAGCACAGCAGGGCTTGATGTTCCCAATCAGCTGAGGATCACTCAATCCTCCCGGACTCAAACCCTGACTCTTCAAACAGTTCAGGAGGTGAAAGTCTCTGTGGTTCTTGCTGAGACTCCCCCCACTCCTAACTAACCTAGGGGTCCCCTTTGCTGTTTCCTCTGAGATAGCCTTGATATGTTTGCACTTCACATGAATTAATTTCAAGTCCAGGGTCTTTGTTCAGATTCCCATTATATCGGGAAAACCCTCAAGTCTTCTTGATTTTTCACTTATGTTTGCCTGAGCGGCAAATATGTTCTGTTTGTGGGGGAAATCTGGAAAGCTTGAAAGTTGTCAACCTACTCTACCATCTTCCCAGAATCCTCCCCATCATGTTATATGGATTTGTGGGTTTTTTCTTTTTTTTTTTTTTCAAATGTATTGGTTAGGGAGGTAAAAGGAAGAGAAAATAAATGATTGTTAATTGAAAAAAATTAAAGTTTAAAAGACAATCAAAATTGAAAAAGCATATATTTTTCAGCTTTTTCATATATTTAACATATATTTTAACGTGTTAAACATAGATTACTTTGTTTTGCCAGTTAGCATTGAATTGGACAAGATTTCCTTGCTATGTAATTCTTATATAATTCACCATTATTAATGGGTGGCTCATATTAGGTCATGGCAGGTAGTTCCAGTCTGCTATGGAAAACATCTCATTCTTAACTTCTCCCTGTCTGGCCAGTTAACACCCACAAATGTCAAAGGGACTGAATTTACTGAAGGTGCAAAACATAATCTCGTTGTCACAATAATGGGGAGGGCCAGCCAGAAGAGTAACCGGGGAATAAATTATGAACTGAGATTGCAGCAATTGCAGTGAGACTTATAGTGATGCTACCAGTCTGATGCACAGATAGGCAATCTTTCATCCATGACAGCTTAAGAAAGAGGCTACCACTTTACTGTTTCAGGCCTTAATTATTAGTCTGAGTATTACAGAAGGAGCTAAGTAGGAAATGAGAAGTGAAATGGTCACCTCAAGGCCATAGGCTAGTCAATGATAGGGCAGATGAGCAAGAAAGCAAATTTAATGGGGCATCAAATTTCCTTCCTTCCCAATTCCAAGGGCATCATTTTGTATCACAGTAAACTAAAGAGTGAAATATCATCTGAAGCATATCCAGAAGGCTGGTTCTGGTTCTAAACCGTCCCTGATCGAATCTAAATGACTGATATTCCTAAAACAGAGATTAATATGGTGTCTCCTTTCCTTTCTTTAACTCCCACTAACTATCAAGAAAATGATCTAAATATTGGGGATATTTCAATATTATTGTGGCTGCTCTGGACTGGAAGAGTACTCCTCATATCCCCAATCCCTGACCAATTAACACCAAATTAGATTTATATTCCCAAGGTTTTCCTAGAAACAGATCAGTGCTGATCAGATAAAAGTTATTTTGTTGTATTTATGTTTGTCCATCCTTCGCTGAAGAGGGTCAATCACAGCAGCAGAGTGATGTCTTGTCTTGCAAGTGTATTAGATTTAAGAACTGTACAAAGTCACTCTCTCCTCCAGGGTCAGATTACAGAGTTCTGTAGCAAGATACGATTCTGCAGGACTGGTGATAGCCTCAGATGCAGCGGGAGTCTCGGCCTTTTAAGGAAACACCCATGCAGTGCAAGAACTGAGGCAAAAGATGCTCTAGTTTGCCTTTATATAGATAAAAGTAGATAGTTGGATGTCATAAGGAGAAAATGTTCTGCATCTACCAAAGAGATGATTGGATATGGACAATTAATATCTAATCTTCTCTTCTGACCTTCTATCTCAATAATTCTTTATTTTATTCCAGAAAAGTACAGGCTACTTTTTTTGCAGTGGCAAGGAACTGGAGACTGAGTGGATGCTCATCAGTTGGGGAATGGCTGAATAAGTTATGGTATATGAATGTTACAGAATATTATTGTTCTATAAGAAATGATCAAGAGGATGATTTCAGAAAGGCCTGGAGAGATTTACATGAACTGATGCTGAGTGAAATGAGCAGAACCAGGAGATCATTATATACCCCAAGAGCAAGATTATACAAAGGTCAATTCTGATGGATGTGGCTCTCTTCAACAATGAGGTCATTAGACCAATTTCAATAGATTTGTGAAGGAGTGAGATTCTATAATGATCAATTCTAATGGACATTTTTCAACAATGAGGTGATTCAAGTTACTTTCAATGGTTTTGTGCTGGAGAGACATCTGTACCCAGACAGAGGACTGTAGGGATTGAGTGTGGATCACAACATAGTATTTCCACTTTTTTGTTATTGTTTACTTAGTTTTTTTCCTCATTTCCCCCCTTTTTGATCTGATTTTTCTTGTATAGTGAGAAAATTGTGGAAATATATATAGAAGAATTTGCACATGTTTAATATATATATTGGATTACTTGCTGTCTAGAGGAGGAGATGGGAGAAAGAAAGGAAAAGCATTTCCACAACACAAGGTTTTGCAAAGGTATATGTTGAAAATCATCTATGCAAATGTTTTGAAAATAAAAGGCTTTAATCAAAAATAAATAAAAGTACAGGCTGGATCCTGCTTCAATGAACCACAGAAGTATATTTTTCTCCTTAGGACATCCAACTATCTGCTTTTAATTATAAGAAGGCAAACTAGACCATCTTGTTCCTTAATTATTCCATTGAGCAATATTAGAAAATCTTTGTAGTAGATACTGGTTGATATACAGATCATTAATTGAAATTTGTAAATCTATTCATTATACCAAAGTGATATTTTAATTGCAAAAATAAAAATAAAGCAGGAGTTATTAATGTGGTTTTGACACACTTTAAAAAGGGTACTAACCATCTTCTTCCCAATGAAAAAGTGTTCTTTTTAAAAGAAATAGCATCTGACTAAAGCAGTAAATTCATTTCTTTGACTTTCCACTGAAAACTTTCCACACTTAGTGGAAACTTCCCCAAGGAAGTTAAAATCAGAGAAGAAGGTCCCATTTATACATGTGGGAGGAAGAGGGAGTTGGATTGAAGCACTTCCTGTGGAACTGAGCAATGCATAAAAATATTTATAGTAGCACTTTGTTTTAGAGCTAAGAAGCTGGGAACAAAGTAATGTCCATTGATTAGGAAATGGCTGAAATACTATGATCTATGAAATATTGAAATATGTAGAATGCTATTGGATAAGTCATGATGAATACGAAGAGTTCAGGGAACTTTAGTAAGGGTTACACAGACTAACAGAAAAATAAGTAGAACCAAAGAAACAATTACACAAGAACCACAATAATGCAAAGGAAAACAGTCCTGAAAATCATCAGAACTCTTAATCAATGCAGTGACCAACTATGTCTTCAGGACTGGCAGCAAAGCATATCTCCCTCCTCTCAGCAAAGATGTGGTAGATCATATGTGGAAAACTTGGAATTTGTTTTTAGACATGGTCAAGGTATTTGTTTTGCTTAATTCTGTTTGTTACAAGGAAGAGCTTCATTGGGTAAAGGGAGACAGAAATACTGGGAAATGCAAGTATTGTTTTTGATAGCGACAATAATCTATTTACTTTGAAGGTTACAAGGAAGGAGAAAGGAAGGAAATTCAACTTGAGTTAAAAGATTGGGCTTTACATCCTGACTCTGCTGTATGACCTTGAACAATATTCTATAATACTCTGAGCTTCAGTTTATTCGTTTTCATATTGAGGAGGCCAAAAGAGATGAACTCAAAGATCCCTTCCAACCGTAAACTTTCATTATCTGCAGCATCCTTTTGATATTTTCAATTGAGTAATTTTGCTCATTATATTTGCTAGACTTTGTTATTTCATTATTGCTTTTATTTTAAAGGAAACAAAATTTTTTTGGACTGTAATTTGAGAAAGCCATAAAAATCCTAGAACAGACATATATGAGTTATCAAGTCAGGGGGAAAACAAATCTAGGTCTCAGAATAATAAGACAATATTGGGGTATGACTTCAACTCATTCAAGGGAATGAGTGTTGATCACAAAACAAATCACTCCACTCAGTTGTCTGGTGCCAGTCACACTTTACAGGCCATTTACAGGAGGCCATATTACCTAACAGCTGTTGAGAATGAGAGCCCACTGTCCCATCCCAGGATGTAGAGTCATTTACCTGCAAAGTCAAAGGCAGTAACAGTTTATAATGATGCATTAATTTATTAAGAGCAATGCTTTTTACAATATGATTTTTGTGTTATATAGATAGCATGTTCTGTAAAGTATGGGCTGCTTTAAAAAGAGAAAGAAAACAAATCCTTTTTTCAAGACGGAGAAATCTCTTTTAAGTATCACTGACTGATTCAGCCTCACCATGCTGGAATCTGGCATCCATTCCATTCATTCCTGTTGTCTTGACCCTTTTTCAATACAACAGAATTGTGTCTCTGAATAAAAGTGGGAACAGGCTTTTTGATCATCATATGATTTAACAGAGATTATTCTCTGTAGCATGAATTCCTGAGCCCAATTTTCACACAATTCAAGAAATAGCTATTAAATAGCTGCAATGTGCCAGGAACTGGCAGGAACTGGACCTGATATTTCACTGATATAGACAATTCCCCATGAGGAAACTCCCTCTACCAGTGTGGGTCAGTAACTTTGCTGCAACTCAATCTTAGAGATGAGGAGTGCCAAATCCAGGCCTTGAGTAGCAGCAGAAACAGATTAAAATGTAACTGGGAAATGATTAACAAAATAAATTAAAATATAAAGTTAATCTGTGATTTTCTAAATCAATATGTGATCCATACGAGTCCTTTCCTATTGAGTTTGACAACACTGATCTAGATCACTGAGAAGTTAACTTGTTCAATATTAAAGTTAGTATGTATCAGAATCTTGAATTCACGTATTTATGGTTCTGAAGACTGCCTCTATCCATAATAAATCTCTAATCATTGGGGACAGAGGCAAAAAAAAAAAAAAATGCCCTTTGTTTGAAAGTTCTGAAGGAAAACTAGTAAGTTCTGTGGTATATGTGTGTCTGTGTAAATAAAGGTATATATGTATTTTGCTACATCCCTTTTCTCTCATAAGGCAATCTCAGGAAACTACCTTTTTGGCAGGATAGATATAGCTCAGGTTATATTCTATCTTGTAGATTACACAGAATAAAAATAAAGTGAAAGGTTAGCAAGTCACTTTATTGTTAGCAAGTACTTTATTGTTATCTGGCTAACCTATTTCATGAAATACTTAAGACACTGCCCAGGGTTATTTCTCAGGTCAGATTTCTGTTTCTCTATTTCTGTTATCTCCTTCTTGATGATTTTATCAGTTCCAGTAGACTCAACTATCACCTCCAACTAGATGTTTCTCAATTATCTCTTTCCTAAGTACCATCCATTCTAGTTCACAAGTGCCTAATGGACGTTTCCAACTGGATGTCCCTCAACATCTCAACAAATCTAGGACAGAATTTATTTGCTATTCAGGATTTCAATGATCCTCAACCTTTTATTGCTTCCATCCCTTATCAGTACATCACCAACTCTTGGTGATTCTATCTACCCAATATCTTCCACATTGGTTCTTTTCTCTCTACTCCTAGGATATCAAGCACTAATTTTTTTTTTTTTGTAAATTGGGGTTATAATATTTATTAAAATAATGCTATATATTAATAGAAACAGCAAAGAACCAAAGAATTAAAATGCAAGCTATGTAAAATCCCAAGTAAAACCCAAGTGGGTCTCTTGTATTCATTCAGTAGCTATCTAAAAGCTCAAGAAAGACAATATTCTCAATATAATAAAGTACAGCAAAATAATTGGCAATTTCCAGTGACCAAAATTGTTGGTTTTGCATCTTGTACCCTTTTCTTAAACAGGAAAAAAATTATTTTTGAATGTCATATAATATACACATAAAGTAAGATAGAAAAATACATTATAAATTTATAACAATGGTTGTAAATATATTATCTTAAATGTTTCTCATAGGCAATAAATAGGTTGGTGCATTGATCATTTCTTGCTTGCACTATTGTAACAGCCTCCTATTTGGTCTCCTTGCAACCATTTTCTTTTTCTTTTCAGTTTATCCTCCACACAAAAGGTCTGAAAAGGTCACTGAACCAGCTCAAAAAACTCAAATGGTTTTCCACTGGCTCTAGGTCTAAAAACAAACTCCTCTGTGGCTTTAAAATCCTTTACAATCTGCCTGCAGCTTATCTTTACAGGATAATTACACTTTTTCTCCAGTCAAACTTGTCTATTTGCTTTTTCTTATATATATTTCTTCTTTCTTTACTGTATCTATTCACACAATCTGTTTTCCCTTACATAATACTATACTATTATATGATATAACTCTTAGATAATATAATCCTTATAGAATTCCCTCATTTGTTGTATCTAACTCCTAAATTGCCTTGTAAATTACAATTACATATATCTATTTATATTAATATACATTATATATATAACAAGTATATATAATATATTTGGATTTATCAGTTAATAACCTCTTTAAAATAGGACTGTTCTATTTTTGTCTTTTTTCCTCAATGTCTAGCATATATTAAGTACTTAATAAATGATTACTGATTAAAATTAATGTGTATTAAGAAAAAAAAACATTGGAGAGACCGTTTCACTTTTAATCAGAAGCTTCATCACATTCAATCAGCTTTTTTGTTATTTTTGAATGTCCAAGGAAATCTTGGTAACATATTCACAAATATCTTTCAATATTCTTATTTTTATATCTTCTCCACCTCTTCATTTCTTTTAAGCAATTAAACTCCTACTTTTTCTGATGTAAAAAGACAACCATTTAAAATAACCTAATTTCAGAAAAAAAAAAAACCTGAAAAAAGCCTTTAAGGAATTATGAAGAAGAAAACTCCCAAGAATAGTTAGATTTTCAAGTTAGTTTTATCAAATATTTAGAGAACAAATAATTCTAACATTACATAAACTCTGAGCAAAAATAAAAAAGGAAGGACTCCTATCACCTCCCTTCTGGAATATAAATATGGCTATGATACCCAAATCATGGAGCAGCAAATTATAGAAGAAAAACTATAAACCAACATCCTTAATGAATAGTAACATAAAAATACAGGATAAAATAGTAGTAACATTCAAAATATTATGTACTGTGATCAGATTGGATTAATAACAGGAATGATTGATTCAGTATTGTTCAATTGCTTCAGTCATGTCTGACTCTTCTGGATTGCATTTGGGGTTTTCTTGGCAAAGATACTGGAGTAGTTTTGCCATTTCCTCCTCCAGTTCATTTTATATATGAGTAAACTGAGACAAACAGGATTAAATGACTTGCCAACAATCACACAGGTTAGTAAGGATCTGAAACCACATTTGAACTCCGGTTTTCCTGACTCTAGGCCCACACTCTATTAATGTACCATCTAGCTGTTATGTCAATATTAGGAAAACTACAAACATAGTCTATGATAAAAACAAAATAATTTTAAAACCATATGATTAGGTTAATAAATACAGGGAAAAGTTAAATAAAATGCAATATCCACTCCTGTTAAAACATTTTTTAAAAGCGCCAGCATCAAAGAAGCTTTCCTTACTATGCTGACTAGTAAGTATCTAAAGCAATAAGCCAGCATCTGTGTAATAAATCTTAGAAGCCCTTCCAATAATATTAGAAGTAAAGCAAGTTATGTCCATTACCATCATTATTACTTGATATAGTTCTATAAATGCTAACTATAGCAATAAGATAAAAAAAGAGAATTGTAATAAACATGCAAAGAGTAAATTGCCACTTTCTACAAATGATATTATGTGCCACTTAAAGAACCTTAGAGAATCAACTAAAATTAGTTCAAGCAATAACTTCAGCAAAGTAGCAGATTATAAAATAAATCAACACAAATAAAATTTTCTACATATTACCAATAAAGCCTACCCAAAATGACAAAAACAGAAATTTCATTTATAATAACTATGGAATATATAAAATATTTGGTAGCCTACCTACCAAAACATTCCTAGTAATTATATGAATATAATTACCTAAATTAATACACCTAATATAAATACCCAAATATTTATGGTTGTTTTTATTTGCATTTCTTTCATTAGTTATTTAGGAAATTTTATTATGTAGTTATAAATACTTTATAGCTCTTTTGAGAATTGTTTGTTTATATCCTTTGACCATTAATCCATTGGGAAATCGTTATTAGTCAAAGATTTCTTTTTTCCAATTTGACCACTTCCCTCCTTATTCTGGATGCAATTATGTTGTATTACTTTACTTTAATCTTTTTTTTTCAAATATGGGTCTTTTCCCATTGTCTCTCTTTCATTCACCCCTGAACCCCTCTTCTTGTTTGATATGCCCCCTTCCTTTCCTCCCCTTATACTAACCTATTCCTTAGTTCTTAAATTTCTTGTTTTTTATACCATTTCCTAAAAAGATTTCTCTCACTCTCTTCAATGCCCATATTCTGTTTACTCTAGGCCCTCATCTTGATTTATATATATGTATATATATGTGTGTGTATATATATATATATATGTATGTATGTATATTCTTCTGTGGTCTCTATACTATCAAAATTTCCAAGATATCCATTCTAGGGTCTCCCCTCTAGCTGTTTTCTGTCACTGCCTTTTAGGGCTCATTCCATGGATTCCCTCTTTTCATTGTGCCCCCTTTCCAGAGCAATGTCTATTCCCATGTTATAATCTAGTCTTACAAAAAAAGCAATTCACTTGTAGGCAGGATGCTGCCAGGGCCTGCCCATAATACCCCTGACTGTCTCTTCATTGTTACCTTGATCAGATTTTCCCTTTGATCTCTTTATCTCCTTGGGTATATTTAAAAAGAAATCTGTTATTGGTCTTTTTTATAGTCACTTTATTATTATTCCTGTCTTTGATTGCTGCATTTATTCACTCTTCTTGCATTTCTTTTGTTTGGAGTGTTCAAGAGAAAACGAATATCTCTTGATCTGATTTTCTTTCTCAAAATCTTTTAAAGTCTTCTTTATTGGGCAATGGTCTGAGATTTGAAAACAATCTTTTGTTCTCTGTCCTGGGTCTTCCTTTGTTATCTTCCCCCACTTGTAGAAAGGAAGCTCCTTTGGGGCAGGGACTGGAGGGATGGAGATTCATGACTCACAACTTCTGTAACATTCAATATAATGGGGAATCAGGGAGAACTTGTGCTTTAGGATAGGAAATAAAATGATGCCTTTGGAGTTTCAAAAGTGTTTCTACTCATCGAGGCACCCATTCTTGTAAGAATGTAAAATAAATCTTTCCTGCATTCAAAAGATAAAATAAAATCTTCTTTATTACTGAATGTCCATCTTTTGTTCTGTATGGTTAAGTTCAGATTTTCAGGATGAATCATCCTGAGCTTCAGGAAATATTATTCCCTTCTCTCCTCTTTTTTTCTAGTGACTATGGAATAGACGGGCTTTATTCAAATATTTTTTCTTTGCATTTGGAGATCTTTCTCCAGAAGGCTTGCAAAACTTGTTTCTGAATTGAATTGTTAAATTTAATCACTAAGTGTCTTGAGTTGGCAATCTAGGAGACTGAATCTCAAAAAGGCTCAGAGAAATTCTTGGTTCATCAGTGTTAATTCCAGCTGGCTTTTGGATGGTCAGAAGGACTGGTCCCCATGTACATGATGCTCTGTCCTGGCGGTCTGTCCTGTTCCCTCTGTTTCTCAGTTCTCTCTGGCCCTGGAAGTTCAGAGCCTGCTTTCCTCAGCATGCTACTGGTGGGTTGCAGCCCTAAGCAGGCTTTTGCTCCTGAAGGGCTATGGCCAAACTGGCTCTGGAGACCTGAGGAAAATTCATTGCCTGGAGTTGGGGTCTCTATAGCAATGGAAAAGAGGGGGAATGAGGTGTAGGGATAGTTTTTGATATAAGCCTGTGTCCTGTCCTTGGGTCTGAATAAGTAGTTTTTCACAGGAAGAAAGAACAGAACTAGAAGAACAATTTATACAATGACTATAACATCGTTTAAAAACAAAAAACAACTTTGAAAGGTTTAAGAATTCTAATTAATGTAGATAAATCACAACTCAGAAGACAATTGTTGAAGCATCCTTCCCACATCTTTGACAAAGAAGTGATGGATTAGAGATAAAGAATAAGATATATTTTCAGACATGACCAATGTATAGACTTGTTTTATTTTATTTTAATGGAATGGGTTTTTTTGCCTGGGGAGATGAGGAAGGAAAGGTTATAGTAATACCAAGAAAAAAAAAGAAAGGAAAAAAAAAAGTTCAATGAAGTATTTTTAGAAATAGAACAGAAGGAGGTTCAGAAGGGAAAAAAAAAAAAAAAAAAACAACTAAGCAGGACAGATTGAGAATGAGTGTGTTGAATTTAGTTTATACTTAAAAAATCCAAGCTGTCCATTATGGAGATTTGCAGTTTAATATACAATCTTCTTTTTCTGTTCTTCATATACTGAAATGTTTCTGTTTGCTGACATTTGTCAAGATCAGACTAATGGAAAATTTAAAATAACATAATAATCTTATTTGTGATGGTGCAGGGAAAAAGTCTGCCAGATGGCAGAACTTTAACATTCTAGTTGTAAATGGTCTCTCTAAATTGGTCTGGATAGCTCTTCTGAGATAGTTAACCCAAAACAAGATTCTCTTTCTCCCTATCCCACACATTGATTCCTGCCTCATAGTGAAGGGGAAAAAGAAATCTTACCTCAACTGTCATGGTATGTAGAATTACAGGCAAAGCAGCCTCCTGATTGGTGGGCAGACAGGTAAGCACTAGTGAGAATAATATGTGAAAGTCCGCATAAATTCCTGGGCCTTAGGTGTTTTCCTTCAGCTCTCTGACTTTGCTTTTACTTAATGGATTTGTAATGGGAAATGAGATTTTAATTCTGGGTGACAAAATGGGGAATTGCCCAGGAATGCTCAAGGTATCAAACTAAATTTCCTGCCCTGTGAATCTGAAGGAGTGTACCCCAGGTATTAGCATCCATATGAAAGTGTTGAGGTCTAGCTTTGGGGTACCTAAATGAAATTAGAGTTAAGGTCTGGTGGCAGGTTTGGGGTACAGATTCGGCGCAAGGTGGTCTAGTAGCGGTGCGAGTTCCCAATAAAAGCATTTATTGGCCCGGAGAGCTAGATTGATAAAAGAGGTTTATTATTAGATAAGCAAAGTTAAAGTATAGGCGAAGGTAGAGATAAGGAGGGCACTGGACAGAGGGTCCAGTGGACAGAGGGTCCTCACATGGTAGCCATGTTTGGAATCTCTGCCAAGAGGGGTTCCCAGCGTGGCCTTTTTATAATAGGAGACTTAGCTCGAGGGGCTTTCGGTTGTAGCCCCAAAGTTGGCTCATATCCGGGTGGGGCTGGGAACAGGTCAGATCTTCTATTGGAATTCAAAGGGACCAGGATTTGTGAGTTAAAGGGCAATTTACATTAACAACTAGGAGAGGGTGGGAATCTAGAAAGGAAGCTTTCCCGCATCAAAAGCATGCTCCAAAACACTAAGAAGAGACAAATCAAATCAACCCTGGGTTTTATCTCACATCTGCAAATTGGCAAAAAGAACAAAAGATAAGACTAGACATAATCTGTATTCACATGATTTGTAGTGATTGGTTGGATCATATGACCTTTAGGGTCACTTCCAAATCCTAGATTGTTCCCCTTCTGATATAGCCTGGATGACTCAGTTTTTACTTTGAAGTCTCCTGGATGCAGCGTGCTACAGTAAGAAATGAGAATCAGAAAACAAGAGATTCTCATTTCAAATTTACCATCAATTAGCTATATGAACTTGGACAAGTTGCTTAAACTCTAAAGACCTCAGCTTGCTCATTTGAAATAAGCAAACTAAAATAAATGTTCTCCAAGTCCTTCCTAGCACTAGAATTTATTTAAGTGTGAAAGATGTTCTTAAGGAGAGCTTGCCAAACTCTCCTACTAGTACACTATGTTAAAAGGGGTTTGAGATCCCGGCTATGTCAGAAATTAGAATTTAGACAAAACATTTTGTCCAGACTAAGAAGAGTAGGAAGGAAGTTCTTAAGAATGAAATCTGTAAGATCTAATCAATCTTTCCCAATGAAGAAGAAAACGAGGAACTATTTAGAGACTGATGTAGATGCATAGGTCACTCACTGCTCATTTTATATTTAAATACATATAATCTCAGAGAATCATTAAAAGAAATAAACTAAATGAGACAATAGTTTCAGTTAAATAGTTCTATCCAAGCCAAAGGTGTCAAACAAATCTAGATCCCTGCCAGCTAGAATATTGACGTAGAAAACCACAAATTAACTTTATTTATGTGGTATTGTTTTTATTTTGTTAGATATTTTTCAGTTATGTTTTAATATGATTTTGATAGCACTCAAGCGTTTTGAAGATCTTGGGAGTTCTATAGGCCAGTCTACCTATGGCTAAACAGTGAATGAAGTTTCTGGGTAGAATCAAGTTCTAACCTCAGGTATATGAGATGAATTTATTATATAATTAAAGACAATTCATTTTGCCTTGAACTTGTTTCAGTGATTTGTTTTAAAAAATAAGGAAAATAACTGAAATTATTTTATAAGGACATACAATTAATTTTGCCTTGAACCTGTTTCAGTGGTCTCCAGTAAAAAAAAAAAAAAAAAAAGGAAGATAACTATTTATGTCTTTATGAAGTAATCTCAGTTAACAATGATTGTGTACAGATTAAAAAAAAAATTAGAACAAAATAATTCAATCTCCTGACTCTTAGTACATTTACCCTTACTACTTCCTCATTCTGCATCAAGATTTTTCAGCTTTCCACTGTTTTCGAAAATTACTGTCTATAATGGCAAGAACTTGTCATACTTGGCCTGAGGCTAAAGGCAAGTTGGATTTTGAGGAAGCTGAATATATTCTATTGCTGTATCTAGTCTCAAACACTCACTAAGTCTGAGGGGTCTGGGACAAGGTTCTTTCCTAGCCACTGACGAAACAAACCCGTGACTGCTAAAGTTGTGTGAGTCCTTTCCGGAATGGTGGCCCCTCAGGAATGATTTTTTTAAATCTCTACTTGATTAAAATACTGGTCTGAGTCATTCTCAGACCATAGCCAGAACCTGAGCTAAAGCCATGATGGAAAGTGCATACATAGCTTTTTGCTTGAAGATTTATTTGATCTTGGAGGTTAAAGGCATTACAATAGTCTATTTGGGGCAAGACAGCAAAGATTTGTATTTAGACTGTGATAGAAAATGCTCCAGGAAAAGTCAGACTAAGAAGAATAGGAAGTTCTTAGGAGTGAAAACTTTAAGATGCAAACAATCTTTCTCAAGGAAGAAAAAAATGTGGAGTAATTTAGACATTGATATGGATGCATAGGGCACTCAGTGGTCATTTTATATTTAAATACATATAATCTTAGAGAATCATCAAAAAAAAAAAACCTTAAATGAAACAATAGCTTCAATTAAGTAGCTACATATAAAATAAATCTGCAAAAATTGTTTGTGTTTATACACAGTAATAACAAAATAGGAGGAAATAATAGAAAGGAACATCCCATTTGTAATAACTACAAAATCCAGAAAATATCTTGGAGTCAGATACACTCAAGACTTCTATAAATACACTCACAGAAACTACTCTTTAAAGAAATAAAGAATGATTTAAATAATTTGAAAGCTTTTCACCATTTATTATTGGGTCAAGTCAATGTAATAAAAATTACTAATATGCACAAATTAATTTGATTTATTTTAAGTCTATCAAAGTATTAAAGAAATATTTTATGGAACTAGATTAAAAAAATAACAAAATTTATTTGAAGGAGGGAAAAGGCCTAACTCTCATGGGATATAAACAAAATAAGCAGAAATGAAAAGAAAGCATTTTCAGACTTCAAGTTATATTGTAAAGCAGTAATCATCAAAATTTGGGAGTACTAATTACCAGAAAACTAGCTCAATGGAGCAAGAGCTAGAAACAACTGAACTCAGTAACCCAGTATTTGTTAAACCCCAAAACAAACTATCTGGTAAACTATTTTCTGTTTGAGAATACCTGTGAAAACTGGTAAACAGTTGGTTTAGAGTAGCACCTAAGATCGCATACTGAATAACAGTGAATTCTAAACAAATAATCTACCCAAACAAAAAAAGTCAAATCAATAAAAAGAAAATGGATAGTTATCTTTCACAATTATGACTAAGGGGAAATTTCTTAACCAAATAAGGGATAGAGAAGCTCACAAAAGATAAAACATCATTTTGATTATATGAAGTTGAAAATCTTTTGTGTGAGCAAAATTAATCATGCTAGCATAAAAAGTGAAACTGCCAACTAAGAAAAAAAAGTTTGCAACAAAAATCTCAGATAATGGATTTATATCCAAGATGTCAGTAATCACAAATCCATAACTAATGAACTTATATATCCAAGATATGTTAGTAATCAAAAATCCATTTATAAGTCCAAGATGTATTCATTAATAGATAAGTGGTTAAAAGAAATGAACAGTTCTCAAAAGAATTGTAAGCTATTGATTACCTTATTAAAAATTGCTCTGAGTCACTGAAGAGAAATGCAAATTGAGGCTTCATTTCGCAATGACAATATCAGAAAAGATGATAAAATATTAATCAGTATTGGAAGGCTGTAAGGAGACAGGATATAAATATATGATTGGTGGAACACTATTCCAACATCTGGGAAACAATTTAGAATTATGTCCTAAAAGTAACTAAAATTTCTCTATTTTTAACCCAAAGACTTCACTATTAGGCACATACTCTCAAAGAAGTCAAAGACAAAAAAACATTAGTACCATTTATGGTAGCAAAGAATTGAAAACAGAGTAAATGCCCAATTATTTGAAGAATATGTCTGCATTGTAAGAAACAACAAATATAAAAATTGAGAGAAACATGGCAAGCTGTTATCAGAACCCAAATGAGAGCAGATGAAGCCCTGAATTACCCTGGTGTTGGTTGTGAGTAGAGAGACATTCAAATTGAGATCCATCTTTTCCATGAGGCTGCTCTGACCTCAAAATCTCAAGGTTTTCCTTCTCCTAATCCTTGTAGCATCAACTGATTTTTTTTTTTTAACATTTATTCTTCCTGCATACTTATCTTGTCTCCCTCCGTAGTTTTGGGGGGCAGGGACTGGATTATACAACTATAATGGAATTTAATTTTCAGCCACTGGAAGCGATCCTATAAATTAACTAATCCTAACTCCTCATTTCAGAGATGAGGCTCACAGAGTTTAAATAATTTGCCTTGGGTCATACAACTAATCCAAGGTACATCTAGAAATGGAACCTACAATCGGTTGACCTTCAGTGCAGTTTATTTCCCCATATGACCTCATTGCCGCCTTATTCTCATATGACATATTTATGATAAGGTACTGCTGATAAGTACTTGCTGAAAGAATAAAAATGAAAATCATATTCGTTTGGTTCGTTCATTTCCTCATTGTTTCTTTCCATCTATAGAAGGTAAATAATCCACTTACCTCATAAAAGCTACAAGGAACAAACATGATAATAAAAGCAAAAGAAGCATATTGTAGTAAAGAAACATTAATGAATTTGAAAGTTAGGATTTTGGAAACTGAGGCAACTGGTTGGCACAGTGAATACAGAGCTGGACCTGAAGTTAAGAAGACCTGAATTCAAATCCAGCCTCAGATACTGTGTGATCTCAAGCAAGTTACTTAATTTTTCTGAGCCTCAAGTTTTCTCATCTGTAAAATGGGTATAATAATAGCATCAATCTCTCAGGGTTGTTGTGAGGATAAAAGGAGCTGATGTTTGTAAAAAAAAAAAAAAAGTGCTAGTTACATAAATGCTATCTGTTATCGGCAATTACATGATACAGTGGATAGAGCACTGGACCCAGAGATCTATTTTCAGACCTCTGTACAAATTATTTAACTGCTATCTCTTTTAATTTCCTCATTTGTAAAACAAATAAAAATAATAGCACCTATCTTTCAATATATCATCATAAAATGAGATAATATTTGTAAAGTACTCTGTAATTCCTAAAATATTATATATCTAAAGATTTAGATTTGTGTGTTTTATATATATATATGTATGTATATGTATGTACATATGTAAATGTCACCTCACTAAAATGGGTGTGTGTGTGTGTATGTATGTGTGTACACATGTTTTAATGAGGTGACATTTAAGAATCCTGGACTTGGATTCAAGAAGACCAGAATTCAAATCTAGACTCAGATAATTATTGCCTGTGTAACCCTGAACAAGTCAGCCTCCATCCGCCTGTTTTCCCATCAGAAAAACAAGCATAGTATTTAACTCATAGAGTTATAAGAATCAAATAAAATAAGATGTATAGAGTTTACAAACTTCAAAACACTATATAAATGAGTTCTAATCTCAGCTCTGTCATTGACTAACTGAATGATCTTAGACAATTATTTCTTAGATCTTACTTTCCTCATCTCAGAAGTGTATGTATTTACCACTTCAATCTCTGAAACTACTATTCTATTCTAAATATAAGACAATGGTCCTTCTATGTGAGATTCAAAAATCTACCCAGGATTGGGGCTAAGGGAATCAAAAGAAAATATACCCTACAATCAACACTGCTCTCTTCCTAGTGCTAGTAAACAACTTTAAACAACTCTCTGAATTATCTATTTTAAAAAACTAAGAAATGCCTTTGATCTGTAAGAAATCTGAGATACCGCCTCCTCTAATCAGGGAGTGACTATGCTTTAGGCTGATAAGTACTTTGCTACCAGGCTAAATGCTTTCTGCAGACCTGGGAGAACAGGAGTCAAGAGCATGACCCCCCTAAGCTTCCCTCTCAGGCGAGAGCTGTTGCCCAGCTACATCTTCAGCCAAAGAAAGCACCGTATGGGTGTGAACTCTTCCCTTGGCCAGGCATTTACTTATTAACCAGCAGATGGTGCAGCAAAGACCTACAAGCTCTTTCTCATCATGCTTCAGGTTTACTTGCCATATGATCATTAGTAAGCAACCTTAGCTTCCTGTTTTTTCCTTCCACTATTTTTTCCCCCTTAAAAAAGTGGGGAGGAAAGAACTATGTGTTGAATTTTATACTATTCAAAGTTCAAGAACTACATGTTCAATTTTATACCAAAGCTTTTAAAAGAGTCATAGGCTTATTGAGTTGAAAGGAATCTTAGAGATCATGTATCAGTTCTAGAATTCTCAGAACCCCTCTCCCTTTCTCTGGAGATCCAAAGACAGAATTCAGGGGACATACAAACTTGGAGAATAAAAATAATGACATCTTTATTTTCACTAACTTCTAATTGAAATTTAGCACTACTTCAATTCTTTAAAAACATTATTCATAAGCTTCCATAGATTTCACCAGACAGCCAAGGGAGTCCATGACACACAAAAAAGAAAAAAGAAAAGGAAGGAAAGAAGGAAAAAGGAAAAGAAGGAAAGGAAGGGAAGGAAGGAAGGAAGGAAGGAAAGAAGGAAGAATAAAGAGAAAAGAGGAAAAGAAGAAAGGAAGGAAGAGAAATAAAAATTAAGAAGTTCTGATAATTTTATACCAACAAGACTGAGGCTAAAAGAACTTTAATAACTTGGCCAATGTCAGGAAGACCAAATGTACTTAGTGATAGAGTGGGGCCTATAATCTAGGTCCCCAACTCTCTTGCTAGTGCTAATCCCACTAGTTGTGCCATCTCCCTTAGTACCTAAGTCTACTGTGTTATAAATATATATCTATGTATATCTATGTATATCTATATCTATATCTATATGTATATATAACATATATATATATATCTTTGTGTATTTGTTGAATGAATGAATAAGAAAGGCTAGCATTCTATCCACCATTCCATACAGTAATATTTACCTATATAACTCCATATTTCTCAAATTCATTTTGCAACCCAACAAAAAGTTGATAATACTTCTAGTATTAAGGACATTTAAAATTATGATACGATAGAAACATATAATTTTAAAGCCAGAAGAGGCCCTGACGATCACCAAGTCCCACATTCTAATCTTGTGAACTTGCATAGTATTTGAATGGACAAAGTAAATACAGCTCATATGTTGACAAAGAAGTGTGTACATGATCCTCTGCACTTCTATCTTCTGGCCTTTGTTCAGTTTCAAACACCTGAAAGTCCCTTCTCCACTCACTCCTCTAGTTCAAGTGCTATTTCTACCAAGAAAGGGAGGCTGTGCTTCAAGGGAAAGGGAAGGGAAAGTCTTGATCCATAAAATTCGAGATTTAGCTTTGATTACCTCTAAAGATTCTTAGACCTCTAAAACTATTAGACCTATCACCTCAGTGCAAATCTCAATTTTCTCAATTACTACTTGTGTGATCTTCGGTCTTCATTTTCTCAACCATAAAATGATTGAACAGATGACCTTTAAAATCTCTTTGAGCTCTGAAGCTATGATCCTAAGCCTATCCTAAGGGTCCCCCTTCCTTGACATTAGGGACCTTCCTACCATCCTTAGAACTCATGTCGGTTTGTATTCTTTATTCATTGGTGCATAATATATATATATATCTTTGTGTATTTGTTGAATGAATGAATAAGAAAGGCTAGCATTCTATCCACCATTCCATACAGTAATATTTACCTATATAACTCCATATTTCTCAAATTCATTTTGCAACCCAACAAAAAGTTGATAATACTTCTAGTATTAAGGACATTTAAAATTATGATACGATAGAAACATATAATTTTAAAGCCAGAAGAGGCCCTGACGATCACCAAGTCCCACATTCTAATCTTGTGAACTTGCATAGTATTTGAATGGACAAAGTAAATACAGCTCATATGTTGACAAAGAAGTGTGTACATGATCCTCTGCACTTCTATCTTCTGGCCTTTGTTCAGTTTCAAACACCTGAAAGTCCCTTCTCCACTCACTCCTCTAGTTCAAGTGCTATTTCTACCAAGAAAGGGAGGCAATGTGCTTCAAGGGAAAGGGAAGGGAAAGTCTTGATCCATAAAATTCGAGATTTAGCTTTGATTACCTCTAAAGATTCTTAGACCTCTAAAACTATTAGACCTATCACCTCAGTGCAAATCTCAATTTTCTCAATTACTACTTGTGTGATCTTCGGTCTTCATTTTCTCAACCATAAAATGATTGAACAGATGACCTTTAAAATCTCTTTGAGCTCTGAAGCTATGATCCTAAGCCTATCCTAAGGGTCCCCCTTCCTTGACATTAGGGACCTTCCTACCATCCTTAGAACTCATGTCGGTTTGTATTCTTTATTCATTGGTGCATAATATATATATATACATACACACACACATATATATATATATAATTTAACACTCTTAGACTGAAATCCAAAAGGACTTCAGTGTTGCACAAAGTGCTAGATTTGGAATCAAAAAGATCAGCATGTAAGTCCTGACTTAAGCTGTGTGACCAAGGGCAAGTTAGATAATATCTCTGAGCCTGGGAATAGTAATACCTGTGGTAGCTGTACAGAGGTTTATGGTGAAGCTCAGATAAAATAATGTACATAAAGTGCTTTATAAAATTAAAGTACCATGTCCATATCAATTATTATTAACTTTGTATATTCTCTAGTAGGGGATGACTAGGTATTATAGTGGACAGAGCACAGGGCCTGGAGTCTAGATAATCTGAGTTTGAGTCTGGCTTCAGGCATTTATTACCTATATGACCCTTACAAGTCACTTAACTCCTATTTGCCTTAATTCCTTATCTGTAATATGGGGATGCCCTGGAGAAAGAAATGGCAAACCACTCCAGTATTTTTCCCAAGAAAACTCCATATAAAATGTCCATGGGATCATATAGAGTTGGACACAAATGAACAACAAAATCTTCTCTAGTATCTATCACAGTACTATGAACATAGCAGATGCTCAATAAATATATGCTGAAACATATCTAACATGTATAGGACTGCTTGCCATCTAGGCGAAGGGGTGGAGGGAGGGAGGGGAAAAATCGGAACAGAAGTGAGTGCAAGGGATAATGTAAAAAAAAATTACCCTGGCATGGATTCTGTCAATATAAAGTTATTATAAAATAAAATAAAATGAAAAATTAAATGTGGAAAAATAAATAAATATATGCTGAAGAATTGGAGAAACCAAAAGGATCTAATACATAGGCAGTGCTAGGAGTGTCAATTACTCTCTATTATCTCTACAATCAAATACAAAATTCCTTTGTCCTTTCATAATCTGGGCCCAGCTTACTTTTTTGTATTTATACCCTTTCATATAATCTGGTCCTAATAACCTGCCACTTTTTCTAGCTCCCATCTTCATGCCATAATACAAGCTGTCTCCCTACACTATCTACTCTCTCCCAAATTACTTAGAATCCCTAGCTTCCAGAAAGCTCAGTCACGTGCCAGGAACTAGATAAGGCCTCCCAACCAGGTCCTCCTCCAAGAATAAAAATTCCTTGCATTTGCTTTGTCTTCATTCTGTATTTACTTATATTTGTACATCTTGTTTTCCATGATGTAATGTAAACTTCTGAATTTGGAGCTGAAAATAAAATTGAATTTAAAATTTAAAAATAAGCTAAAAATATCCCCAAAAGATTACAAATGCCTCGAGAATATATTTTCTTCTCTTCTTCCTTTCTTTCTCTTTTTTTCTTTCTTCTTCCTTTTTTCCTTTCTTTCTCCCCAACACTAAACACAGATCCTGACAAATAGTAGGTATTCAAATGATTGCTGATTGGTTAATAAATGAATAAATAGCTGTATGAATGAACAGACCAGTGAAAGGTACCAAGAATAATTCCATTTTGATCACTGACCTTACTATTTAGTAGATATTAATAATATGCTATATTTTCATACAAAAATGTTTCATTCAAATATTCACAGTATTGTTTTCACTACATGGAGAGTGGAAGGGGGCTGAGAGAAAAAAAGACAGGAGAAAGGGCAGGTATGACAAGTTCTATTGTCATCCATATAAAAATAATTTTATTATTTATTATTATACATTTCTAAGACATAGAGTTGGTCAAGAAGTTAATGGCACCAAAAGAAGGACTCGCTGACATGACTAGGCTCAGCCTGTTAGACAACATAACCTTTCATCACCTCATCAGAAGACAAGAGAATGGTCATTTTCTCTGGTCTGATTCTTAATGAAAGAGAAAATATTAGTGCCTTAGTGAAATAATAGGGGATGGTTATGAGGGAGTCACTTTTTTTATTTCTATCTGTAGCAATTCATATGCTAACTGGAAAATGCTTTGTAATGACTTTTATTAATTCTATATTGATGTCAAAGCAATGGCAGGGTCAACCAGCCTGTCCTTAAATTGGGCTATTAATAATAAGTCTCAGAAAAATTGGTCCTGTGCTCCTATAAAAGTTTCTCAACCAAATTTTATAGTTCTTTTCCCTTGGCCTCTATGATGAGGAAGCCAGGTCCTTACTCAGGCATCCAGCCTAACCTCATATTAGGTATGGAGATGAGTGTTTACAGCTCTTCAGGGTTGTGTAGCAATCAGTGGGGAATGAGCCTGTAGATCTCAATTCATTAAGATTCCTTTGGTAAAAGGTGATTAAATGCTCCCAAGGAGGAGAGTTTGGACTTAGAATATGAAATTGAAGCAGCCCCTTTTTCCCCCCTCCCCCAACAAGAGTAACTTCATGGAGGAATTCTGTATTGAATGGAGACCAGAAATGCTTTACAGGGGACATAAAAGAGATTCTAGCCTTCTAGAAGCTACAACCTTGACCCTTGAATCTGTTCTTCTCCCAAAGTGGGAAATGCCCCTAAACGCTCCAGAATGAGCTCAGCTCAGAACCTGGGGTTAGTCCTGGGAAACAACCTAAACTGTAAGAGTGATGGTTAAGGGGAAAACATAATTTATTGTGTGATGGCCTCTCCTGCACACCTTTATTCCAGGTTCTTGAGGACTGGAGGGAATGGGGAATAGGAAAAGGTGGGGAGCCTCGTGAGAAGGGTTACCGGTGGAATGGTAGAAATGCTAACACACTCAGATCCCTTTTTACACGCTCATTCCTCTGTCCTAGAAACCAAATCTTGAAACTGAAATCCTTATGCCCTTTGCTCCTGTTTTCAGGAAGGGCTGAGTTAGTGAGTTGGTGGAGAGGGAAGCTGGACAGGTGCAAACTGACAGACAGACAGACGGTGTTATCCTCCATCTATATTTGTTTGTCCATAATTGTCTGCATGTCGGGTCTCCCGGGGAACAGTAAGCCCCTTGTTTTTTGCTTTTCTGTGTAACGCCAGCACTTAGCAGAATGCCTAGCCCATAATAGATGCTGAATAATGCCGATTGACTGACAAGTCCGCCAGCCCCTCACTGCTGAGGCCCCTCGGGGGCTGCGGACCCCCACCCCCACCCCCTCGCCTCACCTGCGTGAAGTACAGGTTCATCAAGGTCAAGGTGAAGAACTGGAGGCACACGGGAAAGCAATAGAGCAGCCAGAAGACGAAGGGGCTCAGGGAGTTGGCCGCGACGAAGTCTTTGAAGTAGAAGGAGAAGAGGATGGTCCGCAGGGAGGCCCAGAAGAGGCAGAGGAAGAGGAAGACAGTCTGGTAGCTGAACCGCTTGTGCCCGTAGTGCAAGACCAACCAGAGCTGGACGTAGATGAACACGAAGAGGAGCGAGTAGAAGATGGTGTACACGATGGTGAGGCCGAGCTTCACGTAGGGGGGGACGGCTGGAGTGAGGGTGGGAGGCAGGGAGTCATTTCTCAGTGGGTCCCATTGAGGGACCTCCATCAGAAACGCGAGGGCTCGGCCGGACTGGGCTGCAGGCGCCGCTCGGACTTCATGGAGTCCTCGGGCTGCGTCCGCGGAGGCTGCAGGCGCCGCCGCTGCTGCCGCCGCCGCCGCCGCCGCCGCTGCCGCTGCTGCCGCTGCTGCTGCTCCCCCTGCTGCTGCTGCTGCTATTGCTGCTGCTGCTGCTGCTGCTCCGGCCGCCGCTGCCGCTGCTGCTCCTGCTCCGGCCGCCGCCCCCTTTCATCTTGCTAGGCTGGGAGCTCAGAAACTGAAAGAAAACAAGCTCGCACTTCCTCTTTGGCTGCCCTGGGTCCGCCGGCCCCGGCACCACATGATCGCGGCGCTGCCGGAGTGATTCATTAGGGCTGCCTTTGTCAGCGATTGGCAACTTAACCGCAGCCGCAGCGGCGGAGGCAGCCGCACGTCGTCCTCCTGCTTCTGAGCCCTAGCAGCCACCGAGAAACCCTCCCTCTGCTCCCTCCCCATCACCGCGTGCTGGCCATGAGGGGAGGAAGGGGCGACAGCGACAGCAGCGGCAGCAGCTCGGGCAAGCAGCCACCCGAAAACCAACTCCCCGTGCCCTCGCCATCGCGGCGTGCTGGGGAGGGGAGGGGGAGGGCGAGGGCCAGCAGCGCGGGCCCTTCCTGCGCGAGAGCCCTAAGCAGCCCCCCCCCCCCCACGCCAGCCTTCCTTGCCCTTGCCCGCTCCATCACACGGCTGGTCAAGGAGGGATGGGAGGGCGGCGGCAGCTCGGGCCCCTTCTGCGCGAGATCCCTAAGCAGCCCCCCCACAAGCCAGCCTTCCTTCCCCTTGCCCGCTCCATCACACGGCTGGTCAAGGGGGGATAGAAGGACAGCGGCAGCAGCAGCACTCAGGCCCCTTCTGCGCGAGAGCCCTATGTAGCCGTCAAAAACCAGCCCTCCTTTCCCTTTCCATCACGTTGTTCGCTGGCCAAAGTGGGGCGGCAGCAGCATCGGGGGCAACAGCTTTAAGGCTCCAGAGCCCAAAGGGACTGGTAGAGAGAGGGAGGAGTACTCACTCCTGCTTTGGGTTTTATTTAGTTGGTTGAGAACTTTGGAGAACAGTTTAGTAGCTGGTTATTGTATTAGTCAACGACTCGATTTCTCTTTTGCCTATACTTTATAAAGTGCTTTGCAAACCGCTAAGATGCTCTATAAATGCTAGCTATTCTTGATAACAGGTTATGGGGGATGTGACAAATTGAAGGAAGGCGTCAAAACCTGATATGATTGGAAAAACCCCCTAAGTGTAAGTTAAGGGATGTTACAGGAAAGAGAGTAGACTTCCGTTTGGACCCCATAGGCAGAACCTAGGAGCTAATGATATGGTCCAATGAAAAGCTTTCTGAACATTATTATTCTACTTCACCAACTCCCAGTGTTCACCAACTCAAGGGACTTTACCTCCTTGGGTCTCATCTGCAAAATGAGGTCATTCCAACTGCTTAGAACCCAACCAACTCTGTAATGATACTTCACAGAGGAAAAAAAAAAAAAAATTAGTTGAAAAGGAAACAGCTGTCCAGAAATTGAATAGGCTGACTTTGGGAGATTGTGAGATCATTATCATATATTTGGAAAGGACCTTAGAAGTCATTAAATCCAAGCCCCAGGTGAGAAAATGGATTTTCAGGGAGGTGAAGTGATTTCTCCAAATCACAGCAAAATTGAACCCAAGTGTTCTAGTACAGACCAATGTTCTTTCCATGGTATCATAGTATCCTGTACCATGATGGGTTTTGCCTCACTGGAGGGAATCAAATCTGGTTGGGATGATCCTGTGTTGGAAAGATTGAGGGAATAGATTTGATGACCTTTAGGGATACAGTTGGTTGTATGATTTCTGAGGCTCCTTCCAACCCTGAGAACCTGTCAGTGGGGGACAAGGATAAGGAATTGAAGGATAAAGAGCAAAGTCTGCTTATCCATGGGGAAAGATTTATCTGACTAACCTTTCTGGAAATCTGCTCCTTCAACACTCTCATATGGTTTTTCAGTCATATCAAAGGCGTGGTTTTCCATTTCTGTCTTTATTGATTTATTTGAAACAAGAAAATGGCCTCTCTTGCCTTTACCTCGTTTTCCTGCTTAATTTCTTAGTACTGCTTAACTCTTGGAAGTATTTGTGATGGATATACCAGTTAGCCACAGAAGCTTGACCTCAGAGATTGAACCAAGCACAAACCAAAATATCCAATGGTGACAGGAGTTTACAATAGAGAAAACAGCTTTGGGTTTACGTAAGACAACCAGAGTTAAAGTTCTGATTCTAATACTTCCTGGATCACCTCTCAATTTCTGTTTTTTCATCAGTAAAATGGGAATTATAATACATCTATTTACCTACCTTGTTCATTTATTGTGAAGATTAAATGAGAGAATGTAAAATTTAAAAACACCACATAAATGTCACCTACTTTTATTACTCTCATCTCTTTGGCAGTACTAGCTGTATTTTCTGTTGATCTGGGTTCCCTGCAGAGTCAGCAAGCTGGTAAATGCTGCTTGAGCAGAGCAGGATTATGACTTAACTCACTTTGCAACTGAAAGAATTAGTAGATAAAATGCTGTTATTTTCAGCATATGGCTTCCCATCAAGTGTCTATTCATCAAAATAATTACTCTATTTGCTTTTCCTGAATGTGTCTCATCATTGTTCCCTCATTCTATAATTATTTATTAATGATTGGGCTCACAAAATATAGAAGGCACTTTATCAATAAACAGGTAGAGAAGCCAAAGAAGTTTGGCCACATCTTCCTTAACCTGTTAATGATAATAGCTAGCACTTATGTAGTACTTTATAGTTTGTAAAACACTTTACAAATATTATGTCATTTTATCCTCTTGATAGCTCTGGGAAGTAGGTGCTGTTACTAATCTCATTTTGCAATTGAGAAAAATGAAATAGACAAGGTTAAATAATTTGCTGAGGGTCATGAGGCTAAAATAGCAAAAACTAGATTTAAACTTAGGTTTTACTGACTCCTAGTCCAATGCCCTATCCACTGTGATTCTTGCTACTTTGTATTTTTTAATAGTACATTATTTTTCCATTTACATGTAAAGATGGTTTTCAATTTAAATTTTTATAAGATTTCAAGTTCCAATTTTTTTCTCTTTCCCTCCCACATCTCCCCTCCTCCCCCCGCCCCATTCCAAATAAGCAATCATGATAGTTATATTTGTATATTCATTTTTAACATATTTCATATTAGTCATGTTGGGAAAGAAAAATCAGGACAAAAGGGAAAAACCATGAGAAAAAAAAACAGCAAAAGGGAAAAAATGGTGAAAATAGTATGCTTTGATCCACATTCAGTCTCCATAGTTCTCTTTCTGGATGCAGACAGCATTTTCCATCCACAGTTTATTGAAATTGCCTTGGGCCACTGAATTTCTCAGAAGAGCTAAATATACCATAGTTGAGCAATCACACAATCTTGCTGTTGCTGTGTACAATGCTTTCCTGGTTCTGCTTACTTCACTCAGCATGTAAGTTTCTCTAGGCTTTTCTGAAATCAGCTATTTCTTATATTTATATATTTATATTACATTCATAACCATAACCTATTCATTGGCTTTTCTGTTTTAATCTTCTCTCTTCACCTCTAATTTGAGGAAAATTACTATATATTCTAATTTCCAATATTAGTTTATTAGAATAATATACTATATCACACTATAATATATATATACTGTATAGTCCATACTATACTATATATACTATAGTCCAACTAAAATACCTGCTAGATCCATCTCTTTTCTTATACTTTGTTTTCTTACTTTTTTCCCCCTCTTCCTTGCAAATTTTACCCCTACATTCTGACTTCTGTAATCTCTTCTCTCATAGGGATGAGAAAGAGGGAAAAGGTGGAATATGTGATACAATGTCCCTGACTATCTCTTTCCTTTATATGTTAACTATGCGATAGTGAATATTTCACAGAATTGGGTATTCCTTTTCTTTTTTTTAACTCATACTTTTTGAATCCACCTTTTCAAGTCAAGGATAACTGGTGATTCCCATTTGTGTGTTTGTATTTTTTAAAATTTATTATTTATCATTTTTAGTCTTCCAGAGTACCTTACTATCAAGAGATTGCAGATCAGAAGAAGAAATTGGAAAAGATATAACTGGTATGAAGAGGAAAACCAGAGAAGTTCTTCTCTGTTTTATGGATAGTAGGGTTTGATAAGTTCCTTAGTTTTACTTCCATCCATAACCCATTCTCACAATTCCCTCCATTATGTAGCATTCTATTCTATTCAGGCCTATTCTCACCAGGCAATACTTCCTACTCCAGTTGTTTGCTACCCTACCTATGATAAGATCTATATTTCCTAGGTCCTTGCCATGTAAATTGGGCTAGCTTTTTCTAAGGTCTTCAGCTTAGTTTATTTCTTTTTCTTAAAAGATATTGAAAAATCTGTTGCTCAAGTTGTTGACATAGATTCCTAATCACTTAAGTACTTAAGGTCACAAGGCTTCCAGATTCCTCTCTGAGGAATCCCTGACAACACAAGGAAGCTGTGTTGCCCTGAAACAACAATGTGCTAACTTCACTGAATAACCTAGAGCTGGCCAGGCCCAAGAGATCAACTGTATTAACTAACTCGTTTTACAGGTGAGACTCAAGGAGGCAGAACTACCATATTACACAGGCAGTTAGTTAACTGTTTGTTGTTGTCTTTAAAAACAATCTTTTGTAGATATTTTCTGTTTCTCGCATCACGATAGTATCCCATATGTCTCTTCCTGACCCTCTTCCAGGGTCATCTTTTTTATAATGTGGTTCAAGGACCAAAATGATGTGGGTTATAATGTAAAACTTTTCAGTCACTGGAGAATTCACAATGGCCATTTTCTTTGGCAGAAGGTTTTATTTTATTATTATTATTATTAAAATTTTTGTTTTATTTATTTTTCATTTTTAATTATTTATTTTGTTATTATTGAATAATAATTTTTATAATATTATATTAATTTAGAGGAATAGATTACAGACAAAATGAAGAGATACAATAGATATCAGAAATGGTAAATATGAGAGCGGAAGAGCATATAAAGACAGTTCCTCAGTGGAAATCACAATTATCCAGAAGAAAGAGAACATCCTGGGAGGTAGGGGGAATGTCAGCTAAATCCTGAAAGGGACTTAACCCCTTAAAAGAGTTAGTTGTAAGGAGGAGAATTGGGTTTGGGAAGCCTAATGGAATTAGGGGAGTTACCACGGGGCATAAGGAAGGGGAAAGACACCCAGAGATAGAGTGCCTTGGAGGACTGACCCAAAAGAAGGCAGCAGCCATGGGATATTCCTTAAGTAGATTTTATAGGGAAAATTTAACCTCAGGGATATGACTGGGATTTCTGACTGGGCCTAGCAGTGTGACACAGTTGGAGACCTCTACAGAGCTTGGGTCTCCAGGGGTTGACATAACTTGGATTTCAGACTGGATGACTTCCCCAGAGGGTGGACTATGGAGCTAAACCGATCTTTCATCAGAGCCTTCTCCCTCTCTGCCTCAGGGATCAATTTTTTAGTTTCTCTCCCTCCAACACACTATTCAGGACCTCTCCATTATATAACAAATAGAATTTTCTTGGAAAAAAACTACCAGTGCAACTGATTGATACATTTTAAAAAATAGCTAACACCCGAGGACCATCCACAAAGGGATAGATTGTGGATGTCTTCTCCTTTCTCTTCATTTGTATATTTACAAACAGTTCTGGCCCAGAGCCTGAGAGGAAGATGCTTGAGAGGAAGGAAAAGAGCTTTTTTCTGCCAGAGGATGGCCTTCTGAACTTCAAAAGGTCAGAAAAATCTATATTTCTTATAGACACCCCTAGCAGTGAACCAAGAATGTTAATATCTACATAAGGAGCCAAAATAAAACTGGCAACATGGAAGAAAGACAGTTTTAAGGGCTCCACAAGGAAGCCATTAGAAAGCTGTATAATTAAAGGAATCATGAAGACTCAGGAAAAAGGAGAACAGGGTTTCTGGAACTAGGCACTAGTAGTTTACCCCTTTGCCATATAGAGCCCTCTTTCCCCCCCGAGAGCCAGATAAAATTGCTGGAGAGTATGCCCCAAGTTTGCAGATGTTTTTGTACCAACTGTTTTTGTGCTCACATCTAAAAACTAAGAAATTCTTAGCCAGTTGATAGGCTTCCCTTGTTCATTACTGATTGCTATCTGTGGGAGAGTTTCTTAGAGTTGCCCCTAGACCCAAAGGGAAGAAGTAACTGACCTCTGGGATCAGCCTGATGGTACAAGTAGGAATTGACTTTCACTTTAAAAATGCATGAATTTTAGTTGAATGTGACTTTATCCCATTCCTAAAATTCACTCCCCCCTCACTTTTGCCACTTAGTCAATTGACTGACTTAGTAAATGAGTAGAATTGATAACTATTTAGCAAAATAAATGAAAATATAATAAAACATAAATAATGTTAATATGTGATTTTCTAAGTCAATATGCCACCGTAAAGGATATTTATGTATTGTTTAATGTCCCCCATTCTATTTGACTTTGGCTCCATTGCTCTAAGCAACTCTTTAAGACTATAAATTGCAGAAAAAGTGCTGTTCTTACATAAATCGATGGAATTTCCTCACTTGGGAGTTCCCTATAGCAATGAAATCAAAAGTTAAGTGTCTATGGAAGAGGGCATAGATATCCTATTTATATATCTATATATCTATATACACATATAAATATATATATTACATATATATACATACATATATACATACATACTACATAAATAGAAAGAGAGAGATTTCCAGGAGAAAGTAGATTTGCTAATTTACTATTAGGGAAAGTTTTTTTCTAGAAAGACCCTTTGTTCAGGTACAGGTTGAATCAGGTAATTTCTAAGGAAGGTACCTTCCAATTATATAATTCTATGTAAGACACTTCTCCCCTCTCAGGTTGCTGGGTATTCTGAAAACAGTGCTCTGCTTTTTTGCCTCACTGGAGAAATGAACTGTGACAGACCTAAGGGTGACTCTGGGCTTTGCTTCAATGCCCTTTCTTTGAAGCTGTGACATTTACTACCTGGGTATGCACAATAGAAAACAAGAGATTGGGCCCCAAGAGAAAAAGCCAAGTTAGCACTTTAGGCCACAGCCTAGGGAGTCAATCACACCCAGAGTCTAATTTGCATTTTTTCCTCTTTGGTTGCCTTACACAGTAACCCTTTTGTTGTTTGTAAAGAAAAGAATGTATTCACCACCCACAACTACAATGAGATGCTTCCTAGGGACTGGAGAATCAAAGGTTGGTTTGTTTGGTTTGGGTTTTTTTTTTTTTTTTTTTTTTTTTTGGTTGTTGTTTTTAATTCTTTCTTTTTAAATGGAAAGTAGGGAACTGAGAAAAAGGAAAAACAAAAATGATATTTGCAAAACTGGTTTAGAATCCTTCTGTATTTCTCTCAAATTAAGGAGGTTGTTTTGTTTTTGTTTTTTTTTTGCCTCAGGGAATTTTTGAAAGAGATAGCTTCCACTGGGGAGATGGTAGCTAGCAAGCAACAGAGTAAATCAATGATTATAATACAGTCTGTGGCAGAAATCAAAGTTGGGAAGGGAATTGGTCTTTTGAGAGAAAATATTTTAAATTAACTCAGTTAGAATAGAGCTGAATCCCAAACAATACACCTCTGAAATACAATTTGTAAAAGTTATGGGTTTAATATAGCACTGGATATTTTAAAGGGGAAACATCGATAATAACTATAATGTGTTGTATTTTTGACCTTTGTGTAAGACCATGGAAGGATTGGCTTTGGATCAGGGGAGTATCTAATTTGTACTGACCTATCTGGAGAGACATATTAGCTGATTGATGAGTTCGGGGAAACCTTTGAGTACTTGATCATGGACTTAGTCCCCATGAGGACCAGAAGTGGGAGTGGGAAATGGGATCTTCCACAGGGTCCTAAAGCAAGGACTCACACCCAGTCAATCAATAAGCACTTATTATAATAAATAAATGTGACATGAATTGATTATCTTCCATTGTCAGGAAGAAGCCCATTTCGCCATTATCAGATAAAACTAATTCCCAGATATCCCGTGGTATAGAGTAATTGTGATTGTACAGATGGACCTCTTTTCTCTATCTCTCAAACCTCTGTAAACAATCTTTGAGACATTGATCAGCGTATCTTTAGACAGGTCTGGGACCTGGTCTGCCAGGTGCATTCGTTCTAGCTCTTGTCTCTGCTCCTGGGAAGACTTAGGGCTTAAATAAAGGGCTTGGATAAGCTTAAATTATTAAATTGTATTTAATATATTTATTTAAGTATAATTATAATATATTAAATATAAATTGTATTAAACAAAGGGCTTAAATAAATAAGGTTAATTAATAAAGTTGAATAAAATTTAGCAAATATCTTTCACTATAAAAGATCTGTTTATGAAGAAGATATTTGCTAAGTTTTATTCAATTCTAAGCCCACTATGAAGGATTCTTTCTCTCCCTCATAGTACTTTCCCTTGAATGGTACTTTTCTGATAACTCTGGTCAGTTTAACCTGCCAGTCAATGGTTTATTCCCATCCCTTGGAGTATTTCCTTTCTCCAGGTTAAATTGTGAGTTCCTCTGAGAAATTTGTCTTTTCCCCTGTTAACTATAACTATAACTTTCCTAACTTTATTTCATGTTTGCCACTTCTGATGCCCACTTTACCTCCTACTTGTGTCTATAATCTATTCCCTTAAATAAACTTGACTTTTGGCAAAGAGTGTCCATTATGAATTTGTCACATGTTTTTTCCAGCTAGGATTTGCTGTACCAATTTCATTGCATGCCTATTATGTGTCAGGCACTCTGCCAAGCATTGGGGCTACAATAAGGCAAAAAGCTCTCAAAGAGCTCATAATTAAATGGAGGAGACAATAAGCAAAAACATATGTGGAAATAAACTAACTACAGGATAAATAGGAAGTAAGCTTAAATTAAAAATTTTATCCCCCAAAAAAGGAATTAAGAGAGGAAAGGAACTAGAATTAGAAAGGGTTGGGAATGGCTTATGAAAAATGGGACTTTAATTGGGATTTGAAAGAATCTAGGAAAGACAGGAGGCAGAAATGAGGAGGGAAAGAATTCCAGGAATGGGTACAGTCACAGAAAATTCTGGAATCAAAAGATGCATTGTCTTATCATGGAACAGTACTGGATCAGAGATGTATGGGACAGCAACCCTTACCCAAATTAAAATCAGAGACTCTCAAGTTAAAAAGCAAAAAAAGGATTTATTACAATCTCCAAAGAAAGGGCAACTCTCAATAGACAAGGTGTATAGGAGTGCAAACTACAAAACACAAGATTAAATAGACCCTAAATTCAGAAGCCCCCATCCCACCTTGACCTTTTTTCCCATTGTCAGAAGCAGAGGTCCTCAAACTACGGCCTGCGGGCCAGCTGCAGCAGCTGAGGACGTTTATCTCCCTCACCCAGGGCTATGAAATTTCTTTATTTAAAGGCCCACAAAACAAAGTTTTTGTTTTTACTATAGTCCGGCCCTCCAACAGTCTGAAGGACAGTGAACTGGCCCTCTATTTAAAAAGTTTGAGGACCCCTGACTCTGAAGGATAAAATATTTTATCTTATTATTTCATATTTTATCTTATTATTCTTGGTTGTAAGCTTCCATCTTTTGCTTTGGGGAGATTATAGTTCTTGTTTCCACTTCTTTTTTGGGTAAATTTTGTATGATATTGACTTATTTTCAGTATTTTTACAACCAAGAATAATTTATCCCCAAATTGTTATTGTTATTATCTATTCCATATTGCAGGGATTAGGGGCTTGGTGCTCCCTTCAATGTGCATGATTCGTGTAAAATATTTTGAACCCTCCATTAGCACCAGAAAAGAAGTGTGAATTATTATGGTATTAAAAGATAAAATTTGTTAACACCATGCAATACTACACACACACACACACACACACACACACACCCCACATACATACACACACATGTATTTCTGAGTTTCTAATTTTTTTCTGTGTTATCTGATGGCCTTGAAAAACTCCCCAAAAATTCCCATTTAATTTCTTATGCCAACCTGAGATAAAACTAATTAACTGCAATGGGGAAAGTCTGAAGGGATAATTGGGGGAAAATAGATTTTTAATGAAATAGAAGATTTCCAAACATTCCAGATAAAGAGACTGGAAGTGACTAGAAACTTTGACTACAAACATGGAAGTAAAAGGAAAAATAAATGGTAAGTACAAGCAAGCAACTAGAAAGGACTTTATAAGACTTAAGTATAAACTCCAGTGCCTTTTTATTGACTCCAAGAGCAAATACAAAATTCAAAACTGTTCATAACCTAGCCTCTATCTTCCTTTCCAAGCTCTTTATACTTTATTCCTCACCATGTACTCTGATCCAATGACACTGGCCTTTTTGCTGTTTATCAAATAAGACCTGAACTCAAGGCATTTTCACTAATTATCCCCCATATCTGGGTGCTCTCCTTCCCTGACCTCTTTGACTTCCTTTAGATTCCAACTAACATATTTTATACAGAAAGTTTCCCTTAATCCTTCATTCCAATGCTTTACCTCTTTTAGTTATTTCCTATTTTTTCTGGTACATAGTTGGCTTTGCATACAAGAAAATTTTAATTTAAAATAATCAAAATTATCCATTTTATACTTCAACTATGCTCTTACCTTATTATAATTTAAGGTCTTATACTATGATTTTGCTCCTTTTACAGCTTTCCCCTCCCTGCTTTTTTCCCCAAACTTCCCTTTGAAGTTCCTGACCTTTTGTTCTTCCAAATGAACTGTTATAAATTTTTTTCCTATACTTAGTAAGATAGTTTTTTTAGTAATTTAATTGGGATGGCATTTATCATTTTTTATTAATGTTGGCCTTGCCTAACCATGAACAATAAATATCACTTCAATTATTTAGATCTGATTTTATTTGTATAAAAAGTATTTTACATTTATATTCATATAATTCCTGTGTATGTTTTAGCAAGTATATTATCAGGTATTTTATACTTGTAGTTAATTTAAATGGTCAAAAACAATATTGAATACTATTTTTCTCCATAGTTTTCCCATATTGCTTTTTTTTAAATTAAATCTATTTTAGCTTTAACTTTATCTTGTATCATGATTACTACCCCTGCTTTTTTATTTAACAAATTCTATTCCTAATGTTTATTTTATTTTTGTATGTATCTTTCATTTTTATAACATTTTATGAAAGCAACATATTGTTGAATTCAAATTTTTAATCTGCTATAAGTTTTGATTTTATGGGTAAATTTATCCCAGTCACATTCTAACCAATAATCACTTGTATTTTCTTCCTTCCCATTTTTCCTCACTATCCTTCTCCACCTATTTCTCTCCCTTCCTCACTCTTTTCATTAATTTCTAGCACTGTCTTGCCTTCCTTCCTATTCCTTAACCTATTCACCATTCCAAGAGTATTTCCCATATCCCCCCAAGCCCATCTTTTTGTTCTCTTATTTCTTTCTGAATTTAGATTTTTATCCTCTTCTAGATATATCCCCATCTAGATATTCCTGATGAGAGTAAAGTTCCAACACTATCTGCCCCCACTAGCTTCTTCTCTATCAATTTTTCCTTTTATGCCTCATTTGTATAATTATTCCTTTTGCAGTTTTATGTTTTTAGAATCACCTATCATACTTAGCCAAAGTCTTTCTTTCAAATTATTCAAATAATGATGATAATCATAAAAGTAGATAATACTTTCACATATAAGAAATAAACAATTTGATCTTACAGAGTCCCTTATAATTGGTCTTTATTGTTTACCTTATATTTCTCCTGGATCTTACACATTGAATTTTATATTATGTTTAACTGTTTTTGTCACAAATAACTAAAAGTCTTTTAGTTTATTAAATATCCTTTTTTTCCCCATTCAATATTATATTTAACTTTGCTGGGTTAGTTACCCTTTGTCATGATGTCAGTTCTCTTGCTCTATAAAATATAACATTCCAAATATTACAATTCTTCAACATAGTAGCTGCTAGGTATTGTGTAATCTTTGTTGTAGCTACATAATATTTATATATTTTTGCTTGTTGTTTCCAATATTTTCTCCTTTACCTGAAAATTCTGAAACTTGACAATGATATTCCTGTAAGTTTTCCTCCTGAAATCTCTTTCAATTAGTGATGAGGATTTTTTTTTCTATTTCTGCTTTGCCTTCCTATTCTACAACTTCAAAACAATTATCCTTGATAATTTCTTGTAATATCACATCAAGCTTCTTTTTTTAACCATAATTTTCAGGCAACTACTCTGATATTTCTCTTCAATCTGTTCTCCAGGTCAGTTTTTCTGATGAGATGTTTCATATTCTCTTTATTCCCCTTCTTTTGATTTTGTTTTTATTATTTCTTGTTGTCTTAGAATGTCAGAGGTCAGAGGGAAGAGATTTAGGGGAATGACTGTTAAATGAAATAATAAAAACATTCAGCGAACAGAGCTAGAAGTACCGGAGTAGAAGCAGTAGCCCAGCTGTATTCTCCCAACATCCCCTTCCAAACAACTTTAAAATAATGCCTCAATTAGAATTTTGGAATGGTAAAACCTAAGACAATTTAGGAGGCCAGCTTTGTGATTTTTTTTTGGGGGGGGGGGAGGCAGGCAGCCCAGAGCCCAGGAATAAGCAACAAGCTTTTGAGTATTTGCAACAGTGGCAGAAGAACTTTTGGGAGATTTCAGCCCAGAGATGGCAAGAGGGTAGGGTAATTGGTCAGAAAGAGATTACAAAGGACAAAAGTCTAGTGCTGGGTGCAGCTGGCCCTGATTGGCAACTTTATTGCCCACATTCAATTCTGAGTTGCAATTCCAAGGCAAAGAGGAGTATTAATACCTGTAGCTGCCGAAAATCAAGGACTCTGGTCAAAGTTCCAAGGCTAAAAAGAACTTTTGACTGCAGACGAACAGTGACCCTTCCTGGGTAAACATCAGAGTGAAATCAGGAGAGTAGAAAGATACCTTTCCCTGGATCACCCCACCTTGAAACCGAAAACTTTCAAACTCCCAGAATAAGCTCAGGACAGTGCCTTCCCATGACAAGTGAACAAAGCCCAATTTTAACATAAAGTTAAAAGTGAAGAAATAGTCTGGGAAAAATAAACAAACAACCAAAAAGAACTTGGAAACAGCTACATCCAAAGCCTCAAAGAAATATGTTAATTGGATACAGGCCCAACAAGAATTCTTAGAAAAACTTAAAGAAATAGATGAGTGGTAGAGGAAAAAATGGGAAAAGAAATGAGAGTAATGTGAAAAGAAATATGAAAAGAGCATTAGAAGAGCTCGAGGGTAGGACAATTGCTCCTGAATTCCCTTTTAGACAATTTTAAAATAGTGTCTGAAATAAAATTCTGGAGTGGGAGAACCAACTAGAGGTCAAGGTGAAACAATTTTCTAGCCCTAAGATAGCTTCATAAGGTTTATCACACTAAGGTGGTCGTTGGGCCTGTCAAGGCAATACCAGCATCAGGCCTTGGAGGTTCTTGATCAATGGTAGCATCAGCTTTGGAAGCTCTTAGCCCACAGACTGTAAGGAGTTTAGATAACTGGTCAGAAAGAGATAGTTGGGAGCCCTTTACAGGGTTCAGAACCCTGTTGCATTGCCTACATGATACAAAGCCTATTGTGTTTGTGACCACAGAGGGACAGAGGTTCTGGTCATGCTTCTAGGATGTATAAGAGTGCTTTCAGTCATCCACAGAGGAAGCAAGGGTCTAAGTTCCAAGGCAAAAATGAGACTGATGCATGGAGTTGCAGGAGAGCAGGGGACCTAATCTCAATTCCCAGGCCAAAAGGGCTAGCCCTTTTGGCTGTAGGGGAACAAGGTCTCTTACTGTCTAAAAACCAGAACATAGAACAATGGCCACAGCTCTCCTTTGCTCATAGCACTTTGAAAGTACTGAACTCTCTCCCCAAATTAGTTCTGAAAATAGCATCATGAAAAACCTGCAGTTTAGAATAGCACTGCCTCTACCATGTAAGCAGAGCCCAACTTTAACATAAAGTTAAAAGTCAATAAATAGGCTGGGAAAATAATCTGAAAAAAAGAGATCCTGACCATTAAAAGTTACTATGGTAACAGGAAAGATCAAGACAAATCAAGATAATGATGTCAAAGAACAATATGAATTAAACATAAGCCCAACAAGAATGCCTAGGAGAGCTTAAAAAGGGATTTTTAAAATCAAATAAGAGGTAGAAGAAAAAATGGGAAAAGAAATGAGAGTGATAAAAGAAAATTATAAAAAGAAATTCAAAGTAAATAGTAAAAAAAGCACAAAAATACTGAAGAAAAGTAACACCTTAAAAATAGAATTAGCCTAAGGGAAAAGAGGCACAAAAATCCACCAAAAAGGAAAACTCCTTATGAAGTAGAATTGGCTAAATGGAAAAAGAGGTACAAAAACTCGATAAAGAAAATAATTCCTCTTTTTTTTATCTTGTATGCTTCCAGAATTTCTAAAGAAAAACAACCTGAGAAATGTTAATAATTTATTTTTTCTTAAGAAAATAGTTTCTTAAAAATTAGAATTGGGTAAATAGAAGCAAATGATTCTGAGACATCAAGAAGCAATCTAACAAATTCAAAAGAATGAAGGAATAGAAGAAAATGTAAAATATGTTATCAAAAAAAGTCATTGGTCTGGAAAATAGGTCAAAGAGAAATAATTTTAAATTTATTGGACTATCTGGAAATTTTTTTTAAAAATTTTTAATTTTTTTTTAAAAAAGAGTATACACATCATATTCTAAGAAATTATCAAGGAAAAAATGCCCTATTATCCTAAAATCAGAAGGGATAAAATAAAAATTGAAAAAATCTGCAAATCACCTCCTGAAAAAATCCCAAAATAAAAACTCAAGAATATTAATGCCATAATAATGGCATTAAAATTCAAAACTCTCAGGTCACAGAGAAAATGTTGCAAGCAATGAGAAGGGAACAATTCAAATGCTGTGGAGCCACAATCAGAAGAAAACAACATTTAGCAACTTCCATGCTAAAAAAGCAAAGTGCTTGAAATATGGCATTATGTAAGTCAGAGAAGCTAGGATCATAACCAAGAATAACTTACTCAGAAAAACTGAATATAATCCTTCGGGGGGAATGAACGAATGAATATTTAATGAAACAAAGGACTCTCAAGCATTCCTGATAAAAAAAAATCAGAGATAAATAGAAAAACTTATATTCAAATATAAGATTCAAGAGAAGCACAAAAAGATAAACATGAAAGAGAAATCAAAAGAGACTCAATAAAGTTAAACTATTTTCATTCATGTGTGGAAAGATGATACATGTAATTCCTAAGAATTTTATCATTATTAGGTCAGTGAGAAGAAGTCAATATAGGCAGAGGGCATGAGGCTAAGTCAATTATGTTGGGATGTAAAAAAATGAAATGGTGACAAAGAAGGGGTGCACTGGGAGAAGGGGAAAGGGAGAGATAATATAGGAAAAATTAACTCAAAAAAAGGCATGCAAGGAAAAGGTTTTACAATGGAGTAAAATGATGGTGTATGTAGGAGACTGAACTGCATTCTCATGAAAATTGGATCAAAGAGGGAAGAATATACATAAGAATATATATACACACATATATATTTGAGTATATATATACATATATATGTACACATATACATATATATACACATATTCAGTTGGGTAAAGAAATCTATCTTGGCCAAACAAGAAACTAGAGGAAGGAAATAAGAAAAAGGGGAGATGATGATCAAAGGTAGTAGGGCAAATTAAGGGAGTCAATGGTCAGAAGCAAAACAGACTTTTGAGAAGGGACAGGGTAAAAAGAGACAGAAAGAAGGAAGAATAAGTAGAAAAAATAAGAGGGAGAAAAATACACATTTATTATTTATAAATAAATATTATTTATTATTATTATAATTATTATATGATGTGAATAGGACAAACTCATCCTTAAAGCAGAAGTGGAGAGCAGAATGAAAATAGTCAAAGAATATAAACAGGCAGTTTTCAAAAGAAGAAATCAAAACTATATATAGTCATATAAAAATACTTTAAACCAGTATTGATTAGAGAAATGCAAATTAAAACAATTTTGAGATACATCTCACACATATCAGAAATGATAAAAGCTAGAGGGAATGAAGAAAACTAGGAACTCTAATGAACTGCTGGTAAAGTTGGGAATGGATCCAATCATTCTGTAGAGCAATTTGGAACTTTTCCATTTTCTGTGCACACTGACCCAGAAACATCACTACTAGGTTTATATTCCAAATATGAAAAAAAAAAGGAAAAACCCATATGTTCAAAAAATATTTGTAGCAGCTCTTTGTGGTGGCAAAGAATTGGAAGGACAGTCTATCATCTGGAGAATCACTAAACAAATTGTAGCTTATGATTGTGATAGAGTACTACTGTGATATAAGAAATGTTTTTTGAAAATCATGGAAAGACTTATGTGAACTGATACCTAGTAAGCAGAACAAAGAGATCATTCACACACATTAACAGCAGTATTATAATAATGATCAATTGTAAAAGACTTAATTATTGTGATTTATATAGTGATCTAAGACAGTTCTAGAAGATTCATGATAGAAAAGTACTATCCATTTTGAGAGAAAGAAGTGATGAACTGAGGACAAATTGAGTTACCATTTTCTCATTTTCTTTTTCTTTTTTGTGATATGGCTAATATGGAAATATTTTGTATGATTTTATATGTATAATTGATATAATATCACTTGGCTTTTTAGTGGATGGGAGGGAAGGAAAGAATTTGGAACTCAATTTTTTTAAGTTAAAAAAAATAAGTAATAAAAGACCAAAAAGATAGACTATCAGAAGTAATAAAACTTAAAAGCCAAACAAATAAAAGTTGGATTCACAAGATTATAGACCTTAAGCTTAAAGTGTCCTTAGAGAAAATATAGTTCCAACTCCTTCATTTTACAGAAGAGGAAACTGAGACCCTAATGAAATTAAGTGTTGCAAATGATCATCCAGGTAGTAAGCATTATAGGTAAGATTTGAATCAAGGTCATCTGAATCAAAGTCTGCTGAATCTCCTTTCATGATTACTTATTGGGGCTGTGGTAGAAAAGGTTACTGTTCAGGTACTAATTGAACTAGATAGCTTCTGTTATATATCATCCAACTCTGAGATTTTGCTTTTCTGTGAAGCTGATGGTGTAGTGAATAGAGCACCCAGAGTTGGGAAGACTCATGTTCCTGAGATTTTTAACTCAGTTTAACTAAACTCAGACACTTAGTAGCTATATGTGACCCTGGCCAAGTCACTCAACTCTATTGCCTCAGTTTCTTCCCCTGTAAAATATGGAAAAAAATGGCATACCACTCCAATATTTTTGCTATGAAAATCTCATGAAGAATTGAAAATGACTGAAGGACAACTATTGACTCATCCAAATCAGAATAGTTACTGTAATTATATAAGTAAATAAGGGGCAGCAGGAAACTCAAGGAAATTATAAGATGTACTCAAGTAACATAGGATTGGAAAGGACGTTAGAGTTCATGTTACAAAATCCTGGTTACTTAAGTGACCAGCCTATAAACTGAGGCATACATCTTTTCCAAGATTACAAAGGTAATTAAAATGGTAGAGCTTGTATTTGAACTAAAATCCTCTGATACCAAATCTAACATTCTTTCTGTTGTTCCCTCTCACTCCTAGGTTTCAAAAAAATTTAAGAGGAAGTAGATTTACAGGGGTTACAGGGATTTGGGAAATATAGCAAATGAGGAATGTTCTTAACCCTCTCTTCCTTCTATATTGTATATTCACAATATCCTGTTGTTACTAATAATGTGCATTACTATTTTTGATGTCTTAAACTTTGCCCAATTTAAATTTGACAATTAAAAGTGACTGAGTATCAAAGTTGTGGGAATCAGATTATCACCTAGTTTCTATGTGCTGTTTCAACATGAGAAAGTATGGCACACAAAAAAATAAACTCACTGAAACTTTGGTTTAAATCATGATTCCACAACTTATTAGCTATGCAAATTTGGACAAGTTATTTAGCCCTGTGGACCTGTAGTTTCCTCAACTGAAAAATGGGAATAATAATATATACCACTAATAGTATATCTCCAACATGGGGTTATGAGAATCAGATGATATTAGGAATAAATATAAAGATAAAAGCATTTGTGTGTCTTAAGGTTTGCAAAGTGATACACAGATATTTCATTTGATCCATACAACAATCCTGTGAGATAAATCCTATTATTCTCCCTTTTTACAGATGAAGAAATTAAGATTAGGGAACTCAAGTGAGTTGCTGAGGATCATGCAGCTAATAAAGTATCTGAGGAATGATTTGAATCTGGTCTTCCTGACTCTTGAGACAGTATTCCATCCATCGCACCCACCTATGTGAAAGCCCTTCACATCTCTGTGATCATATTTGGAGTTTTCTTGGCAAAACCATTAGAGTGGTTTGCCATTTTCTTTTCCAGCTCATTTTATAGATGAGGAAACTGAGGCAAACTGGGTTAAGTGACTTATTCAGGGTCATGTAGCTAGTAAATATCTGGGTCTAGATTTGAACTCAGGAAGATAAATTTTCCTGACTCTGTGCTTGGCACTCTGTTCACTGCAGCAGCTAGCAGGTCCTTCACTTTCAGACCTTAAGCCATCTTTCTAACCTCTATGGACATCCCTTCTCCTCCTACCCATGTAATGCAAGCTAATCAAGCTCTGTACACAGGATCTCCCATCTCTGTTCCTTTTACCTGGCCTTCCTCCATCCCCAAAATACATTTTCTTTTTATCTTTACTTCATGGAGTCCCTCTTTTCCTATAAGATGCAATTGCATTTTCTTTTCAATGATACTTTTCTTTCCCTGCCAGTACCTTCCCTCCCAAACTACCTTGTACTTAATTATTTTGTATATATTTGTATTTATTCACTTTATATTTAAATAGGTACTTCTGGAGAAAGAAATGGCAAACTACTCCAATATCTTTGCCAAGAAAGTCCAAATGGGGTCACCAAGAGTCAGACATGACTGAATTGACTGAACAAAAAGAACAATTTCTTGTTATACTTCACCTTGCCTTTTAGAATACAAGAGCTTTTTAAGTAGGGATGGTTTCATTCTGTACTTTTATCATCAGCTCTTAGCACAGTGTCTGGAGCATTACAGATATTTAATAAGTCCTTGTTGAATCTCTCTCTCTTTGCAGAAAGGGAATTATGAAGGACACTGGGTATGAAACATTGCATATTTAACAAGACTTGAAAAATGCCAATTAGTTTTGCTGACCTACTTTTCCTCCCCTCTCTCTTTTTAAAGGAATATTATAATGGATGGCTGTCAGTGTGTGTGGGGGAAATATTATGCCATACTGGAAAGTAAAATAATGTAAAATATGTCAATAAAATAATTTTTAAAATAATACAATCCTTGTTGATTGGTTTATGATTAGATGTGAAAATGGAAGCAAATTTAAAGGTTACTGACTCATTATTATTGGATTAAGAGGTCGAAAGAAGAGACCATTTAATCCAACCCTCTCATTTTACAGTGATGAGAAAATGATGAGACCCACAGATTTTAAGAGACTTACTCAAGGCTAGACAGTAAGTAACAAAACTATGACAAATCCAAATCCTCTAATTTAAGATCTAGCACTTTGGGGAATAAAGTAAATGAGCAAATGCTATTCTGCTAAATATCTTTTTTAGGAAGGAGGTGAGTGGTAAGGATGTGCCTGATAAATACCATACATTTACATGATTTTTTCTTTTCTTTTTACTTCTTTTTTCATATTTACTTTTAACACAATCTTTTAGATAAATAGCATCATCCTCAGGCCTAATAACCATTTCACTGAACCAATAGCGAAGTATTACTTGTTTTAAGTTTTATATTCTCTGAACCATTTCTTCAAGTCTTAAGATACTACCTGTATATACACTAAAACCATTTTGAAAGCTATATTATTTCTTCTAGGCAATTGTTATTATTCTCATTTAAAAAAATAACATTGTTGTTAAGGATGATTCACATACATTTATATAGTTATTCTTATGTTTATACTACATATGCTTTACATATTTATGCACTATAAATTTAAATCATGTGGCCCTCACAGGCACCCTGTGAGATAGGTATAATATGTATTAATAGCCTCATTTTACAGGTTAGAAAACTCAAGCTTGAAGGCAATAAGTGTCCTTCATGATTATACAGTTTGTTAGAAATAGACTTCAAATAGAAGTCTGTCCTGAATGCAAGCCCAAGCCTCCTTCCACCAAATCATGCTGCCTTTCATAATAATATGAATAACAATAGTCATAAGAACAGCAATAATTTTATCCTTATTCATGATATGGAAAGATAGCAATTCTCACCTGATATTATTGGAATATATGTCTTAAAACATTTTCTCCAGTAGCAATGATGGATACATCGAAAGCCTCTCAGCCAGTCTCACTTTGTGACCAACAGCCCCCATTTTCAAGCTAATTCACCAGAGTTAGGAATACAGTTGTTGGATGTTGAACAGAGAAAGGATCAGATCTCTAGCTTTGGGACTGAGAACAGAATGAGGGAAAAGACATTTAAGCACTGGGCAGTACCCAACTTTTGGGGGCTGGAATTAGACAGTTACAAAGATCAGAATAAAGGAAATATTCCAGACTGTTCTGTTTGAGAGGATCAAGAAAGTAATTGTGTGGATAGAGAGAACCAATTAGAATCAGAAAATGGAGAGGAAAGTCGAGAGTTACTTGAATAAGGGTGAGGGGAGAATGAGAGACCATCCCAGTTAAACTGGATAATGAGCCAGTATGGACATAGAAAGCACAGTTATAATCTATTAATAAGCATTTATTAAGTCCCTATTATGTGCCAGACACTGTGCTAGATAAAAGGGACAGGAAAACAAAAGTGAGACAATCCCTGAGACAGTTGGAAATTATGCTCTACTATTTGTTGAAAAACAATCTTTCTTTCCCTCTCTCTCTTTCCCTGCCTCCTTCCCTCCCTTCCTGTTTTTTTCTCTCTCTCTCTTTCTCCCTCCCCATCTCTCTTTCTTTGTCTGTTTCTATCTCTTTCTGTCTTTTTCAGTAATTATATATGTATGTATATGTATATATATTTATGTATCTATGTATATATACACACATATAAGTATTATAATTTTAAAACATTTTAAATACCGGCTCTCATTTGAGCCTCCCAACAACTTCAACAAGGTAGGTACCACAAGTGTTCTTATATGGATTTTATAAGTGGTTCAGAAAAGTTAAAAGACTTACTTAGAGCAATTAAATGGCTGGGAAATAAGATAAAGGCTGGGAGGTAGGAAGGCCTGAATTCAAATCAAGCCTCAGATACTTACAAACTATATGATCCTGGGCAAGTCCCAACTTCTGATTGCCTCAGTTTCCTCAGCTGTAAAATGGGGATACTAATAGCATCTATTATCCAGAGTTCTTAGGATATTTCCCAGCACATAGATATTTAATGAATGCCGGTTGACTTCTTTCCATGGCCACACAGATATTAAGTGTCAAAGATAGAAGTCAAACCCAGATTTCTCCTACCTCCAAAGTCAGTACTACCCTAAACAGAACAGAGGCAGTCAGCTGCAGTAGCAAAATAAATCGACAACCAACTCCAGTCAGTTAATCTGTACAAGTTGTAATATTCCTTTTCAGGTCTATTTTGCTTAATTCTTAAGCTATATGTATCTCAGATTTTGGTCAGGATTCAATGGAATATAATCCCAGTTTCTTTATATATAAATTGGGAATAACGGTACTCGGATTGTATTTCCCAGCATTTATTTTAATGAATGAAACTTGAAAACTATGAAATGCTTTGAAATGTGTTTCAGAATTTAATTTTTTTAATTCTAAATTTTAAATTTAGCCCCCAAAATTTTCTTCCCATGATCCTAGTTATTAGTTGCTTTTTAGTCATTTCAGATCTAATTCTTTGTAACCCAATTTGGAGTTTTCTTGACAAAGATACTGGAGTGGTTTGCCATTTTCTTCTCTAGCTCTTTTACAGATAAGGAGACTGAGGCAAACAGCATTAAGTGACTTGCTGGAGGTCATGGCTACTAAGTATTGAGACATTTATCAGTCAGCCAAACTAGCATTTATTAAGTGCTTGCTTTGTGACAGGCACTATACTAAATAACAACATAGTCTACCCTCTTAGGAAGTTTATCTCTTAAAGGAGGGGAACAATATGTAAACAACTAGGTGGATACATAATATATATATAGATTATATAGAAGATACTTAAGGCATCTGAAACTTGGAGAGATTAGAAAAGACTTCCTAGAGAATGGGACTTGAACTGATTCTTTTTTTTTTTTTTAAGATTTTTATTTTTCAAAACAGTGGACAATTCTTCAATATTAGCCCTTGCAAAAATCCTGTGTTCCAATTTCCCCCTGCTTCCCTCCACACCCTTCCCTAGATGGCAAGTACTTCAATATATGTTAAATATGATAGAAAATATGTTAAATCCAACATATGTATACATATTTATACAATTATACAAAAAAGAGAAGCAAAGTAAAATGCAAGCAAACAACCACAAAAGAATGAAAATATTATGTTGTGACCCATACTCCATTTCCAGTCCACTCTTGGTGTATAGATGGCTCTCTTCATCACTGAACATTTGGAACTGGTTTGAATCATTTGACCTGATTCTTGGGGGAAAAAAGAAAACAGAAAATAGAACATTTGACATAAATATTTCAAAATAGAGAAATACAAAAAAGAAAATGAATTAATAATTAAGAAAAGAGTAATCAGTGAAATAATTTCAATCTTGTTTATAGGCTATTTTAAATTACTAAGGAATAAAGAGGAATCATTAAGAAATAAAAAGGATCTAACGAGTTAAAGATAAAACAGGATATTTAAAAATCATCAGGGAAAGAAAGATGAGTTAATATTCTTTGCACTACATCTTATGTTCCCATATAAGTAAATTAATCTTTTATGGAAGGAGCAATGCAGTGGGAAGTCACTTGAATGTGAAGAGAAGAGGCAAGAAACAGAGAGAAACTGTAAATGAATCTGTAGCTCACAGAGAAGGAAGAAGAATATTTTTAGTCTTTCAATAAATGAAGGAGATTGTGGGGAAATGGGATAAAAGAAATGGAGAAAACAAATTGAAATGGATGGGCTCTTACTCTAGAAGGGAAATGGAAAGGTACTATTAAAGGGTATTTCCATGGTATGATGAGGGATAGATATCTATCTGTGATAATAACTAGAGGGCACTTTTTGGCAAAGAGTGCCACAAAAGAATGTTATTTAAGTTAAGAATTTGGAGGGAAGATTTTGGATCGCAAGCATGGAAAGAAAAAGTTCAAAAAGAACACAAAGATAAGTAAATACATATATGAATAAATAAATAATTAGCACTTAAGTAAATTCAAGGAATTTAGGATAAGGCAGGTAAGTTGAGGAAGAGAGAAAATGGGTTGTGGAAATACAGTATTATCAAAGCAATATAAGCCAAAACAATTATAGGGACAAAGTCCTGATTTAAAAGAGGAAGGATATAAAATCGGTAGCAAAGAACTAATTAGAAGAAAATACAAACCTGATCATTATAATCTTAAAGGTAAAAATGATTAAATAATGAAATGGAAAGAAAAACAGAATGACAATGGAAAAAAATGTGCCACATACAAATAATCTTAAAGGTAAAAATGATTAAATAATATAATAGAAAGAAAAACAGAATGACAATGGAAAAAATGTGCCACATACAAAAGCACATATAACAATGCAGAATGAAAATAAGAGTCTAGAAAACATTTTATTATATACCAGGTGATTTTTAAAAAATATCTGTTGCAGTTGTACTCTCAGTCAAAGCAATCATTAAAATTCACATTATTAATAGTCAAATGAGTAAGCTATAGTTTACTTAAAGTTACCAAATAATATTAATATTAAATGCATATGTACTAAATAGCTTTGATTTCATAAAGGAAAGGTAATTTGGATCACAAAAAGACAACAATAATAACATGATAATTGGAGAAAAGTTTATTGTTGCTTTCTCAGAATAGGATACAACTACCAGATAAAAAGAAAAATAAAGAACAGAAAAGATCTTTGAAGAAGTTAAATTTGAATAGAAGCATTAAAGAATGTTCCTCAGTATGATATAGTAATTATATAAAAATGGGCCATATGATATAGAACAGTAAGATTATAAATACAAAGGCAAAAATATTAAATATATCCTTTGTAAACTATATCACAATAGAAAGCATAATTGATGCAGAGAACAGAAGTAAAATATAGAAACTTAAATAGGCATTTAGTAATGACATCCAGAATAATGAGTATGTTAAAAAAGAAATCATCAAAACAATAAACAATCATGTGAAAGAGAAGGATAATCATGAGATTATATACCAGTTTGATGCAGATCCAGCTAAACACTCCTCAGAGAAAAAGTTGTAATAATGAAATTATTGTTGTAATGAATTGTTGTAATGAATGAAAATTTTAAAAAAACTGGAAAACAAAAAAGACCTTAAAAAATTGTAAGCAAAACTAAAAGTGGATTCTGTAAAAAGACTAATAAAATCAATCAACCTTAGTTGACTTTATTTAAAAAAATAAAAAGGTCTAATAAAAACTATAAAACCATAAGTTGAATTCATAACAGAAATAAAAAGAATTTTGAAGATCTACTGCACACCATTTTATACTAGCAATACTGAGACTTTTAAGGAAATCAACCAATTAATAGTTGATTTTAAAATATGAAATATATAAATAAACAAGTTACTATCAAAAAGGAGTGTGATTAAAACTCTGGTCCAGATTAATGTGTAAGTGAATTCCATAAAATGTTTAAAGAGCAATTAATACCTATATTCTTAATTATTATTCTTATTCTTAATTATTCTTAATAATAGGGAAAGAAAGCAAACTATAAAATTTCTTTCATCACACAAATGTGGTGCTGATACCTAAACTAGGAAGTGATAAAATAAAGACTCTGACATCATTAATGTTTTTTTGGCAGGAGTTGGGGAAGGGAGATATTAGAGGGAGGAACTGCATCTATGATGTCATCAGTACAGAGAACTCCCAATAAGGAAATAACTCTACTAATGAAGACGATCAATTATTCTGTACTTTATAGTCTTGGAGAGACCATTTTACTTCCTACATAGCATACCAGTCCCAGAATCAGAAATGCTAGATTTAAATTCTTTTCTCTAATAGAAATTGGCTGTTTGACCATAGATGAGTCACTTAAGCTCTCAGATACACATTCCATCTCCTATTTCTTTGTATGAAGAATAAGTAATTCCCTATGTCTAAAAGGAGGGTATTCCTTTTCTCCTCTATCTGATAGAATCTCTAATTTCCTTTCAAGCTCAGTTAAGGAACTGTCTCCTATTTAAGACCTTTCCTGATCCCTTCAGTTATCATTTCCTATTTTTAAGATTAATTTTTATGTACTTTGTGTCTATTTATTTATACCTGCATATGCATTCCCACAAGTAGAATAAGTAAGCTACTTGGAAACATCTTTTTCCATATTTTTGTTAATTTAGCATCTATTAACATGATACCAGTATGATACAGACATTTAATAAATGTTTATTAAATTGAGTTTGAAAATGCATCCCTTTCTCATAAGTTCTTTTTATTTTAAAAACAGAATATATAATTTCAATGGCTTAGAGATCTACCAATGTAGATTAGTACTTGTATTCTAATTCATAGGCTTAGAGAAGGAATTCTTAACTTGGGATCTGCAAATTTTCATGGGGTCAATGGATATATTTCAAGGGTTTCATGGACTTAGATGGTGAAAAGTACATCCATATTTCAATATATTGGGTTTCCTTTGTAATTCCATGTATTTTGTTTCATAAATTTAAAACCATTATTCTGAGAAATGATGTGTAGGCTTTATTAAATTGCCAAATGGAGCTCATGATACACAGAAAAGTTAATAACACCTTCTGAAGGCATCAAAAATAGCAATGAAACAATTTTTTCTTTTCTTTTCTTTTTCTTTTTGCTGAGGCAATTGGGGTTAAGTAACTTGTTCAGGGTCACATAGCCAAGAAGTATTAAGTGTCTGAGGTCAAATTTGAGTTCAGGTCTAACTTCAGTGCTGGTGCTTTATCCACTATGCTATCTATCTGCCCCCTTTTTTTCCTCCTCCTCCTCCTCCTCCTCCTCCTCCTTCTTCTTCTTCTTCTTCCACATACATTCATTTTTAATACACATTTCTTTATGAATTATATTGGGAGAGAAATATCAGAACAAGAGGAAAAGCCATGAAAGGAAAAAAAAAAACAGAAGAAAAGGGGGGGAAAGTGAACATAGTATCTGTTGATTTACATTCAGCGTCCTTAGTTCTCTCTCTGAATGGAAATGATGTTTTCTACCCAAATTTTATTGGGAATGTCTTGGATCAGTGAATCACTGAGAAGAACCAAATCTTTCATAGTTGATCATTGCATTATCTTGCTATGACTGTGTACAGTGTATTCCTGGTTCTGCTTATTTCACCCAGCATCAGTTCCTGTAAATGTTTCCAGGCCTTTCTAAAATTAGCTTGGTAAACATTTTGATAGAACAATAATAATATTCAATTACTATCATATACCATGAATTATTCCGCCATTCCTCAATTGATGGATATCCACTCATTTTCTGATTCTTTGCCACCATAAAAAGAGCTGCTATAAACATTTTTGCACATGTGGTGTTACACTACATCAAGTCTGCACTGATTGTGGGGAGAGTCATCACTAATAGCCTCTGCGTTGTTGCTATGTGCTTGTGTAATACTTCCCATGCTGATGGGTTTGTGCATAATAAGACCCTTCAGCCCAGAAACCTGCTAGCAACCCCCACTTCCCTTTGGTGTTTTTCATCTCCCTTCCTGAGATGTCAGGGAGGGCGTGATTATCTCCTTTTTAGTGCTTTCACCTCCCTTCCTGAGAAGTCGGGGGGGGGGGGTCATGATCACCTCCTTTTCGGTGCCTTCACCTCCTTTCCGGTGCCTTCGCCTCCTTTCCTGAGAAGTCAGGGAGGGTGTGATCACCTCCCCTTGGGGGCTCTGACCTCCCTGAGGAGTCAGGGATGGCATGATCACCTGTGTTCTAAAACAAAAGAAAGCGGGAGATGTAATGGGCTGAGGCTTGAGTTGATGCACTGAGATCCCAAGCACATGAGGCTAAATAGTAATTGGACCATACTCTATTAATATATAAGCTTGGAGAAAGAATGGCCCCCGCCCACTCTTTGTGCAAGTCCTGATGTGTTGTATAAGAAATGACGATTTTGGTGGGTGGAGGCAGGGGAGTGGAAAAGGAAGGGGAAGGAGAGACTTTTGGCATTGCCATTGCGACAGTTTGCTCAGCTCAGAGCTCTCTCTGTTAGCTGGCTTCCTGTCGCAACTGCCCATATTGCTATCGCAATCTTTCTTGCCTATATTTGCTATCGCAATCCTTATTCATCTCTTCACTTCAATAAATATTGAAGATTTTTTTCTTAACCTGAATTCCTGACTCCAGCTGATTTTAGATACACGGTCATTACAATGTGGGTCTTTTCCTTCCTTTATGATTTCCTTGGGATACAGACCCAGTATGACACAACTAGGTCAAAGGGTATGAACAGTTTGGTCATAGTTCCAAATTGCTCTCAAGAATGGTCAGATCCATTCACAATTCCTCCAACAATGCATTAGGGTTTCAGTTTTCCCACATCTCCTCCAATATTTATCATTATCTTTTCCTGTCATCTTAGCCAGTTTGAGAGATATGAGATGATAACTCAAGAGTTGTTTTAATTTACATTTCTCCAATCAATAGTGATTTAAAGCATTTTTTCACATCTATAAATAGCTTTAATTTCTTGATGAAACAATATTAAATAAAATCCTCAAAATTAGAGCAATATAGCAAAAAAAAAAAAAATTCACTCCGACCAAATTGGTTATATATCAAGGATGCAAAGATGGTTCAACACAATAGGAAAAAAGCAAAGTACAAATTTCCTTTGTGTTTTAAAAAATTCTAAAAATCCATAAATAGAAGAGATATTTTTCAACAAAACAATATAGACACTTATACAACCAAAAGCCAGCATAATTTTCTTTTTTAATGTATACATATTTATAGTTATCTTGCTGCACAAGAAAAATCAGATCAATAACGAAGGTAAGAAAACCTGAGAAGGAAAACAAAAATGCAAGCAAACAATAACAGAAAGAGGGGAAATTCTATGTTGTGTTCCACACTAATTTCCCACAGTTCTCTCTCTGAGTGTAGATGACTCTCTTCATCACTGAACAGTTGGAACTGGCCTGAATCATCTCATTGTTGAAGAGAGCCACATCCATCAGAATTGATCATCATGTAGTATTGTTGTTGCCATGTATAATAATCTCCTGGTTCTGCTCATTTCACTTAGCATCAGTTCATGGAAGCTTCTCCAAGCCTTTCTGAAATCATCTTATAGCCAGCATAATTTTCAATGGGGAAACATTAGAAAAATTTCCAGTACATACAAAGGTAATTTCTCTGCCACCATTTTGGCACAGTTCTGAAAATACCAATGATAACTGTAACACAAGAAAAATGAAATTACTCATGTTTCTATGATTTCTTTTTTGATATAGTCACAATTCATTGGCAAAGAAGAGATATTAGCTCTATTTGCAGATGACATGGTGGTTTACTTAGAAACCTTACAGAAGCAGCAAAGAAATTGAGACTATTATTCATTCAATAAAAAAAGTAGGATTTAATCCACAAAAAAGTCAGCCTTTCTAAATAGGAAAAACAAAACCAAGAAGAAATAAGACTAATTGTATTGAAACAAAATGCAAAAAATATTTGGGATCCAATCTGTCAAAACACACAACAAAAGACATTAATACAATGATAAAAAAACACTATTAAAATGAAGAAAAAGTTAAATGAAATGAACATTATTTATAGTTAAATTATTGATGATATTGCTGAAATGAATTCATAGATTTAGTGCTATACCAATCAAACTACTAGCAAGTTAATTTATAGAGCTAGAAAAGATATTAAATATTTATTTGGAAGGAAAAAAATTTCTAGAATTTCATGGGAAACATTGAAAAAATTGGAAGAAGTACTTTGAGAGGTCAAACTACATTATAAAGTACTAGATATCAAATCCATAGGTCATTGCAACAAAGTAGGTAAACAGGAATGATGAAGAATTGTATTTGATAGTCTGGTATTTGATTATCTAAAATATATAAGCTACTGAAAGTTCATGTAGGAGGACTGTATATTTGACAAGAACTGATAGTAGAACTACACAACAGTTTGGCAAAAAATATGTTTAGTAACTTATATCCATACCATAATAAGTTCTGCATGGTTATCCACCTAAATATGAAAGTTATGCCATTTAAAAAAAATTAAAGCACAATGAATAGATGTAATTTTTACAGTTATTTAGGGAGAGAATTCTCTTTTTACTTAATATTAATAATACTTAATTATTCCTCCCCCTCCATGTTACATGGAAAAACAATTTTTAACATTTGCTTTTTGAAATTTTTGACTTTCAAATTCTCTTCATTCTTCCTCTTCCCTCCCTTATTAAGGCAAGCAGCTTTATGTAGGTTATACATGTGCAGTCATGCAGAACATATTTCACATTGGGCATATTGTGAAAGAAAACGCAGGTGGGGAAAGCCCAGAAAAATAAAGAAAGTTTAAAAAAAGTATACTTGAATCTGCATTCAGACTCTACCGGTTCTTTCTCTGAAAATGGATAGCATTTTTCATCATGAGTCCTTTAGAATTATCTTAGATCATATTTTTTCTGAGAATAGCTAAGTCATTTACAATTGATCATTATACAATATAGTTCTTACTATTCTTCTGGTTCTGCTCATTTCATTTTATATCAATTCATGTAAATCTTTGCAGGTTTTTCTGAGGGCATCCTGTTCAACATTTCTTTTAACACAATAGTATTCTATCAATCATTTACATCTTGTTCAGTCATTCTCCAATTTATGGACATCCTCTCCACTTCCAGTTTTTTGCTGTCACTAAAAAGTTGCTATGGATATTTTTACAAATAATAGATCCTGTTTCTTTTTTTTTTTTTTAATTTCTTTAGGATCTAGATCTAACAGTGTTATTGCTTGGTCAAAGGGCGGCATAGTGTTAATGCCTTTTGGGCATAGTTCCATATTGCTCTCCAGAATGGTGGAATCAATATATAACTTCACAAATAGTGCATTAGTGTCTCATCCCCTCCAATTGTCATCTTCCTTTTCTGTCCTCTTAGCCAATCTGATAAGTATGAGATGATAGCTCAGGTTTGTTTTAATTTAAATTTCTCTAATTAATAGTGATTTAGAGCATTTTTCATATGGTTATAGATAGCTTTTATTTCTTTGACTTAAAACTTCCTTTTTCATATCCTTTGACCATTTTTATCAATTGAGGAATCAAACTACAAATTTTACTCACTTTTCTACATAGTTAAGAAATTAAGTTTTTATTGGAGAAACTTGTCATGAATTTTTTTTCACAAGTATGATTACTATGTATTTCTCTCCATCCTTTTTTATCTGTTTATCCTATTCTCTTTCTCCTTTCACCCTGTCCATTCTCAAAAATATTTTGCTTTTGACTTGTACCTCCCCCAATCCTTCTTCTCTTCTACCAGCACTCATATTCCCCCTTCCTTTACTTCCTTCCTCTCTTACTATTCTATATGGTAAGATAAATTTATATATCCAACTTAGTGTATATGTTATTTTTTCTTTGAGCCACTTCTGAGGAGAGTAAGGTTCACAAGCTCCCCTCCATCTTCCTTATTTTTCCCTTTTCCCAGTGCATACCCTTTTCTCTGGAGGAGAATTCTAAATCAATTAATTAAATTATTTATCAAAAAATTTGATACATGAAGTTTTGTTAGTAAAATCAATATATCTAGAACAATAAAAGTAATGATTATCAATTGGAGAAAAATCTTTGCCTGAACTATTTCTGATAAAGGTCTGATATTTAAGCTATATTAGGCATTAGTAGAAATACATTATAATCAAGAACCACTCCACAAAATATATGTGAATTGAGGATATGAATAAATAGATCTCTTATTTTTATTACTAAATTCCTTCTCCCTCTAGACATTCTTATCACTATCAAAGACACCATCAATCTCCCAATCCTCTTAGGTTCACAATCTAGGTATCATCATCAACTCCTCCCTATTTCTCATCCCTCCTTTGATTTTATTCTTGCAACATCTCTTAGATATGCCCCCTTTGCTCCTCTGATACACTACTCTGCTGCAGGCTCTCATCACCTAAACCTTGGATTATTGCAAAAGCTACTGATAGTTCTTTCTGCTCCAAGTCTCTGCCCACCCAATCCATCTTCCATATAGTTACTCAAGTGATTCTCTTAAAATATGGGTCTAATTATGTCACTCTTCTACTCAATAAACTCCAATACAAATACAAAATATAAAATTCTGTATTTGGCATTCAGAACCTTTATAACCTAGGCTCTGATCTCCTCTTTTCCAGTCTTCTTACATCTTATTCCTCCCTAAATTCTTTTTTTTTTTTCATAGATCTTTTTCATAGATCTTTTGCAGGGACAAGATTCCCTTTTTTTCTTTTTTATTATAGCTTTTTATTTACAAAACATATGCATGAGTAATTTTTCAACATTGGCCCTTGCAAAGCCTTCTGTTCCCAATTTTCCCCTCCTTCCTCCCCCATCCTCTCCCCTAGATGGCAGGTAGTCCAATACATGTTAAATATGTTAAAATATGTGTTAAATCCTATATATATATATATATATATATATATATATATATATACATACACATATTTATACAGTTATCTTGCTGCACAAGAAAAATCAGATCTAGAAAGAAAAAAAAACCTGAGAAGGAAAACAAAAATGCAAGCCTCCCTAAATTCTTAAATTCAGTGAAATTAATCTCTTTGATATTCTTCACACAAGATACTCTATATCTCATTCCAAGCATTTAGAAATACCCTGAGGAAAAAAGAGGCAGCATCTCAGTAGCTTCCTACATTCAGTCTCCAATATTCTATATTAAAACATAGATCTTCTAGAAAGCAATTACAAAGAAGACTCTATCAGGCTAAATATTTGCCCGTCTTTCCAAGTATGGAAAGAATGAATCTCTTGTGCATTATCTTCAAGATACTCACTTAGAATAATAGCATCTAACTTGACTAAATAATTAAGGAAGAAAATAACAGCAAGAAAAAAATTAAAAACAAAAACCAGCTTGGGTTAAGGCAGTAGGCCTAGAGTTAGGAAGACCAGAATTCAAACTCAGCTTTAGACACTTACTAGCTATGTAATCTTGGGCAGGGTACTCAATCTCTCTCTCAGTTTCCTTATCTGTAAAATAGGGACTAATAGCATCTATCTTCCAGGATTGTTGTGAGATCAAATTAAATAATAATTATAAAGTGGTTAACATAATGTGCTACATAAATGTTTGTTATTATTACAAAATTTATCTTTTAAAATCCTAGTATAATTGTATCTCTCCAGACCTTTCCTTAGCTTTTCTCACATCTGCCCCTTCCACTGCTAAATTGGTTTGTTGAAGCAAAAAAAATACATCACAAATAAATATCAATCACTTGATATGTATTTAATAAGTACTTACATATGTGTCAAGAACTGTGCAAAGTACTAGGGATACAAGAATCAGAATGATCCCTTCTAAAAGAATTCACTTTCCAGTGGAAGTTTGGGATGGGGACAATAAATAACTGATGAATGATTTCTTGAGTGATTTCTTCAATACTTAGCACACTGTAGGTACATAATGTTTTTTGAATGAATGAGTGATTGGGTTATGTATGTATTTAATATATTTCTTCACTTCACCTTGCAGCTGGCCCATTTCACCTCAATATATGTTGATTGTTTGGGTGCCTTTTTTAAATTCATTTTCCATGGTTAGCAAATAGTGCTTCAGGAAGTAATGGGAAGGGGATCTGAGAAGGGAGAAGGGTGATAGAAAAAAGGATATATTGGGAGAGGGAAGTGATCAGAAGCAAAATTTTTTTTTGTTTATATTTGTTTTTTTATTTTCATAATAGCTTTTTATTTTCAAAATACATACAAAGATAATTTTCAGCATTTACCCTTGCAAAACCTTGTGTCCAAATTTTTCTCTCTCCTTTCCCCCCAACTCCCTCTCTAAGATAACAAGTAATCCAATATAGGTTAAAAATGTGCCATTTTTCTAAACACATTTTCACATTTCTCATGCTGCACAAGAAAAATTAGATGAAAAAGAAAAATGAGAAAGAAAAAACAAGCAAGTAAAACAACAAAAAGGTGAAAATACTATATTGTAATCTATATTGAGTTCCCACAGTCTTTTTTCCATCACAAGTCTCTTGGAATTGGATTGAATCACTTCATTGTTGAAAAGAACCATGTTCATCACAGTTTATCATCATATAATCTAATTGTTGTCATGTACAGTGATCTCCTGGTTCTGCTCATTTTACTTAGCATAAGTTCATGTAACTCTTTCCAGGCTTCTCTGAAATCATCCTGCTGGTCATTTCTTATAGAACAATAATATTCCATAACATTCATATACCATAAAATGTTCAGCCATTATCCAACTGATGGGCACCCACTCAGTTTCCAGGACCTTCCCACCACAAAAAGTGTTGCTACAAACATTTTTGAATATGTGGGTCCTTTTCCCTTTTTTTTATGATCTCTTTGGGTTGTAGACCTAGTATAGACACACACACACACACACACACACACACACACACACACACACACAAAACACTTTTGGGGAAGGACTGGCTGAAAGGAAAAAGAATAGAATAATCAGGGGGAGGGAATATATATATAGTTAGAAATAGTAATTATGAAAAGAATTTTGAAGCAAGTTTCTCTGAGGAAGATCTCATTTCTCAAATGTATAAAAACTGAGTCAGATTTATTCTAAAAAAAGCTATTTTGCAATTGATAAATGATAAAAAGATATGATCTGTTATCAAAAAGTTATAAAATAATGCATATCCTTTGACCTAATGATACCATTAGAAGGTATGAATCCCAAAAGAGATTAATAAAAAAGGAAAAGAACCTATATGTATAAAAATATTTATAGCAGCTGTTCTCAGGGGAAAGAATTGGACACTGAATTGATACCTGTCATTTGGGGAATGAGTGAATTAACTGTGGTATGTGATTATGAAGGAATATTATTGTTCTATGGGAAATGATGAGCAGTATGTTCTCAGAAAAAAACTTGAAAAGTCCTCTTTGAAATCAAGTAAAGTGAAATGTACTGAATACATAGTAATAGCAAAGTTGTAGGAATGATCAACTGGGAATGACTTTGCTTTTTCAGCAATAACAATGATTCAAGACTACTCTAAAGGAGTATGTTGAAAAATGCTATCCATACCCAGAAATAGAAGTGATTGTGTCTGAATATAGACTGAAGCACATTTTATTTTTACTTTTTTTTTCTTGAGGGTTTTTTAGAGGACTGGGGGGAGACATCTATGTTTTCTTCTGCAACACAATGTAATGGAAATATTTTGCACAGCTTTACATAGGCCTTCTCAATGGCGAGGGAGACTTGGGAGGAAAGGGAGAATCTGGAACTCAAAACGTTTTTTAAAAATGAAAAAAAAAAGTTTTACATGTAACCGGGGAAGATAAAAATATTAAAAAAGAAAAGAAAAGAAAACCACAAATGGGGTTAGAAAAAGTTGCACCCAACTAATCAGCCAAACAATAACAAATGGGATGCTAATGATGTTAGCCACCTTTCCTCCCTTTAAATGAATGAAAATCCACCTTTTCTCCCTCCATCTTCTAGAGACCCATTAAAAGAGAAAAAAAACCCAAACCAGAAAAGGCCATTATTGATTCCATCAGAGGGTGCTGTGAACAGAAGAGGAAGTAGTAGGCTGCTTTATTTGGTAAGTCTCGTTTTAACTGCAGTTTCACAAGTGTGGTAAAAAGAAAAAAAGGAACAACAAACCCAGAAAAATACTGATTTGATGATGTTTATCTTCAACAGAATCTGCATAAAAAATTGTCCCTAGGGCCACAGTCTTGTGTATGTGAAGCATTTGACTGACAGCATGTGATAAGTGGGAAGAGTTCTGGGATTGGAATCAGGAAAATCTAGGCCCAAGTTCTGTCTTGCACAATTACTACCTGTGTGGCTCTGAACAAATCACTTAACCAGACTTGGGTCGTGAGTCTTCGTTTCATCATCTGCAAAATGTTCACCCCCATTACCTAGAGAGATTGTCATGAAGGTTAACATAGATAGTATATGTAAAATGCCTGGGGGATCTCAAAATACTATATAAATATGAGCTGTTACTATAGTTTGATATTAATTATGTATAATCTCTTTTAAAGGTTGGAAGAAGACAGTGTTGTAGAAGTGTAAGTGTTGTCGAAGACAGATTCAGTTTATTCTTTATTTTTGTGGCAAGGGTACAAAACTAGGAACAATGAGTAGAAGTCACATAGAGGTAGATATAACTTTGATATAAATCAACAAGATAATAAGTATTTGTTAAGGGCTTGTGCTAGACACTGATAAAACCCAATGAATACAAGTATAAGGAAAGGGCAAGACAATCCCTGTGCTCAATGAGCTTATATACTAATGAGGGAAGACAAAAAGGGATCTGAAAAAGAGGCAGGAGGAGCAGGAAGTTTGGTAAAGTCTAGAGCACTGCCAGGAAGGCATTGAAGGAGTGATTTTTGCTGGCCACGGTGGTTTTTCAAAATGGCAGCTCCAGTAGGAATTCTGCAGTGCAGGGGGACCTTAGGGACAGAGAACTTGGTAGAAATGTGAGGAGAAATAGGAACAGAGCTGGAAAAAGAATGAAGGAGTGAACATGACTGATCTAGATGGTTCCTTAAAAAGAAGACTCTAAATAATTCTTAACTTTTTAGCAATTAATGTTATCTAAAAGTGGAGTGGGTTTTCTGAGTAGGTAATGGGTTCCTATTCTCTAGAGGCCTTTGAATAAAGACTAGACCTCTTTTCAGGTACCTTATAGAGAAGTTTCTTGGCCCATTATGGATTAGACTTGGTCTGTGGTCCCTTCTGCCTTGCCATTGTATTATTGTAATTCTGTCAATATGATATCTAGTAGATATCTAGTAGATGTGATGAATAAAGTTATAAATAATGGTCAAAATCGCTCATTCAGTGAATAATTTTTTGCTGATTTTTTTTGCATCAACTTCATTTATATTTTCCTCCCCTAGTCAGAACTCCATCCCTTGAAATGTACAATAAAAAACAGGGAGAAAGGGGGCAGCTAGATTACAAGTGGATAGAGCACAGAATCTGAGTTCAAATTTGGTCTGACACACTTAATACTTCCTAGCTGTGTGATCCTGGGCAAGTCACTTAACCCCAATCGCCTCAGCAAAATAAAGAAAACCAAAACACACACACACATACAAAAAAGAGAGAGAGAGAGAGAGAGAGAGAGAGAGAGAGAGAGAGAGAGAGAGAGAGAGAGAGGAGAGAGGAAAATCGAGCAAAATTAACAAAAACATACACTGAAGTTGACACCCATAGTCCCTTGCCTCAGCAAAGAAGATACATTTTCCAGTGAATAATCTTAATAACACTTACTATGCTCTTATCAACATAATTCTGTGAGAAAAATTGCTTTTGATATAAATGATTTCATTGGAAGAATTGTTCTCATGCTGAGTGTGCAGCCTGTACTTTTATTTCTCTGTAAATTCTATAAGTCCAAAGAATGAAACTACCAGACTTTTGAAGATATATTATAAAATGGACCAATAGTTTATTGAAAAAGAAACATTACCTTTTGAGATATCTACACAGAAGATGGCATTTCAAAATCTTTAAATCTCCAATAGATGCCTATAGACTATTTTGGAGCATCTTCCTTTAAGAAAAGACAGTTTAATCCCTTGTACTTAACAGGCATACCTAAATATTCCACATTAATAAAAAGTTCAATATGCAAGGCATTCTTGAAGAGTATTACATGTGTATTAAGTTTTTTTTATTATTTTTTAAAATAACTTTTTATTGATAGAACGCATGCCAGGGTAATTTTTTACAACATTGTCCCTTGCATTCATTTCTGTTCCGATTTTTCCCCTCTCTCCCTCCACTCCCTCCCCAGATGGCAAGCAGTCCTTTACATGTTAAATAGGTTACAGTATATCCTAGATACAATGTATATGTGCAGAACCGAACAGTTTTCTTGTTGCACAGGGAGAATTGAATTCAGAAGGTATAAATAACCCAGGAAGAAAAACAAAAATACAAGCAGTTTATATTCATTTTCCAGTGTTCTTTCTTTGGGTGTAGCTGCTTCTGTCCATCCTTGATCAATTGAAACTGAGTTAAATCTCTTTGTTGAAGAAATCCACTTCCATCAGAATACATCCTCATACAGTATCGTTGTTGAGATATAGAATGATCTCCTGGTTCTGCTCATTTCACTTAGCATCAGTTCATGTAGGTCTCTCTAAGCCTCTCTGTATTCATCCTGCTGGTCATTCCTTACAGAACAATAATATTCCATAACGTTCATATACCACAATTTACTCAACCATTCTCCAATTGATGGACATCCTTTCATTTTCCAGCTTCTAGCCACTACAAACAGGGCTGCCACAAACATTTTGGCACATACAGGTCCCTTTCCTTTCTCTAGTATCTCTTTGGAGTATAAGCCCAGTAGAAACACTGCTGGATCAAAGGGTATGCACAGTTTGATAACTTTTTGAGCACAGTTCCAAATTGCTCTCCAGAATGGCTGGATGTGTTCACAATTCCACCAACAATGTATCAGTGTCCCTGTTTTCCCACATCCCCTCCAACATTCAGCACTGTCTTTCCCTGTCATTCTAGCCAATCTGACAGGTGTGTAGTGGTATCTCAGAGTTGTCTTAATTTGCATTTCTCTGATTAATGTATTAAGTTTTTATAAAATTGCCCAATGGGAAATGAACCTTCTTTGCAGAGGTGGGAACAAGCATTCAGTGTGCCAGGAACTGTACTAAATGTTTTACAAATATTTCATTTTGAGGGCTACTGGAGGTAGAGTCAGGAATACCTGAGTTAAAATCCAGCCTCAAAAACTTTACACTTATTAGATGTGTGATACTGAACTCCTATTTTCCTGATTCCAGACCTAATGCTCTATCCACTGTGCCATTTAGCTGTCTCCTTGTGGAAGCCTATGAGTATGAAACATCATCTATACTTTGACTTGATGGGTAGTTTGCTGAACTGCCCTTCCTACTCTGCCATCCTCCATCTCATTTATTCCCTAGTAAACAACTAAGGATGCTAAAAATAAATCTTATCCAAAATTCTAGGACTGCTTAGGTCACTGAACTCAAGGCAGCTATTTTCCCTTTCTTTATTTTGGCAAAGTACCAAAATGAAACCTTGAAACACAGGGCCAAACTAACACTATTTAGCTTCCCCAGGGGAAGAACAAGGCCACAAAAGATCCCCGAGACAGATTTCCTAGTGATTGGCCAAATATAAAATTATATATCCTTTCCTCGGAAAATAATTGGAGTCATAAGTAGAATGAAAATTTTTTCATCTACATAATGATTCTCAAAATTTAGGCTCTGTTGTAAGCACTAGTAACCCAGAACAAATTATATTCTGGGTATTAAGGGAGTTTTGAGGGCTGGAAGTAAACTATTCTTCTCATGAAATACCATGTTCTGAAGGATATTCCTGAAGTCTTTTGGTAATTACTTTTACAACATGTTATAATAATTAGCTCCCCTAGGCCTATAGGGCAACATAATGGCTCTTTGATTTTTTTTTTCCCTCTTCATCTTTGGAGGATTTTTGTTTGTTTTGTTTTTAAGATTAAAAAATTCTGAATTCAGTCACAATTGTCAGAACTTTCAGGTAGAAAGTTTCTAATACCTTAGTGGAGATTGGGCTTTCTGCCTAATCATTCACTTATATCTATCTTTAGTTAATCCCTGACCTCTTTGTGGTTGAGGAAAAATTCACTTTACTGGAAACAGTTGAGTAATGCACAACAGATTATATTATACAGTCTGTGGGTAGATGGCATTGGAATGGGACAAAAGTAAGAGCCAATCTTTTCATGGAATTTTTCCCAGACTGAGACTTCCTTTCTCGGTAAGCCTAGTAGTGATGTCCACAGAGGCAATGACTCCTAGATAAAATAATGATGACAAATAACAACCAGAATTTATAATAATATTATATCATATATTATATATATATCATATATATAATATTATATGAAAAATTCAGTATTTAAGAATTGCAAAGTGCCTTCATACATGTTAACTTATTTGTGAGATAAGATATTGTTATTTCCATTTTACAGTTTACAGGTAAGCTCAGGCTAGATCTGGTTAAGTGATTTGCCAAAGATCACAAAGAATTAACTGCCCCTTCTCTGCCACAATTCACTCTTCCCTTTGTTTCCATGCTTTCTTCAATCTCTGAAACCCAAATGTTCAGAATCTCTTCTTTCCTCAAATTCTTAGATATAGGAACCCTATTATAAGATTTTTTTTGGTCATATAAAAATATTTATAGTAGCTTTTTTGGGGGTGGCCAAGAATTGGAAACCAAGGGGATGCTTATCAACTAGGAAATGGCTATATGAGTTATATTACATAAATGAATACTATCATACTATAAGAAATAACAAAAGGGATGGCTTCAGAAAAACTTGGCAAAACAATATAAACTGATGCAAGGTAAAGTAAACAAAACCAGGATAATATTATGTATCATAACAGCAATATTGTGATAATGATTAACTGTGAAAGACTTAGCTACTCTGATCAAAACAATGATCCACATCAATTCCAAAAAGCTCATAATGAAAAATATTCTCTTCGTCCAAATAGAGAACCAATCTGAGTGCAGATTGAAACATTTTATTTTTCCTTTTTCTAACTTTTTTTTTTTGCAACATGGCTAACACACACACATATTATATATGTTTTTCAAGCCTTTTCAATGAGTAGTGGAGGGAGTGGGAGAAAGAAGAGAATTTGAAGAGAATTAAAAGAAAAAAAAATTTGAATTCATTGGGTGTAACCAAGTATCTAACACTGTGGTTTTGAGTCAAGTAGGTGTGCAATTCCTGTTCACACTCAATTCTGATTGATTCAGTTAAGTATTTTTTCCTAAGGAAAGCACCGTAGCCAAATGGAGGCAGTTTCAACCCCACCCTAATACTTTCCTCTCCAATTTTTAATATTTGTGGTCCTCAGCAAATCTACTGGAGCTTATTTGGCAAAGTTCAAATCCAGGATAGCTTTTAGTGACATAAGGTACTGCATGACCTAGTTCAAAGAAAATCCATAATAATATAGTTGATAATCAAATATGGTCTCAGAAAACTGTCTCAGAAAAACAAGAAACAACACACGAACAAAAAAAAAACCTCTGTTTTCTCTTCCTGTCCTGAGAAGCAGTATTTTTGGGTCTTTAGCAATCTAGATTTCCCTTTCAAGGATGTCACTCCAAATTTTGCTGGAATGACCAAAGTTATATTCATTTGATAATAATCATTTGATTTTTGATAAATTTGATAAAAATAATAATTTGGCTATGTCAGATTGCCAGATTAATTTGCATACATGTTGAGTATGCCCTGGATCACTCTCATAGGTTGTTCCCTGATACCCTAAAAGATTTGGAGGTTTCTTTTCTCTACTGCCATCAGTTCAAGCCCACCCTGGTTGTATCCCCCACCACTCTTAGGAACCAGGAACTAGCACCCCAGTTCCATTCTAACCATTTAACATCTGGTAGGTTTTATAAAAGAACATTTACTTCAATGATTTACAAATGCAAATTACAGTGAGCATCTCCTTCACACACGCCTCTGGCATACACCCTTAGCCACTTCCCTCACTAAATCTTGATTAATATGAATAATGAATCCTGAATTCAAATTTACACAATTCAAAATTATAATTAGGTAAAATATGATCACAAGAGCCAATGTAAATATGCAGTGCAAATTCAAACAATGAGCCTACTTCTCAGGATTCATTATTCCCACTAAATGGGACACAGCTCTATAGAACATTGATCCCACCAAGTTCACATACAGATGTGGTATAACTATGAGATAAATCCTCTCAGCTGGGACTGGCCTGAGTCCAGAAGGTCACTCCTTTCTCCTTGGGGCATTTATGTTGTACTAGCTACTTATCCAGATCCTGCAAAGCTGAGGCAACTTCCTGACATTTTAAAACTTACTATATTGGAAGTTCTCCTTAGAATTTTAGAAAGAATAAATGCTGAGACTAAAAATGGAAGCTTTCCATCAGGCAACATGGCCTCTGAGGGGAAAAGGTCCTAAGGACTCTCCCCTCATAGCACTGCCATTCATAGAGCACTGACAAAGGAATCATGGAGATTTCAGACTTTTCCAGGTCAAACTGTAGCTGGAGATGAAAATAATTGGGTGAAAAGACTCAAGTGGAGCTGCTTTGGGTCTTTTTGAAGATGCTCTTTATTTTTGCCCATGATCAATTGAAAAAAGGGACCTCCTATAATTAAATTAATCATATAATATTCGTATATCCTCCACATTCTCTCTAGAACACACCCTCTTCTAGCTAGACCCTGTCCCTGATGTCTGCAGATCTGACATTTTTACATTCTAGCAGCCCACACCAATAAAACATTTTCATGTTTAAAAGCTCAATTAAGAGGGCAGCTAGGTAGTGCAGTGGATAGTGCATCAGCCCTGGAATCAGGAAGACCTGAGTTCAAATATGACCTCAGACACTTTTCAAGTCCTAGCTATGTAACCCTGGGCAAGTCACTTAATCTCATTGCCTCAGCAATAAATAAATAAAAATAAAAGCTCTCTTTATTCTTCTATATGATTTCACATAAAGTAAGAAATGGTTTTTTAAACACATAAATTCAATTAAAATATAGTTTTATATTAAATTTAATTTAATATCTAAGAATTGAAATTCAATTTTAATATAAATCTTATTTATTAATTTAGCAAATTCCAAGTGTTCTAAACAAATGTGTATTAAAGTAGTTTAAGAGCAGTCTTATCCTGTTTTTTGCCAGCTTTCACCACATTGAGCAATCAAGATCCGTTTGTGTTGTTCCACATCTATAAAATGAGCTGGTGAAAGAAAAAACAAATTACTTCAGTATCTTTGCCAAGAAAACCCCAAGTGGAATCATGAAGAGTTGAAGGTGACTGAACAACACAGGACTTCAACCCAGCTGTAAGGGATGGGGAAGAATACTCCTGGCTCTGAGAATTCTTTTATTTCCTTGCAGCATCCCTATTGAGTTCACTTCTGGACGGGCCTAGGTGATGACAAATGGATCTTGATTGCTCGATGTGGTCTCTTAATTGCCAGGTTAATTGACTGCTGGGCTGGGTCAAGCAGGATTTCTAAGGAATGATCGACCCTTTCCTGGGTTTGATTGCTGCGGCCAAGGATAGACTTTGTCATAAACTTCTCTTATTGGGATTTTAATGTTTTTTTTTTTTCCCTTTCTTTGGAAGTTTATAAAGCTTGAAGCTAATCCATTCAATCTCTGATATTCATTTACCTAATAATAGGAAAAATAAATACAACAGAGACAAAGGAATAGACCCATCATGTGTTAATAAACAAGTGAGCTCTTGCTTCCCCTTTCACCAGGGAATAGAAAAATGAGTTCATTAGTTCAAGCCTTTTGTATGTGCACTCCATTCCATCTCAGCCACCAGTTAAGAAAGCTACTCAGTAAACTGCCGGAAACAGTGGAAGAATTCCTGTTCATGTTCTAATGTAGGGTGGGAGAAGACCCCCCTCCCTCCTGCATTTCCAGGAGCAATCTCACCAAGCCTGCTGGTTGCACACTTAGAATATTGTGCTTACTTTAAGGACATTTTTCAAAGAATCTCACATGATTTTAGCATATGAAAGGGAGACACCTGGTGGGAAAAGAGCCTTGAAAACATCATTTTGTTGTACTGAATCAGAATACTTTTGTTGTTCTTGACAAATAATAATCACTGTAAGGTCCTGTATTTTCTAACTTTCAAGTAGTTGTGTGATTATACAAATGTGGTTGATTAAGGAATTTGTTGTTGCTGTTGTTATTCAGTTGGGGTTCACTTGGGGTTTTCTTGGCAAAGTTACTGGAGTGGTTTGCCATTTAGGATTTTCTTGGCCAAGATATTGGAATGGTTTGCCATTTCCTTTCCTAACTCACTTTACAGATGAGGAACTGAGGCAAACAGAATTAAGTAACTTGCCCAGGATTACATATCTAGTAAATATCTGAGGCCAGATTTGAATTTACAAAGATGAATCTTATTGACTCCACATCCAATGTTCTAATTACTGAACCACCTAGCTGCCTCTGGTTATAGAATATCATTTGTAAAAAGTTTGTCTGTTTCTTTCTCCATCTTTTTTTTAAATCAAGAATGTCTGTGATATGTATATAGATTATTTTCATTAACACTTAAAACAGAAAATTTCGGAATTTCATTTAACAATTACTTATATTTTCTTGATCACTTTTTGGAGTAATCATAAGACCTTTACTTATTATCTGTACCTGTACCTTTATCTATCACTTTTTTCAAATAGGAAACCTCTAAAATTAGTCATTCTATGCCCTCAAAATTGTGTCATCCCTGGTATAGATCTCTCTATGTATACTTAGTTTAGTCCATTGGCATCCTTCATATTTTTTTTATTTTGCTTTTGTGACATTTCCACTTCTTCATGTGGTATAGCTGAGAATTTAAAGTTCAAACGTGGTAGTTTCATTGTCAATGGTGAAAATTGTCTATTACAAAAACTATTGCTTTCTCCCCTTCATTTGGACTATTTCTTGAATTTTTTAAGAGAAGGTGAAAATATAAATAGTTATAATTCAAATAAACGGATGCTACACATTTAAAATAAACATTAAATTTAAGCTTGAAGTCACTAGTCTAATATACTTCCCTTCTACTCTACTAATGCAGGAAGGCCTTCTGAATCTCCAGTATGTAATCACTAATAGTGATGCTGACCTTTTTTTTTTTTTAGCAAGAAAAAGCTGTATCTTTCTCAAAAATGAAATGACCCAAAATTAATATGCCTTTTTTTCCCCAGTAGAGAGTCTAACATCTTTTTTCAGTTGTATCTTTTATTTTTAATTTTGGTGACTTAGGTTATATAACAGTGACAGAGCTGATAGGGAAAAGCATTAAAATGACCCCAAAACTTGAAAAAAAATTCATAGTTTTCAATTTGGAGAAATTATAAGCAATAAAGTTTATCTTTTGAACAAATAGGAAAGCATCAACCATGAAGCAAATGTCCTGAGATACAGTCATAGGAGGAAATACAAGAACCAACATGGGAAAGCAGGATGAACTATGTTCCTCAACAGAGGAAGAAATAAAAACTATAATTGGATTGGATTATACTGTAGACCACTTATCTAGAAAGAGGAAATTGAGGAGATTAAGAAACTGATTACAAGCTTGGCACAGATGCATACTGGAAATTTCAATTATCCAGAATCCTTTAGAGATCATTATCTGTCAATAGCAAAGCAGCTATTAATTTCTTGACTTACTTGAATGGTAATTTAATCCCTCAAAAGGGAGAGACATCAATTAGTAGAATTCTATTTTGCAGCATATTCTTTTTTTTTTTAATTTAAATTTTATTTTAGTTAATAATAACTTTGTATTGACAGAATCCATGCCAGGGTAATTTTTTACAACATTATCCCTTGCACTCGCTTATGTTTCTTTTTTTCCCCTCCCTCCCTCCACCCCCCCCAAGATGGCAAGCAGTCCTATATATGTTAAATATGTTGCAGTATATCCTAGATACAATACATATTTGCAGAACCGAACAGTTCTCCTATTTGCAGCATATTCTTAACAAGGAAGAAATAGCCATTGGAATGGGAACCTTTCAGGAGAAGTTACTATTCAAAGTTATAATCTATGATAGAGAAGAACAAAATGATAAATAATCTGACAAGCAGTCTAGATTTGGGGACAGTAAATTTCAAAGAAATGGTAGTTAGAGTCCCATAAACTAAAATATCTTTTGAGGAAAGTTAGCCCTAGTAGAATAAAAGCTTTCACAAATGAAATTTTGAAACCACATAGGGAAACAATTGAGATGAAAATGAAAAAGTCAGAGCTGTCTAAAGCAATAATTATGGATGCTCAAGAAACTCAACAATAATAGTATTTATGTCTAGGGTCTTTTTTGATTGTGACTTTCAGGAAGTCTAACAATTTTAAAATTATCTCTCCTGGATCTATTTTGCAAGTCAGTTTTTCTAATAAGATTTTTCAAAAATTTTTTTGTTTTTTTTTTTCCCATTTTTCCCATTTTTTCCATTCCATTTTTCCATTTCTTGATTTCTTATAGAGTCACTAACTTTCCCTGCTCAATTCTAATTATTTTCTTTAATGAGCTTTTGTATCTTTTTTTTCCCCATGTGGCCACTTCTTCTTTTAAGGAGCTCTTTCTTTAGTGAGTTTTTGTATATCTTTTTCCCTTTGCCAATTCTGCTTTTCAAGGCATTTTTCTCCTCATTAGATTTTTGTCCTTCTTTTATTATTTGGCCAATTTTCTTTTTTAAAGTGCTATTTCTTCAGTATTTTTTGTGCTTCTTTTACTAAGCTTTTGACTTTTCTCATGATTTTCTTGTGTCACTCCCATTTCTCCTCACAATTTTTCCTCTACCTCTCTTATTTAAGATTCAAAATTCTTTTTGAGCTCTTTCATGGCCTGAAATAAGTTCATAGTTTTCTTTGAGATTTTAGACATAGGAGTTTTGACTTTTCTGTTTTCTTCTGCAAGTTTTGAATTTCCTTGTCACCATGGAGACAGAGACAGATATTGGGCAAAAGAGAAGGATCAAAAATTGAGTGAACAGGACCCCAACTGAGGATAGATAAAATAATGAAAATTAAATTTAGAGAGAAGATAGCTATCCAGTTCTAATTTTGCTTCTTTATTTTTCTGCTAAGAGGATAATATATATATAAATATAGATATAATATATATTGACATGATATATAACAAAAGCTAGTTGGAGACTATCCACTACATTGATGAATCCAAGCCACTTGGCCCAGCTGAACCATATCCCAGAGTTCTGAAATAACTAGCAGATATCTAATGATCTACTGTCAATAATCTCTGAAAGATCAGCCTATTTAAAATAACTGTAGACTGTAAAAAATACCTGAGAGTATACCTGCCAAGACAAAACCAGGAACTACATGAACTTAATTATTTTCTTTTTTAAAATTTTATTTTTTCCAATTTAATATAATGGAATGTTTTTAATATTCATTTAAAAATTTGAGTTCCAAATTTTTCTCCCTGCATTCTTTCCTTCCTAAAATGGTTAGCAATTTTATATAGGTCACATATATAAAATCATATTTTCCATATTAATCATGTTGTGACAGAAAAAATTAAGAAAAAACCAAAATGAAGATAGTATGCTTTGATCTGTCTTTAGACCCAAATAATTCTTTCTCTGGGGTGTGGATAGAATTTTCCATCATGAGTTTTTTGAAACTCTCACATCATTGTACTGCTGTGAAGAGTTGTCATTCATAGCTGGTCATTGCACAATGTTGCTGTTACTGTGTACACTATTTTCCTGGTCTGCTTACTTAGCATCAGTTCATGTCATTCTTTCCAGGTTTTTTTTGAAATCCACCTGCTCATCATTGTTATAGTATAATAGTATACTTGTTCACAACTTGTTCAGCCATTTCTCATTTTATGGGCATCGCCACAGTTTCCAATATTTTTTGCCACCATAAAAAAAGCTGCTATGAATAACTTTTGTATATGCAGGCTCTTTCCCCTTTTTTATGATCTCTTTGGGACACAAACCTAGTAGTGGTATTGATGGCTCAGAGGTTATACACAGTTTGATTGCCCTTTGGGTGTTATTCCAAATTGTTCTCCAGAATGTTTTAACTTATTTAATAAAGCACTATGTATACAAATAAAGTAAAATTTAAATAATAATAAAAATTTCAATTGTTAATGGGCAAAGGCAATATTACAAAAATAATAATTTTACCTAACCTATTTATTCAATGCCATCCCTATTAAACTACCAAAAGTTATTTTGTAAAGTTAGAAAAAAATAATAAAATTCATTTTGAAGAGCAAAAGGTCAAGAATATCAAAGGAACTAATGGAAAAAATGTAAAGGAAGGAGGCTTAGCAGTATCAGATCTTAAAATACACTATAAGGTAATAATTATCAAAATTGTCTGATACTGGTTAAGAAATAAAAAGAATATATTAAACCTACGATTCATCATAGTAAACGATTATATTAAACTTTGTGTTTGAGAAATTTAAAGATTTCAGCTTTAGGGAGAATATACTCTTTTGTAAAACTTGTTGGAAAATTGAAAAGCAGTTTGGTGGAGATTGGGTATAGATCAATATCTTAACACCATTTATCAAGATAAAATGATATATCATAATAAAACTAGAAGAACCTGGATATGATCAAATATGGATAGAATAATTTATGAATATTGTAAGATATAAAATAGATAATTTTAATTACATTAAATTAAAGAGGTTTTGTACAAATTAAACCAATGTAGCAAGATTAGAAAGAAAGAAGAAAATTGGGAGAAAATCCTTAGAGATGGTATCTCAGATAAAGATATCACATCTCAACTATATAGAGAACCTTGTCAAATTTATAAGAATATGAGTCATAGCTAGTTAACAAATATTAAACGAATATGAACAGGTAGTTTTTTTTATGAAAAATCAAAACTATATATAGTTATATAAAAAGTATTCTAAATCATAATTGATTAGGGGCGTGATGATTAAATAAACTTTGAGATATCTCATATCTCTCAGATTGATTAAAATGACAGAAGGGGGAAATGACAAATATGTAAAACTAACATATTAATACACTGTTGGCAGAACAGTGAACTAAGTGATCCAAACATTTTGAAAAGAGCAGTCTGGAATTATGCCCAAAGAGTTATGACCCAACAGTACCACTATTATATCTGTTTCCCATGATGATCAGGAAAAAAGGAAAAGAAACTATGTTTTAGAATTTTTATAACAGCTCTCTTTGTAGTGGCAAAGAACTGAAAATTAAGGGGATGCCCATCAATTGGGGGATGGCTAAACAACTTAGGTATATGATTGTGATAAAATATTACTACACTTTAAGAAATAATGAGCTGGTTTATCTTGGGAAACATGGAAAGATTGTCATGAAATAATGAAAAGTGAAGCAAGCAGAACTAAGAGAATATTGTATACAGTAATAGCAATATTGTTTGAAGAATAATTGTGACGGCCAAGTTATTCGGAGCATTATAAATGCTCAAGGAAGATACCATCCTTCTACAGAGAGAGAACTGATAAATAGAAGTATACATAGTATAGTTATGCATAGTTTTAAAAATCTGTGTCAAAAGGGTGGGAAGAGAGAATGGGAGATGGTTTGGAACTTAATATGTAACAAAAATAAATAAATAAAATTAATTAAAAAAAAAAAAAGAAAGATCATGAAGAATGGCCAAGATTGGGCTGCATTATATATAAAGGCTATAAAGGCTTTATAGCACTTTAGGCTATATGGCCCTAGAAAAATCATTTAACCTCTTTGAGACTATTTGTTCACTTGCAAAATGAGAATGAGAATGCAAAATGAGAGGTCCTGTTGTAATTATCTCCTAGAATCATTGTCAGGCCCAAAAAAGAAAATATATTTGCAAACCTTAGAGAGAGATACAGGGTATTCCAAAATTTTATTGCAATTAATAAAATTTGTAGTTTTAAATTATACTGTCTTTATTGAATTGGGCATGGAAAGAGGCAGAAGTGACATGTTTATTTGTTTTTCAGATAGCATAAAGCTCAGAGATATGGCAAATACATTGGATGATAAAATGTGGAGACAAAAGAATCCCTGCTGAACCTTACAGGAAGTAATGCAGTAGGGACAAATATAAAATCTTAAATTTAGACTCACAAAATCCAATTCAAAAGGCAAGTTTGGAGAGGTATTACTAGACAGCAGTTTGAAAAAAGACTACTTTTTTTTTTTTTTTTAGTAGTCTATACTTTCTTTGTACTAAGTAGTAAAGTATAGTATAACAGAAAGAAAAAGCTAATGTGATTTTAGGCTTTATTAAACATCTATCATCTAGATGATAGTCCTTTTTTACAAAGGATTTTGATTGGTTTCCCTGGTCAAACGATATACAAAGTATTGCATTCAGTTCCAGGGATTACATTTTAGAAAGAGCCTTCATAAATTGAAGATTGTCTAAATGTCGGCTACTGGGATAGTGAAGGACTTTGAATTCATTCTATATGAGGATTGTTTGGAAGATTTGCAAGAATATTTATCTTGGAGAGTCGAAGACATACTGGAGATAGTTATGGCCAAGTATCTAAAGGATTGTCATGTCAAGGAAGAATTAGTTGTATTCTGTTGGTCCCCATAAGTCAGAATTAGGAGCAACGAGCAGAAATTTCAAAGTGGCAAGTTTAGAAGCAACATCAGAAAAACCTTACTAACAACTAGATTTACCTACAAATGACCAAGGCTGCTTCAGGTACTTAAGGTGAGGTAGATGATTGTGGCTGCCTATATGTTCTATTCATGATGGATAGAGCCCTGGATTTGATTTCAAGAAAACTTGAATTCATAGCTATTCTTAAACACTTACTTTTAACTTTGAATCTCTGCTCAGTTTCCTCATCTATAAATTGGAAAAAATAGTCATATCTATTATCCAGGTTTTTTGTAAGAGTAAAATGAGCTAATGTGTATATGTGGTTGACATATAGTCTTCTGGGTTTTTTAAAAATTTTTTGTCACAAAAAAATTCTTTATTTTTTATAATAAATTTTTTTAAATTTTTTTTTCAAAACACATGCAAAAAGTTTTCAACACTCACCTTTACAAAACTTTGTGTTCCAAATTTCTCTTTCTCCTGCCCCAAACAGCAAGTAATCCAATATAGGTTAAACAATTACAATTCTTCTAAACATATTTCCACTTTTATCATACTGCACAAGAAAAATCAGATAAGATGGGAAAAACGAGAAAGAAAAAACCAAGCAAGCAAACAACAACAAAAAAAGGTGAAAATGCTATATTGTGATCCACATTCAGTCCCCATAATCCTCTCTTTCCAACACAAGTCCATATAGTCTATGTTTAAGAAAAAGAAAACCCACACAAAACTTAAAGGTCTTTAACAAAGACTGAGTGTATTAGATGGTCTTTGAAACCATTTCAACATGGATTCTTAACTTCTTTTGGGTCATATAACCCTTCAGTAGTATATTGATGTCTTTGGATTTCCTCTCAGAATAAATAAATAAATTTTATTTTTAAACCCCACCAATAAAAGCAATTCTAAATTTCATTTAAAGGTTAGTGAAAATAAAGATGTAATTTTTCCCATCCAGACAGACTTCCTGAAATATATACACATACCCTGTTAGGCATCTATGGACCCTGATTTAAAAATCTCTGCTTTACACTGAAATCCCATGGTTTTGTGATAAAGAAGCTAGATTGAAGGGAATTTCTCCAGCCTCATTTGTCACAGGTTATCCAAACCTGTGACATCAAGGCTGAATCATTTATATATTCTATGTATCATTTTCCATTCATCTCCATTCATTTTCTGTTCTCTGTCCACCTTGGCACTACTTCCAGACTTCCCCAATGCCTCCGAGTGGATCCAGGAAGTATAAATTAATTTTTTAAATGCTACTCTTTTTCATCCAGAATGTCAGTTGCAAAGAAACGATTGGGTTTTTTGGTTTTTGTTTTTTGTTTTTCATTTTTATTGTTTTTTTTTGTCCACAAGAGCTCATTAAGAGCTCCATCTACTTAGGCATGGGAGAGTGGAGAGGTCTGGAAGGAGCGCCACAATAATGCAATAAAAAACCTTTTGAAGTACTGTATACTTAGCATTATCCTAAATTCATAATCTAACTGGGGAAATTGGACACACATGAAGCCATTAGAGAACATGTCTTATAATACAGTGCAGATTGAGTAAGTCTAGAGGGAATGAGAAGCAATGGGTTAGTGAGGAGAGACTTTTTTTTTTTTCAGAAAGATGAACCAAGTTCCCTTCTTTGTAAATTAAGGACAACTTTACTGTGACCCTAGGCTTATATGATTCAACCTTGGAATTACCTTTAATTCCCTTTTTTTCTCTCATCCTCATAGCCAATCTCTGTAAAAATCTTTTTCTCCAATGGCACAGTGGATAGAATACTGGGCCTGGATTCAGGAAGACCTGAGTTTAAATTTTCAGACATTCACTAGCTAAGTGTAATCCTGGAGATGTTGCTTGGGTTATATTTGCTTTGTTTTTTTGTATCTGTAAAATGTAATAGCAATAGCAAATAGTAAAAATAGTAATAACACCTACCTCCTGGAGTTGTTGTGAGAATAAAAGGAGATAATATCTGTAAAGCAATTTGCAAACCTTAAAATAATACATAAGCATTAACTATTATTATTCTGAATGACACCTAATATTATATCTCCTAAAAAAGCTGTAGATACATGGGAATATTTGAGATCATTGCTCATTAGAGAATATCTTCAGCTCTTTCTTGTCTGATCCGATTATTTATGTTTTGATAGGCCCTCAAACCATTTCTTGGGCCCAGTGAATGCAAGATCACTGCAAAATATGCTACTGCACCGGTTCTTCTCCAGTTAAGACTTCATACTGCAGTAAGATTAATCTTTCTAAATTACTCCTTTAATCATATTGTCACCCTGCTTTAAATACTTTTTGACTTATTTATTTATTTGGGATGCTTTTTAACATAGGGGATTAAAATGAGATAGAGTAAAATTTAAATTCTTAATATAGTAAGTAAGGCCCTTCACAATATGGCCTAAAATTAGTTTTTTAAGCTTCAACTTCACTGTTATGCAGGCTGAAACTTTTGCTGAATATAGCGATATCCTTATTGTCAACCATCTCCTTTAGGTTTTGGGTTCAAGTCTAAAAATATGTGGGGTGCTGTCCAGGGTTACCTAACAAAGGCCAATAAAAACACATTGCTTAGACTGTTGTCACCTTAATCAAGAGGACTAGAAAGGAAGGAAGGAAAGAAGAGATGGATGGAGCAAGAGATGGAACAAAGAAGGGAGAAAAGAGGGGGGAAAAGAGGGAGAGAACAAGGTCGGGAAATATTTATTAAGTACTTACTATATCCCAGAACTAGTAACACAAAAAGAAAGACAGTCCCCAGTCTTAAGGAGCTTACATTCTAATAGAAGGAGACAATGCATAAAAAGATGAAAAACTGGGGGAGAGGAAGGATGAAAATACTTGGTACAAGTGACTTGGTTTTGAAGTCTAAAACCCAGGGATAATGGTGGGAGGGAAATAATGGTCCGCTGAGGCCTCTTCATGAAATGAAATCTTTAGGAGGAAGTCAACAATGGGAGAAGGGAGTGAGATTTTACCAAGGGGTATTCCAAATCGAGAAGACTACGGGATCATTGAATGTGTCAGATGAGGAGGCCCCAGAGACAAGGGCAGATGCAGGATGAGAAAGTGGCTGAAACTGAAAAAGGATGTGGGAGGAGAAAACTGCTTATATAAATCTCACAAGACTGATACTCTAGAGAGCAACAGTTCCAAAAAATACTAAAAAAATAAGAAGAAAACAAGGATGGCTTGTTTGCTGAAGTTGAAATGGCAGGACTTGGGCAAAGTGACCACTCAGAAATCATGGTACAGAAAAAGAGGAAGCTAAACAGAGTCTAACTTAACGTCCTAAATTTCGAGAGTATAAACTTTAAAGGGTTAATGAAAGTAAAGTTGACTCAAAAAAAGTCGAGAAGTTCTCACAAAGGAAATTCTGAATGCTTAAGAATAAATGATTCTATGTGAAGTAAAAAGAAGAGCTGCCTAAAGAGACCAGAATGATTTCACCACTGAACTTAATTTTTTTTAAAAGACATATACAAATGATGGAAGTAAGAAGAAATAACTTGGGATCGTACATTTTAGAGAAGAGATTTTCTAATCCAACTCCTCTATATTGTAGATAGGAAACTGAGGCCCATAAAGTTTGTGACTTGCCTAAATCACTCTATTATTGAGTGACAGAGACAGATAAATAAATGATAGAGCATTTATCAAGTGTGTATTATGTGATAGATATTTGCTAAGCATTGGTCATACAGATATAAACAAGTTAAGACAACCCCTGATTTTAAGGAAATTACATTCAAATGGGGAAGACAATCCATAAAGAACTTGAAGGGAAGAGTGTGGAGAAGGAAAGTAGAAGCTTGATTCCAGTCAGGATATAGTGAAAGCTCATTTATCAGAGCTCAGAATCCCTGAGACAGAGCCCAAAGTTTCATGGAACAAAAAAGGGAGTGGAGAGGAGATGGAGTTGATGGCCAGAGTAGAGAGAACATGGTAATGTCTAGAAAGAAATAAAATTTGAAATCATTTCCTCTGACTCCAAAGCCAAAGATCCTTACACTGTGCTAAAAGAGTAATGGACATATGAACACTGGATTTAAGAGTACTAAAACTGAGAATAAAATGAGGTTGAGGACAAATGTGATGGACAAGAAAAAAAATTAAGATGGAACAAAGTCTTTGATGGACTTCTCCAAGAATCATAGAATTATAGATTCTATGGCAAGGATCCCTGATTTAGTCTTCTTATTCTGTAGATGAAGGAACTGAGGCGCAGAGAAAATAAGTAAGATATCCAACTGGTGAGTAATACAGGCAGGATTTGATCTGGAGTCATCTAACTCCAAATTCAATAATCTTCAATTTTTTATTTATAAATTCAAAAAAAATTCCTATCTGACCCACTTCCCCATTTCCTATAAAGCTTCAAAAATCCTGTTTCTGATATGAAAAGATGTTTGCCAGTGGTAGAGAAATTTGAGTCCACTAGATGGCAGAGTTATAACCTTCTGGATGAAAATATTACCTCTAATATCCATCAGCTGGAGAATGGCTGAATAATGTTATGGAATATTATGGTTCTATAAGAAACGATCAGCAGGATGATTTCAGAGAGGCCTGGAGAGACTTACAGGAACTGTTGCTAAGTGAAATGAACAGAATCAGGAGATTTTTATACAGCGTAACAAGGCTATGCGATGATCTATTTTGATGGAAGAGGCTCTTCTCAACAATGAGATGATCCAGGCCAGTTTCAATGATCTTGTGATGAAAAGAGTCATCTACACTCAGAGAGAGGACTGTGGGAACTGAGAGTGGATCACAACATGGTGTTTTCACTTCTTTGGTTGTTGTTAGCTTGAATTTTATTTTCTTTCTCATTTTTTCCCTTTTTAATCTGATTATTCTTGTGCAGCAAGATAATTGTATAAATACATATGCCTATATTGGATTTGCATATATTTTTACCATGTTTAACATATATAGGATTATTTGCCATCTAAAAGAGGGGATGAAGGGAAGGGAGAAATTGGAACACAAGATTTTGCAAGGGGCAATAGTGAAAAATTATCCTTGCATATGTTTTCAAAATAAAAAGCTTCAGTAAAAATAAATTTTAAAAATATTGCCTCTAGATTGGTCCCCAAAATTCTTTTTACTATTCTACACAGTGATTCTGGCTTGTTTGTACTGTGAAGAAGCAGAAGAACTTATAAAGAAAAAAGAGAAATTTCACCCTTATTGGCATATTAGGCTGAGAAATTGCAGGCAAACCTATAAGGATATGTGAGAATGAGTTGGGAAAATCTGCCTAAATATCTTAGATTTAGTTGTTTTCTTTTAATGATTAGATTGACAAATCTCAGTCTTTGCTTCTGCTTAATGGGCTTGTGATTTACATATAATAATCACTTAATAGCTTTTTTTATTCATTTATATTATAGGAAGAATTCATGCATTAGGTGGAGAATGGAATAGACCTCTGAGGTTACATCAGTTGTAATATTTTATGATTTCTTTTTCCACAATCACATAGACAATTAGTGGTCTAATTACAACTCTTATCATGTGCTCCAAAATGTACTATATACCCCAGTATGCAAAACTACTCCTCTTTTTCATTTACAAAGAACTGAAATCGATATATTTGATTCCAAAAAACTATTTTGTATTTTTTTTTGCTCACTTATTCCTTTTGGGGAAATAAGAGAGTATTTTGTTATTGTTTTCCTTTTTTATTATTTTTTAAATTTTATTTTTAATTTATGGAATAAAAGCACTTTCATAACAGTACAGTAAAAAGATTGCACATGAAACTGCTAGTTTACTATGCACAACCTGATATTCCTTTCAAATATACAACAAAAGTATATAAATTTCTTTTTTTTCTTGCCTTCTCTCCCTACCCCCAAAAATATTTTAAAAGAACAATGATTCAAAGTCAAGTTAATAAACATTTATTAAGTGTGTACTATGTGCCAGTTATTACGCTAAGGTTTCAGATACAAATAGGGGCAAAAACAATAACAAATAATCAAACAGGAAAAAACCAATGTGTACTCAAAAGAAGTTCACAGTCTAATGGGAGAGATAACATTCAAACAACTGTGTACAAAGATGATTATATGATAAAATGAAGATAATCTAAGAGGAAAGGCACACCTTTAGAAATCTTCTCTGAAATTTAACTGTAGATTAGTATGCAAATCTTGGAAAGAATATAATCAGATAGAAAATTAGTTTAAATAACGTGAAACTTCTAAAGAATAGAGCAACAGAAAACAGAGCATTTTCTAATTGAGCATAGGAAAACAACAAAACTAGGAAACAAGGAAGAGAGAAGATTCCATATGGGACAGGTGGATTACATATTTGGGTGCCAAAGAGAGTTAAAGGTTTAACTACATGTTAATAAGTGGCCTGATTACAAAGCAGGTATGTTTAGAGTAAGAATCAAGAGTTCTTTAAAAACTTGGAAGGGGAAGAATGATAAAGCTATAGTTAGTTTCAAAGATGGTATGATGTAATAAATAGAGGATGGTTTGCAGATCATAGATTTAGATATAAAAATATAGATTTAGGATAATAGATTTTGAGCTGGAATGGATCTTTGTGACTACTGAGTCCTTTCCCTTTATTTATTTATTTTTTGTTTATTGTTCACTCTTTGAGTCATGTCTGATTCTCTATGACACCATTTAGGGGTTTTCTTTATAAAAGTACTGGAGTAGTCTGCCATTTCCTGCTCATTTTACAAATGAGGAAAATGATGCAACAGAGTTAAGTCTAGTCTTCATGACTCCATTTGGGTTTGTTTGTTTTTTGCAAAGGTACTGGAGTGGTTTGCCATTTCCTTCTCCAGCTCATTTTACAGATGAGGAAACTGAGCTGAGTCACTTGCCTATGGTCACACAGCTAGGAAATATCTCAGTCTGTATTTGCATTCAGATCTTCCTGACTCATGTTTTATCCACTGAGCTATCCAGAAGCCCTCCCTCTTATTTTACAGATGTGGAACTTGAGAGAAATTAAATAAAATGCCCAGGGTCACACAGATAGTGTCTAGAGTGGATTTTAATGCAAGTTTTCTTGATTACAAGCTTAATACTGTATCCACAATATTGCCTGTTCACCTAAGGATGGCCAAGGTTCAAATCCTACCTCAGACTTTACTAGCTCTGTGAAAATGAACAAGTCAAAACTTTCCTATGTTTCTTATCTACTTATCTGCCAGAACTTTCATAGGCTCAAATTTATATTTGAAACATTTTTGCAAACTCTAAAGCACATTTAAAAGTCAGTTATTATTATGGCTTGTTATTCTGCTTTTTATAAAGGCTTCTAGTTAACAAATTATCTTCCTATAAGCATTTCATAGTTAAACACTTCAAGCCTGTTGGGTGTATAATTTGTAGAGTGTGAAATGAGGTAAGAAGTAAGAGGATGAAGAGTTTTCCTGGATTTGGTTTCTTTTGACTATACCCTGTCCATCGGTCCCCTCCTTCTGGAATATGGAACTTGTCTTCTGGAGTTCTTCCCTCCTTTTGAACAAAATTTCCTTTTTCCTCTTTTTGATTTGTGTGCACATCCAAATTTCTAAGTGTTACAGGGGATTGGTGCATGTGCTGAATTTAGGGAGTGCTGATTGGATCAGATTTAGAACTCGAGGGTACCAATTTCTTAATGGCGGCACCTATATGGAAAATGTGAGGGAGTTTCCTCCTGGAAAAGTGAGAACTGGCACATGAGTGAACTTTTTGATCTATTTAAAGGACATGGTCAGGAGCTGTGTAGCAGTAACTGTCAGAGCTGAGTTAGCATTGGGTGGAGCTTTTGAGATCTGCATCTGGAAAACTGGGGGAACTCCACAGTTGGGGAAACCATGCAGAAAGGGAGGCCTTCCAGCCTCCTCCTCCTTTGCTCCTACTCCTGGATCAAAAGACTCTCAACAAGTGAAGATGGGTCCTGGACTTGGCTTTTTCACTGTTCCTTTCCATCTTAGTGCAGGGAATGGAATCTTAAATCTAGGCTAATAGGGGAATCATTGGAATCTGGGAGTTAAGAAATCTAGCCTGGATGTTGTAACCAACCAGCATCTCAACCCTAAGGGGCAAAGGTTTGGGACTCCAGCCCGGCAGAAGACAGGAAGCAATGTTAATTTTATGTGTGAACAGTGCTATATAGAAACAGAATTAATTTTTATGTGAAGGGGGTGTTTTGTGCCCTAGGGGAATTGGGGGGGAAATTTTATGTTTTTTGCTATATCCTTGTAGTAAATTCTTTTGTAAAAGTTAATCTAATGTTAAATGATTAAATGGAATGGGGGTATTAGTCACTGGGCCCCTAAAATGAGATGTACACAGTTGGCGGCAGACAAAAACATTCCCCAAACTCCTTAGAGGCCTTAGAGCTCTTGGGCAAGGGTTAGAAAGAGGATTTCTGGCCCAGAGTTGGGGGAAAGAGTTAATCAAGTTATATAAGCAAGGGAAATCATGGACCTATTGAGAAAATGGTAGGAGCCAGAGCAATAGCATACGTGGGAGTGACAGGGCTTGGGTCTGTGCTGAATTTAGAAGGTGCTGATTGGGTCATAGATTTAGAGCTAAAGGGGATCTTTGTGATGACCGTGTATTTAAAATCAGCCGGAGTCAGGAATTCAGGTTAGGGGAAAATCTTCCATCTTTATTCTTTGTAGAGGTGAAGAAGGATTGCAATAGCAATATGGGCAGCTGCGACAAGAAGCCAGCCAGCAGTCTCTCTCTACCTCTCTTCCTGCCCCTCTCCCTCCACCCACCAAAATTGTCCCTACATCATTTCCTCTACAACACATCAGGACTTGCACAAGGAGTGGGTGGGGGCCATTCTTTCTCCAAGCATATATATTAATAGAGTACGGTCCAATTATTATTTAGCCTTATGTGCTTGGGACCTCAGTGCATCAACTCGAGCCTCAGCCCATTACAGATTTTAGATGCCATAAAATCCATTTATCTCATTTTGTAAATAAAGCTCAGAAGTTAAATGTCTGATCAAGGCCATATGGCTAGCTCATGTCTGATGGAGGATTTGAAATCAGGTCTTTCTGACACAAAGTCCAGAACTCTACCCGTAGCACAGGGAGGCTTGCTGGTCTTTCTGAATCATAGAAAAATGGCACCTAATTAGCACAAATAATTAGTTGGCTTAAGAAATTACCAAAAGTCCCACTAGGATAAACTCCTCTGTCCTTCTGTGATCTCTCCTGAGATGTCCTTATGCTGATGTCCTGAAGTTTCTGTCATCTCCTCTGCCCTCCATAGTCTTCCTCTGCCTCCCCTACTAAGGATATCTTGGTGATACTTATACCAGTTAAGATAGAAGATTTAAAAAGTCTTAGTCTTAAAAAGTCTTAAATTTTCATGGTTCTAATAGAATATTAAGCATCTCCAGGTTGAATGTTGTCCAGATCAACTAAAACAGAAGCATCTGGTGGGATGTACTAGGAATCTGTGTTAGAGAAACAGGAGAATTGGGACATAATGTGACTCTTCTGGGTTTGGGAGCAGCCTTTTTTCTGTCAGTTACATAGCCAGAAGAGGCTACATAAGGATGGTTTCTCTCTGACTTTGTCTCTCTGTCTCTGGGTTTTTATCTCTCTGGCTCTGATTCTTTCTTTCATAGAGATGATATCATACAGCAATAGGAAAGAGTCTGAAGATCACTCTCTCACTCCATTCCAGACCATATGGTCTCAAGAAACAGGCTTTGAAATTTTGGTCTGTTTTGTCTTTTAAAAAAAATTTAGGGAGAAGAAGCCCTGATTTGGGAGCCCAAGCCACAGAGATCTTGGAACCCAGGATTCCAGGCCAGTTGTTCTTAGCCCATGGTCTTGGGGTAAGAATGGAAGAGGAGAAGGGAGAAATTCCATTGGATTTGAAACATGAAAGACCTAATAGTATGCAGCAACTGAATTAAGATATAATTCTAAAGGTCCTCCCCTCTTTAGAGACTAAGGGGGTCTAGGATGAGGGGTGGAGTATATCCCCAAGGTATTGAGGGAAACACTTATATTTTTATTTTTGTTATACTTTTGAAATAAATGTTTCTCTATAGAAACTAATATGACTAATGAAAATGGGATGGTTGGCTCTTGAAATTTGGGGGTACATAATCAGTGGGAGCTTTAGCCAATGACAAATAGGAGAGACCCCTCCCTAATCTCTAAAGGGTACTGGAAAATCTTGGGCAGGGGACAGGTAAAATTTAAGCCATCTAGCCTCCAGCCACTTGGAGGACTAAAGAATCCAAGTAGTGGGTAGAAGTTTGGGATAAAATTGAGTGTTTTGCATTCATAGGAAAGCTTAGAAATATTCTCTGCCCAATACTTTAAATTTCGGATTCCCTATTTTGCAAAGAATTGGCAAAAAATTAGGCTATAATTCCACAGTTGATTTTCCCAACTAGGTGTTCCCTTACAAGTCAATTACATTGATGTAATTTTTAAAATTTTGCATTTGTTAATGCCCTAAACCTTTAACTACTGATACTTACTATATTAATAAATCCTATATAAATATTGAATCTAACATTAGGCATCAGAAGTTTACATTACTGGAATGTTGCTACTTGAAGGTATAATACTTTTATAGTTGTTTTTGCATTTAAAGAAACCTACTATTTTGAAAATAAAAAGTTTTAATTAAAAATAAATAAATACTAAAATATATATATATTTAATTTCCAAGGCCTTCTTTTCATAGATGAGAAAACTGAGATGGTGACTTGTTCAAGATTATAGATGTATTAGGCTTGAGAGGCTAGATTTGAATCTCATGTCCTTGAATTCTAGAAATAATGCTCTTTCTGCTCTCCTGGGCTGAATTAAATAAATAAATGATTGGGGTATGGCAAAGGAAGAGGGAACCAAAATGAAAACAGCATTCTGAAAGTCTGGTTGCTCATGACAATTCATATAAATATGAGCAATTATTCTTTTATCCCTACTATGACCCTTAGGATTATTTTACTACTTGAAGAGACCAAGGTCTCCCACTGCATCCAGTGGCCCTGGACCCAAGAGCCTCCTGATGACCTTACATAGCCCTCCCTCCCTCACTTAAATCCAATTTACTTACATGTCATGGCATCCCCTCCATGATGTCAGTCCTTTTTGAGAATGAAGGACAGACAACAACAACATCCACAAAGTCACTGCTGAATTTTATGTTGTAGCTACAGTTCTGGGCTCCTACATCTTCTGGGATGGTACCATCATATTCCTGAATGGGGAGGGAAAGTATTGTTCTGGGATCAGTTTTAGCTTTTGCCTACTATATCTAGAAGGAAAAAAAAGGGGGGGTAAGCAGCCTTTGGTGCCACCCACTGGTAAGTTATCTTCTTTTATATGAAGTTCACGAATTTTTTTAGAAAACAGCACTATGAACCTTACAAAATCCAGCCTTAACTTTAAAAATTCTTGTCTAGTCAATTTTTGAATACCCTTGGTAGCACCAAGCTCTGAGGGCATAATCAAATGATACTGCATTTATGTCAAAAGTTTTCCTTTTCTCTTTACCAAGAGTTTTATCCAGGCTACTAGCAAGATTTAAATTCATACTGCATTTTTATTTTTCCTCCTTCCTACATGGTCAAATGATACTACATTTATGTCAAAAAATTTTCCCTTTCTTTTTACCAAGAGTTTTATCCTGGCTACTAACAAGGCTTAAATTCACTTTGTTTTTATTTTTCTCCTTCCTCCCCTTCCTTGATAGGGTATCACTTCCTTGATAGTGATAAGCAAAGGCGCCAAAGGATGGTACCAAAGAGAAGTGACTTTGAGAACCCATCAGTTGGATAATCTGGCCCTGAGGCACAGAGGAGTGACTCTGTTTGCAAAAGCAACCGGGTCAGTACCCTGTAGTCATGCGTGAATGATGAGGGGCAGGATTGGAAATTGGATTCTTGAACCAACTGAAACAGAGCCATGTCAAAACAAAATGGACCCAAGGAAAATAGGATGACTGGAGCACTTGACCAAGGCATGTCCATGCTTAATTGCTCAATCACTATGACTCAATTTCAAAGAAGTAGCAGCCAAAGCCAAGGGAGACAGCCACAGAGGAAGTATTGAGCAAGCTCACTGAAGTCTCTGTAGGTAAACCTAACAATCTTGGTACAGATTTGGTTCAGTAACACTGACCTTGCAGCCCTCCAAGAAGACATTCTGTCTCAGATCCTAGGTATTTTCCTTGCCTGTCCCCCATGCATGAAATGCTCTCCCTCCTCATCTGTGTCTGCTAGCTTCCTGAATGTCTCAGCTAAGACGCTTTCTTCCAGAGGCTTCTTTCTATTTATTATTTCTAATTTATGCTATATGTAATGTGATTGTACATAGCTTGTCTTTCCCATTAATTGTGAATACATCAAAAACATACAAAAAAATCTGCCTTTTATCTTTCTTTGTATCCCCAGCACTTAGCACAATTACCAGTGTTTTTTAAATGTTTATTGAATGAATGAATGAAAAGAATGAAAAAATGTTATATTTGATAATAGATATCCGAATATTTAGCTCAAAAATGATGATCAAATGAGACACAGTAACATCCTTGGCAAACCCTTGCTTGGTGCCAAAAATTTTATTGGGATAAATTCCCAGTCAGAAAACTCCTTCACTTGATATAGATTGGCATTTATTCTGCATTTATAACTAGAGATTTGCTTCAGGCATTGAGAGATTAAATGATTTGCCTAGGGTCACCAAGCCACTACATGTGAGAGAAGAGCCTGAATCTTTTTGATTGTTCAGTCTTTTCAGTCTGGCTGACCTTTCATGCCCCCTATTTAGGGTTTTCTTGGCAATGACACTGGGGTGGTTTTCCATTTCCTTCTGCAGGACTTGAATTTATGGAATACTTGTTCTCTCTATTTTCTTTGACAAACCTTAAAACTATCAATGTGAACTATTATCATCAGAGCAATAATCATTACTTAAAAAATTAAATCTTTCCAAAAAATTAGCTGCAGGAAGAAATGGTTTCCTTATCTATGAAATGGAGATAATAATATCAGCTACCTCCCAGGGTTGTTACAAAGATCAAATAATATAACGTATTTAACGTACTTTGTATAACTTAAAGTGTTACATACAAATGTATGATATTATTGTCTACAATGATTGGAGAAAGCCGAAGACCCTGATATTTTTCTTCTTTGAAAAAATTTTTTATTGTTACTTTAACAAGTATCAAAAAAGGAAAACAATTCCATATATAATGTAGAACAGAAAAAGAGGATTTAATGTGATACTGTAAATACATATTCGAAGAAGTGTTCTCTTTTAAAAAGTATGTAATAACTTCAACATGTTACATTCAAAGCTCTTCTGCTGGCTGAATTTTCCTCTGAACTTCCTTCTCTATGCATTTAAAAATACTTCAGTATTCTTGATTCTTTTCTTTGTCTAATCTTCCTCCTCCTTTTCTTCTTCCTCCTCCCCTTCTTCCAGCTCCTTCACTTCCTCCTTTTCCTTCTCCTCCTCTTCTTTCATCTCCTCTTTCTCTCTCCTTTTCTTCCAATACCATACCTAGCTCCCTAACCCTAAATTTTTCCTCTCTTACAATAAAAAAATTAAGATTTTGAAACAAATAAACATAATAAAACAAAAGAAATATATAGCTTATTTTGTGCTTCCTCGGGTCTATTACCCTTCTGTTAAGAGACAAGTAGCATTCTTTATCATCAGTTCCCTATTTAGTTGATCATTGCATTGATCATAATTCTCTGGAACCAGGTAGAGGGATGGGTAGCAAAGTGGAGGGATTATCATCCCCCTCAAGCATGCCAAGTATTTTGTGTATCTGTGTCATAGCTGCTAATTGTGAGATGATGGAAAACCTTTTATTTTTTTTAATTTTTATTTAATAATTACTTTATATTGACAGAATCCATGCCAGGGTAATTTTTTTACAACATTATCCCTTGCACTTGTTTCGGTTCCAATTTTCCCCTCCCTCCCCTAGATGGCAAGCAGTTTTGTATATGTTAGATATGTTGCATTATATCCTAGATACAATATATGTTTGCAGAACTGAACAGTTCTCTTGTTGCACAGGGAGAATTGGATTCAGAAAGTATAAATAACCCGGGAAGAAAAACAAAAATGCAGATAGTTCACATTCGTTTCCCAGTGTTCTTTCTTTGGGTGTAGCTGCTTCTATCTGTCATTTATCAATTGAAACTCAGGTCTCTTTGTCAAAGAAATCCACTTCCATCAAAATATGTCCTCATACAATATCGTTGTCGAAGTGTATAATGATCTCCTGGTTCTGCTCATTTCACTCAGCATCAGTTCATGTAAGTCTCGCCAGTCCTCTCTGTATTCATCCTGTTGGTCATTTCTTACAGAACAATAATATTGATGGAAAACCTTTTAAATGGATGCTGGACCAACTGCTGCACACCAGCAGCTCAGGTCTCCAAAGCTAGAAGCATGCATGTGTACAAAAGATATTAATGACCCAATCTCAGTCTCTTGCCTGTTTGTAATTAAGGCATGAACTGCAATAAGACATCAAAGGTAAGTTCTGGAGCTCAGACTTTGCCAATGGCCAAGCCTGGTAAGCCAGTGTAGGCTAGTAATGAACCAACCCCAGCATCAAAACTAGGTGCCACAAGCAAGGGAGCAACTTGTCCATGAGTCATACTTCTCCTCAAAATAAACTTTATGGGAAGAAATGTTTGTAGCACTATTTTAAAACTTTCCCCTAGGATAGAGGTGGTTGAGGGAGAAAGTTGAGAAGGAAGTATTAATACTTTTGTTTCCACTCTATCGTAGTAAATATTTCTTTGTAAAAGTATTTGAAGTGTTTATTGATTATATTGAGGACATAAAATGACTAAATGATACTAAAGAAATATTAACTGGCACCGGCAAATAATATGGAGGCAATACTTATCTGCTATTGTCACAGAGAATGAGTAATATCCTAGAACAGAATCTCCAGCTGATAACATTAGAAGGAGTCTATTGCCCTTTAGGGATATCCATAGAACCAAGGGGGTTGAGGGAATATAGCTAGCCTAGCTCTGGAGATCTGCTGGTGGTTGTGAGCCTTACTCTAAAATTTCACTATGCATTTTTCAAAATTCCTTAGAAACTGTCCCTTTTTGTAATTTCATAATAATATTCCAATACTTTCATTCGCAGTGAGGTGGATGTGTTAAGACTTGGAGATAGAAAGGGAAGAGAAAAGAAATAGGTGTTAAGTACCTATTATGTGCCAGGCACTGTGCTAAGTGAATAATGAATAGTATTTCATTGGATCCACACAACAAGTCTGCTAGGTAAGTGCTCTCTATTTATGGTTGAAGAAATAGAAGCAAAGAGAGGTTAAATGATTTTCCCAGTAAGTGTCTGAGGTCAAATTTCTCTCTCTTCCTGGTACTCTTTCCACTGCCACTTTGCTGACAAACACAAAGCTAAGATTAGAGTACTGTACCCAAAGTTAGGAAGACCTGAGTTCAAGTCCAGCCTCAAATACTTACTAACTGTGTGACCCTGGGCAAATCACTTAATCTTATTTGTCTTAATTTCCTCATCTGTAAAATGGGCTAGAGAAAGAAATGGCAAATTACTCTAGTATCTTTGCCAAGAAAACCCCAAATGGAATGATGGAAAGTCAGACAAAACTAAAGTGACTGAACAACAAATGATCCTAGAATCCAGGTCAAAGGATCAAATGTTAATATCTGGAAGACACCTTATAGATCATCTAATTCAATTCTTTCATATTTTTTTCCTCACAATTTATTTATTTTTATGTTAGTATTTTTATTTTATTTTGTTTTTCCAAATACATACAACATTCACTTTTGCAAAACCTTGTGTTCCAAATTTTTCTCCCTCTCCTTAGGTTAAACAGATGCAATTCATCTAAACATATTTTTATATTCATTATACTATGTAAGAAAAATCATATGAAAAGGGGGAAAAACATGAGAGAAGAAAAAAGCAAACAACAACAACAAAAAAGATGAATATACTATACTTTGATCCACCTTCATTTCCTATAGTTCTTTCTCTGGATGCAGATCGCTCTCTCCATCATAAATCTATTGGAATTGGCTTGAATCACCTCACTGTTGAAAAGAGCCATGATCATCACATAATGTCATTATTGTGTGCAATTCAACCTTCTCATCTTAAAATGGATAAACTGAGGTTCAGTCAGATGAAAGGACTTGCTAAATGTCATAAGTAGCAAGCAGCAGAGCTGGGATTGGAACTCACCTCTCCCAGGTCCTCTATTTGCAAATCCACCCCATCATAGCACAGAGCAAGCACTCACTCCATACCTATTGAGTGATTCAAATTATACATGTCACATTCAGCTTTTTAAAGCAGTCTCATTAATCAGTCATACTTAACATTAAAAAGGAAAACAAGACCAGTAAACTGGCATGAGGCCAGTCTAAAGAGCTGTGGTATGTTTGCTGCAACCCAACTCCATTGCCCAGGATTTATGGGAAGAATGGATAACAACACGATACCCAGGCAGCTGTCATATGGGGAGGCAGAGAAGACAATTGCAGAGAGGGAAGAAAAAATCTCTTTAAAGAGACATGGAAGCACCACTTTAAATGGTGTTCCATGGATGTATGGACAGATGGGAAACAGGCAAACCAGGTTTTGTCAGTTCAGAAATGTGAACAAAGACCTAGAGACCAGGACTGGAAAAGGCAGGCCTTCAGATTCTAAAAATGGGCAAAACTGAAAAGAAGGGATAGCTATAAAAGACAGACTATAAATTACATGGAAGTTGAATTGATGTTTTATAGAAGTTTATATCTCATTTAGCTTGACCCTCTATCGCTGTGTACTTGATAAATGTTTATTGAATTGGATTTAATTTACAAGTGAGTTTCTTCCATATTTTCAATCACATTCACCAACAGGATAGTAATCATCATCAGTTGTGTTATCCTCTATTATTATTATTTATAAGGCAAAAAAACCTCACTTGATCATTATTTGGGTGCTGACAACTTCAGAATGAGTATAAATAGCAATTGTTTCTGTTTTAGTGAGAAATCCTGAGGGTCTTCCCCTCTCAGATGTGGATAGATAGATAAATAGATAGATAGATAGATAGATAGATAGATAGATAGAAAGAAAGAATTATTTATTTTTGTTTTCCCCCTAAAGAACCTGTGACTTTAAGCTATTTTGTTTTTGTTTTTGTTTTTGCTTTATAAAGAAGCAAAGAACAGAAAAGGGGGTGGCTAGCCAGTTGCAAACAAAAAGTTTGCAAAGTTTCTCACAGCTAAGATTATATGGATTGCAAATGGGTCTGGCAGTCTGATCTGCTATATTTTGCTTGGGTTCAAAGTTATAATGCAACCCAAGACCTTGTAAATGTTCCCTTCTGACCAGCACACCTTGTCCTTATTTTACCTTATGGTTTTAAAGTTTTAACAGTCTTTTATGAAATCTGATAGGAAGAGACGGTCCTGTTCAGCTCTTCCTTCAAGTTTTTCTTGGCAAAGATATTGGAATGGTTTGCCATTTCTTTCTCCAGCTCATTTTACAGATGAGGAAATTGAGGCAAACTGAGTTAAATTATTTTCCTGGAGTGTTTGAGGCCAGATTTGAAATCAGTTCTTCCTGTCTCCAGGCCAGAGACTCTATCCACTGCATTACCTGATTATTGAATAGGAAGAGAACAGGGAAATGGATATGGGATGTAGAATCCCTGTAATGTGGTCTGCTGGAAATCTCTAAAAATAGTTGTATGCTAGGAAAATAGTGTTATACTAGAAAATAGAATGTAAATCACTTGAAGACAGAGATTGTTTCACTTTTATTTTGGTACTTAACTCAGTGTGTGGCTCACACATAATATTTAATATATCCTTATTGATTGCAATAACAATAGACCTAGATTCTTGTCCTAGATAGGCCCTAACAGGGGTCCTCAAACTACGGCCCGCGGGCTAGATGCAGCAGCTGAGGACATTTATCCCCCTCACCCAGGGCTATGAAGTTTCTTTATTTAAAGGCTCACAAAACAAAGTTTTTGTTTTTACTATAGTCCAGCTCTCCAACAGTATGAGGAACAGTGAACTGGCCCCCTATTTTAAAAGTTTGAGGACCCCTGCAAGCATTTTGAATAATCTTTTTATTTCTTGGGGTCTCAGTTTATTTGTCTGCAAAATGAGGAAATTAGGTTAGATGATGTCTAAGTCCTCTCTAGCTTTAAAACACGAGGCTATATATTTTCCACCTCCTGACAGAGAGGTGATGGTGATGGACCTAGAAAACAGGTTCTTTGGAAGGGCAGAGAAAGAGACAAATGTAGGAATTTGTTTTATTTGACTATGCATAATTGTAAGGCTTCTATTATTTTTTCCTTTTCAAAGAAACATTTTAACATTTACATTTCCTTAAAATAGTATAATAAAAAAGATGATGGCACATAAAAGTGCAAATCTATTATATACAACTTGCTAGTCCTTTTAAATATATAGTAAATTTATCAGGTAAATTTCTTTTGTTGCTATTTTTCTTTCCTCCCTTACTTCTTACCCTACTAGAGATGGCTACCATTAGACACAAATAGATATATATGGAAAAGTATTCTACACATACTTTTATTTATCAGTTCTTTCTCTGACAGTGTCTTTCTTCACACAGCCTTTATTTTTAATTTGTGTATTTATAATAGTCAAAATAATCAAAATTCAAAGTTATTAATTTCTTATTTCTTTTCTTTATTTCAAACCTAAAATAGAAAAAAAGAAAACTGGCCATGAGCACAGTGTAACATGGGAGAGGATTCAAAATATAAAACAATAAATTTCCATTTCAAGAAAATCTGTGTAATAAATACTACACACTGTATTCAAAGCTGTCCATTTTTTTCTTTGCTTCCTTGTAGGTTTTCCTTTGCTTTGTACTGCACACTTTTTACTTTATTCATTTCTTCCCTTCTTTCTCCTCTATACCCACAGGCTACAATTAGCACGGATATAGATACATATATCCGTGCTAATTGTATATATATATATATATATATACACACACAAACAATACCTACACATATACACATATACATATAAATATATACAAATACATAAACATAGCTAACTATAATCATCCACATATATACAGGTATACATTCACATACATTTATATAAAACCATAAAGTTATTCTAAAAACAAGATAAATAGGAGGGAGAGAAGATGGATTTTTGTCCATTTAAAAAAATTCTGCACTGTACTGAATTTAGTCCAAGTTGATCCAACTTCATTATTACCCTCCTCCCCTTTCTTCCTTACAAAGGGGACTGGTTTCCATGCCTTAATGTTTCTCACAAATGCTAATGAGTAATTCTTTTGGGGATCTATGAACAAAATAGAGTAACAAAAGAACTTACTGCATATACAAATGAACTCTTAGTCCTTTTTAAACTTTATAATCTGGAAGGATAATTTCGGATTGTTCTTGCAACAGGAAGTCTAGAAACAATGTTTCAATCATAAAAACAAACTTTATTTGAAGTCACAAGAACAGGTTTATAATCTCCAATTTGGTCACTTAGAATCTGACTTTGGCAAATTATTTCATCTTCTCTACTCTAGCTGTTCTTTTTCCCAAGATTGGTTTGAATTCCAATTCTTCTGTTTTCTGGGGCTAGACCCTGAATCTCCCTTACCTACTAATTCTCTGCCCTTTTTGCTTATAAATCTGATAATAATAATTAATAAAAATAACTAAATAGACCTTTATGTAGCATTTTATATATATAAATTAAGTTTTGCAAAGTACTTTCTTTATATTATCTTATTTGATCACCACAACAATCTCTTGAGGTAAATTATAGATATTGTTCCCTTTTTTGATGAAAAACTGTGTAAGTTAAATGACTTGTCCATAGTCACAAGTCCAGCACTCTTTCCACTTGGTCATGTATTCTTTTTAGAGCATGACTTGGAGACATAAGAGCCCAAGAGGTTATAGCTAATGACTGATCTGATGAATGAATTATTTCAGCTGTACAGTACAGTTGTACTAAATGGCATACTGTGCATTACAAGGCATCCTCACGTTGCAGTTGTGGCAGATGGTCCCAGATATTACTTTCAAACCCAGTCAGCTATTCCTGCCAAGAAGGAAGACAGTATAGAGTGTCTCTGTAATGAAGACAATGCTCCTGTTTTATAGACATTGAGATATTTAACAAGCAACTGACCCATAAAAATATGTTATATTTAAAGTATTATTGTTCAGTTGTGACTCACTTTTCAAGACCCCATTTGGGGTTTTCTTGGCAGAGATACTGGAGTAATTTGCCATTTCCTTCTCCAGCTCATTTTACAGGTGAGGGAAACTGAGGCAAACAGGATTAAGTGACCTGCCCATGGTCACACAGCTAGTAAATGTTTGAGGCTAAATTTGAATTCAGGAAGATGGGTTTTCAAAGCAGGTGCTCTATCTGCTATTCCATGTAGCTGCCCTATCTTTAAAGTAAGTTCAGCTTTAAAATAATCTGGAATTGTCTAAGATAGTGAAAAGTTCATCTTTGCGTATAACTCCTTAAACAAGAACAGTAGAGAAAGCTAGGGTAGAAACTTTAAGTTTTCAAATCTATCCTTGACTATTATCACAAAATTGCCAGATAGTTATATCTAACCCACTTACATGCCTTTACAAATTCCCTGACTCCAGGAATGAAATAGGTTCTCCTCCTTGCATTGCTTCCAAACAGAAGGCTCCCCCAGCTATCCATGGTCACTTTAATTAGGGTAATTTTCTACTTCATGACTCATTCTTAATGAAGATAAGTTGTCTCTTTGCCAATCACTGCTTCCTTTTCTAGCCATTTCCAAACTTTTAACAATACAATCTAATATTTTGTCAACCTTCTTCAAGCTAATTGTCCCACAGTTTACAAATCTATCCTCTTCCACTTTTTGGAATTGGGACGGCATTTGTTCAATTTATTCTACACCTATAGTAATGTCTCTGTTACCTTTTAAAGCTTTTTGATAACAGCTCAGTTATCACTTCTGCCAGTTGGCTCGGTGCTTAGGATGTAATTCATTCATCTGGACCAAGTTTCTTGAGCACATTAAAGCATAGAGTGATTTCTTGCTATTTCCCTACTTTACTTGAGTATTGCCATTTTAAAGCCTTTTTTGGTCTGTTCTTTCTAGACCATTTTTTCTTCTTAGAAGAGAACAAAGAAAAATAAAAGTTGGGTAGCTTTAATTTCTCTCCACCATTAGTTATCAGTTTTATCCATTTTGTTTAGCAGTTCTATTCCTTCTTAAATCTTCTTTTCCCCACTATATAAAAATAGTAAAACAAAAGTCTTTTTTTGTTGTCTTCACCTTCCCTCTCTAATTTTGGCTTTTTCTAAAGTATAGCATTCTTGATACTAGTCTTAGAACTCTAATACTCTATGCTGTTGTATTTGTACTATTGGCTAACCATGCTTTCATCTCCCATTCATGTCTTTTAAAAATGTACTTGATTAGTGAACTCCCTATGCATCCACACCAATCTTTCAACAATCTTTCAACAATTCTTCTTTTCTTTATGAGACATGTTTTTGTCTTCAAAATGTCATGCTTAAGAACTTCCTGTCTCTCTGAGTTGATTTTTGCCATATAATTTTAGTCCATGATAACTTATCTAACTTTTCTCTGAAAGACTTGAAATAGGCTTATTTAAAGTCTAAGATGCAAGTCAGATTATGTGTGACTTTGCTTTTCCTTCACAAACTCCAGAGGGAACAATGGCTTGCCTCCCATCATTTCTTCTATAGCAATAATCTGGTTCTTCCTAAGTGTTGAAAGGAATGAGGTCCAGAATAGTACTTCCTCTTATTTGGAGAATGAAATTATCATTAAGGCAAGTTAAAAAAATTAGCTATCTTCTTTTGATAGACATAGAACCTCAATGATGTCTGGAGAAATGGAGTTCTCCATTATTATTTGGGCCCAGTTTAGAATATATTTCATAAACTCTTAATCTATTTCCTTTTTCTGTATTATACTCCAGTGACAATATTACAGAGGGAAAAAAAGACAAAATCTCAAAAGAAGGGATCCTGAATCTGTGATATCTTTCCCAAATTCTTCAATTATTGCTGTTTTCCCTCTGTTTATATAACTTTTTATTTACCTTTCTGGTACCAATAGAATATAAGTTCTTTAAAGACAAGAGCTGTGCCATTTTTATTTCTGTATCTTCTTTTTCTGTGACAATATCTCACACACATTAAATACTTAATAAATGTTTGTTGAATTTAGTTAGTGTCTGGAAGAGGAGAATTGCACTGCTTACATTTTATTAGACAACTTCCCAAACTGATATTTCATGGTGTTCAGTGGTGTGAATTATGGCATTCATGATATTATGAATGAAATTCAACAAAAAGATAAACTCATAATGTCCTCTTTGAGTAAGACAACAGTTTATTAATAGGGTATTGAGCTTATTAATAAGAATCAATTATTTCCTGGCCAAAGACAATGAATTGAAGATGCAATTCATTTTTATAAGCAAAGAACAAAGAACAACAGAATTGGCAGCATCATATGGGTGATGGATCATCATTGATTGCATTAAGGAAAGAGTTTTATACCTACATGGAACCTGGATCACCCTCTCTGACTTAAATTAATGCTCTATGGATTTATGGGCCCAACTGCATCCTGAGATCACTGATAGAAGAAATAGGAGTAAAAGACTTAGAAGTGGCTGGGAATGAGATAAGATCTTTAACTGGCAAGAATGAGACTAAGCTGGACAAGCTCAGCTTGTCCATGCTCAAGAATAGCATACAGATGTCATGGAGTTATTCAGGAAGTTACTAGGGATAACAAGTTTCCTTAGCACATGATGATTTGCAGGTTGTGCTGAGATAACAATTCCCTTATTGTTATCTCAATATATAATGTTATAATGTTTTATGAGAATATTGAAACTCTTAAATTTAGTTCAGAGATTTTCTTTAATTAATAGTGACTGTGAACAAGCTTAAACCTTTGCAACTAACTTGAGAGAGGGAGACTGAATTTTTGAAATCATGAGTTTCTACATAAATAAAATACTTGAGGGGTATACTGTTGGTTTTTTTTGTTCAATCATTTCAGTTGTTTAAATTTGTGACTTCATTTGGTGTTTTCTTGGCAAAATTACTGGACTGATTTGTCATTTCCTTCTCCAACTCATTTTACAGATGAGGAAACTGAGGCAAACAGAGTTAAGTGACTTACCCAGAGTCACCTAGGTCTGAGGCCGGATTTGAATTTTGGTTCGTTTGCATTTTCTCTGCTGAGACATCATGAAGACCCAGATGATCAGAGGCAAGATAGACCTTAGAAGTACATCTGTTTCACTATCTTCCAGTTATCAGATAATCTGGATTTGATCACTAGCAGTTACATTATTCCTGTACAGTTATGGCAAAGTCAGGTGTTTGTGGCAGTAGATATCATTAGAGCCAATCTGACTCTCCCATTTTACAGATGAGGAAACAGAGGCACAGAGACTTTAAGTGATATGTCCAGAATCATACAGCTAGAAAGTATCTGAGGCAGGATTCAAACTCAGATATCCCTTCCAGTCCAATACTTTATCCACTAAAACCAATTTTCAAACTGACTGGCAAACAACCAGCAAAACTCCCCAAGTTGGATCAGCTTAAAATTTATTGGAAAATGTTTAACAAAATAAAAATAGAACCAAAATAGTTAAGTTGGTGTTTCTTAAGATGTATCCTCCATTTCTATTTGAGTTTTACTAGGTTGACTTGCCTGTGCCACTACTTTTTTATGAACTACAAAAGGGGAAAATTTTTTTTAAAAGTAGATCTAAAATTGAATTGCCAAACTGTTCTCACCTCAACGACTTCTACTTTCTTTAATAAATAACAATTGAGTTTTAGTCAAATAACATGTAAAGAAAAGGAAAAAAAATCCCACAAAAATTGCTGAGACTACATGACTACACAAGCAAAGCATTTGAGCATTCCAAGCCAAGATTTGAACAATTCAGTAAAATCAGTGAATCTCCATAATGTTTCATCTTCAGTAGTTTGGGACACATTTCTTGTAGCATTCTAGCTTGTCCCTGGATTTTACCCTTTTCCTTCCCAGGTCTGGTTTATACTCCATTGGGAAACACTATGATATAATAAATAAATAGGACCAGGAAGATGTGAGTTCAAATTTTGTCTCTAACAATTCATAGAGTGTATGATCTTAGGAAAAACATTTAACTTCTCTTACTTATCTATAAAATGGAGATAATACCTGCAGCGCCTACTTCATGGGGTTGTTGAGTAGTTCAAATGGAAATAATCTATTCCTAAAACTTGTTGAATCTTGCCTAACTTTGTGACTCCATTTGGGATTTCTTGGCAAAGATACTGGATTTGCCATTTCCTTCTCTAGTTCATTTTACAGATGAGAAAAACTGAGGCAAACAGAGCTAATTTGGGAAGAAGATTGAGTCCAGGTCCAGCACTCCATCCAAAGGTGCTACACATTTGTGTAGTAATTACAGTTATCTTTGGGTCTCAAGTCCATACCAGTTCTGTAGACTGTTTCTGTTTCTCCTATAGAAATTTGTCTTGGGAACACTGCTGTTCTTATTTATACCCACCAATTTGGTCTGCCATACGGATAGATAAATAGATGAAAGCCATATTATAGACAGTGAACCTAGAGTATAATTTCCCCCAAATAAAACTATTCCTCTTATACTTTTAGATCAAATAGCTAGTTAGCTAGATTTTTTTCATATTTTGTCCAATTGTTTTGACATCATGTATCTCTAGTGTAAACATGAGGTGATGGAGGTTGAGGGAAGATTTTTTTCTTATTTTCCAAGCCCTTTTTTTTCATCTGACACTTTCCATCTGCCCTACTCACATACACTCCCACTCTCTCTTCACATTTGTAAACATGACATTTTCTTCCCCCAAGAGAGAACGAGGAAATGTGTCTTGTATAGAGTTGGCATATGGCAAACCTATCAGTGCTATGTGACAGCCCCACAGTATGTGTGCTCTGGCCTGAAAAGCAAAACCATATTTGGAAAGAAACCAGTGGGTAGCTGATTGTTTTGGTTTCAGATTTTCTAAATGGAACAAGCTACATTAGATCTGTGTAGTCCCTGGGTCAGCAAGAATAAATAGTTAGACAAAGGACTTCTGCCAGTTTCTGAATCTGTAGAGCTTCATGGCAAAAAGGAAATTCACACATTTCACACAGAGTTCTGTGTCTTAAGTTGGAGTTGCATTATTCAGCTCTGTCAGCATTTTCAGCAGCCTTCTTCCAGAAAACAATTTTTTTGAACAAGATTCATGCTGTAGGGGGTTTTAGAAATCATTTATTAACCTACAAAATATTATATTCAGTTTTTTTTTTTAAGTTTTTTTATTTAATAATTACATTAAATTGACACTCATTTCTGTTCCGATTTTTTTCCCCTCCCTCCCTCCACCCCCTCCCCTAGAATGCAAGCAGTCCTTTATATGTTGGATATGTTGCAGTATATCCTAGATACAATATATGTTTGCAGAACCGAACAGTTCTCTTGTTGCGTAGGGAGAATTGGATTCAGAAGGTTATTATATTCAGTTTTGCAGAAAAATACATTCCCAAATGCATTCAAAATGTAGATTCCCTCATTGTCTTCCACAGTATAATGGAACCATCTCTGTGCATACCTCCTTCCATCATCCAACAATCAACAAGCATTTATTAAACCCTTATTATGCATCAGGAGCATGGCTAGATGGTTCAAGGGGTAGAGTGGCAGGTCAATCAAGAAGACTCACTTTCTTGAGTTCAAATCTGGTCTCAGACACCTCCTAGGTATGTGGCCCTGGACAAGTCACTTCAACCTGTTTGTTTTAGTTTCCTCATCTGTAAAATGAGCTGGAGAAGGAAATGGCAAATCACTCTAGTGTCTTTGTCAAGAAAACCCCAAATGGGGTCAGGAAGAATCGACATGACTAAAATGATTGAACAACAAAACAAAAAGACAACCTCAAGGATTAACACCATAATTGAGCAAATGAAAATTCCATTATAGTCTCAATAGGATGATTGTTGAGTACAATCTTATATATGTTTCCCCCATTACTATTACTCTTTTACAAGAAATCACTGTTCTAGATGGTTCAGTGTGCAGAAGGATACATTTGGAGTCAAGAAGGCTTGAGTTCAAATCCATCCCCAGATGTATACTAGCTATGTGATCCTGAACAAATTACTCTACTTCTGCCTCAATTTCCTTAAATCTAAAATGGAAATAATAGTAATAATAATAGTATCTACCTCCCAAAGTTGTTATGAAGATTAAATGAGATAATATTTATAAAGCATTTTAAAAACCTTAAAATCATATATAAATAGTACCTGCTACTTTTAGTTATTATGTATTTTGTATTTAGTTTTCTGTGTATATTCTTCCTTCCAAAATAATATAAGCTCTTTGAAGACAAAAGTAGTTTTCCTTTTTATATGTTTGTATCCTCAGTAACTAGCACAAGGCTTCTTATGTAATAGATGCTTTAAAATACTTGTTGAATAAATACAATGCTAAATATCTCCTCTGTGTTTGTTGTCAGGGAATAAATAAGCAGCTATTTATAAAGCATTTATCATATGTCAGGTACTATGCTAAGCAATTTATAAATACTGTTTCATTTGATCCTATTATTATTATTATCCCCATTTTATAGTCAAGGATACTGAGACAAATAGATATTAAGTAACTTGCCCAAAGTCAAAGCCAATAAATGTTTGAAATAAATTTGAACTTAGTTTTTTCTTCCTTACTCCAGACCTAGAACTTTATCTATTGGGTCAACTTGTTTTCTCTAAGCAGTAATAGGAAGTAATAGGAGGAAGGAGGAATGTGATAAGGGAATGTTTCTTGGAGAGACCAGTGCTATCCAAATAATATGAAAAGAAGGAGAGAAGAGTCATATATACCATTAAAAAATTCATATTCCATGCTTTGTTACTATACAATCTGATATAAAGAAATAATCCTTGGATTGGGGTCCTAAAAATCAAACTATGATATACTACTATTTACCAATAAGAAGTAGCCTTTACATGGTGTTTTCTGGTGATAAAGTGCTTATCTCATATATATATATATATATATATATGTATGTATTTGAGATATATAGGATCAGTAATAGAAATATATCACTAAGGGATATCTCTATTTATGCAAGGACATATAAGCTTACATAAGCTACCCTGGACTCAGTTAAGTCCATATCCACTCAAAACAACAGTTCATGATTCCAAGCCCCCATCAATATATTTATTTTAACTAATCACCCAAAGAACACAATTAGTACAATGCAAAGGCATTTCTTAAATTAGCCTAATATGCAAAGTGGCAATAGAACATTTCCCCATAACCTTATCATACAAATTAATAAAACATCAGTGGGAAGAGTAGAAATGCAATGCTAACAGACATGAAAGGGCAGACATATAGGAAATAGTTATGACCAAAGTGCATATAAGGAGGAAAAGGTTTGTGTTTGGCCAGGGCAGTTCATATCATTGATGCTGTACAACTACTACTGATAGCTAGTGAGGTCATAGGAAGACCAACTCTATCTGCTGAACTGGGGTCCTTTGCTATACTATTCTCTCTGTATCACTACTGGCTATTTCCACTGTTATGGACATTTCCATATGTGCTGGATATCCATCCATTTTGATACTATCCTCTGCTGGATGGGTATCTCAACCAATTATGCCCTACTACCTTCTGGTCTTTAGCTGGGGCAAGGAGAGGGTCAGCCATCTCTTCCATGTGATCGATGAATGGACCATCATTACCTCTTTTGTGATACAATCCTTTCACCCAGCTAGAAGTCCTTAGTCTGTCTTTTAAATTGAATTTCTCTTACTAAGCTAGAGCTCTCTGATCCCAGTCTCTTACCTGACTTCAGAATAGAAATTTCATACCAGATGCCTGATATACTCTGGGTATTAGTCTATATTCTTTCAAAATATACTGGGAATGACCCTTAGCAAAATAATACCTCTGAATGCCATGCAGATCATATATATACATATATATTACATATATATGCATATCACATGAAGCAATAGTATAAGCATAATAAAGTCACATCCTTTAAACTCAATAGACCTCGTTTAATATAGACAATATAGCCTGGTGGGGAGGAGGAAAGCTTAGGAAATGACCAGACATGTTATAGCATGTCTAATAATACTTGCTATTGAGGAGGCTGAGACTGCTGGATCTCTTCTTCTCAGGAGTGCTAAGCCTCAGTAGGGGTACAGCTGAGTCTGGCACAGGCTATTTAAAAAACATTTCCCAATAGTGGACCAATTTAAAATTTCTGTACTTCCCAGTGTTGGGATCAGGTTGGTAAGTGGTCATTGTATTTCTAGACTGGGTAACAGAAGGAAATCCAAAAGAAAGAATGAATGAAAGGAAGGAGGGAGAGAAGGAAGAGAAGGAAGAAGGGAAGGGAAATAGGAAGAAGTATGAAAAGGAGGAGGGAAGGAAAATTGTGGTAAAGGAGGAAAGAAAGGGAGGAAAAAATGGTCTAAAGAGGGGAGGGAAGAAGGAAAGGAAAGAGAATAGAGGGAAGGGGAAAAATGAAAGAAGGGAGGAGAGAAAGGAAGAAAGGAAAAGAGAAAATAAAGGAGGAAAGAGAAGGAAGAGGGAAGTGTGATAGGAAGAAAAGGAGAGAAAGAAGGAACCTCGGTACTTTTCTTTGACTGAACTTTTCACCAGGTCCTCTCTCTTGGTATCTTCCAGCCTATGTTCCCTATTGTACCTGACTTTCTCCTTCCCGTGTTTATTAATTCGGCCTGTGCCTTTCCCATTCCCTTCAATTCTCCTAGTAGTTATATTGTCTCCTGTAATTTTGTTCTTTTAATTCTGATACCTCTTTATAATTTTGTAATAAAAAGGACGCATATTTTAAAAAGAAAAAAGGAGCGAAGAGAAAGAGGAGTAAAGGAAAAGAGAAAAAAGAAAAAGGGAGAGAAGGAAGAAAGGAGAAAAAGAAAATGAGAAAAAGAAAGAGATGAGGAAATGACTGGTATAAAAACTAAAGGCATCAATACTTTTTAAAAAAAGGTATAATACATACATACATATGTGTATATTTATATACATTTGTATATGTATATATAAATGTATATTTAAATGATTTTTGTTTTAAAAGCCCATATTGAAAGATCATTACTCTTTTGTGGCTTCTATGTATTGAGGAAAAATCACTTCTATTACTAATACTCAGTATTCAGGAACAATTCTATAAATAGAAGAGAAATGAGATTTCCATCTTTCACTACAAAGCATTAGTACAAAAGCAGTTTTTCCACTACTCACTTCAGCCCATGTCTGAGCATTCTCACTCTAATCCTGGCTCCAAAGAGAGTATTTCTGGGTCCAAATTTTTAATTGAATATTCCCATAGATTGTTGTTTGTATTGGCAGGATTAAAAACAAATCTATCCTGTAAGCTAGAATGTTTAACAGTACAACTCTTAACCCATTCAGCTCTTGATGCTGCACTTTAGTAGTGGAGAAGAGACCAGGAAACACATGCATCCTTTTCCTCTTCACAAAATTACTGGGGTTTTTTTCCCTTTTCCTCTCCAGGCAAAAGCTAATTTTCCCCTCCTCCTTTAGGTGTTCAGAAGAATGTTTACTAAAACATTTTATTTGCCAGTCTTTCTAAAACCAGTTGCTATATTTCTAATAGGATATCCTTTGTGTTTGTCTATTTAAGATGTGTAAATATGATATGCAACACAGGTCAGCAGCGGAATTTCAAAAGAAGCAAAGATTCTTCTAACTTCCTCTGCTTTACTTTTATTTCTATGAGCTAGAGATTCATATTTCAATTTGAAAATTTCTTTAAAGCATAGATAGATAGATAGACAGTGGAAAGATAGATAAATAAAGCATTTATTAAATGTTTATTACATCCTAAGAACTAGGAATATAGATATAAGGAAAGAAGACAGGTCTTCCTCTCAAGCTTTTGTTCTAATGGAACCACTAGAGGGCTAGAAGTCAGGTTCAGTAAGAATTACAACCCTGAGGATCAGCCTGACAAATCAACCCTGAGATGCCATGTTCTTCAGCAAGGAAGCAATTTTTAGAAGGTGCAAATAGTGGGGGTAGGTAGAAGATGAATGCCAAAGAATGGTGTGGAGATGATAAAGTGTCCCAAAGCCTGGTGTTTTTGTATTGGCAAGATTATATGAAAGCTCATCTATCCAATCTTAACTTCCAAGGTTCAGAGCCCAAGATTCTGGTGGGATGGAGCTATGTACCCATGGGCAAAGGGCAGGCAGTATGGTATGGAGAATAGAGGAGAAGTGGAGAACTAGAAGCTTATTTCTTACCTCTCAGAACCCAATATCCAAGGGAAGATTCCATTTTTCATATAAAAAATCTCTGAGTTTACTCTCTTGACCCACACTTCACAGGAGTATATCTGGTTCCCCAAGCTTCTTTTGTACATGTCTCTCTCTCAGAGTCTTATAGAAAACCCTGAGAATTTTTGACTGTCTGCAAAGCTATTGGTTTGAGCCCCTATTCTAGTGATTCCCTGCTTCCTGTGATTTCTTCCTCAATATCATTTTACCCATTGATATTTCCTCTATATCTCTGATAACCAGTTAACATCACTAGTTGCTCACCTGTTTCAGTCATGTCCAATTCTACATTGAAGGTTTTTTTGGGGAAATATACTAGTTTGCCATTTCCTTCTCCAGCTCATTTTACAGATGAAGAAACTGAGGCAAGCAGGATTAAGTGACTTGTCAAAGATTACACAGCTAATAAATGTGTGAGATCAGCCCAGCACTCTATCCACCGTACCAAAAAAACTATTTATTTATTTATTTATTTTGCTGAGGCTTTTGGGGTTAGTGACTGACCCACATAGCTAGTAAGTATTAAGAATCTAAAGCTGGATTTGAACTTAGTTCCTCCTGACTTTAGAGCTAGTGCTCTATCCACGGTATCATCTAGCTGCCCCATCAAATACTTTTTTACAAAAGGATATTTATTCAGAAGATTTCTATATAGATACATCTCCAACTCCTCAAATAGGGCACACGCTCCCCTTTATTATCTCAATTCTGAGAGGATTGAGTTCAAAATTAAAGCAGTTGCTACAAAGCATTTGCTCCATCAAATCAAATCACAACTGTGAAAAATCTCTAGATCTGGCAGCTGTTCATCAGGGCTGCACTCCTCCCTCAGTGGACCAGTTTGCTCCTGACAAATGCTGCCATCATCTCCAGGTCCTGTACCTCTACTGGTCCTTTCAAAGTTCACAAGATTTTATACTGATCCTTCCATCCTCAACACTCATTTATGTAAGAGCATATACACAACAGACACACAAACCTAGTCATGGCACATGCCAGGGACCTCATGATAGCCCATCTGGAGGCATATCTTCTCTTCCAGAGGAGACTTTATATTTGAGACTATAAATGCCACTGAAGAATTATCAAAACCTTGGAACCAATTCACTGAGGTAACCAATGGTTACTCTCTGCATGGTTTTTTTTCTTGTCAATAATAAGACTTTTAAGGCAAGAAGCATGTCATTCTTAGAGTTTCTGAATTTGTGCATATATAAAAGAAAAAATCTCAATCCTCAAAGTGTATCATGGATGACGGGTCAAGGGTTATGTGACTTTTTTATGTGGATGCTTATTTGAAATGAATTTGTTGAATGAGTTACTATGAAAATACTGATAGGGAAAAACTAGATAGATAGTTGGGAAAGAAACACACTCGATAAGATACTGTAATGGGTCTAATGAAACTAGTTATAGAGCGAGGGAAATGAACCTTATAATAAATTACAACACAAATAAATAAATATTAAGTATATAAGAAAATTACAAGCAAATATGTTAGGTAAGGAGGTCAAGAAAGGCTGACTTGACAAATTGACTTTTGAGTTGCTTCTGAAAAATAGGATAGTGTGATAATGACCAACTAGCACAATAAGTAGCCAATGAGAGATATATAAGGACCTAGAGAAAAGCCCAGCAGAGCATGGTGCTGTTCATTAGCAAACTTTTTACAACTTTCTCTGCCTTCTAGTGTTGTACTAAGATATAGAGATGAGTTTAGAAATATTAATTTTCATTGGAGAATTTATTAAAGTCAATTTTGGCCACGAAAAAAAGCACATAGGGCTTTCTATAGTGTCTAAAGAAACCACCAACAGGTTAGCCTGCTTCCTTATCTGACATATTTGCAACTGTTTGTTAAAGGAATACATAAAAGACAGGGACAGGGAGACAGAAGTCATGCATGAGATTTCCTCTAATAATATTATACAGGAGAGAAGAAGACAAGGGTGCAAAAGGCGTTTGGGATTGCTGGGTCATTTTATGTTCTCAAACCCAGTTTTCCTGGGGGGTTAGGGCTATAGTTGTAAAACTAGAACCCCTCCCTTCCTGTAAGGTCAAACTGGAGAACCATCTTTTTTATAAGATATCTTTCTTGATTTCTCAGGTTTATTGATTTATTCCGCAGGTTATCTATTAGTCAGCTAATAAACATTTATTTAGCACCTACTATGTCCCCAGCACTATGCTATCTTCTGGTTATACAAATAATAATAAGAAAATTCCTGCCCACAAGGAGCTTACAATCTAATGGGGGAAAACCACACACAAAAGAAAACTTAAAGGGGTCCAGGAAGGATCAGGAAAGGTTCTCATAAATAGAAAAGTTAGGAGTGCAGCCTTGTGAGAAATGAAGAGATGACTGAAATGGTCACTTTTCTTAAATGGAAGTTCTAGGAGGAGAACTCCATTTTACCCTCTATTCTCCCCAGATTATTTATTTTTAAAATTAATTCTGCATACAAAACTTAGAAGGAAGCACAAAAAAGGAAGGTAGCTTTGAAACCAATGTATAATATTCTCCACATTTTTTTTCAAGTGAACAATCTGAAATAAAAATTCGTGGTTATATGCTAAATCCTCTATGTTGTCCTGTGTATAGGGATGGGCAGGTGGGAGACAATAAAATGTGTAGAGCAGAGAATAAAAGAAAATTTAGAAAGAAGCAAATAAAGCAGAATAGCTTTGAAAATGATGTGTAGTATTTACATAGTTTTTCTTTTTTCTTTTTTTTCTTTTTTTTTTTTGCTGAGGCAATTGGGATTAAGTGACTTGCCCAGGGTCACACAGCTAGACAGTGTCTGAGATCAGATTTGAACTCAGGTCCTCCTGACTTCAGGGCTGGTGCTCTATCCACTGCGCCACCTAGCTGCCCCATTTACATAGTTTTTCAAGAAAATAAACTATATGAAATATAAATTCATGATTTTATAATGAATCTTTTCATGTTATGCTGTGTATGTGGAATTGTTCCTTTTTCTCTGTATATATTTAAGTTCAAATTGAATAAAAATAAAATAAAGTAATTTTTTGTATAATCTTTTATTTACTTAACTTTGCACATATTTCTCCAAAAGATAATGTAAGTTCCTTGAAGGTAGAGGATGTTTTGATTCTTTATATCCCCGGAACATTAGTTGTAATTCTTAATAAACATTGTAAATTCAAATAAATTGAAGGTCTTTTCCGGGAAGATTATAATAGATGCTTCTCTTCATCTGATTTCACTTATGTTTGAGAGGGAGTGCGGTCTAACAGAAAGAGGATTGACCCCAGAATTAGGAAGGTTCTGGCTTCCTACTGTCTGGCTGGAAATTTTGGCCAAGTCACTTAACTAATATTTTTTTACCTCAAATAATTCCCTAAGATTATAAATTGCAAAGCAGACATTTATATTGATATAGGACAATTCTTGAAGGAGAGTTACCTATACAAATAAAATTGGAGGTCCAGTTTAAGGGGAAAAAAGTCAGGAGTTAGAACAGGTTGGACGCTAAATTATTATTCTCCCTGGAATCTGTACCTCCCTAAATAATATTTTGCAAATGTTTCAGATATGTCTGATTCTTTTTGACCCGATTTGGGTTTTCTTGGCAGAGGCATTAGAGTGATCTGCCATTTATTTCTCTAGCTCATTTTTACAAATGAAGAAACTAAATAAAGCAGGGTTAACTGACCTTGCCCAGAGTCACACAGCTAGTAAGTGTCTGAGGTTGAATTTGAATTCAGAATTTCCTGACTTAGGGCCAGTGCTCTATCCACTGTGTTATCCTTAAAAGACATACCTGACCATAAAGCAATTATCTTCTTAAATGATGGTCTGACTGAGTCATTCCCCTATTCAATAAACTCTTGTGATTCCTTATTACCTCCAAGATAAAATATAAAACCCTCTGTTTGGATTTTAAAGCCCTTCCTAGCCTGACCTCTTCCTACTTTTCCAGCCTTCTTATACCTTATCTCCTTGTGATTTCTCAAGAAGATATTCCATCTCCATATATTCTCCCATGCCTAAATTTTCTCTCTGCTCATCTCCACCTCCTGCCTTCCTTCAAGTCCTAGTTAAAACACCACCTTTTACAGGAAACTTTTACTGATTCACTTTAATGCCCATCTTGTCCCTCTGTTGATTGTCTTCAGTTCATCCTGTATCTATCTGGTTTGTACATAATTATTTTCATGTGTTAGATTGTGAACTGCTTGAGATCCCAGGGATTGTATTGACTGGCATCTAATAAGTACTTAAAAAATGCTGGTTAACTTGGCCTTCTCTCAAAGAATTTATAGTCTGCATAGGGAAAGAAAATAGACACATTGAAAAGAAAGTAAGGAAATATATGAGTAAATGCTGAGATGAATGATATAGCCATAAAATGCTGTAGGAATTCACCAGGGCAGAGGTCACTGGAAACTGGAATGTTGGAAACCTTGCTCAGTGGGCAAAAGGGGAAAATCCAAATAAATCCAGTTATGTGAGTCTTGGGATTAGCTGCATTTTACTGTGCTACTCACTGTAGGATTCTCATTTCTGTTTAATTAAGCAGGTTACCAGTTTTTTCTTGATACTACTGAGTCAAGACTAAGAAAGGAATTTTTAAATAACATTTTTGTGGTTGAATCTCCAAGGAAATCAGTAAATTTTTACACTTCCCCCTGAATTTCCTCTTCTACATAGAAAATTACTTTTAAATTCTCACTAGATCAAATATAATAGAACTTTATAATAAACAATATTTTGTGTTTCTGCAGCAACTTATACTTTAGAAAACCCTTTGACAATCTCTCATTTGACCCTCACAGCAACCCCGAAAAAAAAAGGGTAGAATAGCATCTACCCTATTTTACAAATGAAGAAATTGAAGATCAAGGAAATTAAATCACAAGGTCTGTTGGTTTTAAGAACTAGAACCAGAAATCATGTCTGTTGCTTCCTCCTCTTTCTGTCACAGTAGGACAGTCCTAAAAATAATTTTCTCTAATCAAAGTGTCAAAGACAGAGAACAAAGGTCTTTTTCCTTTATCTGTCTCCATTGCTTGGTTTTGAGGTTGGTTTAGCTTTTAAGTTTTAGATTACTTTGTACTTAAGGACACTCAATTTGTAATCAGTGTTTGAGTTGAGTTAGCATAGGAATTCTTTTACTTGAAACTGAACAATCCTGTATGCTGCCCCAATTCTCATAGGTTGAAGCTTTCTTCAGTTACTAGAAAATAAGCTCCTTTAACTTAGTTGGAGTTAATTGAGTGTCACCATAATTTATAGAATAACAGAAGATTAAAGCTTTCAGAATTCTTAGGAATCAATCAATAAATATTTACTAAGTACCTATCCTAGGAGGGTGACCATTCTAGGTATTAGGGATATAAATATAATAATTATAATCAAATATCAGTAACATTTATTGAGTGCCTACTATGTGCCAAGGACTATTCTAAATACTGGAAGAATGAAACAATTCTTAATCAAGATGAGTTCACATTCTAATGGAAAGACAAGTATATATAAAAATATATAGCATACATAGGATGCTATAAATACATTCATAAATAATACACACACATATATATAAATACATACATATATTAATATATACATACACAGAAAGTGATTAAATACAAGGCAGTTTGAGAGGGAAGGTGTTAGCATTTGAGAAAATAAGGAAAGGCTTCGCAAAAAGGACAGTGATTAAGTTACATTTTAAAGAAGAAGGACTTTCTAATACCTTCCCCACAAGATAATCTGCAATTTACCTTTATATATTTTGTATGTATAGAATTGTATATTTTCTTCTTCACTGAGGGCAAGGCTTTCTTTGGATGTCCAGTGCTTAGCACAGTTCCTGGTACATTGTAAACTCTTATTAGCATAATGCCTGATATATATTTTGCACTTAATAAATGTCCATTGATTAATAAATGCTTGTTAACTGATTGATTCTGAGGATAAGGTGAGAAGGGAGTGAATTCTAAGTATGAAGAAAGAATTCATTCATTAAAAGGCACAGAAAGGTCATTTTTACTTGATTGCAGAATTAGGAAGAGGTAATAACATCCAACAATCTGGAAAGCTGTGTAATGCTTTAAAAGCTAAGCAGAGGAATTTATATTGTAACCTAGAGACAATAGAAAGACATTGGAGATTGACTAGGAAAGTCATATGATCAGATCTGCATTTAAGAAAAATTACTTTGGCAGCAGTGCCATGGGGAAAGACTTGAAGTAGGGACACTAATTAGAAAGTTGTTGCAATAATCCAAATGAAGGTAATAGCTGTATGAGTAGAGAGATAGGCAAAGAAATGTTGTAGAAGAGAAATGGCAGCTAATTGTTCTGTGGGGTAAGGGAGGAAGAGGAATTCAATATGCTGCTCTATGAAGCTGGGAGAAAGGAAGAAGGGTGCCTCTGACAAAAATATGAAAATCTGGCATAAGGAAGTTTTGGAGTGGAAAATAATTGAGTTGAATTTAGAACACATTGAGTTTGAAATGAGGAAAATTAGATCCAGATAAATTAGATGACTTGCCCAATGTCACACATTAATATGTGGCAGAATTGGACTCAAACTCAAGTCTTTTGATTATACAATATAGTTCCTTCTAAGAAAGGAGGAGATAAAGAAATCAGTTTTTTTAATGTGAAAAAATTCTTTTTGACTGTTTCTCATCTATCCACAAAAGTTCATGTTCCTATTCCAAATCCATTTGATTCTTCCCAGTGATACCATCTTACCTTTCCAGCCTTTTCTCGATAGTATAACCTTCCTCTGTATTCTATGCCAATGCTCTCCAAAGGTTTTTGATCTGGAAGGCTTATCCAGAATGTATATATACATACATACATACACACACATATATGTATATATATATTTACTTATTTATAAATTATATACATGTATATAATTAATTATATTAATTGATCTATTAATATAATAATTAAACACATATATCAGTATTTGGCAGTATTTATCTGTATGAGTAGACATTTTCAAAACTAAAATATATAAAATATCATTGTAAATCAGCATTCATAGATGAATATTTACAATCAATTTTGGTGATAGCAAACACTAACTTTGGACTCCAATTAAGTGAAATGTTACTTATCTCAAAAAAGAATTCCATTCTGAACTGCATTACAAAAAATTATACTATATTATTATATTCTGAAATTCATCAATTAAAATTTGTGAAAAATTTTAAAAATAATTGTGCAATTATGAAACTTATACAAGGTTAGACATTTTTAAAAGAATGGGGAAAAGGTGAAATAATATTTGATCTTTCAATAGGGAGCCACCAAAATTTATTGAGTAGGGGAGTAAACTGTAGAGACCTGCACTTATAATATTTCCAAAATGGAAATCTGGATCTGTATTCCAAAGAGATTATCAAAAAGAGAAAAGGACCCTCATATTCAAAGATGTTTGTTGTAGCTCTTTTTGTGATAACAAGGAACTGGAAATTGAGGAGATGTTAATCAATTGAGGAATGGTTAAATAAGTTGTATATAATATATATATTATATATGTAATATAATATATAACAGAATATTATTGTTCTATAAGAAATGACAAACAGGCTGATTTCAGAAAAGCCTGGGAAGACCTATGTGACATGATGCTGAGTGAAGTGTCAAATCCAGCTTCAAACACTTATTAGCTGTGCGACCTTGGGCAAACCATTTAACCTCTGTTTGCTTGGTTTTCTCAATTGTTAAATAGGGATAATAGTAACAGCCACCTCTCAGGATTTGTAAAACTGCTTAGCCCAAAGCTTGGCACATAATAGGCACTAAATAAATTCTTCTTCCTTCTCTTCCATCCCCTGTTCAATGAAGATTATATCTCATTCAAGTCTGCTCCTCTACTGTGACCCTCTTGGTCCCAAGTAAAGTGAAAAAGGGCTGGGAGTGAAAGGCTTTTACTCATTATCACTGCCCAGGAGTGAATAACTCGCCTTTTCAAGTCTCCTATTGTAGCTCCAAGGTGATCTAGAAAGAGTGTGAGAGAAGGAAGTTCTCCCCTAGGGGCACCCATACAACTCCTGTTACAAGTACTGTGGTAGAGACTGCCTTTTAGGGGCCAGTGCCCAGTTCAGAATTGGGATCTTTTGAGTTGGAGAATGTTAGAAGGTAAGGATGAGTGTGGGTGTGTGAGAGGCAAGACCTACAATTGCTTATCAAAGGGACCATTGGGATGTTACCTGTTTTACTACTTTTCTTTCCATTTGCTGATTGTTTGAATCTTAGGATCATACCATGACCCCTCTCAGGGAACAAGAGCTCACTTTGAAGGCCAGTGCTCTATGCTAAATCAAATCAAACTATTTGCCCTCTCCTAGACATGCCTGTCTCCACTTAATTCTCTTGAGTCTTTGTTTAAGCAATTTCCTATACTTAAAATACTCTGTCCTCAATCTTATTCCCTAATTTCTATCTGCTGAATTTTTATGCTTCTTTAAAAATAGAACTTGAATTTTATCTTCTCCAGGAAGCCTTCTTGGATCCACTCTAGTTGATTTTTTTATTCCTTTGACCTCATAGATCATTTCACTTACCTTACACTGACTATACTGCTCAAGGTCCCTATTGTTGCTCAGGTTAAGTACAAATTCCTCCATTTGGCATTTAAAGTCCATCACAATCTGACTCCCACTTATCTTTCCAGACTGGTTTTACATTATTCCTCCTCAAACACTTTACATTCCATCCAGATTGGCTGTTCCCTTAAAACAAAGCTTCTTTAACTGTGGGTTGTGACATAACTGGATGTGAGAAGTCATGAAATTATGATTTACTATCAATAAATGTTTGATTTATATATCTATATATCTGGGGCCATGTAAAAATTTCTTAGGCAAAAAGGGATCAACAGTAGAAAAGAAACACTACCTTATGAAAAATTATCCGTGCTTATGTTTTGAAAGTAAAAAGCTTAAAAACAAACTAACAAACAAAAAAGAAGCCCTGCTTAGATAGCAATCCATCCCTATTTCCTGCCACTGTGGGCTAACCTCCAGGATACCTGGATTCTTCAACTTATTTAGTTCTATCTCTTAGATTTTCCAATTCTTTTCAAGGTTTAATTATCACTATAAGCTGTTTCCTGATCTAAGTTGTTTGCATTCCCTACAGACATTGCCTCATATTTACTTTTTATACAGTATTACTTAATTGAGCACATGCTACATCTTTCCTGTTAGAACATAAACTACAGGAAAGGGACTGGCTTTTTGCTTTGTATTTCTGGCACCTATCATAGTATTATGCACAAAGTAGGCACTTAATAAATGCTTGTTGAATTGAACTGAATTTTGACGTATTCATCATGAATTACTTTGGAATATAATTTTCTATGTATAACATCTCCCTCTAGTCCTTCCTCCATTCAGCTGTCAAACTGATAAATCTTCCTACAGCCCAGATCAGAGCATATCAACCCCTGTTTAATGATCTCTAGTGGCTCCCTATTGCTTTCTGAATTAAACAGAAAATCCTGTGTTATTCAAAGCCCTTCATAACCTGGCCTCGCCTTACTTATCCAGTATTCTTATACTTTACTTCTCTCCATCACTACTCTGTGATACAACGACCCTAGTCTATTCCTTGTTGTTTCAGCTATATAGAATTCCAGTAGTGATGAGGAAGGTGGGCCCCTTTTCCTCAATGATCTCTCCCCTCAGTGATGGCTATAGAGACTGAGCTACAGTCAAGTCTCGTGGTTTGGAGGACACTGTTATTCCCAAGGCCTCTGAGTGCAGAATCCTAGATTATTTTCATCAGCATTTGACGGAGATAGTAGTCAAGGAGGAGGAGGATTTGAATTAGCTAGCATATGCTTCCTCCTATTTCTTACTGTGTGTGTGTCTGTGTGTCAGAAAGATAGAGAGGGATGGAGACAGAGACAAAAACAGAGAAACAGAGGCAGACAGAGAGAGAGACAGAAACAGATTCGGAGAAAGGAAGAGAGACAGAGGGACTTAAGAGAAAAATTGACACAGAGATAGAGGAGAGAGAGAAACTGAGAAAGACAAAGATAGAGAGACAGAGAAGGAGACACACGAAGAGAGAAACAGAGACATATTTATACAATTATTTTGCTGTATAAGAAAAATCAGATCAAAAAGGAAAGAAAATGAGAAAGAAAACAAAATGCAAGTGAATAACAACAAAAAGAGTGAAGATGTTATGTTGTGATCCATACTCAGTTCCCACAGCCCTCTCTCTGGGTGTAGATGGCTCTCGTCATCACAAGATCATTGGAACGGGCCTGAATCATCTCATTGTTGAAGAGAGCCACATCCATCAGAATTGATCATTATATAATCTTCTTGTTGCCGTGTACAATGATCTCCTGGTTCTGCTCATTTCACTTAGCATCAATTCATGTCAGTCTCTCAGGCATCTCTGAAATCACAGGATAGTGTCTTATCCTGGTACCATTTCTTTATGAATACCGAACAAGATGCAAATGCTTTTTTATAATAATATCAGTAAAATTGTAATTATATATGATAATAAATTCATATTAGTTAGTAATTAATATTTATATAGTGTTTTAAGCCTTGCAAAGTATTTTGCATATATGTCTTCACAGCCTTGTTCAATACCTATAGAGCCAGATTCCCAAAGTTTAAAGGATGTGTTCCGTATGTTCAATATTACACAAATATGAGTGGTGATTATATAAGAGAAAGTTCTGTACATGCTGCTGCTCTTCTCAATAGTTGCTACAGGATAGATGCTTACATAGAGAAATCTTTTTTTTTCCTATTCAGTGTTGTTATTTCTTTGAATTACTTTAAAATCAACTTATGTCTTGCTGGGGTTTCTTAGAGTTGAACAATTTTCTTGAGGACTAATACACTTTTGCAATGATGATATTCTTTTTAATTGTCTTATATTGTGGAAGGTGAAAAATCAGTACAATAAATATTGCCCTTTGTTTGATAAGGGAAGAGATCTAACAGAAGAATTTCAGTTTCTTGGAATCATCCAGATCCAGGCAATTTAAAAGGCATAATTCTAGCTCTTTGCTATATTACCAGAAAATTTCTGGCCCCATTCTGTTCAACATTTTAGTAAATGACTTGGAAAAAGATATACCTGGCATGTTTCTAGAATTTATAGAGGATATGAAACTGGGAAGGATTGCTAATTGATTGGATTATAGAATCAGGATCCAAAATGATTCTGACATGCTAGAAAGGTGACTTAACAAAAATGAAATCTAATAGGGATTAATGTGTTAATACTGCAGTTAGGTCCAAAAAAGCAACTGCAATAGTATGGGTGGGGAGGGTACAATGCAATTCATGTGAAAAAGACCTAAAGGGTTTAATGGAGTGCATGAATCCTCAGTGTAAGTCAATAATATGGCATTCCACAAGGGTAGGGGTGGGGGAGCAGAATAATGAAATCCTAGATTGCATTAGTGAAACTATAGGATTCAGAGAGGCGGTTGGGTAGTGGGTAGACAACTAGGCTTGGAGATAGGAAGACCTGACTTCAAATTTTGCTTCAGATACTTGCTTAGGACATGTCTGACTCTTCATCATTCCATTTGGTGGTTTAATAATGGAGTGGTTTATCATTTCTCCAGTTTGTTTTAGAAATAAGGAAACTGAGGCAAATAGCTTGCCTGGGATCACAGAGCTAGTGTCTGAGGCTGATTTTGAACTCATGAAAATGAGTCTTTCTGATTCCAGACCTGGCACCAAAAAATCACCCCAACCATTGTTTTTATTTATTAATTTTATTATTTATTATTAATAATTATAATATGTCTAAATATAATATATATATATAATTAATAATAGTAGTTTATCATTTATTTATTAAGATAAATACTTCTTTCCTTCCTTTTGGAGAGAGTTATTCTAATCACATCTTCAGTGTTGGCTCCATTTCTCAATGCTATATTTTAGAAAAGACAACAGCAAGTTGGAAGACAAAGGAGCATGATGACCAGGATGAAGAGGTGACTCAGAACTGTATGGGGAGGAACACTGCTTTGGGAAGCAACATGGATCTTTTTGACAATTCCTCCCTTCTAGTAATTCTCAGAATCTTGGCCAAAAGAGTGTTGTGGTAAGTGAAAGTCAATAAAACATTCTCAACTTTTCCTAAGAAAGACAGGATATTTAATGAACACAACCTAGCACCTAGTTGTAGTCCTAGTAAAATAGCTAGATCACTGGCCTTATAACAAGGAAGAAACAGGTTCAAATTCCAACTCTGATACATACTGACTATGTAACCTTGTACAAGTCACTTAACCTATACACTGGGACTGTTAACTTGGAATCTCTGAACAGATTTTAATATTTTGATAGCTAGTTCAAGATATTTTGATAGCTAGTTTGGGCTGGGACAAACTGGGCTTTTTTATTTTTATGTTCTTAATAAAACATGTCTTTTGATTGTCTGTACTTGATGTTTTGGAAGTAAGTTTTATTACTGTTTTTATTATTGCCCAATCTGCTGCTTTATCCCAATTGAGCAACTTAAGTCATCCTTCCCAGCCCAATTCAGCATCAGTTGGAGGCAAAGACAAATTTTTCTTTTTTCATTTTTTCATTAACAGGTCATTCACCAGAAAATTAAATTGAAACAAGCATCAATGCACAGTCTGCTCTGAGGATTGAAAGGAAGATATTTCAGACAACTGATTCCAGGCACAACTCAGGGATGACATTTTAAGAAGATGGAAAGATGGTTAGGAAAATTCTCAGGATTGGTGGTAAGTGATGAAACATTTTCTTTTAAAAAAAGAAGCTATCAGCAGAAAATCAGCCTTCTCCAGAGACCTGTCATCCTTTTTTCTTTGGTTCTTTGTAATAGAACCAATGATAAAATGCAAAAAAAAAGGGGGGGGGCATGAAAAAGAGCCACGTGAAGTCCCACAGAAAAGGGCCATGGAAAAGAGCCATGGCAAAGGGCCACAGAAAAGGGCCACGAGAAGTCCCACAGAAAAGAGCCACATGAAGTCCTACAAGAAAGAGCCAAAAGGAGGGCCACAGGGAGTGCCACGAGGAGTGCCATGAGGAGATCAAGGAAGAAAAAGAAGGGTGATGGACTGGACTTTTCCAATTCTAAATAGTTTTCAATCTTTATACTACTCCACTACTTTCAATCAATTGAACTACTCGTAGCCTATGGCACTCCTTGAAGCCCTCCTTGTGGCTCTTTCTCGTGGCCCTTTTCATGGGACACCTTGTGGCTCTTTTCCATGGCCCTCTTTCATGGATTAAGTGGCTAGAAGAAAGAGCCACAAGGAGTCCCATGAAAAGGTCCACGAGAAAGAGCCACGAAGAGGGCCACAAGAAGGGCCACAAGGAGTGCCATAAGGAGAGCAAGGAAAAAAAAGAAGACTGGATTTTTCCAACTCTGCTGGCCCCGAGTAGTTTTTCAATCTTTGAACTACTCCACTACATTCAATCAATTAAACTATTGAATAATTTCTTTTTTTAGAGACCCTCTCTTCCTTTACGATGCAGCTTCAGCATTAATTGGTGCTATCGAGAGAGCTAGACTTAGAATCAGGAAGACCTGAATTCAAATCCTTCCTTATATCTTTATTAGTTGTGTCAGTCTGGGTATATTGCTTAAACTCTCTCAGCTTTAATTTTCTTTGCTTTTTCATGGCCCTTTTCCATGGCTCTTTTTCTCATTTTAAGTGAAACCAGAAAAAAATAAGGGATTTGTAGCTAAGAGGGGGTGATCTCTGTGGCTAGAGAAGTTTTAGAGACAACTCTGCTATAGGCTAACTGCTCTGCCTTGATTACAAAGCAGTAAACTGGCAGAGAAATTAAAGCCTAAAACAGAGGGTACTCTAAAAAACGACAGAACCTAACAAGATCTGGCTCTAACCACCCAAAACCGGAAGTGACTCAGGCAGACCTGTAACACAACCCTGCAACCACATCCTGCAGTATGGGGCTTTTGCAGGGGCAGTTACAAATATGCACAGCAGGGGGTCATAGCCTGGGGCAAAAGAACTTCCCCAGCACCACTGTGCTTCCTGGGGCAGAGATACTTCAGGTCTTTGCAGGGCTATTCACTGCTCAGCCACTAATATCCACAGCCCCAGGGCAGGCTTTGGCTTGGGGTAGTGAAACTTTCACTGCTCAGCATCTAGCCCCAGGGCAGTTGTTAATCCCCGCACAGCAGAATTCTTTGAAGGGTACTTTCTCAGCTTAGCCCTGCAGGCCTGAGTTATTTCCAGGTGGGGAACTCTTTCCCAGAGCACTCCAGTACCTCGCTGCTCTTTGTAGCTGGTTGGCAGGCCAGCTACCCGTCCATACATCTATCACTGCTCTGCAGAGGAAACTGGTAACCTCCTGGCCCTGTAGGCAGACCCTACAGGCTTTAAAAAATGAGTAAAAAAATCAAAAGGACCATCGATAGCTTCTATACAGAAAGAGAACAGCTTTTCAACCCCGAAGAGACTAATAGCAGACAGTTTCCAGACAATTATTGGTCCCCAACACAAAAGGCTCCCCTAGAAGAGACTATTAAAAACCTCAGAAGAGAAGTAGAAGAAAAATGGGGAAAGGAAAGAGAAGTTATGCAAGAGAGCAACAACTTCCTGAAATGTGAATTGGAAAAGGTAAAAAAAAAACTCCCAAGAAGTACAGGGAAATAATTTGTGAATTGGAAAAAGAAAATAACTCACTAAAAAAAATTAGTGAAATGGAAAAAAAAATCCATAGAGCAAAACAACTAATTTAAAAACTCAATTGGACATATACAAAAAGAAGTAAAAAAAAGCTAATGAAGAAAATAACTCACTAAAAATCAGAACTGAAGAAATATTTCATATTCAAATAGTTCAGTTCATTGAGACATCAAGAATCACTCAAGCAAAACCAAAAAAATGAAAGATTGGAAAAAAAATGTCAAATATTTACTTGGAAAAACAACAGACCTGGAAAATAGATCTAGGAGAGATAACCTGAGGATCATTGGACTACCCGAAAATTATGACCAAAAAAAAGAGCCTAGATACTATTTTACAAGAAATCATCAAAGAGAACTGCCCAGAAATAATAGAACCAGAAGGTAAAATAGACATTGAAAGAATTCATCAAACACCTTCTGAAAAAGACCCTAAAATAATAACTCCAAGGAATATTGTGGCCAAATTTCAGAATTTTCAGACTAAAGAAAAAATATTACAAGCAGCCAGGAAAAAACAATTCAAATACCGAGGTGCCACAATAAGGGTCCCTCAAGATCTAGCTGCCTCAACATTAAAGGATCAAAGAGCCTGGAATCTGATATTCCAAAAGGCAAATGAACTTGGAATACAGCCAAGAATAAACTACCCAGCTAAGCTGAGCCTTTTTTCCCATGGAAGAAGATGGACATTTAATGAAACAGAGGAATCCCATTTGTTTTTAAGGAAAAAAAACAGATTTAAACAAAAAAATTGATCTCCAACCACAGAACTCAAGAGAAGTAGAAAAGGTAAAAGGAACTCTTTTTGTTGTGGATATACATAAAAACCACATGTATAATTTGATTTTACTGATATAACATAAAAAAGGGAAGTAGAAATGGAAAGAGGATAGTGTTAGAAAAAGGGAAAAGGGGAGATAAAAAGAGGGAAACTACATCCCACAATGAGGCAAAGGAAACCTATCATATCTGAGGGAACTTAGAGGGGGGAGGAACATTGTGTGAATCTTACTCTCATCAGAGTTAGCTCAAAAAGGAAATAATTGACATATTTGTTTTACAGAGAATCTTCTCTCATCTTATTAAAAAGTGGGAGAGGAAAAGGGAAAAGGAAAAAGAGTAATAAGGAAAGGATACAAGAAAAGGGAAAGGATTCAAAGAGAAGAGGGAGGGATCCTAAAGAGGAGAGCTGCATGATGCAAGTGGGACCCATAAATTTAATACTAAGGAAGGGGGTAAGAGGGGCAAGAAAAAGAAAAGCATAATCTGGGGATATTGGGATGGCAGGAAATACAGAATTAGTAATTTTAACTGTAAATGTGAATGGGATGAACTCTCCCATAAAGCAGAGGCAGATAGCAGACTGGATCAATATGTTGTTTACATTTAAAACAGGGAGATACATACAGAGTAAAGGTAAAAGGCTGGAGCAGAATTTGTTATTCTTCAGGTGAAGTCAAAAAAGCAGGGATAGCCATCCTTATCTCAGATCAAGCAAAAGCAAAAATTGATCTAATTAAAAGAGATAAGGAAGGAAACTATATCTTGCTAAAGGGTACTATGGACAATGAAGCAATATCAATATTAAACATATATGCACCAAATGGTATAGCATCTACCTTCCTAAAGGAGAAGTTGAGAGTTGCAAGAAGAAATAGACAGCAAAACTATAATAGTGGGAGACCTCAATATTGCACTCTCAGAATCAGATAAATCAAACCACAAAACAAATAAGAAAGAAATTAAAGAGGTCAATAGAATATTAGAAAAATTAGGTATGATAAATCTTTGGAGAAAACTGAATGGTGACAGAAAGGAGAATACTTTCTTCTCAGCAATTCATGGAACCTACACAAAAATTGACCATATATTAGGACATAAAGACCTCAAAATTAAATGCAGGAAGACAGAAATAGTAAATGCTTTCTTTTCAGATCACAATGCAATAAAAACTACATTCAACAAAAAGTTAGGGTTAATTAGACCAAAAAGTAATTGGAAGCTAATAATCTCATCTTAAAGAATGATTGGGTGAAATAGCAAATTATAGACACAATTTATAATTTCACTCAAGATAATGACAACGATGAGACATCATACCTAAATTTGTGAGATGTAGCCAAAGAGGTAATAAGGGGAAATTTTATATCCTTAGAGGCTTACTTGAATAAAATAGAGAAAGAGAAAATCAGTGAATTGGGCTTGCAACTTAAAAAGCTAGAAAGAGACCAAATTAAAAACCCCCAATCAATTACTAAAATTAAAAGGAGAAATTAATAATATTGAAAGTAAAAAAAAACCTATTGAACTAATAAATAAAACTAAGAGTTAGTTTTATGAAAAACCAATAAAATTGATAAACCTTTGGCAAATCTGATTAGAAAAAAGAGAGAGGAAAATCAAATTAGAGTCTTAAAAATGAAAAGGGAGAACTTTCCATCAATGAAGAGGAAATTAAAGAAATAATAAGGGGTTACTTTGTTCAACTTTATGCCAATAAATTTGATAACTTAAGTGAAATGGATGACTACCTCCAAAAATATAGACTTCCCAGATAACAGAGGAGGAAGTAAATTGCTTAAATAGTCCCATTTCAGAAAAAGAAATAAAACAAACTATTAATCAACTCCCTAAAAAAAAAATACCCAGGATTTACATGTGAATTCTACCAAAGATTTAAAGAACAATTAGCCTCAATGCTATATAAACTATTTGAAAAAATAGAGAATGAAGGAGTCCTACTAAATTCCTTTTATGACACAAACATGGTACTGATACCTAAACCAGGTAGGTTGAAAACAGAGAAAGAAAATTATAGACGAATCTCCCTAATGAATATTGATGCTAAAATCTTAAATAAGATATTAGCAAAAAGACTACAGAAAATCATTCCCAGGATAATACACTATGACCAAGTAGGATTTATACCAGGAATGCAGGGTTGGTTCAATATTAGGAAAACTATCAGTATAATTGGCTGTATTAATAACCAAATTAACAAAAACTATATGATCATCTCAATAAATGCAGAAAAACCATTTGATAAAATCTAACATCCATTCCTATTAAAAACACTTAAGAGTATAGGAATAAATTGATTTTTCCTTAAATTAATCAATAGCATCTATTTAAAACCATCAGTAAGCATCATATGTAATGGGGACAAACTGCAACCACTTCCAATAAGATCAGGAGTGAAACAAGGTTGCCCACTATCACCATTACTATTCAATATTGTATTAGAAATGCTAGCTTTGGCAATAAGAGTTGAAAAAGAAATTAAAGGAAATAGAGTAGGCAATCAGGAAACCAAATTATCATTCTTTGCTGATGATATGATGATATACTTAAGTTATTAGAAATAATCCACACTTTTAGCAAAGTCGCAGGATACAAAATAAACCCACATAAGTCATCAGCATTCTTATATATCGCTTAAAAAAATCCAACAGTTAAGTTACAAAGAGAAATTCCATTTAAAGGAACTACTGATAGTATAAAACATTTAGGAATCTATCAGCCAAGGGAAAATCAGAAACTTGATGAGCAAAACTACAAAACACTTTCCACACAAATTAAGTCTGCTCTAACCAACTGGAAAAATATTAAATGCTCTTGGATTGGGCGAGCAAATATAATAAAGATGACAATACTACCTAAACTAATCTATTTATTTAGCACTATACCAATCAGACTCCCAAAAAACTATTTTAATGACCTAGAAAAAATAACAACAAAGTTCATATGGAAAAACAAAAGGTCAAGAATTTCAAAGGAATTAATGAAAAAAAAATCAAATGAAGGTGGCCTAGCTGTACCAAATCTAAAATTATATTATAAAGCAGCAGTTACTAAAACCATCTGGCATTGACTCACACTTAACACCATACACCAAGATAAGGTCAAAATGGGTTCATGACCTAGACATAAAGAATGAGATTATAAATAAATTGGAAGAGCATAGGATTGTTTACCTCTTAGACCTGTGGAAGAGGAAGGAATTTATGACCAAAGAAGAACTAGAGATCATTATTGATCACAAAATAGAAAATTTTGATTATATCAAATTGAAAAGTTTTTGTACAAACAAAACTAATGCAGACAAGATTAGAAAGGAAGCAATAAACTGGGAAAACATTTTTACAGTCAAAGATTCTGATAAAGGCCTCATTTCCAAAATATATAGAGAATTGACTTTAATATATAAGAAATCAAGCCATTCTCCAATTGATAAATGATCAAAGGATATGAACAGACAATTCTCAAATGAAGAAATTGAAACTATTTTTAGCCATATGAAAAGATGCTCCAAGTCATTATTAATCAGAGAAATGCAAATTAAGACAACTCTGAGATACTCTGAGATGTCAGATTGGCTATAATGACAGGGAAAGATAATGTGGAATGTTGGAGGAGATGTGGGAAAACTAGGACACTGATACATTGTTGATGGAATTGTGAATACATCCAGCCATTCTGGAGAGCGATTTGGAACTAGGCTCAAAAAGTTATCAAACTATGCATACCCTTTGATCCAGCAGTGTTTCTACTGGGCTTATATCCCAAAGAGATACTAAAGAAGGGAAAGGGACCTGTATGTGCCAAAATGTTTGTGGCAGCCCTGTTTGTAGTAGCTAGAAGCTGGAAAATGAATGGATGCTCACCAATTGGAGAATGGTTGGGTAAATTATGGTATATGAATGTTATATAATAACATGTTATGTAATATAATATTATTGTTCTGTAAGAAATGACCAGCAGGATGAATAAAGAGAGGCTTGGAGAGACTTACATGAACTGATGCTAAGTGAAATGAGCAGAACCAGGAGATCATTATACACTTCGACAACGATATTGTATGAGGATGTATTCTGATGGAAGTGGATCTCTTCGATAAAGAGAGGTAATTCAGTTTCAATTGATCAAGGATGGACAGAAGCTGCTATACCCAGACAGAACACTGGGAAAGAATATAAACTCTTTGCATTTTTGTTTTTCTTCCTGAGTTATTTCTACCTTCTGAATCCAATTCTTCCTGTGCAACAAAAGAACTGTTTGGTTCTACACACATATATTGTATGTAAGATATACTGTGACATATTTAACATGTATAGGACTGCTTGCCATCTGGGGGAGGGGGTGGAGGGAGGAAAAGGAAAAGTCAGAACAGAAGTGAGTGCAAGGGATAATGTTGTAAAAAATTACCCAGGCTTGGGTTCTGTTAATAAAAAGTTATACTTATAAAAAAAAAAGCCTAAAGACTAGCTCAATCAGCAAAAACTTGACTTACTTGCTGAAGTGGAAATGGAAGCCTAGAATAAGACATGTTTATAATATAAATTTGTTCATAAAATTTTAGTGAGGAAGATATGGAAGATTAAGAGCAATGTTATCTCTTAAAATAAGAGAGACAGGAAATTTTTTAAGAACCCCAGTTTAAATAAATTTGGTAATAAATACAAATAAGTAAAATCATCACAGATTAAGGAAGAAATTTAAGATTTAATGAAAGAACAGAAGTTTCAGTAGCTATTTAAATAATAGAAAGAGAGAAGTTGGATAAGTTGGAGTATTCTTGGCACAGGATGTAGCCTTTAAAAGTTCTGAAAAAGTAAAACGTAAATATAAATATATATGTATAAATTATATATGTACATATATAACATATATGTCAATAAATTTGCCAGAGGGGAATAGGTAGGTGGAAGAGGCTGAGAACAGGTTAGAGGAAAGATAATGAAATAATTCTTGAAAACCCTGGCTAAAATTTAGAGCAGTGAGTATTTTTAAGCTGACTCATTTTTATGTGAATAACATATGTAGAGATGGAAAGAAAAGAATTATTGTTTAGTTGCCTTCTCCATTCATTCCTTCATCCTCCATTTTGAGGAGAGCCCCAGATTTACCACCCTTTATTGTCCAACTTCACTGCCATAATGTCAAGTAAATTAATTCTCTTCTTTCCAACATATTCACATTTTTTCAACTTTCTTTTTTTTTTTTTGAAAGTGTATTGTCTTCTCCCTTTAGAATATGGTACTCCTAGGCAAAAACTGCCTTTCTATTCAATTATATTTGTATCACCAGTACATAGCAAAATGCCTGGCACATAAAATGATTATATTATTAAGTACACTGCTGCAGGTACTCTTAGAATGTTGTAACACCATTGCATTCTCCTGGTACAATGACCATACCTTCCCATTGCATTCAGTGTTGCTCACTGAAATGCTGATATACAAGACCCTAACCTGTAAACAAAATAAAAAAAAAAGAATTCATGTTTAAAAGTTTAAAGGCATGGGGAAGCCTATAAATTCTAGAGAGAGTTATACTGAAGTCTTGTTGGAGCCTGGAAATATGTAAGTTGCTGTAGGCCTAGCTAGAGATGACCTTGACTTTAAGTAGCTGTAGAGATAAAGATAAAGAAACAAATTCAGGAGACATTATGAATCAACCAATCAATCAACAAACATTTTCTGTATTCCAGCATTGTGCTAGGTTCTGGAGAATATAAATATAAAGAATGGAACAACACTTACAAGAAACTAATGGAAGTAAAATGTCTCAGAATTTTATGACAAAGCACACAGTGCTTATTGTTATTTTAAATTATTAGTAAAGTGATACAATTAAGGGTTAATTTGGCATAAGGAACCTGAAGGCTTTCTCTTTAGAAGGTATATTTAGTGTTTACTTATTCTTTGATTGATTTAGGCTCTTGTTCAAGAATTTTATGCTTATGACTGACCGAATGCTGTAGACATAAGAAATGATGAGCTGAATGATTTTATAAAAATATGGAAAGACTTGTACAAAATAATGAAAAGTGAAATAAGCAGAACCAAAAGTTGTATACAGTAACAACAATTGCTTTAAAAATGGCTTTGAGCAAATAAGTCATTTTGACTATTATAAATGCCTGCATTAACTATAGAGGACATATGAAGGAAGATGCTATCTGCACTCAGAGAAAGAAATGATAAACAGAAGTACATATAGAATGATTTTATTTCTAATAGCAACCATCTGTAGAGTGGTGTGGAGTGAAGGGAAAAAAAGAAATTTGTATGATAATGTTATTATATATTTAAATGAAATAAGTTGTACATAATAGCCGTGCAGTTTATGTATGCTTTATAAATTATGTTATGTTATTGAAATGTTTGTAATTATAGTAAGTCCCATAAATTAAAATTCATTAGCATGGCATTCAAGGTTCCAATGGACTTTCCAGCCTTGATTCCTTCTGTTTTCCTTGAAATCCTCCATGCTGCAGTCTAAACAGATTACGTATTCTTCCCTATTTTCTTCTGCCTTCTTCTCCTAGCATGTTGTTAACCTTGATCTAGTAGACTCTTCCTTACTTCTAATGTCTAATTGTGAAAAGTTTTTCCTCTCTTTCAAGAACTGAGTTACCAATTAACCTTTCTTGAGCTTTCCCCTCTAGTGAGAAATCCTTCCCTTCTCGAATTTCTCAGACAATTCTTTTCTCCCTTCCTTCACACTTAAAGAATTTCTAACTTATATTAACAGTTATCTGTGTCTATGATACAGATCCGTATACTTACTGGACTATAAGGACCTCAAGGACAAGCTTGTTATATCCCTAATATTTAGAATAGAGCCTTGCACATAATATTCACTTAATAAAAGCTTATTGAAATGAATTAAATTTAAATAACCTTTCCAAATAGATTATAAAATTTTGGAAAGCAGGCAGGCAGACAACAAGTATATATTGAACAGTTACAATGCACCAGACACTGTATTAAGTGCTACAGATACCAAAAAGAGCAAAAATTACCTGTCCCTAACCTGAAAAAGCATTCATTCTAATGTGGGAAACAATATATAAACAACTAAGTACAGACTTAGTAACTGGACAACTGGGGAAAACCTCCTATAGAAGGTATATTTTGAGCTTGAAGAAGCAAGGAAGCCAAGGAAGAAAGCCAAAAAGCCAAGAAGCAGAGATGAGGGGATATAACATTCCAAGCAGAGGGGAGACAGAAGGTTGTCTTCATGGAACTTGAAATAGGCTAGTGTATCTGGATCAGAGAGAATGTGGTGGGTTGAAAAAGGCTATAAAGGTAGAAAAGAGGCTGGGTTAAGAAGAACTTTAAATATCAAACAAAAGATTTTATATTTTATTCTAAAGGCAATAGAAAGCCTTGGTAGCTCATTTAGCATTGTGATATAAGCAGATCTACACTTTAGAAAAGTCACATTGCCAGTTGAGTGGAGGATGATTGGAAAACAATGAGAGATTTGAGGCAAGAAGGAATACTAATTAGAAATCTACAGCATTCTTACAAACAAGAGATAATGAACTAAATTTATATGAGAACAGAGAAATGTTGTGAAGTAGAAAAAAGCAAGATCTGGCTACAGATGGGACATGTGAGATTAAATTGAGGACTTAAAGATAACACTTGTGAGTCTGGGTAACTAAGAGAATGGCTGTGCTCTCAAAAGTAAAAGTGAATCATCAAATTTAGTAGAATATAATGTTGAGCAGAGAAGAAGAGATAATGAGTTTTATTCTGGACATGCTAAGTTTGAGAGATCTATGCAATTCCATTTGAACTTGCAAGAGACAGCTGAAAACAGGCAATTAATTTAAGAGAGACTAGAACAGGATATGAAAATCTGGGCATCATCTCCATAGAAATATTAATTGATCCCAAGGAAATTGAGGAGATTATCAAGTTAGGTGTAAGTTAGGTAGAGGGAAAAGGGAAGCGGGAAGACACCTTACATCACATGGATTCATGCCCAAACTGAACACAGGTTGGACAAATGTTAGCATATAGAGTGTAAAGTGGTGTAAAAAATACTAGATTTGGATCAGAATACCTCTTTTACTTTCTGTCTCTGAGAAGTTCTGGAAGTCCAGGTAACCACATTGAACTTCTATAAAATAAAAATCTTTCAGCTCTATATTCTGGGATAGCAATTATTTCTGTTTTGACCAGAAACCTTGAGGATCTTCCACTCTCAAACTTATTTATTTATTTATTGACTAGGTGAAAAAGGCCATTCTTTTCCTCAATTTTTATCTAGCCCAAATCACTAGATGGATGTGGCCTCAATCAAACTGAGACCTGTTGAAAACCTTAGTTTAAAAAGGCCAAGGGTTCCCACTGCATCATCTCCAATTATCCCGATCTATATCTGGCCACGGGATTCAGATGGCTTTAGAGGGGAAAGTGAGGCACATGACCTTGCACAGCTCTCTCTCAAATTCAGTTCACTTGCATGTCACAGCCCTGTTCGAAGGAAGAGCAAACAACATCGGTATTATAGAATAACTACACACAGCGGATACTTAGGTGATAAAAAGAATATTGTTCTGGCCGTTCCTTTCCAGACTACTAGCTGGAGATAACACCTCGGAACTGCAACTGATTAAAGTCTAATCTCGGAACTAGCAACTGTTTTAAGTCTACAGCTCCCGAGGCAATGGATATATGCAAGGGGTTGATGGAGTTTTGTAAAGGAACTCTATTTGCAAACCAAAGAGAGCTCTACTTTAAAAAATAAAATCAATAGCCAAGCCAATTGAGGATTTTATAAAAAGTAAAACTTTTATCCAGGTCCAGAGATTAATCCTTTTTCTCGGGAGGGAATACTCATTTGCCTCCAGAAATTATTAAGTTCCGTAATATCATGATGAACAGTGATGGGGTTCAATGAAGAACGCTGGGGGGAAAATGGGGAGAAAAAACTAGAAAAAGTATACAAGGAAGGGTCCCAAAGCTCTTTACTTCAGAACAGCTGCTGGACATGGGGAGGGGTCGGAGGAGTGACCCTTCCTTCCTCATTCCTATTGGTTCTTGCTCCTCTGAGGTTGATTGGGTAGATATTCCTTTCCCCTCCTCTCTCCATGCCCCCTTTGGCTCCCTTCCTTTCCCGGTTAGGAAATTTCTAAACTGGAGGCGTGTAGAGGCTGTTGAGGGGCTTCTGATTACAGCTCGGCTGCGGGCGTCACCCTTCCTCTCGCCCGCTGGGGACCCGTTGAGCTTCTAGAGCTCCGAAAAGTTTGGATTTGGGGGGCGCCTTCACTGGGACATGTTGTCCCCCAGGGATCTTAAGAGGAAAAGGGGCAAGATGAGTGCCTGGACGCGGGTTGTGCTACTACTGTCCTTGGCGCTGCTTCTGCCCGCCGTGCCCGGGGGATGTCTAAGCCGGCAAGAACTCTTCCCTTTCGGACCCGAACAGGGGGACCAGGAGCTGGAAGCTGGGGACGACTCCATCTCCCCAGCCTTGGAACTCCGCTTGAACATCCACTTCTATGACAAATACGACGTCTCCTCCGTCTATGTGAGTGCAGTCCGTGTGTGTGTGTGTGAGTGTGAGTGTGTGTGTGTGTGTGTGTGTGTGTGTGAGTGTGTGTGTGTGTGTGTGTGTGTGTGTGTGTGTGTGTGTGTGTGTTGGGTCGGTGTGTAAGGGAAGATGAGGAGTGGGGGGGAGAGATGATTTGGGCATACTCTAGCCAAAGGAAAAGAATGTTTGGAGAGATGAGACTCGACGTGAGGGACGTGTAGACCCAGACACTAGATGAAGGGCTCCTGAGGCAATCTCAGAGTCTAATGCAAGGGGAATTTGGGGGGATCTCCCTTATACTCCTCGGGTTTCTATTTTCCGCGCCTCCACTGCCTCTTGTGCGCCGCTCCCATTCAACTCCGGTTTTACCTCCCTCTCCACTTCTCCCAAAGCGTATCTTTGGGAGTTGCCTTTCCGTTGGTTTCCGCCGTCCAGGGAAGAAAGGAACTTGGGGAGCCACCCTTTTCTCCCCTTTGGTATCCCTATCTTATGTTGCTCTTGCAATTCCAAGTCGGAGTTTGCCGCTCCTCCAGAAGAAAGGGCCTAATGCAAGGGAGACTTAGCGCCTGGGAACTTTGCTTGTAATTTTTCCATTGTGCTGTTAGTTTGGAGGAGGGAGCACACGACCTTCACTGTACAGCTTGTACACTGTACAAGCCCAGGATTAAATCACCCTCATCCGACTGCACGGCTGAGAGCTGAGAACCCAGGGCCATGCTCAAATGCTTCATGGTGCCCAACTCATAGAAAGTCAAGAATGATTCCGCGAAAGGGTTAAGATTGATTCCCTGCCCCTGGGTAATTAACTTGCAGAAATCTCCTTGTACTTCCTAGGGCTGATTTCGGAGGCATTTTGTGTGTGGCTTTCAAGGTATCTTTTGGCAATGATTCACCTCCCTAAGTAGGCTTATTTTAGAGTCCAGACAGCCGTATAATGGACTGAGAGAACCCTTGTGATCTAATTTCCTGTTGCATTGTATTGTCACTATTGAAGGTCCTAAAAGAAGATTGAAAGTTGGAGACCTTTCGAGTTCTAATGAACTTCATGTCTGATGATAGAAAATCTGTCTAGACTTCTAGTAAATTGTCTCTATATACTAAACTCTGGTAAACTTCTAGTAACTATATAAGTTGCATTACTTACCGCTTCCCCTGTGAAGTGTTACTGATCCCAACCCAATCTCATCCCTTTCCTCTCCCCCTCATGTATATTTTATATTTATTACATGCATTCCAGAAGTGAGGAAAATAAAACAAAACACTCATACCATTGTATCCTGCCTGTTAAATGGAAGTGATTTGTAAGAGGGCTGGTTGAACTCTGCCTTTGACAACGCCCACGTGTAGCCTGTCTCCTTTCCATAAGAATGCCTTAAGTCAGAAACTCCGAGAGAATGGACTCTTAGCCGGCTTTATTGCTGAACCCTCCGAGGATTTTCTCTAGCTATTATACTGCTGTCTTGTCTCTAAAATAAGCCTACTCGGGGAGGTGAATCATTGCCAAGAGATCTCTTGAAAGCCACACACCAGATGTTCTTGGAGTTCTAACAGAGTTAGAAAGGAACCTTAGAGGTCACAGCATGACCCAGCAGATAGGTAGGTCTGGAGTCAGGAAAACCTGAATTCAAATTTGACCTCAGATACTTTTTGACTGTGTGAATCATGGATTACTTAATCTCTGCTTCAATTTCCTCAACTTCAAAATGAGGATAATAATAGTATTACTTATCCTTGGGTTGTTTCAAGGATTAAATGAGATAATATTTATAAAACACCTGGCACACAGTAGGTGCTTAATAAATACTTATTTCCTTCTTCCTATTACAGAAACAGTTTTAAATCTGGAAGGGACCTTAAAAGTTATGCAGTCCAACTTTCTCATTTTATATACGATAAAACTAAATCTCTGAGAAATTATTTGACTTGCCCAAAGTGATCAAATCCAGGTCCTCTGATTCCAGATCCAGAATACTGGGCATCTTGTCTAACTCTTTCCATTACAGATGAGAAAACTGAGGTTCAGATAGTCCCACAGATGACATAAAAGCTTTAACGGTTGTAAAGCACTCTAGATCCATAACTTCATTTGATCTTCACAGTAATCCTGGCCAGCAATTACTATCAATATAACTATCCCCATTTTACAGAAAAGGAAATCAAGGCAATTAGAGGTTAAACAGTTTGTCTAAAGTCACAGTTTGAACCCACTTACTGCAAGATTTTTTCTGTGGTTCTTTCCTATGGGATCCTGTGGGATAGGTTGCAAAGAAAGCTTCTTAGGTCCTAAAGACAAAATAAAAGCAGTGTTTTGGGAAGATTAATTTGGAAGGGGTATCTGGAGGTGGGCTGCAGAAGATAGATAGTAGGAAACTAGATGGAGACTATTGAAATAATCTGGGCTAGGTCTGAGAAGTGGTAATAAGGAAAGAAAGGAATGTGAATCCTATATACATTTCAAAGAAGAATGACACAACATAGTGACAAATTAGATTTAGGAAGTGAGTCTAAAATAATCTCATTTGGGGGGATGTGAGGGGAAAATGGTAATACTTCTAGAAAGGGAAGAATGGGAAAGGGGTTCTGATTTCAGAAGAAAGATTCTTGTTTAGACTTGCATTTAAGGTCATGTATGACCTTAAGGTCTGCAGAAAAAGATATGAGAATTAAAACAATCATATTTAATGTTATTAATAAAATTACTTTCTACATGCTAGGTAGAACATCTTAGGTTTAGTATAGTGAAAACTGAAAGCAAGGAAAATTTAACGCTTATGAATTAGGCAGGAGGCATGACTTTGTAACATATATGATGTCAGAGGACATAGTTTAGGATCTTGGTTTTGTTATTTAGCACCTATGTGAACTTGGGAAAGTTATTTAACTTTGGATTTCATTTACTGATCTTTAAAATGGAGAAATTGGAGTAGATGGCTTCTAAGGTCCCTTTCATCTCCAAATCTATGATCTTCTGTAATAGATTGGAGTGATGAGCCATTTTGACATTCAGCATTTTCTCCCTGAAGGCTTGTTCAATAGGCCCCTATATTACATTGTTCTAGTATCTTCATACTATCCCATTCTATGAAAATGAAAGGTCTAAGTTCAATCTCCCTAGTGCTTGCTCAGCAGATGTGACCAGCTGTTCTTTGGACACAAGCCTATGTACTAAGAAAAAGAGGTCACGCCTGGATACTCATTCCTGAGCCAGATCACTGAGTCACTGAAAATGTCATATGGGATCTGCCACATTGATCAATGGCCAGTGATAATAGGTCAGTGAGCTTGTTTTTGTTTCCTAGGAAAATTCTAGATTGGATCACTAACCATCAAAAAGATAATCAGTGAACATCTAGAAAATGAAGTATTAATTACAAACAGCCAAGATAGCTTTATCCAGAAAAGGTCATACTAGACTTATCTTCTTTCCTTTTTTTTATAGAGCTGTAAAATGAGAGGGAATACTGTGAATATAATTTATCTAGATTACAGAAATGTTATCATAAAGTGTCTGGTGAAAACATAGGGGCTGGATGATAATATACATATAGGAATTTGAAACTAATTAAGTAACCAGATTCAAACAATATGTATGAAATTAATGACAATATCAACTTGGTCTGAGGTTCCAGTGGAATGCCTCAGGCTTGAGCTCGTGTTAACTTGGGTAAATAATCAATATTTATTAATATATATGTGTATATATATTTAGTCATTTAGTCATCTTTCTGTCCTGTCTGACTTTTTGTGACTCTCTTGGGGTTTTCTTGGTAAAGATACTAAAGTGGTTGGCCATTTCCTTCTCCAGCTCATTTTACAGAGTACAAAACTGAGCAAACAAGGTTCAGTGATTTGCTCAGGATCATACATCTAGTATCTGATTTCAGATTTGAACTAAAAAAGATACTGCTTCCTAACTCCAGGACCAGCATTCTATCCACTGCACATGGAATTAGGAAGACCTGTGTTCAAATCTTACCTCTCACTCCAAGTCAGGCACTCTATTCATCCCATCTAGTTATCCTTACATCCATCCATCCATCCATTCATCCTCCTATCTACCTATCCATCCATCCATCCATCCATCCATCCATCCATCTAGATATCTGACTATCTCAGATTTACAGATGATACAAAACTCGAATAGCACATTTTATCAAGGAATTGAAAGTCAAAAAGACTGGGTCAAGTCTAACACAATGAAATTTAATAGGAATACATGTAAATTCTCTGAATTGGGTACCAGTTTAAGTCAGTGATTCTGTGGAATGAATGCCCACCCCCCCCCGAAATCATCTTTAAAAGGCTGAAATCTATTGGCTACTTATTCCTTACCCTCCTTTCCCTACTTCTGACCTATAATTCAAAAGATAAACATTCTGTTCCTCTGAGGTATCATAACAAGACAGATTGTCTTCATTACGCCATAAGTCATTTTCCACATATTTCACCTGTCAGCCACATCTATTCTAACATCAGCTTTTATTCATTTGTTTATTTATGGCTGGGGCAGTTGGGATTAAATAACTTGCCCAGGGTCACACAACTAGGAAGTATTAAGTGTTCTAGGCTAGATTTGAACTCAGGTTCTCCTGACTTCAGGACTGGTGTTCTATCTACTGCGCCATTTAGCTGCCCCAACATCAGCTTTTATAAATTTTGGTGTATGACGTTTTTCAGATTAATTCTTTTTAGATCATCACAGTCATTCCTAAATTTAAGATCTCATTCCTACTTTGCATATAGTAGTGTAGCAGAATTGCTCTACTACCTTATCCAAGGTGACACAGGTCATAAGTACCGGAGTAAAGATTTGAATCTAGGCTTTCTGTCACTAATATTTTCTACTATAATAATTTAATAGCTAGCTTTCATGTATTGTTTTAAGATTCGCAAAGTTTTTTACTTATCTTACTTCATTAGATCCAGGCTACAACATTGTGAGTTAGGTGCTATTACTATCTCTATTTTACAGATAAGGAGATTAAGGCTACCAGTCAATAAACATTTGTTAAGCACCTTTTATATACAATTCACTATGTTAAGTATTGGGAATAGGAAGAAAGGCAATAGAAAGCCTTGGTAGCTCATTTAGCATTGTGATATAAGCAGATCTACACTTTAGAAAAGTCACATTGCCAGCTGAGTGGAGGATGATTGGAAAACAATGAGAGATTTGAGGCAAGAAGGAATACTAATTAGAAATCTACAGCATTCTTACAAACAAGAGATAATGAACTAAATTTATATGAGAACAGAGAAATGTTGTGAAGTAGAAAAAAGCAAGATCTGGCTACAGATGGGACATGTGAGATTAAATTGAGGACTTAAAGATAACACTTGTGAGTCTGGATAACTAAGAGAATGGCTGTGCTCTCAAAAGTAAAAGTGAATCATCAAATTTAGTAGAATATAATGTTGAGCAGAGAAGAAGAGATAATGAGTTTTATTCTGGACATGCTAAGTTTGAGAGATCTATGCAATTCCATTTGAACTTGCAAGAGACAGCTGAAAACAGGCAATTAATTTAAGAGAGACTAGAACAGGATATGAAAATCTGGGCATCATCTCCATAGAAATATTAATTGATCCCAAGGAAATTGAGGAGATTATCAAGTTAGGTGTAAGTTAGGTAGAAGGAAAAGGGAAGCGGGAAGACACCTTACATCACATGGATTCATGCCCAAACTGAACACAGGTTGGACAAATGTTAGCATATAGAGTGTAAAGTGGTGTAAAAAATACTAGATTTGGATCAGAATACCTCTTTTACTTTCCGTCTCTGAGAAGTTCTGGAAGTCCAGGTAACCACATTGAACTTCTATAAAATAAAAATCTTTCAGCTCTATATTCTGGGATAGCAATTATTTCTGTTTTGACCAGAAACCTTGAGGATCTTCCACTCTCAAACTTATTTATTTATTTATTGACTAGGTGAAAAAGGCCATTCTTTTCCTCAATTTTTATCTAGCCCAAATCACTAGATGGATGTGGCCTCAATCAAACTGAGACCTGTTGAAAACCTTAGTTTAAAAAGGCCAAGGGCTCCCATTGCATCATCTCCAATTATCCCGATCTATATCTGGCCACGGGATTCAGATGGCTTTAGAGGGGAAAGTGAGGCACATGACCTTGCACAGCTCTCCCTCAAATTCAGTTCACTTGCATGTCACAGCCCTGTTCGAAGGAAGAGCAAACAACATCGGTATTATAGAATAACTACACACAGCGGATACTTAGGTGATAAAAAGAATATTGTCCTGGCCGTTCCTTTCCAGACTACTAGCTGGAGATAACACCTCGGAACTGCAACTGATTAAAGTCTAATCTCGGAACTAGCAACTGTTTTAAGTCTACAGCTCCCGAGGCAATGGATATATGCAAGGGGTTGATGGAGTTTTGTAAAGGAACTCTATTTGCAAACCAAAGAGAGCTCTACTTTAAAAAATAAAATCAATAGCCAAGCCAATTGAGGATTTTATAAAAAGTAAAACTTTTATCCAGGTCCAGAGATTAATCCTTTTTCCCGGGAGGGAGTACTCATTTGCCTCCAGAAATTATTAAGTTCCGTAATATCATGATGAACAGTGATGGGGTTCAATGAAGAACGCTGGGGGGAAAATGGGGAGAAAAAACTAGAAAAAGTATACAAGGAAGGGTCCCAAAGCTTTTTACTTCAGAACAGCTGCTGGACATGGGGAGGGGTCGGAGGAGTGACCCTTCCTTCCTCATTCCTATTGGTTCTTGCTCCTCTGAGGTTGATTGGGTAGATATTCCTTTCCCCTCCTCTCTCCATGCCCCCTTTGGCTCCCTTCCTTTCCCGGTTAGGAAATTTCTAAACTGGAGGCGTGTAGAGGCTGTTGAGGGGCTTCTGATTACAGCTCGGCTGCGGGCGTCACCCTTCCTCTCGCCCGCTGGGGACCCGTTGAGCTTCTAGAGCTCCGAAAAGTTTGGATTTGGGGGGCGCCTTCACTGGGACATGTTGTCCCCCAGGGATCTTAAGAGGAAAAGGGGCAAGATGAGTGCCTGGACGCGGGTTGTGCTACTACTGTCCTTGGCGCTGCTTCTGCCCGCCGTGCCCGGGGGATGTCTAAGCCGGCAAGAACTCTTCCCTTTCGGACCCGAACAGGGGGACCAGGAGCTGGAAGCTGGGGACGACTCCATCTCCCCAGCCTTGGAACTCCGCTTGAACATCCACTTCTATGACAAATACGACGTCTCCTCCGTCTATGTGAGTGCAGTCCGTGTGTGTGTGTGTGAGTGTGAGTGTGTGTGTGTGTGTGTGAGTGTGTGAGTGTGTGTGTGTGTGTGTGTGTGTGTGTGTGTGTGTTGGGTCGGTGTGTAAGGGAAGATGAGGAGTGGGGGGAGAGATGATTTGGGCATACTCTAGCCAAAGGAAAAGAATGTTTGGAGAGATGAGACTCGACGTGAGGGACGTGTAGACCCAGACACTAGATGAAGGGCTCCTGAGGCAATCTCAGAGTCTAATGCAAGGGGAATTTGGGGGGATCTCCCTTATACTCCTCGGGTTTCTATTTTCCGCGCCTCCACTGCCTCTTGTGCGCCGCTCCCATTCAACTCCGGTTTTACCTCCCTCTCCACTTCTCCCAAAGCGTATCTTTGGGAGTTGCCTTTCCGTTGGTTTCCGCCGTCCAGGGAAGAAAGGAACTTGGGGAGCCACCCTTTTCTCCCCTTTGGTATCCCTATCTTATGTTGCTCTTGCAATTCCAAGTCGGAGTTTGCCGCTCCTCCAGAAGAAAGGGCCTAATGCAAGGGAGACTTAGCGCCTGGGAACTTTGCTTGTAATTTTTCCATTGTGCTGTTAGTTTGGAGGAGGGAGCACACGACCTTCACTGTACAGCTTGTACACTGTACAAGCCCAGGATTAAATCACCCTCATCCGACTGCACGGCTGAGAGCTGAGAACCCAGGGCCATGCTCAAATGCTTCATGGTGCCCAACTCATAGAAAGTCAAGAATGATTCCGCGAAAGGGTTAAGATTGATTCCCTGCCCCTGGGTAATTAACTTGCAGAAATCTCCTTGTACTTCCTAGGGCTGATTTCGGAGGCATTTTGTGTGTGGCTTTCAAGGTATCTTTTGGCAATGATTCACCTCCCTAAGTAGGCTTATTTTAGAGTCCAGACAGCCGTATAATGGACTGAGAGAACCCTTGTGATCTAATTTCCTGTTGCATTGTATTGTCACTATTGAAGGTCCTAAAAGAAGATTGAAAGTTGGAGACCTTTCGAGTTCTAATGAACTTCATGTCTGATGATAGAAAATCTGTCTAGACTTCTAGTAAATTGTCTCTATATACTAAACTCTGGTAAACTTCTAGTAACTATATAAGTTGCATTACTTACCGCTTCCCCTGTGAAGTGTTACTGATCCCAACCCAATCTCATCCCTTTCCTCTCCCCGTCATGTATATTTTATATTTATTACATGCATTCCAGAAGTGAGGAAAATAAAACAAAACACACATACCATTGTATCCTGCCTGTTAAATGGAAGTGATTTGTAAGAGGGCTGGTTGAACTCTGCCTTTGACAACGCCCACGTGTAGCCTGTCTCCTTTCCATAAGAATGCCTTAAGTCAGAAACTCCGAGAGAATGGACTCTTAGCCGGCTTTATTGCTGAACCCTCCGAGGATTTTCTCTAGCTATTATACTGCTGTCTTGTCTCTAAAATAAGCCTACTCGGGGAGGTGAATCATTGCCAAGAGATCTCTTGAAAGCCACACACACAGATGTTCTTGGAGTTCTAACAGAGTTAGAAAGGAACCTTAGAGGTCACAGCATGACCCAGCAGATAGGTAGGTCTGGAGTCAGGAAAACCTGAATTCAAATTTGACCTCAGATACTTTTTGACTGTGTGAATCATGGATTACTTAATCTCTGCTTCAATTTCCTCAACTTCAAAATGAGGATAATAATAGTATTACTTATCCTTGGGTTGTTTCAAGGATTAAATGAGATAATATTTATAAAACACCTGGCACACAGTAGGTGCTTAATAAATACTTATTTCCTTCTTCCTATTACAGAAACAGTTTTAAATCTGGAAGGGACCTTAAAAGTTATGCAGTCCAACTTTCTCATTTTATATACGATAAACTAAATCTCTGAGAAATTATTTGACTTGCCCAAAGTGATCAAATCCAGGTCCTCTGATTCCAGATCCAGAATACTGGCATCTTGTCTAACTCTTTCCATTACAGATGAGAAAACTGAGGTTCAGATAGTCCCACAGATGACATAAAAGCTTTAACGGTTGTAAAGCACTCTAGATCCATAACTTCATTTGATCTTCACAGTAATCCTGGCCAGCAATTACTATCAATATAACTATCCCCATTTTACAGAAAAGGAAATCAAGGCAATTAGAGGTTAAACAGTTTGTCTAAAGTCACAGTTTGAACCCACTTACTGCAAGATTTTTTCTGTGGTTCTTTCCTATGGGATCCTGTGGGATAGGTTGCAAAGAAAGCTTCTTAGGTCCTAAAGACAAAATAAAAGCAGTGTTTTGGGAAGATTAATTTGGAAGGGGTATCTGGAGGTGGGCTGCAGAAGATAGATAGTAGGAAACTAGATGGAGACTATTGAAATAATCTGGGGCTAGGTCTGAGAAGTGGTAATAAGGAAAGAAAGGAATGTGAATCCTATATACATTTCAAAGAAGAATGACACAACATAGTGACAAATTAGATTTAGGAAGTGAGTCTAAAATAATCTCATTTGGGGGGATGTGAGGGGAAAATGGTAATACTTCTAGAAAGGGAAGAATGGGAAAGGGGTTCTGATTTCAGAAGAAAGATTCTTGTTTAGACTTGCATTTAAGGTCATGTATGACCTTAAGGTCTGCAGAAAAAGATATGAGAATTAAAACAATCATATTTAATGTTATTAATAAAATTACTTTCTACATGCTAGGTAGAACATCTTAGGTTTAGTATAGTGAAAACTGAAAGCAAGGAAAATTTAACGCTTATGAATTAGGCAGGAGGCATGACTTTGTAACATATATGATGTCAGAGGACATAGTTTAGGATCTTGGTTTTGTTATTTAGCACCTATGTGAACTTGGGAAAGTTATTTAACTTTGGATTTCATTTACTGATCTTTAAAATGGAGAAATTGGAGTAGATGGCTTCTAAGGTCCCTTTCATCTCCAAATCTATGATCTTCTGTAATAGATTGGAGTGATGAGCCATTTTGACATTCAGCATTTTCTCCCTGAAGGCTTGTTCAATAGGCCCCTATATTACATTGTTCTAGTATCTTCATACTATCCCATTCTATGAAAATGAAAGGTCTAAGTTCAATCTCCCTAGTGCTTGCTCAGCAGATGTGACCAGCTGTTCTTTGGACACAAGCCTATGTACTAAGAAAAAGAGGTCACGCCTGGATACTCATTCCTGAGCCAGATCACTGAGTCACTGAAAATGTCATATGGGATCTGCCACATTGATCAATGGCCAGTGATAATAGGTCAGTGAGCTTGTTTTTGTTTCCTAGGAAAATTCTAGATTGGATCACTAACCATCAAAAAGATAATCAGTGAACATCTAGAAAATGAAGTATTAATTACAAACAGCCAAGATAGCTTTATCCAGAAAAGGTCATACTAGACTTATCTTCTTTCCTTTTTTTTATAGAGCTGTAAAATGAGAGGGAATACTGTGAATATAATTTATCTAGATTACAGAAATGTTATCATAAAGTGTCTGGTGAAAACATAGGGGCTGGATGATAATATACATATAGGAATTTGAAACTAATTAAGTAACCAGATTCAAACAATATGTATGAAATTAATGACAATATCAACTTGGTCTGAGGTTCCAGTGGAATGCCTCAGGCTTGAGCTCGTGTTAACTTGGGTAAATAATCAATATTTATTAATATATATGTGTATATATATTTAGTCATTTAGTCATCTTTCTGTCCTGTCTGACTTTTTGTGACTCTCTTTGGGGTTTTCTTGGTAAAGATACTAAAGTGGTTGGCCATTTCCTTCTCCAGCTCATTTTACAGAGTACAAAACTGAGCAAACAAGGTTCAGTGATTTGCTCAGGATCATACATCTAGTATCTGATTTCAGATTTGAACTAAAAAAGATACTGCTTCCTAACTCCAGGACCAGCATTCTATCCACTGCACATGGAATTAGGAAGACCTGTGTTCAAATCTTACCTCTCACTCCAAGTCAGGCACTCTATTCATCCCATCTAGTTATCCTTACATCCATCCATCCATCCATTCATCCTCCTATCTACCTATCTATCTATCCATCCATCCATCCATCCATCCATCTAGATATCTGACTATCTCAGATTTACAGATGATACAAAACTCGAATAGCACATTTTATCAAGGAATTGAAAGTCAAAAAGACTGGGTCAAGTCTAACACAATGAAATTTAATAGGAATACATGTAAATTCTCTGAATTGGGTACCAGTTTAAGTCAGTGATTCTGTGGAATGAATGCCCACCCCCCCCCCGAAATCATCTTTAAAAGGCTGAAATCTATTGGCTACTTATTCCTTACCCTCCTTTCCCTACTTCTGACCTATAATTCAAAAGATAAACATTCTGTTCCTCTGAGGTATCATAACAAGACAGATTGTCTTCATTACGCCATAAGTCATTTTCCACATATTTCACCTGTCAGCCACATCTATTCTAACATCAGCTTTTATTCATTTGTTTATTTATGGCTGGGGCAGTTGGGATTAAATAACTTGCCCAGGGTCACACAACTAGGAAGTATTAAGTGTTCTAGGCTAGATTTGAACTCAGGTTCTCCTGACTTCAGGACTGGTGTTCTATCTACTGCGCCATTTAGCTGCCCCAACATCAGCTTTTATAAATTTTGGTGTATGACGTTTTTCAGATTAATTCTTTTTAGATCATCACAGTCATTCCTAAATTTAAGATCTCATTCCTACTTTGCATATAGTAGTGTAGCAGAATTGCTCTACTACCTTATCCAAGGTGACACAGGTCATAAGTACCGGAGTAAAGATTTGAATCTAGGCTTTCTGTCACTAATATTTTCTACTATAATAATTTAATAGCTAGCTTTCATGTATTGTTTTAAGATTCGCAAAGTTTTTTACTTATCTTACTTCATTAGATCCAGGCTACAACATTGTGAGTTAGGTGCTATTACTATCTCTATTTTACAGATAAGGAGATTAAGGCTACCAGTCAATAAACATTTGTTAAGCACCTTTTATATACAATTCACTATGTTAAGTATTGGGAATAGGAAGAAAGGCAAAAGACATCCTTACTCCAAGGAGCTTCCCATTTAATGGAAGAAAGATCATACAAACAAGGAAGTCGAAAAGGAGGGAAAAGTACAGGTTAGAAAAGCATGATGAAGTGCAGAAGAGTGCCACCAGATAAGAAATGATGTAATAAATGGATTGCTCTGAGTGTTCTCATTAAATGGAGAATCTGGGAGCAACTTCCTAATAGCTATCCTCCACTTAGAGGGAGGGAAGGTGCAAGGGGCCTGGAAGGCAGAGATATTGAGGTGTTGACTCCAATTATTTTGACTCCAGATCCAGCAGTCTTATCTATGGTACCGTCCAGCTGCTTCCTAATTAGTATTTCTCCTACTGTTTTTCCTTGCTTTGATCCATCTTTCTACACAATTGCTAGAAACATCATTCAGCTACTTATCACTTCTCAATTAGACTCCTGCAGTAGCTCCCTAATTGGTTTTTCTGCCTTCATCTTGTCAAATTGATGTTCCTAAAGCACAAATCTGACCATGATTCTAGCCTGGTCAAGAAACATCAGAGGTTCTCTATTACCTCTAGAACAAAACAGAAATTTCTTTGTTTGATATTTTAAAAGTCTTTCAGTCTCTGGCACTAACATTTCTTTATGAATTGGTTTAACATTAAACTCCTCAAATATTCTATGTTTTGAATAGATGATTAATGAACATATTGAAAGGGAAATGGTGATCACAAAGAACTATCCAGAACACATCATGCCATACTAATCTCATTTCCTTTTTTGACAGGATTATTAAACTAGTAGATGAGGGGAATGCTTGCATACAATTTACTTAGATGTTAGCAGAATTTCTGACAAAATATATCTTTTTTATGGGGAAGATAGAGAGAAGGGAATAGACAATAATCAATTAGTTGGAATCAGATTTAGATAGATGTTTGGACTCAGAATTATTGTTAATGATTTGGAGTTATTGGGACAGGAGTGCTTCAGTAGAGTATACTAAGTAATTTGTCCTTGAACCTGTGCTATTTAATGTTTTTTTAAATGATTTGGATAAAGACATAGATGAATGTTCATCAATTTTGCAAGTGATACAATATTTTAAAAAAATTTTATAATAACTTTTTATTGACAGAACCCATGCCAGGGTAATTTTTTTTTACAACATTATCCCTTGCACTCGCTTCTGTTCCAATTTCCTCCTCCCTCCCTCCACCCCCTCCCCTAGATGGCAAGCAGTCCTATATATGTTAAATATATTGCAGTATATACTAGATACAATATATGTTTGCAGAACTGAACAGTTCTCTTGTTGCACAGGGTAAATTCAGAAGGTAAAAATAACCTGGGAAGAAAAACAAAAATGCCAATAGTTTGCATTCATTTTCCAGTGTTTTTTCTTTGGGTGTAGCTGCTTCTGTCCATCATTTATCAATTGCAACTGAGTTAGGTCTCTTTGTCAAAGAAATCCACTTCCATCAGAATACATTCTCAAACAGTATCATTGTTGAGGTATATAATGATCTCCTGGTTCTGCTCATTTCACTTAGCATCAGTTCATGTAAGTCTCGCCAGTCCTCTCTGTATTCATCCTGCTGGTCGTTCCTTACAGAACAATAATATTCCATAACATTCATATACCACAATTTACCCAGCCATTCTTCAATTGATGGGCATCCATTCAATTTCCAGTTTCTATCCACTACAAACAGGGCTGCCACAAACATTTTGGCACATACAGGTCCCTTTCCCTTCTTTAGTATCTCTTTGGGGTATAAGCCCAGTAGAAACACTGCTGGATCACAGCCTGGACTTCCATCTCCTACTCAATTGCCTAGAGTTTTTGACTTCAAAAGTCCATCTCATAGGGGCAGCACTAACTTCAGCTGCTATTAATCCTCCTACTCCAGACATGTAGGTGTCTGCTTTAATCTTTGGCCAGTGACTGGGCCAGTTGGCACCTCTAATGACTGTACGATTTGCACCTGTGTCTACCAATCCTTCCAATGGTAGGCCATTTATATAGATCGTGAGCATAGGTCAGTCTGTTACTGCTGCTGTCCAGTATATTCCTGGATTTTGTGGTCTGGAGTCAGAACCTGGGTGACTATCACCAGGTTGCTTATTAGGATTCTGTATGAGTAAACCTGATGTTACTACTTCTTCTGGATGATAAGTCATACACTGTCTATTTGTATTAGTGACTGGGATATTATCTACACATTCCCCAGTTTCCCACATCAGTGTGTGGATGGACACTGTTTTGTATGTAGAAAAAGGAGGTGAAATGGTCAAGTTTACTGTGCCTGGAGGCAAGGGATCCATAGGCTGGAGAGGAACAGATTTCACCTCTCCAGGGGGTATCTCAGTTGTCCCAGCTGCATACAGCTCTGTTCTCCCCAATTGTAATTCCTTTCTGCCATCAGGTTGCTTCCTGGCTGGTTGACTGTATAATCCCCTTCTCCCATCATATGTCTTCCTGGCTGATTGGTCATGTCTGGGTACTGGGCTTCTAGGCATTCTCTCGGTGCACCATTGGTTGCCATCATGCCCCAAGTGTTTTTTGCCTTGGGCCCTGGGGCTGGGCCCCTCATTCCATTTCCCTAAATCTGTCTACATTCTGAGGCCCAATGGAAGTCTCTGTTGTATTTTGGACAATGGGGTATTGGGTCTTGTTCTCCCACCCTGTTTTCTCATTCTGTCTCTATACCAACATTGAACTTTCAGATGCCCAACTTTACCACACTGAAAGCATTGATGAGTCTCTCTAGAAATCCCTTGCCAGAAGAGACTCTGTCTTCCCATGTTGGGATCTTGGGAATTCTGCATTATAGCCTGGCTATAAAAGGCATTTGTGCCCACTATGGCACAGCATATTATGAGCTCCTCTAAAGGAGCATCCTTGAGTAGTCCTAGTATAATTCTTCTGCAAACCTCATTAGCATTTTCCTTAGCAAGTTGCCTTATCAAAATGTCTGTTACTGCATTTTCCCCATTTGTTCTTGTGATAGCTGTCTGCAAGCGTCCCACAAAGTCAGCAAAGGGTTCATTTGACCCTTGTGTTATTTTTGTGAAGGCCTCACTCTTGTTGTCTTTATTGTGGAGAGCAGCCCACGCTTTGATAGCATTAGCAGCAATTTGCTCATATGCTGCCATGGAATAGTTAATCTGGTCTGCAACGTCTGCATAGGAACCTACACCTGTTAGTAGGTCACAGGTGATTGCAGCATGAACTCCACTTTAACTATTTTGCTGGGCTTGTATCCTACAGAGCTCACTATATTCAGAAATCCACAAGTAGTTTTGTCCAGGCATACCCTTGCTATGGGTTTCCAGTCACTGGGGGTCAAGATTTCAAAAGCCAAATTCTGTAATAACATCTTAATATAAACTGATGTAGCCCCATAAAGAGTGCAAGCCTTTTTCAGGTCTTTGAGGATTTCTATATCAAAAGGAGTATATTTTCTAACTTTCTTGACCTGAAGAATTAAACTGTTGAATTACAGGAAAAATGTGATGTTGAAATTCCGATACATCTCTCCCTTCTGCCTTGGCCTTAATTAGTCCCTTTTTCGATCTAGTCATAGGAGGGGCTGAATGCTGGGGGGGAGGTGCTGGTGCTGTCACTCCCCCTCCTTCCCCCCCACTACCCCTCCTCTCTCCATCCCAGAGGTGGAGTTGATGGAGGGGAGTCAATTATCTGCTCCTTAGGTGGGGCTGAAGCTGCCTCAGATTCACCCCACCTTTGAGCCTCACTTAAGTCTCCATGCCCTGTGGGGATATGGTCATTAATCTGTTCATTGTCTTCTTCCTTTATCTCAGGCTTCCTCATTTGGCTATTCCTAGAACTTTTCTTTTTTCTATAACTTATACAATTTTTTAAGGCCAACTGTATTATATTGTATAAATAGAATGCCTCGATGGAAATTGAATGAGGACCATTTTCGTTGTAATATGCGGAGAGCTGTTGCCCAATTAATGTCCAATTATCTGGAGAGATTTGCTCTTCCTCTAAGAACCAAGGGGAGGTATGTTTTAATGTACTCAAAAGTCTAGCTATCTGTTCCCAAATTATAAGTAGCCCTTGTCCTTCTATCAGCTTAAGCAGGCTTTCTATAGCGCCACTCCTGGGTGGGGATGGAAGGGTTAGGGGGGGAAGGGATGGAGAATCTTTAGCTAGCATCTGTCCCATTTCAGCCACAAAAGGTTACTAGTTTAGTTTTTAAGAAAATAAGTTCCCTGTTTGTCTATTACAATACTCACCTAAGTTCCTGGTCACTGGAGACTTCTTCAGTGAAAGTAGGGTCCTTGGTTCCCACGCTTGGGCACAAAATGTGATGACCACGTATTTTAAAATCAGCTAGAGTCAGGAATTCAGATTAAGGGAAAATATTCAATCTTTATTCTTTTTGAGGTGAAGGGGGATTAGCAATGTAAGCAGCTGCAACAAGATGCCAGCCTGCTTCTCTCCCCACCCCTCTGCCTCCACCTACCAAAATTATCATTTCCTATACAACACATCAGGACTTGCACAAAGAGTGGGCGGGGGCCATTCTTTCTCCAAGCCTATATATTAATAGAGTATGGTCCAATTACTATTTAGCCTCATGTGCTTGGGACCTCAATGCATCAACCCAAGCTTTAGCCCATTACATATATTATATAATTTTATTCTCATAAGCACCTTATGAAGTAGGTAGAGCAGTTATTAACTCCATTTTCTGGATGAGAGAACTGAGACTCAGAAATTTAATATGCACTTAAAAATGTTATAAAAGTTCACAGTTCCACATACAGCCTTCTTTTTTCAGATCTTAGTCACTTGAAATGTTCATGTTTGCTGATAATAATAAAAAAAAATTCTGAGAAAACAGAAAGCAAAGATGAGAAGGGAGAGAATTCCACACATTGAGAATAACCAGTAAAAAACAAAAAGTATGGACTTGAGAGGAGGATGGTCTTGTATAAGGAATAGCAAGGATACAAGTTTCACTGGATTTCAGAGCAGAAAGAAGAGTGGGTAGGGGAGTAAGATGTCAGAAGACTGGAAAAATAGAAGAAAGAGAATTATATCATTGGTAATTTTGGAGAGAGTAGCTTCAGTTGAAAGATGGTGTCAGAAACCATCTTGAAGTCAGTTAAGAAGAGAGTGAGATGAAAGAAAGTGGAAACTTTTTTTTTTTCATATGGTTGTTGATAGTTTACATTTCTTCTTTTGAGAACTACTTATTCATATCTTTTGGTCATTTTTCAATTTGTGACTGCTTTTTGATCTTATGTATTTCAAATAATTCTCTATATATCTTGTATACAAGAGCTTTAAATTTCATCTTATTACTTATGATTACAATTTCTTTCTGTGGAGATATTCTGTCATCCAGCTTTGTACTTCCATGTACCGATAACCTTTTTCATGTAGGTACTACTTCAAACAGTACTAATCACTATACACACACACACACACACACACACACATCCATATGTGGTTCTTGTTCATGGTCTCTCTTAAAAGTCCATAAAGGTCTACTTAACATGCAGGAGACTTTTGACATTTTCTTGATCTTTATGCAGCATAAAACTTCTGTTCTTCCTGCATCATGACATGATCAGTTTACCTCTTTTTTGGTGATATATTTCCTGAATAATCCTTCTGATACTTCTTTTCCCCCCACAAGTCCTTGTAGGTAATTCATAAACTGCTTATTCTCATTACAAAAGTCTCCTTTGCCCTTTGAATTACTTACAATTTTGATTCTTTGGATATTATGATGTTCCATGACATTTAGGCATATAGGATTACTGAAAGGATATTGCTGTCTGAAATATGAGTTTTTGGATCCAAGAGCACCTTGAGATGGTTGAAAGTACTATGTTGTACTATTTTCAAAAGGCAATCCACCACCTCTTCCTTAGGTTCAGTTTTGGTCACAGTTCATGAGACCTCTATAATGCTTGTCCAAAATATATGGATTGATATCTTACATTGATGGAGTGCTTTTTAATTGCACATTGTAGTCTGAAGAATAGATATTCTTCATCTCTTTGATTTTTCCAATGTGACTTGTTAATTGTCCCTTAAGTTGCATTTACTTCATTTACTTATTTATGCACACACAATTGTGTGACTTATAACCAATATTGTTTGTTGCAGAAAATTGTGCATGAGTCTCCTTATTTTCTTCTCATCAAGAATAAAATTGATAAATATGTAGTTCATTCTTATGAAGAGTTTATAGAGATGAAAAGATAATTACATGAGTCAGAGGTTATTATGTTCTATCAATCACTATTTTGGGCTAATATTAAATGTCTTTTCCCCAATCATTCAATATCTACCCTTCTTTGAGATAGCTTGAAAATATATTTCTCAATACTTTTAAAACAGGTTTGTTTCCAAAAGTTTTCTTCTATGTGTACTTGGCCTGAGTCAACCATTCTTTTTATTTCAACTTATTAAATACTATTTTCATTTTCTCCATGAGATAATGTTTGTAAAGTGCTTTGTAATTCCTCAAATATAGTCAGCTATTATTACTTTAGAACATATTTGGTTCTGAGGTGTTAGAAAGTCCATTGTCATCAATAAGGAGACTGGCAAAATTTTTCTATTTTCAATTTTGGGGAGAGGAATAAGGGGAAAGGGATAAGTATACAGCACCTACTTTATAACAGTCACTATGCTAAGTACTTTGTAAATATTATCCTATTGATCCTCAAAACAACTTTGCAAAATAGGTGGTGTTATTACACCCATTTAATTGTTGAACAAACTGAGGCAAACAGAAGTTATGATTTGCCCAGAAACATACAGCTATTTCATGTCAGAGGTCAGATTTAAATCCATAACTTTTAAATTCCAGGCCTAGTACTTTTATCTACAATACCACTACATAGTAAGTTTGCTAATCATTAATCTATCTTGTCCCCATCTAAGTCATTGATTATAAATGTTTATCATAATACAAACAATGGCAAAATAAATATCTGGGTCTTCTATTAGAGATGTTCCACTGGACTCTCTGGGATCAGTTGGTCAGTCTCTTCTGAATCCGTATTTTTAAAATATGTTTATATTTCTCCATCTTGACAAATTGTGAGAAATTTTTATCAAAATGCCATGCTGAAATCTGGGCACATTATATTTAGGACATTTCTCTGTTCAATGAGGTTACTAAACTCTTTAAATAAGAAAATGAAATATTGGTTACATGAGTGGTATCCACCTCCAATAGAAGTAGATTCCAGCAACTTCAGAATGACTTAGAAAACCACAACTTAATACAGTCTATGTTGCATTGTGTCTTTAATTATTTTGTTAAATATTTCCCAATTGCATTCTAATCTAGTTTGGCTGAGGAACTTTTAGGCTCATAATGTAATGCCCCCAGGGTACATAATATGATGCATTCCACAACTGTAAAATCTATGACCAAGGAGTCAAAAAACTTGTTCAATGGAACATTAAAATATATATATATACATATATATATGTAAATTTCATTACAAACCTTAAAGTGCTATTTATATGTTAGCTGATGTTTCTTTTTCTTCTTTTCTTTTTCTTTTTCCTCTTCCTTTTCTATCTTCTCTTCCTTCTCCTCCTCTGTCTTTCCCTTCTCCCTTTTCCCTTCTCCATTTTTTCCTGCTCCTTCCCTTCTCCTCCACCACAACCTTGTGCTATGGATAGTTCATTTAGTTTTATTCTCATTGTACAGATGAAGAAACTGAAGTTAATTAGATTAAATGACTTACTTTAGTTTATACAACTGGTAAATGTCAGAGTCATAACAGGACTTTTGTAATTGCATATCTAATACTTGCCCAATATACCACACATTTCCATACTCTTCCTTCAAGAAGTTTGTAGCACTTTATAAATAATTATTTGAAAATAAAATTGATCTTCCCAGCATCCCAGTGAAGAAAGTACATTTCAAGGTTGATGATTCATGTCTTGCGATTGCTACTCCTGCATCTTAGTTTCCTGGAGGCCTTAGAAGTATTTTTCAAAGTTGCTGCATTGATTTAAACTCCATTCGGAAATGGCCATTTAAATGAAAACCCATGTGGTCCCTAGAAGCATATGCTACAATTACCTACGAGCAGCTTGTAGCTGCCAAAACCTTGTGCTTTAAGAAAGTGAGTTCCTTTCCCACACTCCCACATGTAACTTTAACTGCTGTTTGTGCAACACTATATCTTTGGGAGGAAAGAGAGAAGGGCAAATGTGAGAGTGTCTGTGTGAAATTCCTTCTTTCACTTCCTTTTCCATAGTCTGCCCATTTGCATCTGGAAAATAATGTCTGTACCACTTAATTCTGGGAAACTGCTACCCAAAATTTGGTCAGAGGAAGGTTTTTTTTCTAACCATCTTTGTTTCATAGGTTGCAAATTTTTTTTTTCTACTTTGGAACAAACTTTGAGGCAGTTCAGACAAATCCAAATACTTCAAAATTCTCAAACTCTTCCCACAAGTTTTGCCAAAATCACCCATTTTTTCCTCATCTTTTTTAAGGTCTCTAAGACTATCAAGCCTTTTTCAAGGCAAGTTTGTAATCTTGCCTTATTTCAGCTACCCTTCTTTTTCCTTCCTCCCATTATGAGCATAGAAGTTTTCAGAAGCTAAAGTCCACAGATGATAAAAAGAAAAGACAAATCTCTCAAATGTACAAACTTGCCGATCAACTCAGAAATAGAGTTGACTATTTAGATTTATGGTCTTGGTATTTATGTTATTGCCCTTTGAAGTGTGCATGGAATGCTAATTTTGATTCCATATATTAGGGGAGGTCTAGAAAAATTAATTTAAAAAAATTATGGTCCGTAGAGATTAAAAGAAAAAGACTATAAAAATGGGAGTTCTATTGCAATAATGGAATTTGTCACCATCTGTGAATTTGAAAGAAGAGTGAGATGTTTGCAAACATAATACTGGGGACACAAATAATGTAATGGGGAATTGCCAAGGCCTTTTTAGCTACTTTTTTTTTTTTTACAAACTCAAGGAAAGTAGTAATTTGTAGCATAAAGGAGAATGCTGAAATATGCTAACACATATAAAGAGCTACAGAGCTGTTTATACCCATTGACCACCCACAGAATTATTTCTTAAAGCTGTTACTAAAAGGAGAAAGAGGTTTATGTGTACAAAAATATTCATGGTAGCTTTATTTTTAATAAGAAAAAATCTGACAGCAGTCTATATGTCCAGTGATTTAAGAATAATTGAATAAATTAAGGCATATCAGTGGAATGGAGTATAATTAACAAATTAATAAAGATGCAGGGAGATAAAGATTTTTAAAAAAATTACATAGAATAAAGAATCAAAACCAAAACATTCATACTAACAACAATGATATTTTTAAAAACAATAAAATCATTTAACTACCAAGCATTTTTATAAAGCACTTCTGTATATCAGACATTGCTAAATGCTAGAGATGTAGAAAGCTAAGAAAAGATTCGTGTAACAAACAAGTCAGATGTAACAAACAGTAAATACTTTGAAGTTTGTGATTTTATGTATGATTTTGTTCATTTTGTTATTGTATTTGTTCATTTTTATTGAGATAGTATATAACCAAAAAACTATTTAAAGAAAAAAAAAACCTGATTTCATTCCTCTTACTGTGGATTCATCAAGTGGAAAACAAACTACTAAAAATCTTTCTAGTTAAGTAATTTTAAAAATATAGACATAAATTCTGAAGAAATTTGATAATAAATTATCAAAGTCCTTTAGTATTCATATAAGTTGTTTTCTATCAATCCAGCTCTCTCTGATTAGTGGTTAAAATGTCTTACGTTCAATCATGACAGTTTTTCCCCCCCATGAGTTTATGTGAGATGGAGAGAAGGCTCATTAGTGGCAGAACAACAGAGCTTGCAATCCTCCCTAACCTCATAATAAAGTCTTCTTCTGCTTCAATAATTGAAGTTGCTTTGAATGTTATCTTTGAAGGACTCACCTCCTTAATTATGTCAAATAAGATACTGTATTTAAAGTGTTTTGCAAATTCTAAGTGCTATATAAATGTCAATTGTAAGCATTATGTCATTTACATTCTGTGGGATGGCTGTCATGAGTACTCAATGAGTTTTATGAGGAAAAAAAATGTCATACTCATTTTAAATTGCTTTTCACTTTTTTTGTACAGATCACTACAAATGGCATCATTGCTATGAGTGAACCTCCTCTTGAAGAAGCCAGTCCTGGTCGCTTTCCAACTTCCTTTGGAGCTGTTGCACCCTTCCTGGCTGACCTTGACACGACAAATGGTGGAAAGGTTTATTATCGGGAAGATTCTTCCCCTGCTGTTGTTCAGCTAGCTGCAGATTTTGTCCAAAAAGGTTTTCCTCAGGTCTCTTTCCAACCCAAGAGTGTGGTGGTGGTCACCTGGGACTCCATGGCTCCTTACCAAGGACCAGAAAGGGATCCTACCCAGGAAGGCAAGGTGAATATTGTGTTGGGTTCTAAAACAAATAATCTTAACATACCAATCAGTTCGTAAGTTGTGAAAATATGATCCCAAAAGATCTCATATCTAGTGAAGGAGATAATATGCAGATATCAAGATAAATAGAAGATTTATACAAACATATGCACAATATTTATAAAGGCAATCTGAAAGAGGAAAATACTAGCTGCAGATACCATAACAAGGAGGAAATTAATAAGGTTAAACAGAAAGTTTTAGAGAAATATTCTGTTCTTTAGTGAAATGTTACCTTTTGTTGTGTCCTCAGCCTTAGCATATTAGCTGACATAACAAATAATAAATATATGTTGGTTGACATCAGCTTGTTCTTCAGTTGTCAATGAAAATAGTGAGTACATAAAATAAGTTTGAATATGATTGCCTTATGTATACTATCTCATGAATAAAAATTTTATAGTGAAATTTCTTTTTTCCCTAAAATCTCCAAGAATGGAATCCAAGATAGAACTGCCTGGATCTGAATTCAGTGATATCCTTTTTGAGAATATTTCTACCCATGCTCCTTTGTTAACTAAGCAGCATAGCTATACAAACTATCACTAGTCCCAAATTTTAATTAAAAATGATCTCAACACATTGGCAAAATATTTATGCCCATATAGAATTGACTGGTGGTCATGCTTGCTGGCCTGAATTTTTTTTTGGGGGGGAGGTATTTATCTGCAAGATTGTATAAATTACATTTTTCTTTATGATAACTATCTAGCTATAAACAAAAATTATATTTAATGAATATATTACTCAAATGGATCTGTGATCTTATTAATTTTTCCATGAATGAAGATTCCTATTCATCCTTGCCTGCCTATTCTATTTTATTCTCATTTATCTCCATTCAAAGGTTCACTATAACAAGTCCATTTCTTATTAGTAAACAAAAATGTGGCTGTTAAAAGCTTAAGTAGTTTATTACCATCTGGCTACACTTAAAGATATATACAACATCTTTAGTGGTTTCCTATTAAAATATCAGATCAAAACCAAAGCTTAAAATACAGAATGTTTAATGATAGGAAACTTCTGTTCTAATTTAGCTAATTTCATTCTTATAAAGAGAATAATAGTTACTCTTATTTAATTAGCATTTAATAAAGTTTTTCTACAAAAAGTGTGAGTATATATATATATTTTTATTCAATTTAATAAATATTTATTAACTATTTATAATGTGACAGATACTCTAAGTGCTGGTGATGTAAGAAAAGTATCAATCTATCAACAAATATGTATTGAGCTTTTATGCTTTGACCAGTACTGTTAGGCACTGAGGGAAATATAAAGATGTATGAGTCAAGGGCCCAGACCTCCAGAAACTTACAATATAATTATGAAAAACAACACTCATACAGTTTAAATAACACAATGTGATGAATGAAATGACTGATGCAAACAAAGTGCTAATAGAGTTAAGAGGGAGAAAACTGGTACTAGAAGGGTGAAATCAATTTTTTTAGAGGAATTGGGATTTGAACTTGCCATTAAAAGATTTAACTAATGCCAATATTAGGTCTGTATCCCAAAAAGAGAATAAGAAAAAAGGAAAAGGACTTTAATGTACAACTGTATTTATAATAGTTCTTTTTGTGATGGCAAAGAATTGGAAATTGAGGGGATGTCCATCACTTGGGGAACAGCTGAACAAGTTGTAATTTATGCTTATGAGAAAATATTATTGTGATATAAGACATGTTTTGAGAGATGTTTTCTGAAAAACCTGAGGAGATGTGAATTGATGAAAAGTAAAGTGAGCAGAACCAAGAAAACACTGTACATAGTAACAGCTCTATTGTGACAATGATCAATTATGAAAGACTTAGCTGCTCTGAATGATACAATGGTTCAAAAAAAATTCTAAAGAATTCATGATGAAAAATGCTATCCATTTTCAGAGAAATAGAGAGATAGAGAAAACTGATGAAGCATGTTATTTTTCATTTTATTTTCTTGCCTTTTTTGCAATTTTAACTTTTGTAACCTATAGCTAATGTTTTTCATAATTTCACATGTAGAGTGGATATCATATAGCTTGTCTTCTCAGTGAGAGAAGGATTAGAGAGGAGAGAATTTGAATTCAAAACATTAAAAAATGAATGTTAAAAATATATTTTAAAAAAGAAAGATCTTGTGAAGAGAAGAGAAGAAAACCTTATTAGGTTTTGTTTTGTTCAGGTAAAATCTGTATCTTCATTGTTTCAATGTTCTCAGTAAAGAACTTCTCCCATCAATAAAGATTGTCACATTGTTTTCTGCTTGTTATGGTATCTGCAGTTAGTATTTTCCTCTTTCAGATTGCCTTTATAAATATTGTGCCAATATGTAGTGATCTGTACAAAAAAGTGAAAAGCAATTTAAAATGAGTATGACAATGAAGAGTTGCCTGGGGAGCTAAGAGACTAAATGACTTGTGCAGGGTGACATAATTAGGATGTGTCAGGAAGGGACTTGAATCCAGGTCCTCCTCTATCCTTTTGGAACATTGACATTCATGTTTATTGTAAATAACCAAATAATTTTGGAGACATGACTCAGTTCATCTTTGAGAAAAAAAAACATTTTTAACTTAATTTTGTTGGATTGTAGAGCTGGAAGGATTCTTGTGAAGAAATCTAATTTGTTTCCATAGCTTCAAAGACTTCATTTGTATTTAGAATGTCTGAGGCCTTCATGTAATATGATTTTGATCTTTTCATGTTCTGCTTTGCCAATTTGTCAGCTTTTTGATATTATATTGTTGACTGCTTGTTCCTGGAAAACACAGAACCATGTGGTACTTCCCTGGTCACCCTTTCAGTCTAAGGAATAAGAGGTTTTTAATAGCAAGGTCTTGTATCACATTCTAGAGGTTCCATCACTGCAATTATGGATAACTTTAGTATTACCATTTTATTTATTTAGTATATTTTTTTATTTAGTATTTAGTATTACCATATACATATACCATGTATAACTACCATTATACAGAACTAACTGTGTGTATGTGTCTGTATATTTTACTATCTCTATCTTTCTGTCTCTCTCTCTCTGTCTCTCTGTATCTCTTTCTCTGTCTCTTAATTTTTGTTTCTCTATATCTCTTACACACCGAGAGAGAGAGAGAGAGAGAGAGAAGGGTTAATGCTAACATAATCTTAGATAAAGTTTCAATTTAGAATATAATGGAAGACGTGTAAATCACTATCTCTTCATTTGACAAAGTTAAAAGTTTATGTTGGAATGAGGATTATGAAACAAAATCAGGATGCTGCTCTCTCACTATATATATGAGGTGCAAACTGTTGAAGGTGACAGGATTGAAGTTGGTTGGTTTGAGCATTTGGGGGTGTTTTTCTAGGTATTAAATTGAATTTTAAATTTTCTCCACAGAGAAACACATTCCAGGCTGTCTTAGCTTCCTCCGAATCCAGTTCATATGCCATTTTCCTTTACCCAGAAGATGGTTTGCAATTCTACACCACGCACTCTAAGAAGGATGAAAACCAAATTTCTGCTGTGGTTGCATTTAGTCAAGGCTTAGTGGGTTTCTTATGGAAAAGTGATGGTGCCTACAACATATTTGCCAGTGACAGAGAATCCATTGAAAATCTGGTCAAGTATGTTTTATTTGTTCTTGAGTAGACCTTTCTCTTCCTGTCATTGTCTGTCCCTTTAATTAATAAACCACCTTGGGTCTTCTCATTTTTCAGAATGGCATTACACTTGAAATGTGCTACTTGAGATTGTCTGCCTCCTACAGATTACTTTTATAAATACTATTCATTAAAATTTTTATTAATATTGTTTTTATATCAGCTTTGTTTCCAGATATAGCCTTCTTCTTCCACTATCCACTGAGTCATTCCTTGTGTCAAAGAATAAAACAGAAAGAAAAAAGAAGTTAAAAAAATCAGTTTCCTAAAACTGACCAAAGCTTAGGATTATAGTTCTATAGCTGAAAGAAATCTTAGAGACCTTTTAATTCAACCTCCTATTTAGTTTCACAGGCAAGAATTGAACCTAATTCCTCTAACCTTAGAATGAGTTCAGTGCTCTTTCCACTGAATCTGATAATATCTACAGTATTCTACAACCGTGAGCCTATTACTTACTTTTTAGATTTCTATATGCCTTATGTTTATAGGATTGTCTTGATTATTAGTAATATATAGTGGCCCAAGGAATATGAAGCACTAAACTCTTCTCTTACTATGAACCCAGGCTCTGGTAAAAAAACAACAACAACAAAACTTTCTACTAGTGATGTTTTTTTTTGTTTTTGTTTTTTTTTGGGGGGAGGGGAGAGTAAAGAAGGAACAGAGCCAACATGTTTCCTTGAAAAAGAATAGTGAATTGGAATTCAAAGAACCTGAATTCAAATCTTGATTCACTCACAACTTTTATAATCCTGAGTAAGACTTTTAATCTCTTAGGGTGTCAGTTTCCTTATCTTTAAAATAAGAGTATTGGGTTAGATGGCGTAAGGTCCCTACTAGCTCAAAAATCTGGGGTCCTATTTTGCTGTTTAGAATAGGGCAAAAGGAAAAAATATTCAGAATAGAGTTTTCTGGAACCAAAATTGGCTTTTGATTCCTTTTTTTTTTTATAATGGACAAAGGGAAACACTACCCAGTTTTCATGTAGCAAGTTCTGACTTATCCTTCACTTATCCCAAGAGACTTTTGTTGCTTGAGCTAAGGAATTTGGGATGATCAGACACCCTATTCTAGATTAAATTAAAGATCACCTTGTTTTTTCCAGTTTTTCTTACTGTGCCTCTAAAACCTTCCTGATGGCATGTTCTTCATTTCTAATATGTCTGGCCTATGTATAAATAAAATCTGTGTTGAACATTTTTGAAAATATCTATTTTTATAAGCAAAGTAATAAAGCTTTGAGGAAAAAGTGGGGATTACTAAGTGAAATGATCAGTACCAGGAGATCATTGTACATGGCAACAAGAAGATTATACAGTGATCAATTCTGACAGACTTGGCTTTTTTCAATGTTAAGATAATTCAGGCCAGTTTGAATGATCTTGTGATGATGAGAGCCATCTATCCAGAGAGAGGACTGTAGGAACTGAGGGTGTATCCCAACACAGTATTTTCACTCTTTTTGTGGTGGTTTTTTGAATTTTTATTTTCTTTCTCATTTTTTCCTTTTTGATCTGATTTTTCTTGTGCATCAAGATAATTGTATAAATATGTTTGCCTATATTGGATGAACATATTTTTACCATGTTTAACATATATTAGATTACTTGCCATCTGGGGAGGGGGTGGAGATAAGGGAGGAAAAATGGAACACAAAGTTTTTCAAGGGTCAGTGCTGAAAAATTATCCTGACTTATGTTTTGAAAACAAAAAACTTCAATTAAAAAAAGAAAATATAACCTTAAAAAATGGGGATTAAAGAGAAAGTCATCAAGAATAATCTAGAGTAATCAAGAAAAAGGGTTGGGTTTAAATAGAAGGGAGGATGAAGTATTTTTAGTAATTGGCATTAATCACTAAGAAGCTAATTATATGCCAAGGATTTTCACCTATAATATGGGGATCAGGAAAATTTCAAGGTAAAAGAACTTTACTTAACTCCACATTCCAATTATTTCACAGGAGATTTGTTTAATTGGGAAAACCTCTAGCATTTGTGAGCAAATAATTTTCTGTGCTCCTTACTACATAGCATAGCACATCACAGTGACCCTGCAAATTCCTGGTCCTGTGGCAGATTCAATATGCATCCATTTGAACCTATTCTCTCAGTCCCTGCCACTTTTGATAAGTATGCTATTTTGGTACACTATAGAAAATTTCAGACACAAGGATTTCAAGGGTAGCGGAGAGTCTGTTTTATATCTCCATGGGGTAGTTGTGATTTGTTTACTTATTTTGGATAGGAACGCTATCTGAGAATTACTGTCCTATTTTTGTCCCTAGGAACAGTAATGCAGGACGTCAAGGGGTCTGGGTTTTTGAGATTGGGAGTCCTTCCACTGCCAGTGGTGTAGTGCCAGCTGATGGCAGCCTTGGATCTGATGGCGGAGAATATGAAGATGAAGAAGATGAAGACTATGACCTGGTGAGCGTATCCGAGAGGGCTCTGGGCTTGGAAGATGTGAGCACCACAATTGGCCCCTATGATGTCCCTGGGAGGGGTGATGAAGACACATATGATTTGTTAAATCCCATTTCCCCACGTCATGCGAAAACTGAGAGACCACCTCTGGAAGAGCCCATCGTGGTGGATCAGTACCCGGATCCTTCTACTAGGGAAACCAAGTCGCTCCTGTACCCAGCTGAGGGATTTCCCCAGCAGCATCCACAGGTCATAGATGTGGATGAAGTAGAGGAAACAGGGATGGTAAGGTCATTTAACTTGATATGGGTGCATGTTTAAGGACTTTAGTTTGAAAGGGAGAGATTAATGTTTGAGTTACCAATGGTATAAAATGTAGATAATTCTGGTGGAGTTCATAGAATCTAGAATTGGAAGAGATCCAAGTGATCATATAATTTAAATTTTTAATCTTAATCCAAGCATTTAATTTTAGATCCAAGGGTCCCCCAAAAAGTCTGGCTAGATTTCAAGGGGTCTATGAATTGAGATTTTTAAAAAGCACATCTTTATTTTCATTTACCTCTAATTGAAATTTAGCTTTTCTTTCAATTATTTAAAAAATATTCTTTTGAAAAGGGGTCCATAAACTTTACCAGAATATGAAAGGGGACCATGACCAAAAAAAAAAAAAGTTCTGAACCCATGATATAGTCTCCTCATTTGATTGACAAGGAGAGTTAGGTAGAGCAGCAGTGTGTGGTTAAATGTTTTAACAACCAACTCTCCAAAAACCCAAAAAATGTATACACAACATGCTCTTAAGATTAATCTACATAATTAACATATCCTCCATCACTTTCTTAAATCTAAAAAAAATCAGCAAAACTATAAATCAAGCCTTGAATTGCTGATACCTAAGGTGTAAATGCTCAGATGAAAAAACTTAAAAATTGACTTGAGTCTACTTGAACTGGCTTTAACATGCCCCTGTGATAGGACATGGACTTGGAAGAGAGGATGTGGTTTGATAGTTTGTAAAATCTACCATTAGAGAAAAATGATTTAGGTCCATCCTATTTAAATCTATTTTGTTGAATGAAACAAAAATAGATTTAAGTAGGATGGACCTAAGTTTATTATTTCTTTTAAATGATGATAATTCATGACTACATAGTACCATATGAAGAGAGTGCTGTGCATGGTAGCGAAAGGACCTGGGTTTAAATTCTGCTTTAGACATGAGAAGTACGATTCTGCACAAATCATTTGACCACTCAATGCCTCAGTTTTCTCATCTGTAAAAGTAAGATGTTGGGCTCATTGATCTCTAAATTCCCATCTGGCACAAGTCTGTACTCCTATGATCCAAAGTTATACAAAATGCTTTATTCAGGATACTCCCTTAGAAAGTTAAGGCAATTATCTCCATTTTAGAGCTGAAGGACTAAGGTTTGGCTGAAATGATTTGCCTGGAGTTCTGTAGCCAGTCTGTGTCAGATACTAGCTCTTCTGACTTCTAGGGCAAGGTTCTTTGTATTGTCTCACTCTACCTTGCTAGTGATGTTTGCATAGTCTTATCCTATAAAATTATGACAAGGGTTTGAAGAAATTTTATTGTTTCATTTTCATCTACTTATTGTGATTTACTACATGGCCAACAAAGGCAGTCATGTCATATTTTGTGCTTGAACCTCATTTGAAATTCCCAAAGAAAGCAACAGGCAAGACGTGAAGACATGATATTCTGAAGCCGACAGAGGCAGAGAAAGGTGGTGATTTACTCCAGCTCACATAACAGATCAGTGTCAGGATGAGGAAAAGACTGCATTATTTTGCCTCCTGACTGAAAGCTCAAGGCATCAATGCCTCTCCTTTAAACATTTCATCATTGGTGTCTTACATGATACTAAAAGTTCTTAGGAACATGGCAATCTGCCTCTGAAAACTCTGTTTTCAGTTAATCTTCCCCAGATGTTTTGGATGCATTTCCCTAAGATGTACTTATTCACTTGCAGATGTCTAGTTTGATTCTCATTTTTATTTCCTGCTATGTTTCCACCCTATCTAGGTATGTCTGAATTTCTCATTTTTGAAACAATCCTATTTTAAGCAAGACCATCTCCACCTCTTCTAACCTATGGTGGAATATTTTATATTTGTTGAAAGGAGATTTATACTAGTAAAACTGAAAACCAAGATCTGATCTAAAATCAGGTATTACTACCTCTCATGCACCTTCTCAGCTATTTTACTGTTTTCATTAGCAAGTGAAAAATGACTTTACCCCAGCCTTTAATATATTCATGATATTATCTGTGAAGGCTCCCACTGACACACAACTGAGAAACTACTTGAAAGGTTGGGGCACAGTAGGAGATTGGATAATCAATAGCATTTACAAGTGTGTTTGTTCAGTTAAAGGTCTTGATTTCCTTTCTTCCCAGTTCCCTCTTTATTCCCTTATGTCCCTTATGTGACTACATTCCTGGAGGATTAATAGAAATTACATGTGATTAAATTTCTTTTGCTTTTGACTTCATTCATGTGTTAGCTTCTAATTATACACAAGATTGTTATCACAGCCAGAAACTTACCCCCTATTGTGCTCAGATAGACCACATACAAAATTAATTTGCTCTGGATTGTTCAGTTAAATGAGCTCGTTCATAGTTGTGGTAAGAAGGAACCTAAGAGATGAGATCTTTAAATAGGAAGCTTATTTTTTTCCTTTTTCTCTGATCAAAGATTTTTAAACCTGGTATAACTATGTATTGTGTTTGTGAAAAACAGTCGGGAGTACCTTACTTAGGTGCTGACTTCTGATTACTGATTATGGTTGATGATCAAGGCTTCTATGGTGCCTATTGTGAGATGTTGTGGCTATCCCCACCTGTCTGACTCTACCTTTAAATTTATTCTCTTAAATCTGTCATTTTAAAATGGATTTTAAGTGTGGCAGCTTTAATATCAACCCACAGAATGAATTTCTTCTTCAGTGATATTAAGTACCCCGTATAACTGTAGTCCTCAACCTAAGCTTTATTATAAACTAGTAAAGAGCTAAATTCTTTATAGTGTACCAGCAGGTAATATGTAGGGATAAAGAGGAAGGAGTCGTTAGGTTTGCTGAACTTCTTTAAGAAATAAATATCTTTAATCATAAAAATCTTCTAGGTTGACAAAAATTATTGCACTTTAGAATTTGGAGAAAATTTGACAGTATAGGGTAGGTCTTATTTTAAAAGTTATGGTATTTAAAATGGAGAGTTGATCTAGTCAAGAAGTGTGGGATTCAAGAACTGTCTCTGGCACATAGTGAGCAAGTCACTTAGCACCCCAAGCAACTCATTGATAGAGGGATTTTTTTCCCTTGAGAGTTCTTTATGCCAATGAAATCACAAGTTGGGACCACTCTGTGGGCCCCTCCTCAAAAAAATTGTTAATTACATTGTGAATTTCTCAAACTTTCCTATCTTCTTTGGTTATTTGATTAATGGTTCCATTCTCATTTCAGTGAATTCCTATTTTTTAAAATCTATGTCTAATTTTACTTTTTATGATTATGTTTAATCTCTTCTCTAGTAAGCAATTACAAATTCCTCTAAGTTAGAGATTCTTTACCTTTTTTGTTTGTTCAGAGAGACTCATTTTGGCAGTCTGCTAAACCCTATGAACCTCTTCTTAGAATAATATTTATTGCTTCCATTCATAATTGAAAGGAATGTTAAGTTTCAGTTAGAGGTTAGTGAAATAAAGGATGTAATTTTTCCCCATCCAATTCGTAGACTCCCTAAAATCCAGTGTTTAAAACCCCACATTCAGAACCCTATTGTGCTATAAGAAATGACTAAGGTAAGGATTTCAAAAAAAACTTGGGAAGACTTACAAGAATTATTGCAGAATAAAGTAAGCAGAAGTGAGTAGTACACAATAATAGCAATATTTTTGCTATCTACTATGAAAAGATTTACCTACTCTAATCAAGACAATGATCCAAGCCAATTCCAAAGGACTCTTGAAAATGGCATCTACTTCCAGAAAGAAAACTGATGAAATTGAGAACAGATTATTTTGTTTTTCTTGTTTTTTTTTTTTTTGGTGATATGGCCTAATATGGAAAAATGTTTTACATGATTTCACATGTATAATTGATATGTTGCTTGCCTTCTCAATAATTAGGAGTGGGACTAGAGAGAGAGAATTTGGAACTAAAAATTTTTTTTAAAAGGAATGATAAACAAACAAACAAACAAATAAACAAACAAAAAAAACCTATTCTCTAGATGTGGTGTAAGGAAAGAACTCCCAAAGTATAAGCAGAGGTAATACTCACAGAGGCCCTCACTGGAATGTTTTTTTTTTCCTCCCTTTAAACAGTTTTCAGATACAACACTGATTCTCGACAGACTTGTGCCAATAACAGATACCAGTGCTCCATTCATGCACAATGCACAGACTATCCAACTGGTTTTTGTTGTCGCTGTGTTGCTGGTTACACTGGGAATGGTAGACAGTGTGTTGCAGAAGGTAAGTAATTCACTTCCTTTTAATGGATTTGATAGAGAGAATCATAGGATTGGGAGATGGGAGGGAAGGGAATGTTTCTTTTTAAATTGTTGCCGTCACCCAAGAGTCTGGAGACATTTAACACTTAAAAAGAATTTTTTTTGCATTTATTAATAATAGCAAAGATAGTTTTTAACATTCACTGTTGCAAAATCTTGTGTTCCAAAATTTTCTCCCTTTCTCCCACACCCTCCCCTAGACAGCAAATAATCCAATATATGCATTTAATACTTTTAAAAGTGGGATGAAGGGACTCTGAACACAAGAAAGAAGGTTGGTCACCAAATGATGGAACTTTTAATTATGGGACTTCATGAAGTATATCTCCTGAAGAGTGGAAGGGTTGTCATCTGCATTTACTCAGAATCACTGAAATCATAGATCCTTTAAGTATTAAAAAAAAAATCTAAAATATGTCCAAATGATACAAGTGATTTTTGAATCTCCCACTCCATTTACTTTCTTTGGCTTTTGCTAATGGGTTAACTTTAGATCTCTTTATTTTGGTTTGAGTAGGCCCATTTCTTTCTCATACTGCTTTTTTTAACCTTAGGTACTTTGACCCTTAGGGTAGGTAAGCCTAATGCAAAGACATTGGCAGAAATAATGAAATTAGGTAACTCGGGGTTGGAATCATTAATATCTTTTCATTTCCCCTGCTTTCTACCCTTCCTTACCATCCTGTAAACTCAACTGAGTTCTATTTGAATCTGCTAACAAAGCAATATGTTTCACAAATATTGTTTGGTAAACCTAATAAGTTGTTAGATTCTGGGACTGTTTTTAAAAATTGTGTGAATTTATGTTTAACCTTGCTTGCTGTCTGTGGGAAAAGGAAGAGAGAAAAATTTGGAACACAAAGTTTTGCAGGGTGAATGTTGAAAATTATCTTTTGTTTTGAAAAACAAAAAAGTTAATATAAAAAATTAATAATCCTGGGGAAAATTGGATGAAAATAGAAAAAAAAGGAAATAAGAAAAAAAAATAGCATTGTAAATTTAGCAGTCTGTTAAAACATACCTCTTTCTCTAGCTTTACATTTCAGTTCCTTTTGTCAGGTACCCTTAAATCAAAGAAAACAAATCCTGGGAGTATGGAATAGAAGGGGTTCTACACAAAACAGTAGGCTCCTGGATCAACCCCACTAGTATATGACAAGTGACTGATATCTGTGTTAGCTGTGTCTTGCCCCAGAAAGATGTGGTTTGGTTTTTGATTGGCTAATCTTTAGAAATAACACTTCTCGAGGCCCTCATTGGAGTGATTTTTTTTTTTTTTTTTGATAATAAAAAGGCTCCTAATTCATTGTATTGGTCTCAGCCTCCCTAGCTCTCTGAAATACACTGGGAACCCTAGAACCAGCTTAGCATCCTATGGCAGCCAAAATAGCTTCTGTGAACTAGTAGCTTTAAGAGAGGTATCATACCCTAAAAAATAAAGAGGTAGTAGTCCTCCGTATTCTGACAGTAACTGATCCTATCTTTATTCAGCTTTGATAGCAAGATTCTAGGAAGGACATGGAGCAGCAGATTTTCCTGCTTAAGGAAGATTAGAGATCATGTCATATGATGAACTAGAGAAGAGGATACTAAAAGGGACCAAGCTAGATGTCTTTAATTATATGAAGGGCTGTCATATAAAAAAGGGATTCGGCTTGTCTTTCTGGTAGGACTAGGCTGATGTAAAGTAAAACTTCCCAATAATTAGAACTACCTAAAAGTGCAAAGAGCTACCCTGAGATGTGATAGATTCTTCCTCACTGTAAGTCTTCAAATTAAGGCTATATGAGTTTTTGGATATTTTGTGGAAGGGAGGATATCTATTTAGATACAGATTGAACTAGATGACCTCTGTAGTATCTTTGAATTCCATGATTTTGTAAGGAACCCTGACAGTATTTATCCCGGATACAGAAAATTTTTTTTTCAATTTCCTACAATTCATTTCTTTTTAAAAGTTGCAATCTTTCATTTTATATCCCAGTCATTTCTGAATATAAGTATTTGTTTCATTATGACTTTTAATTAAATATATAATTATATTCTCATATTCATTTTTCCACATAAGAGCTTTCTCATAACAAAGAAAAATTAGTTAAATGACCATTAACACACCAATGCAAGAATAGAAAGCTACTAATAAATCTTCAGGAAAAAAAATCAACCTTCTCAATGTTAAAGGTGAAGAAGACTTTTCTGTTTTATAGTAAGTTCAGAAATTAAACCCTCTATAATTTATTTTTAAATTGCATATACACATACACCCACACTTGTGCCAAAATAGTTTTGTGGCTTAAATATTTCTTGGCTTTCCTCTTATTTTTAAAAACTTAATTTTTTGGTTGAAAATTTGACATTTCATTTCCTCACCCTCCCTTTATTAACTTAGCTTGGCTCAACTTTTTATTGTAATTGTTCCTAGAATACATTTTTTTGGTATTAGTCTACTGAATTCATAACATTCTCCAGTGTAATGAAAAATTTATATGAAAAACTATGCCAAGCTCAAAAAAAATACAGGATATTGTCTGCTACTTAGATTTGGAAAACAACTAAATGATTGTGGAGATATAGAATCCGCCTAGGTGTAAATTTAATTATTTTGTGCTTATTTATTCAGTTGTTTCTCTAATAATTTTTCATGAGACAGCTACCATATTCAAGATACAGAATCACAATATTTCAGAGTTGGAAGAGGATTTTAAGATCATTTAGTCCAACCCATACCTGAACTCATATTTTAACAAGTTGCCCATCAATCTTCCATTTGAACATTTCTAACTGCTTCTATTTTAAAAAAATGTTATTTTTTTACAACAATTTAAACAATTTTTTTTACAACAATGTTGTTGTTAAATGTTGTTAAATCATTTTTTATTTCCAAATATATCCCTCTCCCTCCTCTACCTAGTGAGCCAATTAATTTTTGGAACAAAGAATACAAGAGAAGTTAAAAAAATCAGTTTACCAAAACTAATCAACAAGTGAAGAAGATGCATGAAGATATGTGATATTCCACACTCAGAATCTCCAGTCTTTGCAAATAAGAGAATAGTGTTTCTTCATTTCTTTTCTGAGGCTGAGCTTGGTTAACTAATTACACAGAATTCAGTTTTACTCCCCCTCCCACTTTCTGTTTACATTGTTGTAGTTCTTGTGCATTTTGTTTTCTTGGCTATGATCATTTCACTTTACATTAGTTCATATTAATCTCATGTTTCTCTGAATTCTTATCATCTGTCATTTCTCACAGTTTAGCTAGCCATTAAATTCATGCACTAAAATTTGTTTATCTATTACTAAATCTGGACATTTGAACAGTATTTGGCCCCAGGGCACAGAAAATACTCTGCAAAATAAATACAACTTGGGTTGTCTATATTCCTTTTGCCTAGAGACCTTATTTGAATCAGGCCTTTTCCAAGATGATTGCTTTCTTAATCCTAATAGAAATCCTAATCTGTATTGAGTTTACCAGAAATAGCAATCACATCTCTAGCAGGTTGGAACATTTGTGGGAAAAATGGGAGCTTTGGAGGATAGGTCTAACTGTTTAGAGTCATTTAGAGATTAACTTATCCAGGGAAAATTAAATTTGTCATATTTCATTGTGTCAGACCACAGAATTCTTTGAATCCAGGACCAAGACAGAGAATCAAACGGAATGGAATGAACAGAAACACATTTAAGGACTTTTTGTGTGCCAAGAACTCTGTTGTATTCTGGGCACATAGATAGGAAATCAAGACAGCCCCTGCTCATAAAGGGGTAGACAATACATATAGAATAATCCAGCTATAGGATGTGTGGACAGTCCAAGTCATCCCGAGGGTGCAGTCACAGGACTGATGGCAAGGTCCAGAGATCTTTGGGGTGCACTCTTGGGAAGGGGGAGCAGGAAGAATGGGGTTCCAGTGCCAGGACTCTGGGGTTATTTCTGAGAGGGCAAGGCTCCATCTGGGGACATCTTAGGATGAACGGATCCTCTTCCATTCAGAAGTAATGATGGATTAGGTAATATTCTTGTATCACAGGCTTTCCACTAATTTTCTGGATGACAGTGATAAATTTTGTTGTTGTTGTTGTTCAGAGACTTATTATACGTGTGTTCCAAACTACCAACTGTGCTGTACACAAAGGAATTTCCCTGATCTCATAATAAATAAAGCCCCAATTGCATAATGATGTTTTATATCATAGTTTTCATTTTGTTATCAACTTTTTCTTAAATTTAGTCCTGGAAAAGGACAAACTTCTTAGCTTATCCTAATGTAATACATTCTGGGACTGCTATCCTGGTTTGGGTTTTCCAAAAACAAGAACTTATGATAACAGATATAGTTTAACTTCCTTTTCTCCCCTCCCCTTTTTTTGAAACTACCTTGAAATGAAAATCTATGTGACCTGTGGGTTGGTTGTTTTTTTTTTTTTTTAATCTTTTGTTCTCTGCCAATAGGTTCCCCCCAACGAGTTAATGGTAAAGTTCGAGGAAGGATCTTTGTAGGGAACAGCCAAACTCCCATTGTCTTTGAGAATACCGACCTCCATTCTTACGTTGTGATGAATCATGGGAGATCCTACACAGCCATCAGCACCATTCCCGAGTCTCTGGGCTATTCTTTGGTACCTCTGGCTCCGGTGGGAGGGATCATTGGATGGATGTTTGCCGTGGAGCAGGAAGGATTCAAGAATGGATTCAGCATCACTGGTAATTTCCTTATATCATTATCTATGGATCAGCTGGCCTTTTTCTAGAGTGCTTGTAGAGGGTGGAGATAGGGTTGGATAGTGGAACACCATCCCTGTAGAGCTGGTGAGAAACATTTTGAGGATCATTTTGGTATTTGTAGGCAGACCTTAGTAAGTGCATTCTTTATAATAGTATGAAGGCCAACAGTGCACTTAATTTTCAGTGAGGAATGCTGACTGTGTCTTGATCTAGAGGTAGAGTAACTGGTAATTTGAAATTCTTTGGCAATACAAGTGATTGCCATCAGTGCTTACATAATAACATAATCCTCAGCCTGAACTCATATAGACTGCCACATTTTGTAGGCTATTAGGTCTCAGGTTCAAAACTTAAGAGGCATTTACATATATGTAAAGAGGGAAAACAAATATTTATCCTTTTTTGGATCTTTTTTTTTTAATCTCTGGACTTGTTTCCTTAGATTCAAAATGAGCAGATTGGCCTAAATGATCTCTAAAGTTTTTTCTAGCTCTAGATCTTATGTTCAAAAGAAGATAACTTAGCAGTAGCTGATTCTTGACTTTGTGAATAAAGAAAGCTCTTTTATAACTAAGTCATTGTCTTTCAAAATCTCCATTAATCATTCAAAGCATAGAGAATTGTATGTACACAGAGCTTCTGCTTGTTCCCTCCCAGATGAATGTAAATGGGTAAATCCCACATAAATTCAAAAACTTGTCTTCAAGTCTCCTCCAACTTTAAGTGCTCAATGCTCCCTAGTTATTTTTTCCTTTCCCCTTTCTACCTACCAAAACAATAAAGTATTGGAAATCAACCTATAGATGTATCAATTAGATGATTGTCAAATAGATTATTTTCACTGTTTTACCTCAACTAGCATGTGTATGTTGTGTTTTCATCTCTAATTGTGGAATAAAAAACTTCTCTTCTTGCTTTCTTTCCTATCTATGCAAAAAAGTCAGATTCTTCCCTCCTCTCACATTATCCCAGTAACTCTCCTTTCCCTCCTTCCCTTTTATTCTGCTCTTAAACTCCAAGTTACATACATCATGTTTTCTACCATTTCTGTCATTATTTTAGTTTCTACTTAATAATACTTTCCTATTGGAACCTCCTGGGATACTTCCTTACACTACCTGGATTCCATTTCCCCTCGTACCAATATTTCTTATGAAGAAATAGATAATTGAAACTTATCCTGGTTGTTAATGGAGCAATTCTTGAAGGTAGAATTAAAATTCTTCCTCTACTTCATTATGTCTGCTGAGTCTTCACTTCCCATAAATATTTATAAATTAATTAGGACAGTGTCTTGAAATATAGTGCATCTTTCTTAAACATCCTCCTTAGTTATTATCACAGATGTTCATTTAATAAACATTTATTAAGTGCTTGCTGTGTACATTTCATTTCAGGATACAAATGAAACAGAAAACAGGATTTTCCTCCTTAGATTGTTTATAATCTAGGAAGCAAGACATACCAAAGCAACCAGAGAATATAAACAAATTAAAGATAACATTACATTACTTCATTAACTGTGACAATGATTTTGAGGGGTCACTATGTGTTTTTTAAAATGGGTGGTCCAACCATTAAGATATTCTAATTTCTAAATGTTAACATAATCTTTTCCAAGCTTAATCATAGTCCAAGAGCTATTTGATGATCTTATAACAGTTTAACAGTAGGAAATGATATTTGCGTTGTTTTTTAAGGTTTACATGGATTTTTATGTATATTATTTCATTGGAATTTCACAAGAGCCATGTGAGACAGTTACTACAAATTTTACTATCTCCATTTTTCAGATAAGAAAACTGAGGAATCATAGATTTTAGAATTTGGAAGGGGACCTCATAGGTCATTTAATCTACCCCCTCATTTTACAAATGAGGAAACTGAGACCCAGAGAGATTAAGTGGCTTATTGTAAATAATAGATGTAAGTAGCAGTCAGAATTTGAACTCAGACCCTCTAATTTCAAAGGGAAAGCTGTACTGCTTTAATGAAATTCTTAGTGTTTGGTGGCACAGGATGAAAATTTGAATTCTCACTTCTCAAGAAAACTAGATATTTTTACCTCTTTGGGGTGATCAGAGTACACAGCCTTATATGTTTTCTTTGTAGTCAAAGGTATAGCATGTCTATCATGAAGTCCAAACTGTATCCCTTTTCAAATGACTTTTGATGATTGTAAAATGTTTCAGGGTAAACACAGAAACCTGAAATTGAGTCTTTACTTGTGTTTTTCCAACATAATATTTTGGAGAATGATTTTGTTACCCTGTTTTAAGCTAGTCTCCCCAGCTTCTCTGTCTTCTTCCCAAATGTCCAGCATATCAAGGGGTTGAGATATCATTTCAACTCAAATTTTTAGCCTCAACTAAGGCTAAATCATTCAGATTTAGTCTCTTTTTAATAGTTAAATGTCAATCAGCTTTTATTTCAAACATGTTATTGATTTTATTTTTTAGATTACTTATGACAATCATCTTTTATTGGAAATGTGTCATTGATTTTATTTTTTAGATAACTTTTCTTCCTACAGACTACACTTCTACAAAGCTCTCCCTTGAAACAAAGAAATACTTTCAAGCAAGGCAAATTGATATGTTGACCATGCTTGACAATATACAACTTATTCCATATTAGTCGTTCAGCATCTCCCTGCTGAGAGGAGGGAAGCATCCAGTCCTCAAAGGTCAAGATTTCAATCATCCTGTCTCATCCCATTATTCTTTCTGTGCTGACCCCTCTGCCTCAAGCAGTTCTGCATTTCAAAATTAAATATACCACCATCATATGACTTTAGTTTGCAGGCAGACATTAAACAGAATTTGTTTTATCTGAAGACATTTTTGGTTTGAAGAAGAACCTACAAATTAGGAATAGCAAAAGTACTTATAAGATGCCACGTTGTATGTGTGTTGGCTCTACCCTTGTGGCTTCCAAATTTCACAACTTCCTTTGAGTTTGAGTCACTGTATAGACAGAACATGATGTTTTGTATTATATTATAACTAAGAAATTATGCACTAAAATTTTAATCTAGCTCTATGTAGTTCTGCATATTTGAATGCTCTAAGAACTGCATCTGAGGCAAAGTTTAACACACGAGAGGCAATAACTTTAGGATCTGAATAGATTTAAGGAGAAGATAGCTTGTATACTCCCATCCATGGACTTTTTTGCCAGTTAAATTTGGTAGACTAAGAGAGTCTTTTATATTCACTAACAATATTTACTCACTCTTATATTTCTCTTCTCATTACTTCTCATCCTTCTCTATAGCCCCTGGACCTCAGCCTTATAGTTGGAGCTTAGGTAACAATATAATGGGATTAGACAAATGTGGGAAAGACAAAGAGAGGAGTAGATAGGGAAATACTAATTTTAGTTTATTTTAAATTAACGTCACTCTCATATCTGAAGGGAAACTCTTCACCACCTCCTCCACCTCAACTCCAGATTGAATTCTCTTTGAAACAAAGAAAAACATTAGGACAAAAATATTATATACAGCAACCGCAGCTGATGATAAATTCCTCCTTTTCTCTAATAGTTCCCTGCCTCTTTTCCAGGAGGAGGAAGATATGAGAAATTCATTTTTCATGAATGGATGTTTCATTCTCCTTCCATCAAGGAATGTGATGTGGCTGGACCACTTTCAGGAGTAGTATGCTTTTTAGGAAAGTTCTGATAGTGGTGGTAGATTGTACTAAGCCATTATCTTGCTTTATCAGCTTCTGCTGATTATGCATTAACATGCTTTTTGTAAAATCACTACAGGGCAGGCACCCAGTGGCCATGTAGCAGAAGGCCAATTGGCTCTAGGAGAGTTAAACTCATGATTCCTGTCACTTTTACATGTGGTCTCTGACCAAATTAAAGAAGGAGCCAACATAGACTCTTTTTTATTTTTAATTCCACAGCATATTAAACATCTATTAGAAGTGCTAATGGACAAGATATGATAATAGTTCAAATTTCTATAATGTTTTAAGGTTTGTAAAATGTTTTACATATGCTGTCTTATTTGATCCCAGAACAATCCTGGGAGGAAGGCGTTACCATGATGTATTTTTTTTAACAAATGAGAAAACTAATTCATATAAGAGTCCAAGTGAGTTGCCTTAGATCACAAAGCCTTTAAGTGCAACACAGACTTTTATAAATATATCAAAGTCTGATTTTCCTTAAGCAGCAAGAGAATTGTGTAAATATGTTTACATATGTTTGATTTAACATATATTTTGACATGTATAACATATATTGGATCACTTGCCATCTGGGGAGGAGGTGGGGGAAAGGAGGGGAAAATCTGAAACAGAAGGCTATGCAAGGATCATGTTGAAAAAATTATCCGTGCATTTGTTTTGAAAATAAAAAGCTTTAATAAAAATAAAATATATTCAAGGAAAGTTCAAACCTCCCAGAAGATCACAAAGCCATTAAGTGCAACACAAACTTTTATAAATATATTCAAGGAAAGTTCAAACCTCCTAGAGGCTCAATGTGATAACTTTTTTGTTTGTTTTTTGAAGTTAAGCATGAGTTTATTGCTGCCCCAGTATTGGGACCCACAAGCTGATTACTCTACATTAATCATACTGACTTGATTTTGCAGGAGGAGAGTTCACCCGTCAAGCTGAAGTGACTTTTGTTGGGTACCCGGACAAGTTGGTTATAAAACAGAAATTCAATGGCATTGATGAACATGGCCACTTGACCATCACTACAGAACTGGATGGACGTGTCCCTGAGATCCCATTTGGCTCCACTGTCCAGATAGAACCTTACACTGAGCTCTACCATTATGCCAACTCTGGTGAGTCTATGTTTCTAAATGCAGTAATCTGTGAACTATACACTACTTAATTGAAAATCACACTTATCCTCAATTCAATACAGGTTTATTAAGTACTGCTATGGGGAGAGAAAGCTATAATTCATACCCTAGTAAGGGAAATAATATAGAGGTAAAATTATCTTAACTATTAGAATTCAAGCACCTAGGCAAAGTAATCCTAGAAAACAATAATGTACTTTAAAAAATAGGAGAAAGAAGAAATATGTAGAGGCAAAAATATCAATCTTTATAAAGGAAAAGTAGTTTTATTTTTCCTATTCTAATCTTTCAGCTGCAAGGATTATAAGCAGAAAGTGTTTGGTCTGCTAAAGTAAATCTTAGGATATCATTCCTCAAATCTCCTTCAAGATTTCCTTTCTTGCTGTTAATACTTGTTATCTCTCTTCCTTTTACAGTTATCACATCTTCTTCCACCCGGGAGTATAAAGTGACTGAACCTGCTCAAGATGGTATCAGTTCTACAAAGACCTATACTTATCAATGGAGGCAGACCATTACCTTCCAGGAATGCACTCATGAGCAACAGTCTCTTCCTCCCACCCAGCAACTTTCTGTGGATAGTGTATTTGTCTTATACAATACGGATGAGAAGATCTTGAGATATGCTTTGAGTAATTCAATTGGTCCTATTGGGGGTATGTAAAGCAGTAGTTTTATTTGTTTGTGTGTGTGTTTTAAATTCATGCTTTGATTTTCCATACCCTTTCTTTGACTCTCAGTGTCTAGCATGAGTTTGCAAGGTGGAGTGAGGAGGGGAAGAATGTGCAAATGCATCCTTTGGCCCAAAGACTAAAATATAGTGCTTAACCTAAAATGTGGGTCACCGTTATCCTGTCCCATATCTAAGAGATATTTATGTGCTGTCTTAAGCAGAAATGAAGAGCTCATGTAGAACTTACCATCCTTCTTTTTCAAAGTCAAGAATAAAGCCAAAGGCATTCCACTGAGTGCTTAGACTTAGAAAATTAATTTCAACATCTCTGCCTTTTCAGATGGCTCCCCTGACTCCTCTCAGAATCCTTGCTACACGGGTACCCATGGTTGTGACACAAATGCAGCGTGCCGCCCAGGTCCAGGAAGTCAATTTGTTTGCGAGTGTTCCATTGGCTTCCGAGGAGATGGACAGATTTGCTATGGTATGGCTACTAATCCTGAGTTGGGAAGAGTTGGGAGAGGAAGTTAAAAACCCATTCACACAGGATCAAAACCATTTTACCACTTCTCACTAATTATGCTTTTTTAATTATTTTTGAGTTCAGGGTCCATTAGCTTTTTCCTACATTTTAGCAGAGACCACTAGTTCATGACTCAGAAGTGTCATGAATTTATTATGTCTTTTAGAACACACCATCATTGTTCCTAAATGCTAGGATTGTTTATGGGAACTAGGACTCAGGGCCACAGAATCCCTTAAGCCAGATACAGAGGCTCCTTCACTTTGGGTACAGAATACCTCTAAGGATTTGTGTTCATATGCCCTTTCTCCCTCACAATCATTCCTTAATGTTGTACTCCCAAGAATTCATATTTGGACAATTTGCCTCTTCCCCTCCCACTGACTCCTTAAGAATTTACTATATGATGAGGACCCTGTTAAGTGTTGGGATACAAATATTGGCAAAAAGTAAGACAACCCCTGTCTTCGAAGAGCTTACGTTCTAATAGTTGAAGATAACATGAAAAAGGAAGCTGAAAAGTATATAGAGAGGTAAAGGTGAGAATGAAGGTTCCTGATGTGGTAGGAAATAGTTTTAACATCCAGAAAATAAGGAGAAGGGCTGGAAAGGAAATGAAGGCTGGCTAGCCTGGACCCCCCATGAAATGGAAGCCCTAGGAGAAGCAAGTCTTGTGGAGAAATATTCCAGGGGAAGAAAGTTCCAAGTAATAGCCAAGGAAATTAAAATTTTCAGGATAAGAAGACCTTAGGGGACTGTTCCCTGTTCTGTTTTTTCTCCCTCCCTCGCTTTCCTTTCTTCTCTACCCCTTATCCCCATCTCTCTTTAAGACCTGCTGCCTACCGTCCCCCATTATTCTCAACTTTTATGAATGGGAAAAGTACCTCAAGAATCTCTAAACATGAGTGGTTCTAAATTTGAGAATCATCTATTATATTTTGCCTGGCACAGTGTTTGAAGAAAGCAGAAAAGCAGGTAAATCCAAATCAGATAATACCCCAGTAGAAATGCTTGGATTTGTCAGGGATAAATTAAATGAATCAATTAAACAAAATGCATATGAGAGGGACGATTGGGTTCAGAGATTTAAAACTGGAAAGGACATTAGAGTTTATCTAGTCTAGTCTCTTTATCTTATGGAGGAGGACACCAAAGGCCAAGGATGTTCATTGATAGGACCCAAATCACAGAGGTGACTTAATACTAAATACCAAAGGTACATCCAGAGTTGCTGCTCTTCCCACTGTACCATGTTGTCTCATGGTAGCCTTTATTAATGGGCTTTTGTCAGACATCAACTTTGATGAATACAATTTATAGTGTAGTTGGTGAAATGATAACCATCCAATAGCAATAAATCAAAAAGTTAAAAACATATGGAAGTTGCTGACATCTCTTCCAGGGGCACATTTCCCCTATAATTCCCCATTTATACTTTCCAAACTACACTCAGATGTGTTTTGCCTTTCTGCCAGATGATTTCACCTTCAAAGAGCCAAATTATAAGTTAATATCACATAACATTGGATTTCATCTATTATTCATACCTTAAGTTATAGATGATTTGATTTTCAAGTAAAAAGTTCCTGCCCTGTGACATCAATATGCAAGAGACAGTCAGTAATCTTAAAATTTCATTTAAAAGAAAATATCATTTTCATCAATTGCCATCTTGAAAAAATTTTTCTTGAGGTTATTATCTAGGAAGGCATGAACAAACTTTGTCTTTTGTCTTGTCATTATTTTCTCATTCTGGTTTGTTAACAGTGTGGAATGTTATTATTATTTTCTTATTCAAGCTATTCATTGTTCTGAACTACCAAATCATGCCTCAGAGTGTCAGTGACTTATGTCAATAAGGCCTTTAATCTGAAATTTCATTAAGCAAATCACTTCATGTATTATTCCAACATAATACAGGGAGAATGGGGGAAATAGCATTGAAAGTGAATTAAATCTTTCCTGTCTGACTGGATGTGCTTATTGAATTCCAAGCCTACAGCGATACTCTAATACAATAAAATCTGATGAGCAAAGTGGGATTGCCTTTGATCAGTCATCAGATGGGCATTCTATGGTTCGAATTGCCTAATAAGTTTAATCGTCCAAGTTCTGCTACTTGACAGAGTACATCTGTGTGTTTCTTCAGAGGTTAGGAATTTCTGAAAATGGCACAGTGTTCGCAGAATGTATGGCACTGGACAAGGCACTTGTGTATTTTATAGACTGAGCCCCAGTCCTAAAGTAGTTTATAATTTCATAATGATGAAAATTTGAGGACAAAAATAGATAAGCATATAATGGATAAAATATGGGAAAAGCAAATATACTAAAGTAAAAATAAAAACAGGAATAATAATAATTAGCATTTATATAGTGCTTTAGGGGTTGCAAAATGCTTTGCAAATATTATCTCATTTTATCCTCACAACAATCTCTCATGTTTTACATGTGGAAAATGAGACAGTTGAAATGAGTTGCCCAAAATCACACAGCTAGTAAGTATCTGAGGCTATGTTTCAACTCAAGTCTTCCTAAATCTAGGTACATGCTTATAAGAGTAAATGTGTAGGTCAGTGATTTTATTGAAGGTTGAAGAGTGATGGTTATGACAATGAAGAAAGGAAACATGCATTTATTAAGTGCTTACTATTTGCAGTTACTGTGCTAAGCACTGGGGAATCGAATGCAAATAAAAAGAAAGATAATCCATGCACTCAAAAAACTTACATTTTAAAAGGAAACTGAAATGTTGGCGGGAGTGGGTACAGGGTGGGAAATTAAATGTGATGGGAAGGCATGATTTTGAAGTCCAGAAAATCAAGAACAAAGCTTGGAAGGAATGAAGGCAGGCTGGCCTGAGTTCCAGAAGAGACTCAATCAATGAAAGAAGACAGGTGGCTCTTGAACAGTGGATTCCAGAGTAAGTAGGACACAAGTAATGGGATGTTACAGAGTGAGAAGGCCTTTTGTGGTAAAGTAAATTCAGTGCTGAGATAGTAATAGGATGCTGATTTCAAAGTTCAGAAAAAGAATGAAGGGAGATTGACTTGGGCCCTTCACAAAATAAAAAGTGCAGAATTAACAGGGGGAATATTTTCCTGGAGAAGAAAGGATGTCTGAGAACTTAATTTTATGATCTGTAAGTGTATACAATAATATGTAAGTGACAGTTATTTCTTCTCTGCCTTCATTGAGGAAAAAAAAAGAAAAAGATAATGATTCAAACTGAAAAAGGTCAAATTTTAATTAGTCCATTATCAATACCTCATGTTATGAGGATTATTAAAGCTTGTATCAATGGAGCAAAAGCTCTGTAACAGACTATGTCTACTTTTTGAAAATCAGTCTAGATAAGTATCAAGAAGCTCATTCCTAGTTGGCAGTTACTAGCCACTAGATGATGAATTTTTTTTGCCTATGGTAATTCAGGAAAAAAAGTTAGAAATGACCTTTGAAGTTCAGTGTGACTCTTCTGTTTCTGTAATGTCAATTGAAGAATGGGAGAAAAGGGGACAAAGAGTGCTAAGATTCACCCTTCATAAACATTAACTTCCTTGTTGATATGATAAATGTAAGATTCTCATCCCCTGACTAACAAGTGGACATATTCATGGAAAGAATGGAAACACCAATCTTAATGTTCTTGCTGTAAATGAAATCAGAAGATAAAAGGAAGTTGCAGCTAAAAGAAAAATAGCTTATAGATTATACCTGAAGAAGCAAATGAAGAAATAAATAGAACCGGTTTTAGCATACCTCTAAAGGCAACAAGAAGCAACGTGTGGTAAATGTCTTCTAGGATTGCATTACTTGTGATAAATATTTTTTAAAGTTATTATGAAATAATGATAGCTTATTAATAATATTGGTGGCAATATTGCAATGTTGACTACCTAGGCATATTATTTAAAAAAATGAACCTGATTATATTTTGATAAGAAATAACTGGTTTTGCAGATGGAAGTGATTTCTTAATCACCAGTTCTGTGTGGTGTCAGACTATTTGTTGAAACATTTAACAAAATCAATACAAATTTGGAAGAAAAACTAAAACATGAGAAGGCGTTATGTGAGACTGAAATAAATTCAACTTGACCTATTTGAATAAGGTGATGATGGTGAAAAGTAGGAAATGGATAAAAGACTTTTGAGGATATTAAAACAGACCAAAGAAAATGAAATACCAAAAGAAGCTAGAAACTACATCAGATAGCATGATGTCTATTGTTAATTTTTAAAAATGCATTGAGATTGGTACAGGAAAATGTTGCCTTAAAGCAAGGGTTTCTAATATTTAACAAGTGCACCAGATTGAGTAGTGAAGAAATCCAAAGAGAAAATATAGCAAATCTTTTTTTTCAGCCCAGGAAGCAGGAACAGAAGTCAAATAGCTGTTGTGTCTGTCTTGATCCAAGAGCTGTATTGTGGATCTAGCATGGCCTTAGGAGTGGATCTGTAGCTAAGCACAGGATTAATCTGTCTTCAAAAGTAAGAAGTGACTATAGATCCTGTATAGATTGGGCCTGATTGCAATGAAGTAGAAATAAAAGCTAGCCTGCATCTATAGCTCAAAAATCTCAGCTCAAAAGAGTAGTTATACTTCATGTTGCATCAGAACACTCAGGCATCACTGAAAAATTGCACATCTCTAACCAAAGCTGCTCCTGTGATCTTTAAAGAACACAGGACTAAATGCCTAAAGAAAATAGTAGCACAATTCCAAAAAATACAAAACAGTACTTAACAAGCTGCTGATATTCCCTCCAAAATTGTACAGAATCTAGATTTAATACAAAGCTGCATTTTAGGAACTGAAGTTTGAATAATGAGAGAGAGAAAGGGGGAAATGAGAGGGAGAAAGGAGAGAGAGAAAGAAAAAAAGAGAGAGGGAGAGAGAGAAATATTGAGAATCTTATGATGAGGAGCTATTATGATAGCAGAATGCCCAAGACTCAAACTCAGAAGAATGATCTCCAAAATACCAATAAGCAATGCCTCAAAGAACACACCTTGGCTATAAGGTCAACTGGGATTCTTGGAAGAAATGAAGCAAGATTTTAAATGTGTGTATGTGTGTGTGCTGTAATATATATATTTGGGTAAATAGATAGAAGAAAGAATTGAAAAAGAAATGAGAGTTATGGAGTTAAGTCTTAGAAAGAGGATTAATAGCTTAATACTAAAGATACAAAACCTTACCCCCAACAAACAGCTTTCCCTCTCTAAAAATGAACTAAATAGAAATTAATGGTTCTATGAGACAAAAATAAATACTAAAACAAGGTTAAAAAAAACTTAAAAGAAAAAGAAATTGTAAGCTATCGTATATAAAACATAACTAATAGAAAAGAGATCAAGGAGAGATAATTGTAAAATCACGGAATTATTTGAAAGTCATGACCCCCAAAAGAGAGCCCATATATCATACCTCAAGAAATCATGACAGAAAATTACACAATCTATTGGAATCAATGAGCAAAATGAAAATAGAAAAAAATCACCAGTCACCTCATGATAGAAACCTCTCAAATTAGAATGTCTAAGAATATCATAACCAAAATACAAAAGCTTCCAAAACAAAGATGATATTATAAATAATCAAAAAGAAAGAATTCAGATATGAAGGGGTCATTGTCAAGATTTATCAGCTACTACAATATAAGGAATGGAAAGCTTGAAATATGATGTTCCCAAAAGCAAAAGATAGAGGTGTACAATCAAGAATATTTTACCCAGCAAAAATGAGTATAATTCTACAGGATAAAAAAATTGCAGATGAAATAAAGGAATTCCAAGCATGCTTGATGAAAAGATCAGAACTGAGTAGAGATTTAAAATACAAAAACAGGAATCAGTGGAAATTTTTAGATAGTAGATTGGTTTGCCATTTTCTTCTTTAGTTCATTGTTACAAATGAGAAAAGAGAAAACAGTTAAGTAAATTACTCAGGATCACATTGTTACTAAGTGTCTAAGGACATTTCTAAACTAGGGAAGATGAGTCTTCCTGATTTCAAGCTCGGTACTCTATTCATTGCACTACCTTGCTGTTCCCAAATAAATACAAATGAGCAAACAGGACTATATAAGAATGAAATGTTTATATTCTAATAGAAGAAACTGATATGCGTGAGTTCCCCCAAACTCTACTTTTATCATGGGTATAAAGGGCTCCAAAATAAACAAAGGGCTTTTGCAGTGATGTAGGGCAGGTAGGTGGAACATTAGATAGAATACCGGGCCTGAAGACAGAAAAACCCATTTTCTTGAGTTCAATTCTAGTCTCAAACATTTGCTAGTTGTGAAACTCTGGGCAAGTCACTTTAACCTTATTTGCCTCACTTCCTTATCCATAAAATAAGCTGGAGAAAAAAAATGGCAAATCAATCTATGATCTTTGTGAAGAAAACCCCAGAAAAAGTCAGGAAGAGTTGCATGTGATTGAACAACAAATTAAACATTGAAAGCACAATTAATTTCAGTATTATATAAACTGTTTATAAAAAAAGGGGGGGAGAGATACTCCTAAATTCCTTCTCTGATATAAATATAAATATGAAACCTCAACCAGAAAGAACCAAAAGAATGTAAATTATAGACCACTGATGCAAAAAAAAATTAAGTAAAGTATTAGCAAAGACACTGCAGCAATGTGTTACAAAGATTATATGCTATTACCAGGTTGAATTTATGCCAGTAATGCAGAGTTGGTTCAATAATGTGAAAATTCTAAGCTATGCTATCATAATAATAAGAAAAAAACATGTGGTTATATCAATAAATGTAGTTTTTGTCCAAATATGCCAATTTCTATTAAATTGCTAAAAAAAATTAGAAATACATGAATCTTTCTTTAATACGACAAGCTATATTTAATTTAAAATTAAGAACCAAAAATATGTGTAATGGGGTTAAAGTTGAGACTTTTTCTATAAGATCAGGAATAAGATTGAAATGACCATTATCTCTACTATTTGATATAGTGTTAGAAATTCTGGATATATTAATAAGAAGAAAAAGGGGAAAAGGAAATAGAGGGGGAAAGGACACAAAATAATTGTTTTTTTGCAAATCATTGGATGGTTTACTTAGGAAAACTTAGACAATCAACTAAATTTAATTTGAACAATAAAGTCATTATAGGATATAAGATAAATGCAAATAAATTATTAGCATTTTTGTAAATTGCCAAGAAAACTAACAGAAAGTGATGATAAGAAATTCCTTTTAAAAGAACTATAGGAAGTATAAAATACCTTCTAATATTAAGGAGTGCCTATCATTTGGAAAATCTTGAAAAATAATAGTTCATTTTAGTGGATTGGAATGCTATTGAGTTATAAGAAATGAGAAAATGGATGGTATCAGAGAAACCTATGAAGATTTGAATGAAGTGATGCATAGTGGGGTAAACAAAAGCAGGACAATTTATGAAATAATAATGTTGTAAAGACAAATAGCTTTAAAGGATTTAAGAACTCTAATCGATTTAATAATTAGCATAAGAACCAATGATGTAGATACTATATTTACCTTTTGACAAATGGAAGATGCACTTAAGACTCAGAATTCAGTCATACTTACTTTTTTTGTTGTTGTATCCAATGCAAGAATCTGTTTCATTTTAATGTATATTTGTTGTAAAACTTTCATTTTTCTTTTTTTTTTTTTTAAAACTCAGTCTGGGGAGATGGGAGACAAAGATACATGCTAATTGAAAAACAAAATTAAATTTTTAAAAGAATTATACTATAGAAGCTGAAAGGAAATGATCTAGTCATATAATGAGAGGAATAGATAATTGATAACATATCATGTTTGATTGGTATTCATTCACTGTTGAATCATTTTGAAGATAAGATACCAACAAGAATCCTAAAGGAGAAGGAAAGGAAGGTAGAAGAGTATTATGCCTTGTTCATTTTAAATCAATAAATATTAATTAAATGCTTAATCCAAGAAGAATATTATGGTAGGTACAAAAGAAGATACAAAGATATAACATGCAAAATGAGTTACTGCATGGGTTCAAGGAAGGAACAGATGGGTGGTACATCAATAGGCAAATATGAAGAGGAAAAATATTCTAGGAATAGGGAATCCCATGAGCAAAATGATAAAAATGATAAAGTGCAGGTCATGTTCACCTATTCTGTGAAGTAGGTAGGACAAATAACTGGCATCATTTGCATAGTGCTTTAAGGTTTGTAAAACACTTAAATATTATCTCATTTTGTCTTCACAATAATCCTAGGAAATAGGTACTATTATTCTCCCCATTTATAAATGAAGAAACTGAGGCAGGCAGTAGTAAAATGCTTGCCTGGGTCACACAGCTAATGAGCATTTGAGACTAGATTTGAATTTGGGTATTATCCAGTTTTCTATCCTCTGTATCATCTAGCTGTCTCATTTTACCTCATTTTTAAAAAGTAGAGTAAACTAAGATCAGACATTGATTTGTCTGAATTTACATAGTTGGTGGAAGCAGCAGTATTTGAACTTTTTTTTCTGTGTTCTGTACAAAAGGTTCAGAGAGACATCTGGGACTGGAATTTTCTCCAAGCTTTAGTGCAATAGAAAGTAGAAGCCCCAAATGAATTCCAGCCTCTGTGTCTAGCAGCAGAGTCAGCAGCTGGTGCCCTAGACCTGGTTATGAAATCCAAATTTGTGGAGCATCATTGTTAAGATAGAACTTCTAGTGAGAATTATGTTTTTGGAGCAAGTTTGTTTTGTGACCCTCCAACTATGCACAACACATTCCTTTTGTCTCAGATGGTGTATTTTAAATATTTCACAGGATTCTGGTTCTCAGTGTATACTTTACAGAGTAAAACAATTTGGCTTGGACTTTTGCCTCATTGTGAAATACTTTATAGGGCTGATGAAGCAAAAAATACCACATACAGATTTGTGTGGGGTCTTCTTGCCTTGTGTAGCATCTATTGTACTCAGATACACTCATCTGACAAATAAAACAACTGTTGCCTATTGCTGCTTGATCATAGGAATTGTTATTTTTCTTCCAAATAGCAAAAGCCCACTTTAAGGTATTTGAAAAGTTAGAACTTACTCAGCCAGTAGTTTTGCCAATTGACCTGAGATTATTAGAGAGACCAGAGTCATTGATATGTTTCCAGTTGTTTAAATCTGAGTTTATTTGTATGAAAAGTGTTTTGTAATTGCGTTCATATAGTTCCTGGGTTTGTCTTAACAGGTACACTCTTTTAAGTATTTTATATTGTTTACAAAACAATTTTTCAACCCTAGAGAACCTAGAATATTAGCAGAAAATGTCTGTTGCACTGAGGCAAGAGTGAAATGTAGTCCAGTACAAGCTATACCAGTGTAGACAGGGCCCCAGCAAACCAATAGCAGGCTATTGAGTGATTGAATCAGTGGTAGCAATAGTGGCTTGCAGAGCTCTTAGCCCACAGTTGGTGAAGGGGGGGACAACTTGTCAGAAAAAGATTACTGGAGTCCCTTTGTTAGCACTGGGGGAAAGACTATGTTTTATTTCTTATATTTGGATCCAGATTGCAATTGTGGGTTATAGTCCCAGACACCATAGCTTGCAGCAACAGGGGAATGGTGCTCTGGTCACAGTTCTAGGGTGGAAAAGTAATCTTGTGTACTCACAAATTGGAGCACAGTCTAGGAGAGCAGTGGCCACATTTCTTAGATCATACCATCTTTGAAGAAGTCAAAACTTCTAGCCCCCAGAGCTTGTTCAGAAAGCTGAAGCAATAAAAGCCTTGGGACAGTGCCCCTTTCCTCCCAGAAGCAGAGCCCCACTATAACAAAGCAATAAAAACCAAGAAATTGGCTGGAAAAATGAGCAAACAACAAAAACATTTCTATGGTGACAAGGAAGCTCAAAACACAAACTCTAAAGAAGGCAACAAAGTCAAAACTTCTACATGTGAAGCCTCAAAATAAAATATGAATTGGTCTTAAAAACGATTTTAAAGATCAAATAAGAGATGGAGAGGAAAATTGAAAAAAGAAATGAGAATGATAGAAGAAAAACATGAAAAAGGAGTCAACAGCTTGATAAAGGAGAAACAAAAATAAAGCTGAAGAAATTAACCATTAAAAAATAGCCAAATTGTAAAAGAGGCATAAAAATCCACTGATGGAAAGAACTCCATAAAAAATATTATTGGGCAAATGGAAAAGGAGGTACAAAAGTTCACTAAGGATAATTCCTTAAAAATTAGAGATGGTTAAGTTGAAGCTAATTATTCCACGAGACCTCAAGAAACAAACAAAATCAAAAGAATGAAAAGAAAATAGAAGAAAGTGTGAAATATCTAATTGGAAAAATACATGACTTGGAAAATAGATACAGGAGAGATAATTTAAGAGTTATTGAACTGCGGTGCAGTAGATAGAGTACCAGCCCTGAAGTTAGGAAGACCTGAGTTCAAATCTGGTCTCAGACACTTAACACTTCCTAGCTGTGTGACCCTGGGCAAGTCACTTAACCCCAAATGCCTTCGCAAAAAGAGAGAGAGAGAGAGAGAGAGAGAGAGAGAGAGAGAGAGAGAATTATTGAAATCTATAATTTTAAAAAAGCCTAGATATCATCTTTCAAGAAATGATTGAGGAAAATAGCCCTGATATCCTAGAACAAGAAAGTAAAATGGAAATTAAAAGAATTCACTGATAATCTAGTGAAAGAGATCCCCAAATGGAAACTCCTTGGAATATAATAACCAATTTCCAAAGATCCCAGTTTAAGGAGAAAATATTTCAAATAACCAGGGGAAATATCATGGAATCACATTCAGAATAATACACGATTTAGCAGCTTCTGCATTAAAAGATCAGAAGGCTTAAAATATATTTCTGGAGGCAAAAGGCACTCAGATTACAACCAAGAATTACCTAGCCAGCAAAGCTGAGTACACTCCTTCAGGGGAAAGTGGATATTTAATGAAATAGAGGACTTTCAAGCATTCTTGATGAAAAGATAAGAGTTGAATAGAAAACTTGATTTTTATATACAAGAATCAAGAGAAGCATAAAAAAGTAAACAGGAAAGAGAAATCTTAAGGAATACAAAAAGTTAATTGTTTATATTCCTACATGGAAACATAATACTCATAACTCCTAAAAACTTTCTCATTATTAGGGATAGATGGAGTACATAGAGAGAGGATATGGGTGTTAGTTGAAACAATGGATGACAGCTAGGAAAAAAACAAATTAAGGGGTGCACTCCCATGCACTGGGAGAATGGGTAAGAGAGAACTAGAATGGGAAAGGAGGAAAAATTATCTAACATAGAACAGGCCTGAAAGAGGCTGTTAGAGTGGAGGGTGGAAAATGTGGAAAGTAGAAGGAGTGCTTAAACCTTACTTTCATTGGAATTGGCTTGAAGAAGGAATGAATATATGTTCATTTGGGTATAGGGATTTTTTTAAACTGTACAGGAGGGAAAGGAGATAAGAGAATGGAGAGCAACTGGGGAATGTGGTAGTCAGAAGCAAAACATTTGAGGATAGGATGAAAGCAGAGAGGAGTAGAATAAATAGAAGAAAATAGGATAGGAAGAAATATAAAGTAATGACTGAAAAAATGTTTATAACAAGTTTCTCTGATAAAGCCCTCATTTCAGATATAAAAAAATAAATTGAGTCAACTTTCTAAAATAAGAGCTATTGACATGAACAGGCAGTTTTTAAACAATACTGTCTATGGTCATATGAAAAAATTAAATCACTGATGATTAGAGAAATGAAAATTAAAATAACTCTGAGATACCAGGCTGCACCTATCAGATTGGTTAAGATGACAGAAAAGAAAAATGACAAATGTTGGAGGGGATGTAGGAAACTGAGGTACTAATGCATTGTTACTAGTTGTGAACTGATCTTACCGTTCTGGAGAGTAATTTAGAACAATACCTAAAGAGCTATAAAATCATGCATATCCTGTGACCCATTTCTCCTATCTTTTTCCTCCACTGAAAAAGCTCTTTTAGGCTTCTTCCCCTACCCATTCTTTCAGTGCATTTTTCTTTCTCACCCTTTATTTTTTTTTCTAGTTATTATTCCATCATATTCAACTCACACCCATGTCCTCTTTTTATATATACTCCTAACTCCCCTAAAAATGAGAAAATTTTCAGGAGTTATAAATATCATCTTACCATGTACCAACCTTATATTAAGATTTCTTCTTGCTATTCACCTTTTTATGCTTCTCTTGATTCTCATATATGAAACCATTACTATGTCTGTATCCCAAAGCAATAAAAAACAAAACCAAACAAAAAAAATAGACCTTTATGTACAAAAATATTTATAGTAGCTCTTTTTATTGCTGTTGTCTTTTAAAAAATTTTTAGTGATCACTTTATTTTTAACAATATTTTATTTTTTCTAATTGCATGTAAGGATAATTTTTAATGTTCGTTTTTCTATATTAAACATGTTAAAATATATGTTAATTTCAACATATGTACCTATTTATACAATAATCTTGCTGCACAAGAAAAGTCAGATCAAAAAGGAAAAAAAATGAAAAAAAAACTAAATACAAGTAAACAACAACAAAAAGAGTGAGAATGCTATGTTGTGATTCACACTCAGTTCCTCGAGTCCTCTCTCTAGGTGTAATTTGCTTTCTTCATCACAAAATCATTGAGACTGGCCCTAATCATTTCATTTCAGCATTCATTTTTATAAGATTTTGAATTCTGGATTTTTTCTCTCTACCTCCCTACCCTTCCCACTTCAAGATGGCAAGCAATCTGATACAGATTACATTTATGCAATCATGTCAAATATGTTTCTATATTAGTGATGTTGTGAAAGAAGAAATAGAAGAAAAAGGAAAAACTGTGAAAAAAACACAAAGTAGTATGCTCAATCTGCATTCATACTGTATAGTTCTTCCTCTGAATATAGATAGCATTTGCCCCTATAAGTCTTAGAATTGATCACTGTATTTCTGAGAAGGTTAAAGTTAAATCATAGTTGATCCTTGAGCAGTGTTGCTGTTACTGTGTAGAGTGTTCTTCTGGTTCTGCTCTCTTCACATAGCATTAGTTTATGTAAGTCTTTCCAGGTTTTTCTGAAATCAATCAGTTCTTCATTTATTACAGCACATAGTATTTCATTACATTTACCACAAATTGTTGAGTCATTCCCCAATTAATGGACATTCCCACAATTTCCATTTTTTGCAACTACAAAAAGAGCTGCTATAAATATTAATTATAAATATAAGAGCTGCTATAAAAATACACAGATATTTTTGTATATGTGGGTCCTGTTCCCTTTTTTTTAATCTCTTTGGTAATATCAATATTGTACAATGATCAACTTAGCTATTCTCAGCAATACAAAGATCCAAGACAATTCTAAAAGAATTATGATGAAAAAATGGTGTCCATTTCCAGAGAAAGAACTAATGAAGTCTGAATGCAGATCAAAACTTATTTTTAAAAAACTATTTTATTTTTCTGCTGGATTTTTTTTGGTTTGTTTTTTCTTTTATAATATGACTAATATGGAAATGTTGTACATGACAAACCATATCAAACTCTTGTCTTCTCGAAAAAAAAGAATTTTGGTACTCAAAATTTTTTTAAGTGTGGGGTTTTTTTTACATCAAAGTTATTATTTTATTTACAAAAAAGGGAGGGACAATTTTAAGCATTCCAATTAGGATAAGTGATATGAATTTGTTATAGTTAAAAGAACTAACACAAAATATTAAGAGATCTTCATTGAAATCATGGAATATTCTGCTGAGGAATGAGACCAAAAAAATGCAAAAATCCCTGAAGAAACTAAAAGGCCTAAACCTTTCTGATGGAGGGGAGTTAGGGACCTCAGTGAGCTCCAATTCTCTTGAATTTGATAATATTTGGAAATATCATAATACAATAATAATTGCTTCTCAGGGATATATTGTTGGTTTTGAAAAATAAATATTAAAATTGTTGTTACATGTAATTTGGGAAAATAAAATGTTAAATCAATTTTTTTAAAGGAAGAAAAAAATTTCTATTTGAGGTCACCTAGTAACTTTCTTGTACAAGCTTACATTTAGTCAAATTTATGGATTGATCATTCCAATATAAACCTAAATTCACAGATTTCACATGTGAAATCAATGTTTCTTAGCCTTTAACTGATGATTGGAGAAAAATAGCCTTACTTGGAAATGGAAAATTAAATCTTTTATTATGTTTTAAGAATCAAATCCAGTCTGACTTCACCAGTCACCCAAATTAGGCCCAATTATGCCTACTGACAGGGAGGTGGTACAGTGGATAGAGGAGCAGAGGATCTCAGTTCAAATTTGACCTCAAACATCTACTAGTTATATGACCTTAGACAAGTAATTTAGCTTCTATTTGCTTCAGTTTTCTCACCTGTAAAATGGGGATAATAACAATAGCTACATTCCAAGTTTGTTATGAGGATTAAATGAGATAATATACAAAAAATCAGTTAGCACAGTACCTGACACATAATAGGTGCCTAATAAATGCTTGTTCTCTCCTTTGCTATTACTTTGTTTCCATTTCTTCAAAGAAGGTACATTTTCCACTGGACAATTTTAAGACACTTAGTACACTTTCACTAAGAGTGCCTTGCACAAATGTTTGTTGAGATTAAATTTGACTCGCCCAAAAAGCTTTTGCAATAGTCCAGGTAAGAGATGATGGGGGGCAGATAGATGACATAATGGATAGAACATCAGCTTTAAAATTAGGAGGACCTGAGTTCAAATGCAGTCTCAGACACTTAACACTTAAACTGTGTCTCTTAACTCCAATTGCTTCATCACTCCCCCCCGCCACCAATTAAAAAAAACCAGACAGATGATGATGGTGAGAGTTACAAAGAGGGAAGTGTCTATGTGACTGGAGAGAAGGAGAGACATTCAAGAGTTATAAAAATAGACATGCTAAGATTTGATAAAATTGGACATGTAGGATGAAGATGTCATTGAGCTTTCAGTTACTTGGATAAAGCCACTTCTTATTCTTTTCCATTTCCTTTTCTGTTAAATGGGGATAATTACACTTATGTTACCTCTTTTCCAAGGCTGTTGTGAAGAACAAATACTATGATTAATAGAAAGCACTTTATAAATGGTAAACACTATTTGAATACAAACCATTATGATTATTTTATTAGAAATTAAATTTTATATATAGGTAATTCCTCTTCTGTAGGTCACAATCTCTCCATACTTGACATATTTTAAAGAATTGCTGTGGATAAAGAATTTATCACCTTGCCAGGTGATAGAGCCAACCTCTTAGTGCTGTCTCTGAGTTTTGGATAACACAGTTGGCACATTCTTGAAACCTTTACTAGCTTACTCAGACCTAGCCACAAAATTGCATAAGAGGAAGACTTTGGTGGGAGAGGAAGGAATACTAGGTTGAAGCCTTCCTCTACACCTTACTACTATGTCATTTGGCCAAATCATTTACCCTTTCTAGGACTAACTTTCTTTATCTAAAAAACCAGAGGGTTAGACTAGATAACATTTAAAGTCATCTTTTCCAACTCTGGTGCTGTGGTGTTATTATTCAATCATGAGTAGCAATAATAACCAATATAAAAAGAGAAGAAAAATGGAAATCCACTAATTGAGTGGTCATGGGGAACTTTTTTTCTTAATGTGAAAATTGTTATTTTTTTTCAAATTACATATGAAAACAATTTTTAACTCTTATTTTTTGATTTTGAGTTTCCAATTCTCTAACTTTTTCCCTCTCCTATTCCCTCCTTGAGAAAACAAAGCAGTTAGATATGGATTATATATATGCAGTCATACAAAATATTTTGATATTAGCTGTATTGCAAAAGAAAACAGATGAAAAAAAAACACAAGAAAAATTAGGCCAAAAAGTGTTTTGATCTGCATTCAGACACCATCACTTCTTTCTCTGAAGTTGAATAGCATTTTCCAGCCTAAGTTCTTTAGAATTGTCTCTGATCATAGATAGTCATTCACAGTTGATCATTATACAGTATTGCTGTTGCTATGTACCATGTTCTGGTTCTGCTCACTTTACTTTGCTCTAATTCATGTAACTCTTCCCAGGTTTTTCTGAATTCAAATCATTCTATCATAATTCTTATAACACAGAAAAATTCCATCACAATCATACCACTTGTTCAGTCATTCTCCAATTGATGGATGCCCCCTCAAATTCCAATTCTTTGGCAGAAGCTAGGTGTTGCAGTGGATAGAGCACTGACTCTGGAGTTAGGATGCCCTGAATAAGTGTCTGGGCTCAAACACTTACTGATTGTATGACTCTGGACAATCAATTAACCCCCATTGCCCCTCCAAAAAAATTGAATTCTTTGCATAGGCAACTTCTTGACATTTGCCTAACCCAAGCAAATCTATAAGACTAAATTTCAGATATTTATTTGGTAGAGAGATTCTGTGCTGGAGAGTTCTTTACATGAATGTAACTACAGAACTGGATAAAGAAAAATTAAAATCTTCTAAATTCTTATCTGTTCTAGATATTGATGAATGCTCAGAGCAGCCAACAGTCTGTGGCAGCAATGCCATCTGCAATAATCACCCAGGAACCTTCCGCTGCGAGTGTATTGAGGGATACCAGTTTTCTGATGAGGGCGTGTGTGTGGGTAAGTTATCAGTGTAAGATTTTAAGAATCTCCTGTATTCTTTTCCCTTTGTGGTTTCTGGGTTGTTTTGAGATTAGCAAATTCTCTGTAATGTTGAGGGAAGTGGGCTGGGTGCTGGATATTTGTTAAGTGTTTAATTATGTTTTTAAATGGTGATGATGAAGGGGGAGAGACATGGAGAAGAGCCCAGATTTGTTCAAGATTTCTACTTATTCCTGTGGGTATACTTCATCTCACTGGTTCCAAGAATTTTTAGTTCAAAGATTATACATCTAAAGGGGGAAGGGTGCTGGACATGACATCTGAGCTCAGCTCTTCTTCCCAAATTTAAAACAGTTCAGCCTTTTGTGCTATCCATGAACCATTTCTTTGTCTTTTCCCCACTGTTTGGCAAACTTGGATATACTTTATGTTTGTTCTGTCTTGGAGCCCTGGATGCGGCTTTGCTGAGGTCCCGAGGTGAGATGGGGTGGGAAGGAACAAGCAGTTCTCATTTGAGCAAGACCCAAACATCTGTGCTTCTAAGCCCTTCCCTTTCCTCTGCTATGTCCTATGTATCCTTTCAGAAATTGGAGATTTTTAATCCTCCTACATTTTATTTTTGTATTTAAAAATTGATTTATTTTTCTTCCCCATAATTTAGTTAAGCTTAAGCCTAAATGGATGAGAAAATTCTCTGTGTGTGATGATACTATGTTCTGTATTTTAGGTGTATACTATGGCCAGACTTACATTGTATATAGGCCATTCAAAGAATTTGTTGCCTCCACCTGATTTCTGGATTTGATCCTATCATTGATTCATTTAAGATATTTAGGACTATATTTAGTTTCCTCTAGTATAATAATGATAACTACATTAACATTTGTATAGCACTTTATAAGATGTTTTGCTTATGGGATTTTCCATAATGTCTTTGTGAGTGATATACTATTATTATCCCTATATTATAGATAAGAAAGTTTAGGTCCAGAAAAGGTTAAATGACTTCCAGAGTCTTAGTTAAGTGAGTTTCCCAGAGTCATAAAGCTAGTGAATAACTCATTTGGAATTAAGTTTCACATCTTTCCTGACTGCAAGTTGCATTCTCTCTGCTATACCACATATCATAAAATAAAAATCAGTGTTATGATGCTGTCTATTATATAATCTTTTTTGAGATTCATGAAGAAAAGATATATTAATCTGCAATTTAATGGTTTAGACACTATTTATTCCAAATAGTCCTTAAATTTTAAAAACTAACAGAAATAATTACAGCCCCTACAGCTCCTCTTCCCAACTCTCAGAAAATCATCCTTTTTAATTTTTAAATGTCTTTTGTAGATCCTTTTAGATCCATTAAGAAGAAATGGAATTATCAGTATAAAGCTCTTTTACTTTATTCTGTTAGCAATTTTATTTCTCCATTTAATTGGTGAAATTGTTCACGCTGGATGTAAGCCTTAGGTAGGAATGCTAGGAGACAGAAATGATAGGAGATCAGAAAAGATGGGTTTGAGCAGGGGAGAGGTGAACAAGTGAGCAATCAAAGTTGAGGAAGTTAGACATGCTTCCTGTTAATTGCAAAGATGATTGTGTTTAACTCTACAGGATTTGGGGGTTTATATACATATACATATACACAAATAAATACAAATACACAAATATTTTCCATCTGCTATATATGTACTTTTTTGTGTTAATTTTCTATTATGGAAGTAGCTGTTTTTGAGTATTGTTTTGCTTCAAATTTTCTATCAGTTTTCCCTTTTCTCTATTCGCTGATGGCAAAGCTCAGAACTGTCATGCTTTATTTGAAAATATCAGTTGCATAATAATGTGATTGAAAGGGAAAAGGGAGGAAAAGTAGGATTAAGCTAGCCTTATGAAAATTTCTCTCTTATGCTTCCCTCCCTATTCTCTTGCAACATCAATACCCACATACCCTCACTCTTTGGTCCTAAAAATGTTTCAGTAACTAGGGATTCGTATTTAAAATGACCACTCTTTCTACCCAAATAAGAAACTGATCTCCCCAACATGCACAAAGTTATATGTAATTTTACTTTCAACATTTTAACTTAATAGGTCATACATATACTCCTAATTAATTTTATTTTCATCTTTTAAAAAGTAGGTTTATTTTATTTTTCTTGATTCTCCCCTCCCTTTTCAGTGATTGTATTCTCCAAATTCCCGTCCCCAAGCTGAAGAGAAAGAGAGAAAAGAGAGAGAAACAGTGATTGTCTAGGAGAGCAAAATAAGATGGGACTGGGATTTGGTAGAATTACAGGAAGAAATGAATTCATTCATTCAGCAACTATTTCTTTAAAATGTCCATTATGTACAGAGAGCTATGTTAGCATCTGGATGTTTAAGACACAGTCCCTGCCTTTCTGCAGAGTTACAGGTTAGATTTTTCCAAGTCAGAGCATATTCCTTTTCCAAGAATGCAAGAGAAAAGTCAAACCTTCCAAAGCATGAGTATTGTGTTGAGTTCTGGGCACAACAGTTAGAGAAGGATGTTGATCAGCTGTAAAAAATGTTATAGGAATCAAAGATTGCTTGTTGTCTTTGGAGAGGGAGGGAAAAAAATTTAGAACACAAATTTTTACAAAAATATAAACTACCTTTACATGCATTTGGAAAAATAAAATGCTATTGGGGGGAAAATTGTCTGTAGGAAGGAAACCAAGATCAGGGATGGTCTCGAGTTTACATTATATGAAGATCAATTGATGGAACTAGGACTATTTAGTCTGGAGAAAAGAAGAAGCAAGGTTAGTTCTCTTCAAGTATTTGAAATTTTGTCATGTGGAAGAGGCTTGTTCTTGTTCTATTTGGTCCCCAAAATCCAGGAGCAATGAGCAGGGTTTACAAAGCAATTTGATTAATAAGTTCAAATCCCTCTTCATATATTTACTAGCAGTGTGACCGTGGCCAAGCCCCTTAATTTTTTGCTTTCATAAGAGAGGATTGTTATGATCATCAAATCAGGTAATATTTACTAAACACTTAGAGCACTTGCCAAATAGTAGGTATTATATAAATGCTTATTCTTTTCCCTTTTTCAACTAGAACTCATCATCTTTTTTCCTTTGTAGACTCACTATATTGGCAAAGTCGATTAGTGATAGATTTCTTTTAGAGGAGAAGTCTGGACCAAATTCCTGACCATCCTTAGCAATTTTAAAGCCTATAAATTTGAAGTCCAGAAGAACGGCAGGTTCGCTGTGCTACAATAATTGTATTCTTTTACTTCTCATGGAAATAAGTCACATTCTCACTTTGGAGACCAAGTTGCTAAACATTTTAGGTTGACTTTTGATTCCCAAAATTCTTTGGTAACTTCCTTATTTGGCAAAGGACTTTGATGTAAGTGTCCATTTGTTTGTGTCCTATACTGTTCCTAAAGAAAGAGAAGCATATTTAATCTTTCTTTATCTTGCCTTTGGTGGCTTGGCCCTGTTCCTTGAAGAAGAGATTAAGAGTCCTACTTTAGGAGTCACAAAAAGGAATTTGGGACTAACCTAAAATTTTCTCTTTTTATTTTATTTTCAGGTCTGCCTTCTCTGTATCCCTTCCCCATAAAGCAAGAAGAAAATAACCACATTATAAACATATATACTTTGCCAAAACAAATTCCCCCATTGACCATATTTCTAAAAATTCTTCAATTTGTACTCTTAGTTCATCACCTCTCATTGTGGAGATGGACAGCATGTTTCATGAGATTTCTGGAATTATGGTTTTTCATTGTGTTGATCAGAGTTCCTGAATCTTTCAAAATTGTCATTACAATATCATATAAATTGTTCTTCTGCTTCTTCTCGTATCAGTTCATACAAGTTTTCCCAAGTTTCTCTGAAAACATCACCTTCATCATTTCTTACAGCAAAATAGTGAGCCACAAAATTTTCATATAATTTTTAAAAATTCCACATTATTACCCTGGTTCTTTGTTTTATAGAATGGTGATGGCCCCATAGAGGCTAAATGTTACTTTCAGAATTGCATAATGCTTGGAGCTGCCAGACTTCCCAGGAATTTGAGCTGAGGGCCCTTTGTCTTCATCTTTAAACCACATTCCTATTTTTATGTGAAAGCCAAAAGATAGTTTATAATGTACTAACTCTTTATTTCTGGACAATAGATTTAGAGCTGCAAGGGACCTTAGAAGTCATCTAATACAACATCTTCATTCCATAAATGAGGAAGCCAAGATGTGGAAATTTAGATAGATTTTTCAAGTCTTAGTAAGTAGCGGAATTGATTGAATTTGGAGCCCAAATTAGCCCAAGTCCTTTGCTTCCAGATCTAGAAAGTTAGCTCCATTATATCACTGCTTCTTCCAACCTTCCTCCTTTTTGCTCCATTTTCCCTTAGCTATAGTAGGGAAACAAACACAGTTGAATAGTAAAAGAGACAGAATATTGGGCCCAGATTCAAGAAGCCCCAAGTCCAAATCTGGTCTCAAACACTTACTAGCTCTGAGATCCTAAAAAGACATTTAAACCTCTTGTATTCCTTAGTTGTAAAAGGGAGATAATAATAGTATCATCTCCTGAATTGGTTATGAAGATAAAATGAAATCATATCTTTACAAAACCTCAAAAGGCTATATAAATATTATTACTATTATTATTATATTTCTGTTTCCATGTACGCATTTTGTGTAATTTCCTTTGGTAATTTTTTTTCTTTTTTTGCTGAAGCAATTGGGGTTAAGGAACTTGCCCAGGGTCACACAGTTTTTTGATAACTTTTGAATGAATTTTCACAGCAGAAATCCCATCTGCTATATAAGGTCTAGAAAATATTATTGTAGATTCTTAAATTCTTGACATTGAATTGATCATCTCTAGCAAATGAATGATCATGGGAAGTAGAGTTTTTTATTATTTAAATGGATATTTGATTTAGAACCTTCTGTAAATCTGTTTTGTAGCTGTTATTGATGATCGCCCTATCAACTACTGTGCAACTGGTCTCCACAACTGTGACATCCCACAGCGGGCACAATGTGTGTACACTGGAGGTTCTTCCTACCACTGTTCCTGTTTGCCTGGCTTCTTAGGAGATGGGCATGCCTGCCAAGGTACATGAAACTTCTTTTTCTTTCTTAAATTAGTGCATAAAAGCTAATACACAACAATGTATTTTAGCCTCGGTTCCTGTGGGAAAGTTCCCTGGTGACAATAACTTCTCTGCCTGCCTTAACAATGTTTTATAAGGTCAAACACATTTATTATTTTAACTGTGTAAGATAAAAAATATGTTTGTTCTATGTATTTACTGTCCTTAAATAAAAGCATTGAGAATATCTATTCTCATGCAAATTAGCATCTGGAGATTGAGTACCTCCTAAATGAGTTGTTTTTTCTTTTTTTGTAGCAACTGTTTTTAAAGTGGAAGCACAAGACAAATATTAAAATAAATAAATGGAAGATAGGATTTTCAGGGATGACACCCAGATGAACTCAAATTCCCTTTAAGACCTATGTTTCTATATTTTATTCTATCCTCAAAACTTTAAGGATTCTTTTAAAGGTTGCTTTCAGACCTATGAGTACACTGCCCCAAGTCTCCAACTTTCCAGTAAATTGATTTCTTAAAATTGATTCCATGAGGCATTCAGATTTGAACTTTTCTGTTTATCTATTTTGCTTTGTTACACAAAAGATTTAAATTCAAGAGACAGGAGTTCGGAGATTTACTAGGAAATGATTGAGGCATAAAAAACCCAAAAGATATCAATAAAACTTCTAAAAAATAAACACATTGAATCCATGAATTTAGAAGGTCATTTCAGAGATGCTTTATCTTCACTTCTAAATTAATATCCAATTATAAGTGTCAAACACTAGAAATTTCTTGTTTCTTGAGTCTCTTTGTAAAGTAGTTACTGATCAGTAATTTAACACAGATTCATTGTGGAAGTGTAATAATTGAAGGATTTCTTTTATAAAGTGAAAAAATCTTTGAGACAAAAAGATCTTTCCATTTTCCATTTATCCTTTTCTGTAAATTGGGTTTAAAAATTTCCTTAAAGAAAGTCATCCTTTATGTTTGAAATATAGTCCTCTTAGAAGGAAATCAGAGAGATGTTATACGTTGAGAATTAAGGCAGTAAATTCAAGAACTAGTTTCCCTTCACAATAATGAATGATTTCACTCAGGTTGTATGGGTAAAGGGAAGGGGGGGTTTAGGGGAAAGTGAACAAGGATTTGTTAATGACAATGTGCCAGGCACTGTGCTAAGCACTTTACAAATATTGCCTCATTTGATCTTTTCATTGTCCTTGGAGGTAGGTGCTATCCCCATTTTACAGATGAAACTGAGACAAACAAAAATTAAGTGATTTATCAATTATCACACAGTAAGTGTCTTAAGGTTGGATTTGAACTCAGGTCTTTCTGATCCCGGCCTCAGTGCTCTATCCAGTGCATCTAACTGCCTAACTGAATGATGAAGAGATTAATCCATGATCTTGTATTTGTTCTGCAGATGTAGATGAATGCCAGCAAAATCGTTGTCATCCAGATGCTTTCTGTTACAACTCTCCAGGCTCCTTTGTTTGCCAATGTAAACCTGGATATCAGGGCAATGGTTTCCAGTGTGTTCCAGGAGGTAAGATTTGGAGTTGAGTTACAAACTTAACTGTTATTGTTTTGATGCTGAGGATTAACTAAAGGGAGGCTGAATTTTTGTCCCCAAAAATACAGAGTGCAGGATGCATGATCTTATCCCCCTAAAAAAAAAAAGAGGTAAAATGTTATCATTATCAATCAATATTTATTAAATTAATCTACTGTGACTGGACAGTATACTAGACATTTCCATTTAGATTGTTCTTCTAAAATTAGAAGTATGGAAGTGTTAGTTTCCAAGTACTGGTGTTGACAAGAAAATTCTGAGGATTCATGGAAACTAGAGCTAAGGAATTCTAATGAGCTTCTAAGTAAAAGAAAATCTTGAACCATTTTACCAAGTTACACTGACTATGTTTTGGATACCAGAATGATTTTAACATGTTAGGATAATTTCTTTTCTCTACTTTTGGTATGAATTTGCATAGTATCCAGGTCACACTACAGTTGACTTTACATAAAAATAGAATTTGACATTAGAGAGTAATTTAGAAAATTCTTCCAGAATAGATGTATTTCTTTGATAATAGAAATTGTATTTTTAAAATACAAAATATCCCTGGCACATCTTAAAATGTATGTCTTATTCTTCTTCTTGAATCCACAATATATCTAATAGGATGTAGACAGAATGTTTCATATTGATTCTCTGTAATCATGCTTGGCTATAGCATTGATCAGAGTTCTTAAAGTTTTTCATCTTTATAATGTGGCTGTTATTTTATAATTTGTTCTCCCAGCTCTGCTTTACTTCTTTGTAATACTTGAAACATGTTTTGTCAGATTTCTTTGAAATTATTTCTGATGCTGTGCAAGGCTGAACCCCAAAAACATGTTAGGGATTCTGGTCAGTGTTTCAAAGTATCTCAAAAGAATTTGTAGGCTTAGAACATCCAAATCAAGAGGCACAGATTTTACTATGTTACTGGCAACAATCTAAGTTTTGAATGAACTAGTGATTAACAAAGGGGAGGAGAGAGCCTTTTTTAGAAAAGGAATAATGTTGGGGGTTGGAATCCATAGCTTAGTCTCCTGATTGAATACAGTAATGATGGGTCAAGATAATGCTGTCATGCACTTCCCTGCTTGCCTCAATGCTCTGGGAATTCAGTAAGGGTTCAGTGAAACAAAGGACCACTTAAATTCAATAAGGGCTCTCTTCTGTCAGTGTCCCTCCCTGTGGGCCACTTGGCTACCAAGGACCTGGTTTTGGGGGGATCTTATTCACCCCATTATGCTCATTTCTTACAGCACAATAGCATTCCATTACATCAGACATAACCCAATTTTCAACAAATAGATGCTAACTATATTCTTATGCATGTAAACCCTTTTTCTCTTTGATTTTTTTTGGGGGGGACCTAGAAGTATTATTACTAGGTCATACTATATTGTATGCACAATATAGTGATTTGGGGGAGCATGGTTCCAAATTGCTTTTCAAAATGCCTAGAACAATTTACTAATTGTAATTGTAATTAACTTTCCTAATAATGCATTTTAGTGCCTGGTTTCCCATATTTTTTCATTTGATCTATATGAGGCAGTTTCTCTAACTCTTAGCAATTTGGAACATTTTTTCACGTGGCTATCATTGCTTGTTTTTTTCTTTGAAAACTGCCTACTAATATCTTTGGCCATTTATCAATAGGGGAATGGACCTTTTTCTTATAAATTTGAATCGTTTCCATTTATCTTAGAAATAAGATCTTTATCAGAGAAACTTGCTACAAAGATTGTTTCTCTAGTTAACTTTTCTTTTTTTTTTTTTTTGCTGAGGCAGTTGGGGTTAAGTGACTTGCCCAGGGTCACACAGCTAGACAGTGTCTGAGACCAGATTTGAACTCAGGTCCTCCTGACTTCAGGGCTGGTGCTCTATCCACTGCGCCACCTAGCTGCCCTCTAGTTAACTTTTCTCTTTCACATTAAATACTTTGTTTTCATTTGTACAAAACTAATTTTATCCAGTCAAAATGTCTATTTTATCTTCCATTGGTAGATTTTTATTTTTTTAAATGAGGAAGGTAATTGATGTGAGTCAGAAAAACTCATATTCCTGAATTCAAATCTGGCCTCAGAAATGGCACACACAGCTGTGTGACTCTGGGCAAGTCACCTAATCCTGTTTGCCTTAGTTTCCTCATCTGTGAAATGAGTTAAAAAAGAAAATGGCAAAACACTCCAGTAATTTTTGCCAAGAAACCCCCAAATAGAATCACAAAGAATTGGGAATGACTGAAATGACTGAACAACAATAAAGCTACAGCTTTATGAAAGTGAAGAGAAAAAGAAAAGAAAATGGTGACTAAGGATCTCAAAGTTGCTTTATCACTGTGCACATTGTAAGTTACAGAAGCCTAGCTAGGTGGTACAGTGGATAGAACACTGAGCTTGGAGTAGGAAAGACCTGAGTTCAAATTTGGCCTCAGATATTTACTCATGTGACCCCACATGAGTTACAACTTCTGCCTCACTGTCTTCAACTGTAAAGTGGGAATAAATAATATAATGTTATTGTGAGGATCAAATGAGATAATATTTGTGAAGTAATTAGCATAGTGCCTGGTACATAGTAGACAATTAATAAATGTTTGTTCTGTCCCCCAAAGTTGTCTGTTGCTTAGAGAATTTTATTTTTACTAAGATCCTAGTACAAGTATAAGATGGGTTAAGTAATGCAAGTTTCTTACAGAGAATCTGTGATCAGTACCCAGAATTTTAGATTTCACTTTGTTGTTGCCATCAGTGAGATATCTTTGCCACTTTAAAGGACCTAATTATGTAGAGAAAATCTTCTCTGTCCTTGTTCTTATTAAGGTCAATAACCACAACTAGCTGTTGCATGAAAAACTTAATTGAGGGTTTAACTATATATTTTTCTTTCTTTTTTGGTCGGGTCTATTTTCTTTGGCTCTAAGGCGGTTCTAGGTTAATTGAAACCAAATTTATCTCTGACAGACTTTCATGGAAAAATATGTGAAGGGACAAAAAGTGACCTCTAACATCCTTCCTTAGCTCTGGTGCCAAGTTAGTTATCTCCTCCCTGAATTAGATGATAGACATATCTGAGATAGACACAGTCATGCAGTTAAGCAAAGAATTAATTCTGTAGGGAAAATTAACCTGTATGGTTGACATCATCGTGATTAACTCTTTCCTTCATTCTAACTTTTTTCCAAGTTAACAAAATAGCTGTTGTTATGGTAATATCTTTAAATTTAAATTATACATATATGTATATGTATATATATATATATATTTAAATTTAAATTACACATATATATGTACATATATACGGAAATATGTGGAGTTATATATGTGTTTGTGTATGTATATATGTATGAATACACACACACATACATATATAGTTACATTTTAAGTTCCAAACTGTCTGCCACCCTGCATTAGAGAAAACCACCATTTGACATAGATATATATATGTAAAATCATATTATAGATATATCTATATATAAATGTAGATATAGATATATGTAAAATTATATTATGCACACTTCTATTTATCAGTTCTTTCTCTGAAGAAGAAGCATCTTTTTTTTTTCATGATCCTTTGTGGTTGATTTGAATATTTACAACATTCAGAATAACTTAGTCATTCGTGGTTATTCTTTAAACAGTATTGCTGTTACCGTATATAGTGTTCTTTTGGTTCTGCTCATTTCACTATTCATTATTTCATGCAAGTCTATCCTTGTTTTCCTAAAATTAATCCACTGAGCATTTCTTATATATAGTCCAGTGGCATTCCATCACAGTCATATGTTACAACTTGTTTAGCCATTCACTAATTGATAGATAGCCCCTCAATTTCCAGTTCTTTGTCAGCACAAAGAAAGTGGCTATAAATATTTCGGACTATCCTTTTTCCCCGATCACCTGATCACTTCTAAAATTAGTATTGTTGAGTCAAAGATATACAAAGTTTTATAACTCTTTAGTTAAAATTCCAGATTGCTCTCCAAAATGTTTGGATCATTTCACAGTTCTACCAGTAATGTATTAGTGTCTCAATTTTTCCATATCCTCTCTAACATTTGTCATTTTCCCCTTCTATCATACTGCATGGTAGTATTTTAATAAAATACTATTTTAATTATTTTAAAGTAATATTTTAATAAAATATCTGAGGGAGCTCTGAAAATTGGTAAGTCTTAGCTCTCCATGGATTATTTACTAGATCAGAGTTTCTTAAACTATGGGTCTTGACCCCATATAGGATCATGTAACTGCATGTGGGTGGTACAAATAATTTGGCAGCAGTGAAAGGCTCTGAATATTTCACCAAGATTTAATTATTTATGTAATAATAAATAAGCACATACATATCATTAATTTGCAAATTTGCTTTCATTATAATGTGGTAAAATTATATGTACACCAAAGAATTGTTTTAAATTAAATGTCTTTATGATTCATTATTTAAATATTTGATTAGTATACATAGTTATATACCTATATACCCAAGATCATGTAAAAATTTTTTGGTCAAAAAGGAGTCATAGATGGAAAAAGTTTAAGAAATCCTATACTAGATAATCCATCCACAGTTTAGTACATAATCACATAGGTAGTAAATATCAGAGACAATTGAACCCAAATCCTCCTCACTCAAGGTCCATTATTCTATCTTCTACACCAGAAGTTTGCAAACTTTTTCATCTCAGGACCCTTTAACACTCTTAAAAACAAAGAGCTTTTCTTTTAGATATTAGAAACTGATAAGAAAACTTAAATTTTTAAAATACTTAATTCACTTTAAAACAACAATAAGTCCATTATATTTTCACATACTATTTTAAATGAAAATAGCTATGTTTTCCAAAACAAAAAAAATATTAAAAGAGTGGCATTGTTTGACATATTTTTGCAAGCCTCTTTAATATCTGACTTAATAGAAGACAGCTGGATTCTGTATCTGACTCTGCATTTAATCTGTTACTATATGTTGTTTTGTTTAAAAATATATGAAAAAATCTGACCTCACACATATATGTAGATAATTAAGGGAGGAGAATTTTAGTAGGCAACAACAATTTAGTGTTATTATGAAAATAATTTTGCCTTCAGGGACCCTCTTACAAGGTCTTGGGGAATACCAGACTTTCTTAGATCTCACTTTGAGGACTTTTTTTCCAGTAAATAAAATCTCCTTTGGTCTCTGTCGCTGTCTCTCCCTTCTCTCCCTTTGTTTCACTCCCCTTTCTTCTCTTTTCTGTTTCTTTCTGTATCTGTCTCTTCTTCTCTCATTATTTCTATCTCTGAAGCTTTTCATTTCTCTCACTTTTTTCATAACTAGACAGTACTGCATGTATTATCTGTACCAATCAGGCACTTCTCAGACTAGTAAAAGAGGCAGCTGAACTTCAAAGACCTGAATTCAAATTCTGCCTCTTATATTTACTATTTGACCTAAGTACCTACCAAGTATTATGAACAGCCCCAAAACTTAGAACCATTGAAATTATAAGCTCTTAAACTGGGAGAAAAAAACTGCAAAATCAGTTTGTAGACATTTTAGTCCCCTGATATTCCTCAGCTTTGATCTCCTCATCTGCTAAATGAGGGAAAATTCTATTTGTTATGTAAAAAAGGTTCTTGTGAGGTTCAAATGAAATAATATTTGCAAAACACTTTGTAAAATACATTATTTATTACATAAATATCAGCTAATACTACTAGATTCAGTTGTTATACTCTAAACCATTGATGAAAACCAGCCTTTTTACTTAATATTCTTACCCTCACAAGTTCTTATTAATCAAAACAAAATGTTAAAGACAAATGTCTTTATATGTAGACAAATAATCAGCATTCACAAACTTTACATTTTATTATCATGACCAGTGCTTTTAAAATGAAAATTTAAATTTCAATATGCAAATTCTACATGCTATCTAAAATATTTTGCCAGAATTTATCTGTGACAAACTTTTCATTTCCTAAATTGTATTAAAGGTTTACAAGACTGCCTATGCATTCTGGAAGTAGTCAGCTTTTTAATAATGTAAAAGTTCATCAGAGTTTAAGCCAGAACATTCTAACAGCTCTTGGGAATGACTGGAGTTCATTATTTCTTTTATGCACGCTTCACTTAGGCAGTTCAAAACAAAACAGATGTCTGATTTTTGCTTCTCTCTTTACACCCCCTGAAGACTTTGTTTATCAAACAGAAATAAATCCAGACATGTAGGTATGTGAGCTGTAGTGGGACAACGGGGAAATGTTGTGATCAATTAAAACTTTTAGTAGAATTGTTGGGAGATTTAACCCTTCCCACTTGATAAGCTGTATCTCTGTTGTCTTGCTTTTTGTTATGTTTCACTACTGATGCTTAGTGTGTGTAAACCTATCCATTTCTTCCAGAGGATTTCCATGACCAGCGGCTTCCCTGGAGCCTCACAGCTAACTACAATCTTGAAAGGGAGTTGGGGGGGGGGTGTTTTGGTCTGCAGAAGGAGGGACAGACCATGGGAAATTGTGGTAGGGTTAATCATGAAATTCCTGGTGAATGGGTGGGTAAGGAGAGCTTTCTGTCGTCAGAACAGGAATCTTTAAAGAAAAAAATAAGACAGATGGAAGTGACAGTGACAGCTCACATTGTGGGGTCTCCCCACAAAAGGGAGAACCAGCTTGATTTACACTAGAAGTATATGAAGTAAATCCATGAGCTCTTGTAATATATATTGCTGATAATCAGTGATAAGAAAAAATGTTTATTTAAGTGACTACTTCCTGGCCATCTTCATGCTGTTTTGCTCCTGAACTCTAGCCTCCACCTCTGACCTGACACTCCAAGTTCCCCTCTAGGTCCTTCTGGCTTTTGCTCACTAAATAATCACCATATGTAGTCTGGACCCAGAACTGAGCAGACTGTTCTCCAGCTGTATTCATGCTATGCTGCTGTGCCTTCCCCTTTCTCCTCTTTTCCAGCTCTAGGTCTGAGATCGCCAAACAAATCAACACTCCTGGAACATAATTCTGTGGCCACCATTTTTCTATAGTTATTTTCCTCTGTTGAAACACAAGCTCTTTGAGGGCAGGGACTCTCTTGCTTATTTATATCATTTCTTTGCCCAGGGCTAAGTACAGGAATATCTGGCACATAAGAAATGCTTAATAATTTTTTTTTATTCCACAGAATAATTTATTACTCTTTCTTTGGATATATTGTGAGGTCAGCTTAAAACCCTTGGGCATCTTATGAATAACTTGAAAATTGAATAAAGAACTCTTCCTGTACTTACTGCCACTTGCACTGAGTATTATGAGTAGCCGTTCCCAAGCCCAGAGCTCAGAGACCTGGAAATTACAATTCTTCAAACGTGGCTGATGTACATGGGGAGGGGGGATTATGGTGGGGATCATTACAAAAACCAATATGTAGGTGCTTGTGGGACAGACTAATAGATTACATGAGTTTATAAAGATTGAGTCTAGTCAGATTAACCTAATGACCTATAACAGAGTGCCTGGGTGGGTTGATTGAGGGGATTCAGTAGTATTTACCTTGACACTATGGTTAGGCTTGGCTAGAGTAATCTAGGATGAACTCCACAACTTCTGGCAATCATATAACTAGTCTGAGAAGACTTAAAACAGATTATCTGTGATTCAATGATAAAAAGGATCATGGATTATATATCTTATCCTCCTCATTCAAACCCAAACTTTAGAATCCAAGACCAGTGATCCTTTCTGCCTTTACAATACCATCTCCAGAAGCACATTTAAAATATTGTTCTAATGGCTTTCTACTAAAAATGTCCCTGAATATCCTTATTTAAATACATCTAAGCATCTGTGATCATAATAATATAAATATTATCTCTGGTAGCACAAATTACAACTTATTTATACTTTTTTATCCCATGCCACTTTTATCTGTCCACCATAAATTATCCACAGGAAGTTTAGCCAACTTTCCCTGGGGCCCTTCCTATAGTTCTTTTGACCTGACATGTATACTATGCAACATTTGGCCTGTCCATCTATAAACCCTCAATCTCCATGTATGACTGGCCCACTTCTTTTGCTGGTCATATCTCTCTTTTAATGGTGTCTTTCTTATATATTTCTTTTGTTTTGTTTTGGGATTTTTTTTGGTCATTGGTAATGTTCTTCAACTTTGTTTGTTGCCATTTGGGATTTAGAGGTTTTCTGAATGGGAAGTCTCAGCTCGAATTCATGGACTTCTTCCAAACCATGCAAGTATGAGTCAACATTTTCCCTAAAAATTGTGCTGGTCGCTCTCAGATTTAATGTACTTTGCCATAATTGTAAGCCCCAACTTGGGAAGTGGTGCCCTTAATGGTCTTTAGTCCCAATGTAAATGCTTACTGAATTTTAATGGGAAAAATCTTTTTTGCTATTTCCCAAGCTATTGTAATGAAGAAGATAAAGTGGTACAAGGAGAGCTGAATTCAATTCAAGTTGTGCAAGAGATTATCTCTAAAGAAAGAAATATGAAGATTTGTGTGCTGTATTCCTACACATGTAGAACTTTTAAAAAGCTATTCACCCATTGCTTGTCTCCCTAAATATGTCATTCCCTTAATTAATCAGCCTTTGAAAACCAGTTAAGAAAGGAAATGAAATTATTCTGCTATTAGCTGCTCTATTCGAATCTATGCTTATTCTGAAGGATCATTTAACTCTCTAAGAGCTCACAACCATTCCTTCAATAGTATATTTTAAAATTCTGTCAAGACTAGAAGGTAAATATAATACTTTTATCTTTATCTTGAGATATTTGTCTCACTTCAGTGTTACAGCAACTTTTAAAAGTTTCCACTGATAATGGTTAGCTTAGCAATCATCTATAGGTTCTTGCAATACTCATATATATTTATATCCCAATCTTCTAAGATATGGTTTTTCCAGGGTTGGTAACCTGAAATCTCCTGACCTATCTTTGGTTTCAAGACTTGAGTACTATCTTTATGTGTTTTTTTCCAGTCCCAATGACCACTCTGTTGGAGAAAACAAAAACAAAACCAACATTGGATGGTTCTATTTTTTCTTCATCATTTATTTATCATTAGCCCAAATATCATAAATAGGAGCTCTATCTCTCCTTTGATCTTACTCTTATCCCCAACTTAGCTTTTTTTTTTAATCCTTTTTGTTGTCCTCAGGATTTATCATACAATTCATCTGATTGTTAGCAGTACTGACATCCTTTTTAAAGGATGACATCACCCTTTCATTTCATTCTCAGTGATCTATTTCTGCCTCCATCTTTCTTTGCTATGTGTCATTTTAAAAATCCAGGTGGGTAAATGAATTCCTTATACACCTATATCAGTCATTTTAGACAGTTCAACCATCTCATTCCTTCATCTGAATCCATTATATTTGTGTCCTTAGAATTTTGTTTTTAAAAATAACTGATTTTATTTGGGCTGACTTCTTTAGAATATTTTAGGCTATAGGAGTCTACCTGTCCCATCCCTGAAACTTTTGAAACCCTTTCCAAAACTACAGAACTCATAAGACTATGTTTGATTTTCCTACATTATCTATTATGAACTCTAAAATAATGTAATTATTGCTTCCCTAATTTCTCATAATTTCTGACTTAATAATCAGTTCTTCTTACCTTTGGTCATTATCAGGTTCACAATCATCCTTTCTTATGTCCTTTTAAATAAATAATTATTATTAAGACAAACCAAGAATTTTAGTAGAAAGAAAATCTAGTTAATAGTAAGTTAAAATCCCTTATTACTAACTATATCATATTTCTATCCCAGGTTTATCACTGGTTTTCTGAACTCATTGTTCATTTCTCCCTTCTCTCCAAGTGATATGTAGTAAATCTCATTATAATATCACTTCTGTTTCTCATAATATTGTACATAACTCAAACCTGCTTTCCCATTTTAGATTGTGGATTTCCTTACATACATACATTTTCTTGTACTTACAATACAACGTTGCTTCATTACTCTTTTAATCTATTACTTTTTTATTACTGTATACCTTCTATCAGATTCTAGTCATGGAATCTTAACAAGTCTCAGAAATACTTTGAGATCACATTCACAGTAAAATCTTTAATTTATATTTTTTCAGAAAATTGCATAGCCTATTTACACTTCCCCTAGAGGAATCTGGGGATTATTGCAGGTGTCCTATTGAGCAAGGCCATGCCCATCTTATTTTGAAACTCATATGATATAGTCTCTGCATCAGCTTTTAGGGACCTGATAGCTTAAATCCTTGTTGATTCCAATGTATTTGGTTGTTTTGGAGTTTACTGACTATTGACTATTACTATTTTCCCGAAGTTTTTTGATTTTTTAAATAAAGTCAAAAGCCTTGGTAAGGGAACTAAAGAACATTTAATTCTTTCTAAATATAATAAACTTATTGCTCCTGATATCATGGATTTTGATGTTATAGTCTCACATCATTATTTAATAGAAATAAAATCAGATTACTCTTTTGATGAGTTCATGAAAATTCATTTGACAATCAGGAATGAACTCAGAATTTTCTGGTATGATCTTAGGCAAATCACTTAACAACTGAACCTTTTCTGTAAAAAGAGAAGATTAGACAAGATCATCTCTGTTATTCCTGCTGAGTATAACTATATAATCCTATGAATGTAATGACAATGAATATAATTCTGGGACATAAAGAATCTATGATTTCATCAGTATAGGAATTTTTGATCTCCATAGGAATATCTTCCATGAATGCTAATTAAAACCTAACTATGACTTAGAAGGGAAGACCTAGGAAATTGCCTAAAAAATTACATAGCACTTAAGTGACTTGACCAAAGTCACACACAGAATTGACATGCTCAGTGATCATCTTCATTGATCAACTAATGCCTTCAAGAAAGGCAAAAACTATTAACAAGGGCAGGGGTGGTGGTAGAATAGAGACTGTATATATCAGATTGGGGAATGTGGCTTAAATATTATATCTCTATCCTACCTATCCAAAGTGACATTAATAACCACAACAAATTGATTCAATTAAATTGATTAGGAATTAAAATCACTCTTAGAACCAGTCCTGTAAGAAAATCTCTACAGTGGAACTATTCTCATTTGTGAATTTATTTACAGCCATGAAAAACTAATTAATAAATGGTAGACATCATGCAAGCTAGTCATTAGAATGGTGAATTTATTCATTGTATGTGACCTTGGATAAGTCATTTAACAGCAATGCACTTCAGGCAATGCCCTAAGTCTGGTCAGATGCATTAGAAAACAAATAGAAGGACTAGGTATGTCAACTGATACTAAAATATTATAATATTACTTTGAAATAAATATTTTTATCCTATGGTCTCTATTTTATTTGCCTTATGGATAGGATGAAATGCACAGTATCAGTTGACATATTTAATTCTTCAGGGTAATCTTAAATTCCAGGGCTTCTAGTTCTAATGAAAAAGATGTGCTAAATGAAGCTGGTCATAGATTGAATATCTGCAGATATTTCTCTGACTTTTTCTGTAAAATCATAGATGTGTTCCCAGAGAGAAAAAGAGGAAAACAGTCAAATTATTGAAAACTCCTTCTGAAAATGTTTGATTTTTTTCTTTATTGATTGAATTTTTCAGAATAAGGGCAAACTTCTATTTGTAAAAGTTGCAAATTCTTATTGAGAGAAATAGGTAATCAATGAAACAACAACTATCTTCTTGCCTTGGATTTATGCATTCCAGAAAGTCATAAAGACTTTTTGTCTGACTGCCTGTATTTTATTCAAATACCACTCTCTTCAAAAATGGATACTTTTTGAAAGTTACTTATTGTGGTTTCATGAAACCACTAATTTTATCCATCTGGTACAGTATAAAGGCTAGTGAACTAATCTAGTGGGATTTCAGAAAGTTTGTTTTTGCTGAAGTAAAACATTGCCAGATTGGAAAGCAATAAATACTGATAAGATAATCCCCGAAACTTCTCTGGGAAGGCCGAGAAGAACTTTTTCAACTTGAAAGTTTTCCATTTTGTGTCTGACTTCCATCAGAGTTTATCTCTCATAACCATCAGCTCATGTTTGACATGCACATTAGTTTATTTATCTACATCTCATTTGTGACTTCCTCTTCTGTTTCTTTTACCCTAAGCATATGGGTAGATTTCCACTCCTTTTGGAGAGGGATAACAGTTTTTCCACATTATCCATGAAATTGCTCGAGAGAAAAAGTCTAATCAACTTGTTCGTTCGTTCAACAACATTTAATAAGAACATACCATATGCTAGTAGAATATAAGTTCTTTGGTAGCATTTTGCGCTTGGAAGCATTCTCTCATATTTTAGTCATGTCTAACTATTTGTGACCCCAGTTGGGATTTTCTTAGCAAAAATACTGGAATGGGTTGCTATTTTCTAATCTCTGGCTCATTTTACAGATGAAGAAACTGAGGCAAACAGAGTTAAGTGACTTGCCCAGAGTCACACAACTAGTAAGTGTCTGAAGCCAGATTTGAATTCAAATCTTTGAACTCAAGCCTGGCCATTCCATTCACTGTGTCATTTACTGCCTTAATTTTGTATTTTTCTCTCTAGTACCTACCAAAAAACCTGATTTATAGAAGATACTTAATACCTTTTGCTTAATACCTATTGAAAAATTATGTGCTAGGCTCTGTCCTAGGACAGAGACAACAACCTCAAGACAAGAACCTTACATCTGGGGGCAAGAGAAAGCACAAAATGTACATAAAAAATTCAAATGTGCACAAAATAATTTGGGTCAGACTGGTGGTACTGTGGGATACAACACCAGACTTAGAATCAGGAAGACCTGAATTCAAATGCATCCTCAGACACTTAGCTTTGTGACCTTAGACAAGTCTGTCTATTGCTATCTGCCTCAGTTTCCTCATCTGAAAATAGAGATAATAATAGCATCTACCTCCCAGGGTTGTGTAATGATCAAATGAAATAATAAATTGTAAAACATTTAGAACAGTGCTTAGCACGTACTAAATGCTATATAAATATTAGTTATCATCACTTTAATTATTAATTTCTCAGGAAGGGCACTAGGAGCTAGAAGGGATTAATAATGGGCTTCTAATAAAATAGGTCACTTAAGCTTAGCTGTAAAGGATGGTGGGGATTTTGTGAGACAGAGATAAAAAAGAATGGATTCTAACATGAAGATAAGAGATGGAATGTCATATACAAGGGATAATAGCATGTAGAATTTATAGATAAAATTTATCAGTTCATATATATTTATTGAGCATGTACCCAGAACTTTTTTTTAAAGCAATGTGAAAATATAGAATCAATCAATATTCATTAAAAGCCTTTTAATATGCTAAGTACTGAGGATAACAAGGATAAATACTTACTATGTACTAAGTACTGGGGACAAGTATAAAAAATGAAACAACTGAATTCTAACACCGTCTCTGCTCTAAGGGAATTTACAATCTAGGTAAGAAAACATGAATATACACAAATCAACTAGAGATTACTTAGTACCACATGGATTGGGATTAATGATAGAGTGGCAAGTTCAAATCTTGCCTTTGTCACATACTGACTATTATATGAACAAGCTTTTTAACCTCTTAGTGTTTTATGAAACTGTTTAAGACCATAATTTGCAGAAATGTTGCCGATTTGTATTAGGAAAAGGAATTGTCTCAAAAAAAAGTTCTCTATTCCAATGATACCTTCAGTCAACTTTTTTATCCCTGTCATACTAAAAGTTTAGAAAAATGAATGAGGATAGTCAGAAAATAATGTGACATAGTATAAAACACAGATGTCAAATTTGAGGCAAGCAAAATTCTGGAATACCCAAAACCAGATTGAAATGTAATTGGAAAATGTTTAACACAATAAATAAAAATTTAATACAATACAGATAATGTTAATTTGTACTTTTCTAAGTCAATATAGGCTCAGTTAGGTGGCACAATGGAGAGCACACTGGGCCTGAAATCAGGAAAATTCATCTTCTCAAGTTTAAATCTGATCTCAGATACTTACTAGCTGGGTGACTCTGTGCAAGCCCCCCAACCCTGTTTACCTCAGTTTCCTCATTTGTAAAATGAGCTGGAGAAGAAAATGGCAAATCATTCTAGTATCTTTGTCAAAAAAACTGTAAATGGGGTCAAAAAAAGTTGGCTACAATTGAAATTGACCATGACAATAATAAAGTTAATATGTACCAATATAGGACTGCTTGCCATCTAGGGGAGGGGGTGGAGAGAGGGAGGGGAAAAATTGGAACAGAAGCGAATGCAAGGGATAATGTTGTAAAAAAAATTACCCTGGCATGGATTCTGTCAATATAAAGTTATTATAAAATAAAATAAAATATTAAAAAAAGTTAATATGTACCCAGAATATCTTTTTTTATTTGAGATCAGCACCATTGCTATAAGAACAATACTGAATTTTAGTCCAGAGGACTTGGATTTACAATCTTAGCTCTGATATTTGGTGTAACTTATGAGTTACTTGGGCAATCCATTTCTCAGGACCTCAGTTTCCCCATTCAGCTTTGTGTGATAAGATGATTTAACTTGGTCTATGAAGTCACATATAAATACTATCTTATAGATAGGAAGAGAAGAGCGCTGATGGGGAACATCAAGTGCAAAGTTGTAGAGATGAAAATATGTACAACATATAATGGTTAATTATATGCCAATGTATAATGAAGAGACACTAAAGCAAGAAAAAACTGGTGGTGTAACACCTTGGCCTTCTTCTTTCTGAGCTGAGATAGACTCACTCTTCCCTACCTGTTTCCCATCTTGGAAAGATGGGATGGTCCCGAGGTGACTACAACTTCTTCTTGAGTTCTTGGCATAAAGCAAAATGCATGATTTAACTCACAATATAGTTGCTGGTCCTTTTCTAGTTTGCTTACCATTCATACAAATCAGTCATAATGACATCATTAACTCTTAACTTTTAAATTAAATATTAATTTAATATTTAAAATAAACATTAAATAAAAGCTCAAAGAAGTAATAATCAAAAGAAAACAGTCCATCCCTTAATCTTAGCCACACTCTGACCAATATATAAGAAAATGCACATAAAATTAAAGAAACACAGTAAGACTAGGAAATAGTTATGACTACCACATAAGTCTGCATATCAGGACTGGATATTTGTGATCTCGTAAGGGATCAGTTTGCAGCAAAAGTCACTCATTTATTATTTGAATCTCGGCTTTTCTGCTAGATGAAGCCATTTCTTTGTTATTTTCTGGACACTGAATTGGTATTAAGCAACTCCTCTAGCTTAGGGCTAAAACAGAACTTCCTAGGTCTGATCTCTTATGCAGGCATTGAGGTACAAGTCATTGTTTTATTGAGAAGCAGTTCCCTTATATCCAGAATTATTCAAGTCATTGTTCATTCATTTCAGTCACTGCCAACTTTTGTGACCCCATGTGGGATTTTCTTGGCAAAGATACTGAAGTGGGTTGCCATTTCCCTTCTTCATCTCAATTTACAAATGAGGAAACTGAGGTCAACAAGATGAAGTGACTCGCCCAGGGTTATACAGCTAGTAAGTATAAGGCCAGATTTGGTTCCAGATCAGGAAGATGAGTCTTTCCTAGTCCAGCAAGGACTATCCACTGCACCACCTTGCTGCCCATTGTTCAGATTACCTCTTTGTAATTGTTGAGGGCTTCCCTCTACCCCTTAAATCATAGATGGCAGTAAAGACCAATGGATGCAAGCTTCTAAAGGTTTTTCTCTCTCTAGTAATTAGTTCTCCTGCATTATTAAAGCTTTCTTCGCAAAGTTTATCCGACTGTAAGCTTTGTTTAGTGCACATCAGCTTCTCATCTTCATGGCTTCTACTGTTCTGTAATAAACTTCTATTGTTAGCATCTTTTAGTCTTCTCAGTTGGTTTCTTAATGATTTTCATGACTGCAGTCAGTACTTCTTCATGTGCAATTGTTCAGTTCTCATGTTGAGAAATTCTAAATCCACATTTCTATCAGATATTTTCAATAGCACTTTATTTTCCTGATCCACAAGTAGTTTGTTGATTCAGAATTTCCTAGCAATAACATTCAAAAGCTCATATTCAAATTAGTTGCTAAAAAACAATGCATTATATCTAAAGCTACCATCAGTTAATACCTTTCCTTCTAAAAAGTAAGTTTTGATTCTTGGTCTACTCAAATTTTTATATATCTTTTCAAGCAATGTTTTCTGGAGGGCAGCTTTTCTGTTAGGTTCCCTCAGCATTGTTTGTGTTCCTCCTCTAGATGTTTTTCCATATGTTTCAGACAAAATGTCCTGTTTTTCCGTCCCTTTGGATAAATAAAATGTCCATAGGAAAAAAGGACAACCTCTCACACTAGCCTGGGAGTATACATAGTTTATCCAAAATATCTTGCTGCCTTTGGAAGTTAACAAGCACTGATTATTTTATGAACTATGCAGATAATTCATGTTAAGTAGCAATTGGGGCTATTGTGAATCTCCTGTGTAGGACTTTCATTACCCTTATTTTACAGATGAGGATTCCAAATATTTGAGCAATCAGATAACTTATCTGTGGTCATACAGCTATCTAATCTCTGAGAGGAGATTCAAATCCTATTCTCTTTTATCTAACTCCAATACTCCATTCTTTCTTTAGATTGTGTGAATAAGTTAAATATTAGCTTTTCTTTGTTATCATTTTATTAACAAGACATAAAGGATCCATATTCTTACCTTCCAATACTCAATGGAAAATCCCCCTTGGAGTGATAATGACCTTTAGCTCAGAGGAAAGAAAAGCTTCATTTTCATTATCAACCTTTTAGTTTTTATCTCTGTGCTTCACCCCAGGTCCTGTTCTTTAGGCAAAAAGAGGTTAGCCCAGTAAATATGATAGTATCATAATGTCCATAAACACAATTGAAATTCCATTTCCTGAGTTTAATGGAGAGGAATTTTTTTGGTATGTAAATGAGACACAACATTTAGTAGTAGCATTGCAATCTAAGATTTTGTATGGTGTCCAATCATCACATTAACTCTAATCTTTTAATCAAGTTTCAACCATTAAAAAAGAACAAACTACATTCCTTTGAAAATTTAATTGTAATTAACTTATCCATATAATATATAGAAAGTTCCTCACTTTTTACTCAGAAAACTAATCCCCTTTTTAAATTTTTAAAAAAAGATATTTTATCAATGTTTTTGTCTTTTTTAATGTAGTCATTCCAGTTTCTACTTCCTTCGCATCAAACTGTCCCTTGCAGCAAAGAAAAACACTTAAACAAAATAAACAGAACAACAAAAACACAGCACAATGAACACATCTGCTAATGTGTAAATTCTTTTTTCTAGTATGGTAATCCAGTACAATGACATGCCAATGTTATCATCAGCAACACTGATCGAGCTCCTTCTATGTATTTGAGCAGCAAGTCAAGCATTCCCAATAGAAATGCTGTAAGACATAAAAATAATGGCCATCAGGTTATGTTGATCAATGATTAACAGTTAACGAGATTAAGGGAAGATATGTTTTATCATTATTTGTTCTCTATGACCTTCATGGGTTTTTAAGTTACTCAGGATTCAGCCTGGTGATATAACCCATTCATTTTACAGAGGGAAAAAAAAATTGAGCCTCGGAAAGATTACTGGGATCACACAGGTAGCAAACAGAGAGCCAAAATTTGAATTAAAGTCCTCTATCTCTAGTTTCTATGCTTTTTTTCACAAAACTTATGTTGTTTCTATATATAAGGAGAGATTCTAAAAATGACAAACAGGAAAATGGGGATGAATAAATGAAGGTGCAAATAAAATGAATGTATGCTATTATATAGAGATAGCTATATATGTATAGCATCAATTCCATTTCCTTCCTATATTCCTACTCCTTTAAAGTACTTTAATGCCTCATCATGGTATGGTGGTAACTCTAAAGATATGTTACCTATATTTAATCAGCATCATGGAGATGATCTCTCTTTATCCTACAAATCCAGGAATATAAGCCCAGTGATGAACTATATATATCTGTCCTTTCACAACCGACCTGATTAAATTCAGAAAGGTTCATCATTAAGTCACGCATGGGGGATACATTTTTCTTTCACAGCAACTCTTTGAATACAATCTGTTAAATCAGAGAAGTTGTGCTCTATGTCTTGAAAGAATGGTCCATATGTGTTCCCTTTCCTGATTGGATTGAGGGTTGTTGACATACCATGTCATAATCAGATTGATTTCCTACTGTGTGTTTGAGTATTATGCCAAATAACACTGATAGAAAAGTCTTTAAGATACAGAAATGACAATTTTTGTCCAATTCATGACTGACAGAGAGATTAAAGAAATGTTGACACTCTTATTCTAAATGATTTACTTATTTTATGCCTGATTTTGGGTACTCTTTCCAAAGCTAGTGTAAGGGAAGTTTGTTTTAATTCAATTTTTAAACTAGCTTAAGGAACAAAAACTAAGTTATCACTTGACAGACCCAACAATAATCTTGCTGTGCTGATAATCTTTTAATGAAAGCAGCAGTCATGTTAAACAGGACAAGAGCAGAAGTATTCATATAATCTCCATAGGATCATAGATTAGGAGCTGGGAGGGATCTCAAGTAGAACACCTGGATTTTACAGATGAGGAACTGAGGCCTAGAGAGATTAAGTGATTTGTCTAAAGTCAGAAAGTTTACTAGCTTTATAACTTTATAACTTATAACTATAAAAGTTTTATATATATACATATATAAAAAACTATAAAAGTAGAATTGCTGTTCAGTCATTTTTCAGTTGTAACTGACTCTCTGTGATCTCATTTGGAGTTTTCTTGGCAAAAACATTCCTTTCTCCAGATCACTTTTACAGATGAGGAAACTGAGGCACACAGTTAAGCCTAGTGTCACACAGCTAGTAAGTGTCTGAGGTCAGATTTGAACTCAGAAAGATGAATCTGTGTACTATGGTGCCACTTAGTGCCCTAGTAAGTAACAACACCAAGACTCATTGCCAGATCCTCCAGTTAGAAAGTCAGTGTTCTTCATCAAATATCCCATTTCTCAGATGGATTTGTGACTTCGTAAACTTAAATGTTCATTTCTACTATGTAAGTAGTGAATATCTACTGATAGAATTCAAAGCCAGATCTTTCTGTTTCCAACTCCAGTATTTTATCCATCATATCAGGTTGCCTCTAAGACAAATATGTAAAATAGGATTAGCCAGTCATAAATTAAGTCATTAAATTATTAATTAACCAGTAATTAATAGACATTGGCTTATAGGGCATTACTAAAGAAATGTGTGTATGTGTATTCAATATAATTTAGTACTTCAAAGTTTTTTTTTATTTCATCGTTTCTTATCATATCTATACAGATCACCCACCCACTCTTCCATAACTTAGTAGATTTTGTGAGTGTTGTTAAGGCTGAAAAATTCAAAACCCTGCAGTCAAACTGGTGATGAAACTCTCTAACTTTATTAAGCTGGTATGGCGATGAAAAGAGTTTGTCATTGAGCCCATGCTCAAGGACTTTCCAGAGCTTTCATTGCAGCCTTCAAAAACTCAGAGAACTCGTGAAAATCCAATCCAACATTTCATAATCTCACGAAAGCAGATCCAGTTTCCTAGAAGTTGTGCCAGATAAGTCTAAAGTGCCAGATAAAATCTGGAAAGGCCTTGAATAGCAACCCAGTGACTGATTGTTATGTGAGGAGTGTGATGTTTTAGTCTTTCAATACATGTATGATCTCATAAATATGAAAGGGAGGGAGGGATTCCCCACCAGGGCACTGAGAGCTTATCTATGACGTCTTATTCTGGGGGGCTCTAGCTGTCTTCTCCCCTAAATCCTCCGGTAGATTGATCGAATGTGCTAGATGCTTTTTTTAGTGTGAAATTTTTTTGCTTTTTAAAATTATCAGCTCTCAGGCTATTCCTCTTTTGCTGCTCCTAATTCTTTTTAGGCTGACTTTGAGAGACCCCCCACTTGTGTTCCAACTTTATATTTCTATGTGACATTTTTTACACCATGGATCGCACATAGATGATTTTGGAAGTAGCAACCAAGGTAAAGCTGCTAAGAATCTAAGTACCTAGTTAGGTAAATTTAGAAATTCTCATCCCCAAAAGACTGGCTAATAGGTGACATTAGCTAACTCACAAATACCTTCTACCAAGGTGTGAATGGGAGCTGTGTTGATAAAATATTATCCACATGGCTGAAAGTTATGAAGGATTGAAGTATATAATATTTTCTATCCATTGAATGCTGATACTAAAGCTACATATTTTCTATCCATTGAATGCTGATACTAAAGCTATATAAAACACGGATTTCAAATCTTTGTAAAAATTATTTTTAAAATGTCTTTTTTTTGTTGTTATTACTAGGTCATACATGGTGAAAATCTATTTGGATAGTATCAGGAAATTGTTGCTTCTCCATGAAACAAAAAATTGTTCAATTGTTCAATTGGAAAAAAAAAATCTGATGAAGGGAGGTTTAAATGCTTGTTCTGACAAAGAAGGTGAAGACTTTAGGCAGAATTGATGCTTACTTCAAGGAATTTCCCAGATATCACGACCATCACAGGGATTTCAAAAGAAGCATACTTTGTTTAAAATAATGGTCTGAGAAGACAACTTTGGCACAAAGATCAGTTAGGAAAAGTGATAAGGAGGAAAATGTTGTAATAATCCAGTTAAGAAATGACTAGAGAATGCTTATCCTGTGATATCTTAAGCTCTCACTATATTAAAACAACAATCTCCTATTACATAAACTCCACAAGAGCAAAGATCATACTCCATCTCAGCTTTGTACCATTCTCAAGGCCTAGCACAATGTTTAGTGCATTTATATGCAGTTTAATGTTTCTTGTATTTCACTGAATTTAATGTTCAACAACATTAGAAACAGAGAAGGGAATGCTCATCAATTGGGCAATTGCTAAACATTATATAAAGTTACATTATATAGATATGATGAAATACTATTATAATAAAAGAATTAATGAAGGGGATGGTTTCAGAGAAACCTGGAAGGACTTGTATGAACTTATGCTGAATGAGTTGAGCAGAACTATAACAATTTCTACCCTAAACAATATTATAAAGACAAACAATTTTGAAGAACTGGAAACTTTGATTAACTTAATGACCAACCATAATTACAGAGAACTTGTAATGAAATATATTGCCACAGCTGATAGGGGTAGTTTTGGTCTCAGACTGCAGATATTAGACATTTTTTGGACATGTTTGGCTAATACAGGATTTGTTTAGCTCGACTACATATATTTATGGGGATTTTCTTTTTCTTGCTTACTTAATAAGGAGGGAGCAGGAGGAAAGGAAGTGGGAAGGAGAGAAAGCAGATATTCATTTAAAAATAAGCAAAATTTAACTCTAATTTTATTTGAATCAGAAAAGTCAGAGAAAAAGGCATAAATAAAGGAAATGTATAAAAGAATTATTGGAATGAAAGAGTGAAAAGAGCACTGGCCAGAAAATCTTAGATTCACATTCCAGCTCTGATATCTTCTAGTGAAATGACACAAAACAAATCCTTTAATCTCTTACTCTCAGTTTTTTCATTTGTAAAGAGAGGATAATAATACATGTAGCTTCTACCACATAGGTTTTGTGGATTCAGATGAACTAATATATATAAAAATATCTTTTAATTGTAAAGTTCTTATATAAATTTCAAGTCTGTTACTTCTGTGTGCTTTTTAAACCTTAAAAATGGCATATAAGTGTGGATTGGTTTTTATTGTTTTATTATAATCATTACCATCATTATCATTATAATCAGTATTATATATTGACAAAATAAAATTGCTTTCCTTTTCAAGGAGAGGATGGGGGACGAAGGAAGGTGAAAATTTGGAACTCAACATTTTAAACATAATTGTTCAATTTCTTTACATGCAATTGAGAAATATCTAATGAAACAAATAAAAACAATTCCTATTTTAAAAATCATTATATGTGCTATGACAAAAAAGTTAATTTTAGGATAACAAAAGAAACTCAGTCAGGTAGGGTGGTTAGGAGCTAAGAACAGGGCAGTTAGGAAAGGTGAATTGCTTTGATTATATCCCTTTTAGAATTAATGTGTAATAGTTGGACCGAGTGTCTTGTGAACATAAAGCATAGAATATATGTCTCATGTATTTGCCTTGAGTTTCAAGCAGTAGTGTCTGTGTGTGCTTACTTACATCTGTTTTAATTATCAGCCCTATTTCATTATCAGTCAATCATTTCTGCCAGATGTTCCAGAATTGTAGTGGCCAAGCCCATCTCTTTTCACCATTTTTCCTTTACACACTTAGTAAGCATGCTTACACGAAAACCATTGCTTCATATTTAGGGAAGTACATGAGAGTTCACCAGCACTACAGCTGATGTTCATCTAAAGCACAGCATGAAACACAGATACTTAGCTGCAGATCATCAGACTGACACAAGAATTCCAGCTGAATTATTAGTTTTATGTGGCAGTTCTAGGCACAAAGATTACAAAAACAAAAATAAAATCATCTGCCCCTCGAGGAGTTTACAGTCTCTCAGGGAAAATATGTCTCTCCAGGGGCAGCTAAGTACTACATTGAGTAGAGCATCAGTCCTGAAGTCAGGAGGACCTGCGTTCAAATGTGACCTCAGACACTTAACACTTCCTAGCTGTGTGACCTGGGCAAATCATTTAATCCCAGTTGCCTAAGCAAAAAAAAGAAAAAAGAAAAAAAGAAAAGAAAGAAAGAAAGAAAAAAAGAAAGAGAGAAAGAAAATGTGTCTCTTACAAAAATAGAAAGAAAAAATATAAAATAAATACAAGATAATCAGATACTGATATTATTAGTAAGTGGTAAAGATCCAAAAAAAAAAAAAGTTTTATCCTTTCTTCCAGCAAGTGAAAGTATGCAGTTTTCTATATTAGGATCCTATTTATATAACTGAGTGGTGCCTTGGATAAATGTCAGGCACCATGATCTGATAAAGGGAGAATTTTACAAATGTCATTAAAAATAATTTCCTACTTTGTCTCCAATACATTTTATCTTAGTTTGATACAATAAATGCTTGTTGAATGTAATTGAATTGATTTATACAATCAAGAACTTGTGACAATATAAAACAAAGATTAAAAGAAAATTTTTAAAATCTTTTAAGTCCAGACAACCAAATTAATACTCTAATATTCAATTTGGAAGTAATGGAATATTTTTTGTGCTCAATAAAAATAGATTGGTTATTAGCAATGCTAACTACCGCCTTTTCTTTTTACCTCTTTAACAGAAGTAGAGAAAACCAGATGTCAGCGTCAAAGAGAACATATTCTAGGAGCAATGGGTGTCACTGACCCAAGACGACCCAGACCTGTGGGGCAGTTTGTTCCTGAATGTGATGAACACGGGCATTATGTACCAGTGCAATGCCATCACTCCAGTGGGTACTGCTGGTGTGTGGATCGAGATGGCAATGAGATTGATGGCACCAGAACCGGTCCTGGAATGAGACCCCCATGTAAGTTATTAAACTTCAAACTCAGAGGTCTTGTATGAGAAAACTCCTCACATCACACAAGTGAACCTGGTATTTATCAGACTATACAGTAGAAACTAAGTTGATTCAGTTCAGTGATTGCTGATTTTGGAATCAGAGTACCCAGAGCCTCTGTCACTTACTATAATATTTCATGAATTTAGACAAGTCATTTAAGTGCTCTAAGCCTCTGTGAAATAAGGATGGATTAGATGATTGCTGGTGTCCCTTCCTGTACTAAATCTCTGAAGCTATAATTTCTGATATTTTTTTGTTTGTTTTTTGCTGAGGCAGTTGGGATTAAGTGACTTGCCCAGGGTCACACATCTAGGAAGTGTTAAGTGTCTGAGGTCAGATTTGAACTCAGATCTTCCTAACTCAGGGCTAATGTTCTATTCTCTGATATTTTGATATAAATCTGAATAAATCTGATTAAAGACACAGACTCATTTCAATATCCATCAACTATATCGATCAGATACTGGTACACTTGCCAAGTCTACCTCTTCCCATCTCTCCAACTATCCTTTCTATCAGCACTATTTACAAACATTTGGTCTTAAAACCTCTTTATATTCTTAAAAATTAAAAAAATGGGTTATACCCTATTAATATGTATCATATTAAACTTAAAACATTTTAGTATTATTATGAAATTAATTTTGACTTTTCAGACTCCCTGATGGGATCTCAGGGACCTCTAGATGTTCCTGTTCTCACACACTAATGATGTCTCAAAAAAAATTTCAACCATGCCATTATCCTAAAAAGTTTGTTCCTGTCATCAGTATGCCCTTTGGCTAATGGACTGAAGAATTTTAGTCTTTGGTTTTAGATATTCACCTCTCTGACCTTTCTCCTTCATTGTAATTGGGATTAGTGACAGTATTCATGCTAAGGGTTCCCTGATGTGAATTTTCAGGAACTAAAAGCCCTGGGTTTTTAAATTCTCTTCTACTGCTGATCTGTCAGCAGCTTTGATAACAGTGTGTGGATCTGTAAAGCCTTATTTAGACCTTTAATTGTTTACTTAGATGAGTGGGAGTTGATAGCTATTGAGTCTCAGTAAGTGATTTGGGGTCATTTGTTTGATTTTTATTTATATCCTAAGACCTTTCAGATATTGCATAGATTTTCCAAAGATAAAGTAAAGCCATAAAAATTTCCAATGAGATTAAATTCACAGTTCAATGACAAGGTGTTATCATGGATCTGGAATCATGAGACCTAAATTGAGTCCCAACTGTAGCACTAACTGGCAATGTGATGTTGGGGCTCTCTTCGCCTGATATTTTTACTTTTTAAATTAAGAGATATGGACAATAAGGACCATTTAATCTCTCCAATCCCTTGATTCTATCATAAATGAAATTCCAATTACTGAAAGTCAGTAAAGTCAACCTTTGATTACCTGTAATAATGTAGAGGCCATAAAATATCCCAAGATAATCCAGACCCTCTTCTGAACTACTAATCTCCTCCTAGTCCTACACTAAACACTTTAAAGTATTAAGTAAAAAACAACACTATTTTAATTTTTCTTTGTACTCCTAGCCTTGATACCTCTGTTATATACATTAATGAAATGACCAAGATAGGCAGTAATGGGGAAGTAATGAGGACCTAGCTAATTGACAAATTAAATAATCAGTTCCAAATTGTGTGCGTTTTTTGGTTTTTATGATTCAAACCCATCAATCTTTTATTGCAAAGAAAAGTTATTCTGATGCTGTCAGCCAACTTCCATCAATCTAAAGCTATAAAGGATCAAAGAGGTCTTGTAATTCAACCCTTTCTTTTTACAACTGTTTAAACTGACAGCTATGCAGGTTAAGAGAATTGCCTAAGATCACATAGGTATTATAGAGGCAAGATTTGAACCCAGATTCTCTGAATCTATAGCCAGTTCATTTTCTACTGCTTTGATAACAGTACTATTTCCTATCTCTTCATATTTCTTTAGGACTCAATATAGAGGAAAACTAAGTCATCTCTTTCAATTTGTCTTTTATGTTCAATTCATACATTGTTATATCTTTATAACAAATAAATGCCTATTGCTGGGCTATGGACTTTTTTTTCCTTTTTTGCTATATTCTGTCTTTGTCATTCTTCTAAAATGGTCTTTTTGCCTTATCCCTCTAATTGGAATTGGTTATCATCTTCTCTCATCTAGGTCTGAGCACAGTTGCTCCTCCAATCCACGCTGGTCCTTCAGTTCCTCCGGCTGTAATCCCTCTTCCCCCTGGAACACACTTACTCTTTGCCCAGACTGGGAAAATAGAGCGTCTCCCACTAGAAGGAAATAATATGAAGAAAACGGAGGCCAAAGCTTTGCTTCATGTCCCTGTAAGTACATAACTGCTGCATCTGATCATAACATCTGCTTTGGAATAGACTTAGAGAAAACAGTGTGGTCCATTTAGATAAAGGCCAGAGTTCTTTCCAAGGCTCTGTTACTGAATGTGCCCTTTAGGAAATTGCTCTGATTCAGTTTCCTGTTGCTAGAATGGGGACAGGTAGCATGTGGCTACCCAACTTCCATGTCTGGTTATGAGGCTCATTTCTGGGACAATTTTGAGCTTCTTCTTGCCCTTTTAAAAATATATATAGTTTAATTTATGGAATAAAACAAGCATTTCCATAATATATAGTACAATAAAAAAGATGATTATATTTGAAACTGAAAATGTATTATGCACAATTTGCTATTCCTTTAAAAAATACAACAAAATTATGATGTAAATTTTTTTTTCTTCCCTGCCTCTTCTTCCCCTGCTTTAGAGTTTGATACCAATTAGGTGGAAACTGTATTCTGAAAAAGTCTCCTTGTACAGTATACTTCAGTGATGAAGAGCTTGGTTCCTGGGAGTGTGTTTAATTTGTTTCTGTGTTTCTATTGAGCTTGTTCTCTTGCTTCCTAAAGACTAAAATTATTCATTCCTGTATCAACTTGATCTAGTATGCTCACATTTTTGAGAGACATAGAAATGATTTTTTTGTTGTTGTTGTTTTGGATTTTTTGTTTCAGGAATAAATTCTGGGTATTTGTCAACTTTCTTATTGTTTAGAAAGAATTGAAAATTGAGTGATATATAGAAGATCAAATTATCTGACTTCTCTATTCTCGAGCAAAAAAGATTTGACATATAATACCTATGGATCATTCAAATGCTTGGATTTAAAAAGTAGGCTTCTCCCAAAGTTGAGGATATTCATTGCTAACTTCTCAACCCTTTGACAGCTGGTTTCTGTTTCCCTTGTTCTGTTCAAATTGTTCACAAGAAGGTTAACTGTGAACCAAGAAATTTTTTCAAATCCTCCTTGGCTTTTCTGTAACACTTTCTCTTAAATACACTCTTTTCTATCTCTCATCGCTGTCCAGATGACTTTCAAATTTGCATCTCTAGCCTTATTTCTTCCCTGAGTGTCATTCTAATATACTCACTACTCATTATCTCCATTTGAGTGTTTCATTGCTCCCTCCAGCTCAACACATATAAAAATGAACTCATTTTCTCCTTCCAAATCAGCAACTCTTCCTCATTTCCTTATTTCTATTAATGGTACCACGATCTCTCTAAAGTCACCCAGTTTAGTAATCTCAGAATCATATTAAATTCATCTCTCTCCATGATTCTACAAATACTATATTCCCAAGTCTTATTACTTCTAACTCTTCATTATCTTTCCTATCTATCTTATCACTCCATTTTAGCTGCTCATTTTCTTACATCTAAACTAGTTTAATAGCTGCATAATCAGTTTTCCCATTCCACAGAACAAATGACAGGATCTCAGAGTTGAAAGGAGTCTCAAAGATCTCCTTACAGTGTTCTTAATTAGTAGTAATCTAATTAGTGTTGTCGAATGATCTGTGAAAGCCCTGAAAGGGAGTCTATGAAGTCAAAATTGTTTTGTAGTATTATTAAGGTATTTTAATTTCTAATAATGTAAATATCAATAGCTATAACCCACATAAACAAAACCATCCTCATCAGTTTTTAAATTTTAGTTTAAGGAATCCTGCTATCAAAAAGTTTGAGAATCACTGATCTAAATTAAATCTTTAGCTTGGGTCACATTCTATTCAGAGGCAACTCATCCCACTTTTGAGCAATTCTGATGATTAGAAAGTGTTTCCTTTCATTAAAACTAAACTTGCCTCTGTGCATTTTCCACCAATTGGCCCTGATTTTGTCCCCTGGAGCCAAGCAGGACAGATCTGATCTCTCTTCCATATGACAGATTTCCAAATACTTAATGGCAGCTATAGTGTTTTTTCTAAGTCCTCCCTTCTCTTGGCCAAACACTCTTAGTTTCTTCAAGCAATCTTCCTGTTGCGTGGTTTCCCACCATTTTAGTCACTCTCCTGAGTAAAGTTCAGCTTGTCACTGTCTTTCCTAAATTGTGGTGTCCTGAATGAAATACAATGCTTTGGATGTGTAAGAAAGAGGAGAAAGAAAATCTGGTGCTATTTTGTCAGCCCGAGGCAGAAGACAATAGGGCTATCATTTGCTTTTTTCTGGACCTTATTCCTTTATTAATGCATATTAAGATTGCTTTGTCTTTTTAAACTGCCATCTCTTATGTTGCCCTAATGAGATATAAGTAATTTAATACTGCCAGATTTATTTTAAACTAACTTTTATCTAGGCTTCCTCTACCTCATATTTACAAAATTGATTGTTTAAGCCCAAGTATAGGACTTTATATTCCTCTCCATTGAATTTCATATTATTAGATTCAGCCTAGTGTTCTTGTTTATCAAGAACTTTTTGGATCTTGATTCTGCCTTCTTGCATCATCTATAAATTTGATAATATTGAACAGCACAGGGACAAGAATAAATAGTTCCCTGTCATATGCCACTAGAGATCTCCCTTCAAGCTAGAATTAGTTCATTCATGACATCCTTTAGGTCTATGACATCCTTTGGGTTCCAAAGCTCCTTAGCTGAACTATCTTTCCATCTTGTCCACAAGGAGAGGCTTTGCCAATGGTATGCTAAAATGCAAGTATACTATGTCCATAGCATCAACTCAATCTATTTTGGTTAGTAATTTTGCAAAAAAAAAAAAAAAGTATGGATTACAGAAGAAAAGCAAAGGCAATGATGTCTACTATGAGGATCTTGCAATAGTTATAGTATATGGAAATGAACTCTTAAAGGATAATGGCAATAGAAAGGAAGAAAAAGGGACAAGATGAGAGCTTAAAGGTACTATGGCAAAGAACTGACGATATATGGCAACTCATTGAATGTGAAAGGTGAAGAAAGGGGGAAAAAAACAAAGAGTATTGCCTGTCACATAGTAGGTGATTAATAAATGCAGATTGATGTGATTATTTTTGAGCATTAGATGACCAAGTATATGGTGGTATCAGAAGAATGGGCCAGATTACAGGCATCTCTAAGGAGAAAGATAATAAGGAACATAGATATATGTTGATTTTGAACATATTTGGTTTTAGAACGCTGGGGACATCCTGATGGAGATGTCCTGTAGATTCATTGATGTATAACTTCCTAGTAGGTACTTAATAAATGCTTGTGAACTGGCTGGGGTGATGCTGAACACAGAAAAAAAGATCAGAACTAGAGAGTTGACTCATCTCTTCACAGGTCTCTTCATAATATGTAAAATAAGGAGTTAAATTAAAGACATCTGAGATGATTTTCAGCTTTAGATATATCTTTATAAACTACAAAAAAGTAGTAGTTGAAGGCAATGAATGGTGCAAATGAGCTTATCAAAGGAAAGAATATAGAGGCACAAAGCTCTGACCAACACCTACCATAAGTGTTCAAAAAGAGAACAGGAAGCCATGAAGAAGACTGAGAGGGAAGTACCAGGAGATATTCAGAGGAAAATATTCTCTCTGAAACCAAGAGAGGAAAAGAATATGTAGTGGGAAGGAGTAGTAACAAGGAGCCATGGGAGAAAGGAAAGAAGGGAGGAAGATAAGCAAACATTTAGGAAGCTTCTAGCTCAGAGACACAGAAGCAGTGAAGAATATTTCTTCCTAAATTAAAGCCATTTCTAGTCATTTGAAAAAAATGCTCTAAATCACTATTGATTAGAGAAATGCAATAAGAAAACTCTGAGGTAGCACTTTATACCCCTCAGATTAACTAAGATGACAAGAAAAGATAATGTTACTAAATGTTGCAAGAGATGTCAGAAAACTGAAACACATACATTGTTGATGAAGTTGTGAACTGATCTAACCATTCTATTGTCCAAATGTGTCCAAAAAGCTATCAAACTGTGCATATTCTTTGATCCAGCAGTGTCTCTACTGGCTTTGTTATCCTAATGAGATCATAAAAAAGGGAAAAGGACCCTAAATGCTTGTAGCACCCCTTTTTGTAGTGGCAAGGAACTGGAAACTGAGTGTATGCCCATCAGTTGGGGAATGTTTGAACAAGTTATGGAATATGAATGTAATGGAATGTTATTGTTCTTTAAGAAACAAGGTAACCATAGTTAGCTATGTATTTCTACTTATCTTTGTTGTGTTTTTAAAACATAAATTCCTCAAAAAAAAGGTATTTTCTTCCTCTTCATTGTTTTTAACATCTAGATACAAGAAGTAGTTAATGTTGGGACAAGATAATTTGGTAAATTCCCTTTGCTGAATAAAAATGTCCCCTAAATCCAGTCATGGGGCAAAAACTGGCCTGCGATCACAAAGGGCAGAGATTGAAATGGGGATATAGGAGTGGGAAACCCAAACCCCAGAAAGTTCTTTGTAGCCATTTTTTGGACTAACTTGTCTTCCCTACTACTCTAATGTCTCCTTATAGAATATAAATACTCAGCAATTCAGCATACAAGAAATCCTGTGTGTGTATATATGTATGAGAGAGAGACAGAGACAGAGACAAACAGAAACAGAGAGACAGAGAGAATGAGAGAATATGTATGTGTTATATTTTAGGCAAAGCTGGCTTTTCTATGTCCCCAGGTTTCTAAATGAGCTAAGCCTTTCAGTGACTTACCAGAAATAGCGTCAGGTAGCTAATGAAACAATATTAGATTTTCTTCTGAGTCATTGACACGAGTATCTCTAAAGAGATTAAATTTTTCTTAATGTCTGTCCAAGGAGAAAATTGATAACTACAGTACTCAAAGGGGTTTATTTAGATGCGATCTCATGTAGACTAGACAAACCAGCTGTGAGGATACTATTCATTATAGGAGGAAGGATGTTTGTTTTACATATAGAAAATTGCTTTCCCAAGGCAATTAATGGAATCTGGCCCCCTACCAGATTATAAATCTTTTGATGGAAAGAACTATGTCATTCATTTTATGTCCCTATAACCTATAACACATTGCTTCAGGCAGGCTACTGTACTATTTCCCCCAATATATAAAGATGATTGAAGCTCAGAGAAATTAAATGTCTTGTCACAAAGGTCTTAAAGAGCTCACATTTAAGTTAAGATGTTCTAATTCTAAGACCAAAGAAAGAATTCCTTTATACCATGTTGCCCAATGTTACTTAGAAAATTTATGGTGAATTAAAATAAAGTAAATATTTGTACTTTTTTTTTTTTTGCTGAGGCAATTGGGGTTAAGTGACTTGCCCAAGATCCCACAGCTAGGACGTGTTAAGTGTCTGAGGCCAGATTTGAACTCAGCTCCTCCTGACTTTAGGGCTGATGCTCTGTCCACTGCACCAACTAGCTGCCCCTGTACTTTCTTAACACAAGAAGATGACAAAAAAAAGTATGAAATGGATAAAACTGGATGGAACCAATAAAAATTTGGTTGATGTAGAAATCCTCAGATTTTTGAAAAATATCATTGCTGGCATCATTAATATGACCTGTGCTACAGAAGAAGAACACAAATAAAGGAAGTATTCAAGATCCTCCCAGAGTCTAATTAGTAATTGACAAACCCATGTTAAGGATCACATTAGGATTATCAGCTGAGTTTCTTGTGGGTTAGGCCCTTACTTTTTAGTGCAAATTTTACCCTTCAAGAAATTGTGCATATATTTATAACCATATGAAAAAAGTACTCTAACTCCTATTGATTGGAGAAATACAAATTAAAACAATTCTGAGGTGCTACTTTATTGGCTAATGGGCCAGAAAAAGAATATGACAAATGTTTGAGGGAATGTGGGAAAAATGAGTTTTTAATACATTGTTGGTTAATACATGAATACATTTAATAATAAAACTGATTCAACTATTCTGTAGAGCAATTTGGAACTATGCCCAGAGGATTATAAAATTATGCATATTCTCTGACCTAACAATACCACCATTAGGCATGTTTCCCAAAAGAGATTTTTTAAAAAGAAGAACCTATAAGTATAAAAATATTTATAGCAGCTTTTTTTCTTAGGGCAAAAGTTGGAAATTGAGGGGATGCCGATCAGTTAGGGAATAGCTGAATAAATTGTGGTATGTAATTAGGATGGAATACTATTGTTCTATAAGAAATGATAAGCAGAAGGCTATTAGAAAAATCTGGAAAGTCTTTCATGAACTCAAACAAAGTGAAATGATCTGTGTACATAGTAATAGCAAAGTTGTGGTTTGATCAGCTGTGAATGACTTTGCTATTCTCAGCAATAAGACTACTCTGAAGGACTTAACAATGAAAAATGCTCTCCATATCCAGACAAAGAAATGATTGTATCTAAATACAGATTGAAGCATATTTATTTTTACTATACTATTCTTGAGGGTTTTTTTGAGGGGTAAGGAAATGTATGTTTTCTTTCACAGCATAATTTTCATGAAACTGTTTTGTAAAACTTTACATGCAGCTTCCCTATGGCAAGGGGAGGGAGGGAGAGAGTGGAACTCAAAACAAATGTAAGAAATTGTTTTACATGTAACTGGGAAAAAATAAAATACAAAGTATCATTTAAAAAAAGGAAATTGTGCATTTGGCTCTACAACACTTTGTGTTCACTTACAGGATAAAGTTATTATTGCACTTGCCTTTGACTGTGTGGATAAGGTGGTTTATTGGACAGACATCAGTGAACCTGCCATTGGGAGAGCCAGTCTTTATGGTGGGGAGCCAACAACCATCATCAAACAAGGTAAAAATGCTTTCTGTTATTTCTGTTATTATTCTGTCTTTACTTTGATGATATGGCACAAGTAGATAAATATATATAGCATTTCACAATCCAGTGCATCAAGCAAGGGCTGCTGGTCTCAAATATTCTTCTATAGGCAACTTGTTTCAAGGGTTCTCTTAGAAAAGGCTCTTTATTTAGGAAAAATCATAGGATTATAGATTTAGTGCTAGAAAGGACCTCTGAAATCATTTAGAACAACTCTTTTCACAAGTGACCTACCTTAACTGTTTTTAAAATAAATTTGAGAATGAAGTTGGGAAATGGGATCAATTTCCAAATCATGCTAGGCTCCTTTCCTTTTCCCAACTCTCCTTTACAGTTGAGAAATCTAGGCCTGAAGAGAAAGGTTAACTAACTTGCCTAAAATCAGTTAGATAACTGATCAAGAAAAATTGAAACTCAAGCCCTCCCTCTCTGCAGCAGCTGAGGATGATTATTCCCCCTCACCCAGGGCTATGAAATTTCTTTATTTAAAGGCCCACAAAACAAAGTTTTTGTTTTTACTATAGTCCGGCCCTCCAACAGTCTGAGGGACAGTGAACTGGCCTCCTGTTTTAAAAGTTTGAGGACCCCTGCAACTGGGGTTGCAGAAAAAACTGCAGTTTTTCACTGAACCAGGACAGATCCCATTACAGTGCAATCTAAAGGTCTGTGTAAATCTTGTCACAGCATAGGAGTTTTCATGGCTTGACTATTGCTTGAAATAAATGAACCATTAGCTAAACTCAGAGGCATTTTTATTCAAAAGACCTGTATTGAAATAGCATTACTTCTTTTAGGATTTGATCTATAATTTGGAGTATAATGTAATTGAAATTTATTTTGCTTCCAATATGGATTGCTAAATCATAACAGCATGCCTTTAAAATAGGCTTTTGGCTTTTGGTTTCTCCTAGCATGAAACAGAGCATAGCTTTCCAATTTCCAATTTGACATTTCAGTGACCATTCGTATTCTGAAAGGGTCCCAGCACTTTTGAAGTAGACCCTTGGGCTTTTTCCCTTCAGTTGACTTTGCCAGAGGTTAATGTGGCAGGAATTAAAGTTGAATTAAATGCATTTGGCCATGAATATAGCCACTGAGTTCTTCACTGCAAAACTGTTATCTAAAATACTATTGAAATTTGAAAAAAACCAAAAAACAAAACTCTGTTATCAAAAGAACTTTTGCTATTTTTTCCATGATTGGGTTGATGAATAGAAACTTTCCAGATGCCATTTTGTATTTATCCAGTCATCTTTTTTCCCAAAATGTTGTGACTATTATCTTCATTTCAAGTTCAAAACTCAGTGGGCTACGCTAGGCTAGTAGGTCAGTGTCAGCTATTTCCTGTTGCTCTTGGACCTGATAACCATCCAAGACAATTCTGCACAGTAAGAAATATTCCCAACAAAAGCCTACTTACTTACTGCCAAAACACTGGATGAAAGAAATCCAAATCTGATCCTTGTAGATGAAAAGTCACTGTGGGAGCTATTCACCAAAAGCAGAGAAACTTCACCACATACAGGTTGTTGCTTAATATGCCTTTTCCTTTTGCCTGTCATATTCTGTCTTTCTTCAAGTCCCATCTAAAATCCCACTTTCCAGTGGAAGCCTTTCTCCATCCTTCTTACTTTGAGCGCCTTAACCTGTATGTAAATAGTTTGTTTGTACATAGTTCCCTCCTCCCTTCCCCATTAGACTATGAACTCCTTGGGAACAGGAACAGTTTTTTGCTTTTCTTTATGTCTTTAGTGCTTAGCACAGTGCCTGACATAAAGTAGGTGCTTATTTGTTGTTAAGACTCTATCCATTCACACTCAACATTTTTTTGTCTAAAGACCCAACCAGATATTTCTAAACATCATTGTTTACTATTATTTTTAATTTAAACATGAACAAGTAATATAAAATTTGCAGCCTCGTCATTCTACCCAAGCTGCATGTTGGTTGACATTTTCCAGATCTCAGCACCACAGGCTGTGAGCAAAATGTCTCTGGGGGACCTGTATTTTCTTCAAGTTTGAATTAGGACCAAGATTTTTACTGATGAGATAATGAGATGTGGAGCTCCCTCTGGGACTTCTTCAAGCATCCTATAAAAATATTAAACTCTTAACAGTCCCTCCTTTCCCCACCCCTGTCAGTGTGAGCATGTAAATGCTTTAAGTATCCCACATAGCCCATGCAGGATGGATTCATTCCAAACTTACCCCACAGTGATTTATTCTGATTCTGTCTCATGGAATCAAAGGGTGGGACATGACCTCAAGAGGTCACCTTCCCCCTCCCTTTGCCTCCAGGGACATGTGAAATATTTTAATACTTTACAAATCCCTACTTTCCTTTGAATAAAAAAGACTTTACCCCCACTGCAGCTTTTCATTTGTAATGAGCTTCCTCTGGAAGGGGGTCTGAGGTGGCTTTGATGTCTCCAACATAGAATGGCATGGTTCCCATCAGAAATCTGAGGGGAAAAAGGGTGGGGGGGCAACAGCCTGAAAGTTTGGATCTTTAAAATTTTAATGAAAGTTAATACATACTGAATTAAGCATTGTGCTGAGTGCCTCACTTCCCCAAATCACCCAGGTAGGAAGCTGAGTAGAAACAAAGAACACCATAGGGGACATTAAAGAACAATTTCTTGTTGTAGAAGGGTTGTTTCTTTTCCCCTTAGTTCCACTTAAAAAAAAAAAAAAAGTTGTGTTGCTGACTTTTATTCCTACATGTCAATTATTTCACAATGTACTCCCTGACTGAACTCTAACTAATAATAAAAATCGTTAAGAAAATCTAGCTTATAAAGCTACAATGTCTGAAGACATTCATTATTCTTCTCTCATAGACTCCCATCTTTCTATTGAGAGGAAGGAAATATTTCATCCTTCATTCATAGGATCATAGTTTTATAACTGGAAGGTACCTAAGAGAATATATAGTTTAACTCTAATTTTATAGATGATGAATCTGATCTTCAGACTGGTTAAATGACTTATCAGCTAGTATCAAAGGTAGAATTTAAACTCAGATTTTCCTGACTCTAAGTTTGGCAGTCTCTGTCCAGTCATACCCTCTAGTAACACCATTCTCATTAGTTAGCTTTAAACCTTTCTCCATCGCTCTTACTTCTAATGCCTTCCTTTTAACTTTTTAAAATTAGTGCTTTAAATTTTGCAAAGAATCTCACAAATATTATCTCATTTGATATCTACAACAAGGTTAGATGCTATTACTATCCTCATTTTACAGATAAGGAGTCACACAGCTAATGTCTGAGTCTATATTTGAATACAAGTTTTCTTGAATCTAAGTTCAGCTCTCTATCCAGTGTGTCACCTACCTGCCTATTAATCTCTCTTTTTTTTTTATTCTTTTTTTTAAATTTTTATTTAATGATTACTTTATATTGACAACATTATCCCTTGCACTCGTTTCTTTTCCGATTTTTTTTCTCCTCCCTCCCTCCACCCCCTCCCCTAGATGGCAAGCAGTCCTTTATATGTTGGATATGTTGCAGTATATCCTAGATACAATATATGTTTGCAGAACCGAACAGTTCTCTTGTTGCATAGGGAGAATTGGATTCAGAAGGTATAAATAACCCGGGAAGAAAAACAAAAATGCAGATAGTTCACATTCGTTTCCCAGTGTTCTTTCTTTGGGTGTAGCTGCTTTTGTCCATCATTTATCAATTGAAACTCAGTTAGGTCTCTTTGTCAAAGAAATCCACTTCCATCAAAATATGTCCTCATACAATATCGTTGTCGAAGTGTATAATGATCTCCTGGTTCTGCTCATTTCACTTAGCATCAGTTCATGTAAGTCTCGCCAGTCCTCTCTGTATTCATCCTGCTGGTCATTTCTTACAGAACAATAATATTCCATAACATCCATATACCACAATTTACCCAGCCATTCTCCAATTGATGGGCATCCATTCATTTTCCAGTTTCTAGCCACTACAAATAGGGCTGCTACAAACATTTTGGCACAGACAGATCCCTTTCCCTTCTTTAGTATTTCTTTGGGATATAAGCCCAATAGAAACACTGCTGGATCAAAGGGTAAGCACAATTTGATAATTTTTTGGGCATAATTCCAGATTGCTCTCCAGAATGGTTGGATTCGTTCACAACTCCACCAACAATGCATTAGTGTTCCAGTTTTCCCGCATCCCCTCCAACATTCATCATTATTTTTTCCTGTCATCTTAGCCAATCTGACAGGTGTGTAGTGGTATCTCAGAGTTGTCTTAATTTGCATTTCTCTGATCAATAATGATTTGGAACACTCTTTCATATGAGTGGTAATAGTTTCAATTTCATCCTCTGAAAATTCTCTGTTCATATCCTTTGACCATTTATCAATTGGAGAATGGCTTGATTTCTTATAAATTTGAGTCAGTTCTCAATATATTTTAGAAATGAGGCCTTTATCAGAACCTTTAACTGTGAAGATGTTTTCCCAGTTTGTTGCTTCCCTTCTAATCTTGTTTGCATTAGTTTTGTTTGTACAAAGACTTTTTAATTTGATGTAATCAAAATTTTCTATTTTGTGATCAGTAATGGTCTGTAGTTCATCTTTGGTCACAAATTTCTTTCTCCTCCACAAGTCTGAGAGATAAACTATTCTATGTTCCTCTAATTTATTTATAATCTCATTCTTTATCCTGCCTATTAATCTCAATAGAGCTGGGGTTTTTTTTTAATCATTTACATTATTGTAATCATTTATTGTCTTCATCATTTATATATATATGTATATATTTATAAATTCTTCTCTGTATCAGTTCATAGATTTTCCCTGTTTCTTTTAATTCCTCATATTCTTCAAATTCAAATCAACAAATGAAAAAGAATAATAGTTTCAACTCCATAACATAAGAATTGGAATTGTTTTGGCATCAAACCTGAACTTGAAATAGGAAATCAAGGGCTTAGTAAAGACAACTAGGTTTAGTGCATACATTTATCTTAATAAATATGGGGCAGGCATATACAATAGTTAATACTGAATGCACTGCTTACATCACATTTTGTTTCTTTGAATTAGATCAGTTTCAAAGGTTTTCCAGGAATTAATGAATGAACCCTAGATATTATGGTATATATTAGAACTGGTTTTGAATGCTAGATTTAGAAACTATTTCTGATACAACTGACCATGTGTTCCTGGGATTACTAAACATCTCAGTGTGCTCTTTCAGATTACTCTGATTTTAAGTTATAGGTAAGCTGCTGATTTGAATCAGTAGAAGTTTTACTTTCATCAATAAAATCACAGGTCTAGATTTGTTCCCTTCCCTCTTCTTTCACTGTCTAAAATGAATGAACACACTTTTCAGAAAACTCTGGGTTTTCTGAAAGACTGCAGGAGATCATATTGTAAAAGTCCATACATGCTGAAACTAGCTTGTATTAGATTGAGAGAATCAATTGTTACATTTTCGTTGTGAACATATAAGCCTCAGAATTAGGCAAACACTGCAAATCAGAGATTTATGGTTTTGTTGATTTTTTAAACTTAAGAATAAGTATTAATAATGCAGATTAAATTTAAAAGTATATCTGTATACATTAAAACATTTACCAGCACACTTCTGCTCATTAAGGACCAGGATTTTTTTTTCAAACTGTGAGTTTATGGAAATGGTAAAATTGTGAATAACGAGTTTGTTAAGCTCAGAATACTGTAGCAAAGAAAAACCCATCAATAACCTCATATTCTTATCTAGTTTATGAAAGTCATTTGTGATGTTTTTCATGTTTGATTCTAGATCTTGGAAGTCCAGAAGGACTTGCTCTTGATCATCTGGGTCGCAATATTTTCTGGACTGATTCTCATCTGGATCGAATAGAAGTAGCAAAGCTCGATGGCAGCCAGCGCCGAGTGCTTTTTGAAACAGATCTGGTGAACCCTAGAGGCATCATAACAGATTCTGTTAGAGGGTATTTTTTGTTTGTTTAAATGTGTACGTCTCTCTGGGATATTTTCAAATAGAAGGCTCTTATCACTAGTCTTATTTCCCTTCCTAAATATAAGACCCCTGAAAATAGTTGATACTCTCCAGAAAACTTTTTTTTTCTTTTAGAAGTTTCCAATTTATAGAAACCCTATTTAGGAGAAACCCCTCCCTATGTATCATGGCTAAAATATAACATCTTCACACTGCATTGTTCTACTGAAAAACCATGCACCAAGAGATTTTATAAGTTTACAACCTGGAAGTATATTCCTCACTTGCACTGAATGTGAATAATATTCACTAAGATGGACAGCTCCAGAGCTCTTACCTGAGTTTCTGGTCCATCACTAATGGCAGTCATTTTTGTTGTTGTTATTAGTATTATTGTTCTTTTGGATATCAAACAATACAACATTCTCAAATAGTATTTTGTCCTCACTTCTTATATAATTTGGACTTTATGGATTTCACTATAGAATCAGTTTTCTTTCCCTTTACACATAGTGAACTTGTTTGTAAGTATCATTGCCCCTTTCCCTATTTAAGTACTCATCTGTTGTTTCACCTTCACTCCCCAAAATCTGAAATCCATTCTGGGTTATTGTACTATATGACTATATATAAAGAATGATTTTGGAAGTAGCTCTGTTAGTAACAAGTCAGACTATAGAATGAGTTTGTTCTTAAACTAGATGGTTCTGTTGGCACTTAGGAAGAAATGTAAACTTTGAAAAGTTAAGTTTACCCTTTCCCCGTTCTCTTTTCCCTAGCCTGTTTATTTTATCCCATGATTTATTATCTATGAGTAATTTTTTTAAACCATAGACTCCTTTTTTTAAAAAAAGAACTTAAAAAAATGCTTTTTAAAAAAATCTTCACTGTTTTTTTGTTTTCTTCTTTCTTCCTCCTACTGATTTCTTTCTTCTTCTAGGAATCTGTATTGGACAGATTGGAACAGAGAAAGTCCTAAAATTGAAACTTCCTACATGGATGGCACCAACAGAAGGATCCTTGTGAAAGATGACCTGGGATTGCCCAATGGATTGACTTTCGATACTTACAGTTCACTGTTATGTTGGGTAGATGCAGGTAACTTGAATGCCCTTAGGTATGATAAATAGAGAGCAATGCTGACCCTTGGCTTGGGCAGCATACTTCAAGAGTACCTACCAATAAAGAAAGGGGTTGGCAATATCACAAATGCAAGTCATCTCCCCCAAAGAGCCTTTACAAACACATCACCAGAATAGATTATACTTTTACAAAAAAAAACTGATATATTTATAGCACTTTAAGGTTTGCAAAATGCTTTACCTATATTATCTCATCTGATCCCCACAACAACCTCAGATTTACTCTGCTATGTAAATGTCTAAAGCAAGATTCAAATTCAGGTCTTCTTGACTACAAACCCAGTGCTCTATCTATTATACCACTCAGGTATTTCACTAAAGAATATTTCAGATCCTATTATTCTTTATAGGAGGTTTCCAGCAGTATTCAGATTATATTTCTCAAACTACCCTTAATAGACACAGTCAGGGATCACATCATCACCTAAGTTGAGATTTTTGCTGCATTTATTTATTTATTGTTATTAAAGCTTTTTTATTTTCAAAACATATGCATGGATAATTTTTCAGCATTGACCCTTTTTTGCTTTATTTTTATTCTCAGTGATGTCCTAGAGGACAGCTTTCTTAACCAAGCTGGGGAGAAGGAGCTCACCACTACCATCCCTCAAATAGGAAGTAGATCTAGGTCCATCAAAAAAATCCAATGCTGGATCTTCTTTGATTAAAAAAAGAAGATGACATTGATCTGGGAGTTCACTTTTTCAATTGTTCATTAGATGGTAGTTATCAGCTACTATAATTGTTACTATAATTGTTAACAACTGTTGGAAATAAAAATGGCCTACTCCAAAGAAGGCATGTGAATCTGAAACAAAAAGAAAGCTGATTGTGTCAGGGAAAGCTAGGAAAAATACTTTTTAAAAAAAAGTTGAATTTATTCACCAAGCTATGTCATTTGTAACACTGACTCCTTCTCACCCATGCCCTGTTTTTGACACAAAAGGACCATTTTTCATGCACAAAGAACAAATTGTTTTCTTTTTATGCAGGCACCAATCGGGTGGAATGCATGAACCCCAGTCATCCCGGCCAGCGCAAGATCCTTGAAGGGCCCCAGTATCCTTTTGCCGTTACAAGCTATGGGAAGAATTTGTATTACACAGACTGGAAGACGTACGTCAGCTGTTACAGTGTTGGGGCCCTTGCTGTGTCTGCAGCCACAGACCTTCCCATCTGTCCATTTGGCCCATACTTTGGCCTTCTGAGAAACTTCTCCCCTACTCTCTGGGCTGTCAGTGGCTAAGGAGAGAGGAGGGGGAGGAATAGGAATAGAGAAAGGAAGAAGTGTCTAGAGGGAAAAAATGCAGCCATTTTTCCATCAAAATGCTTTTGATTAACAGAATTTACCCTATTTTCCAAAATGGGCTTCCTTAGGATATAAGTCCAATCCACAGGGGTTCTTCACCATTCAGAATGAATAATATCACTTTTTCTTTCTTTACCACAGTATTTAATTAATCATTTATCCCTAAACTCCTTACTCCTTTGCTCCAAGATAAAGGGAGACCAGAGAGATGGCTGCTCAAAAAGGCTTAGAGAACCATTATTTTAAGCCAGAAAAGGGTGGTGAGAATATATTTTGATCCTTGCTTATCTCCAAGAAGTTGGTACCAGTACTCCCTGGGAGGAGTATATTCTTGAGTAGGAAAAAAAATCCCATAACTGTTGCTTACTGACTTTCCTCTGGCAATGCTGTGTTTGCAAAAAGGTTTCGCTGCAGAACAAATAGATAATATTTTGTATTATTTTCTTTGCTGGTAGGAATTCTGTGGTGGCAGTGGATCTTGCTATTTCCAAAGAGACAGACAGCTTCCATCCTCACAAACAGACCCGGCTGTATGGCATAACGACAGCTTTTTCTCAGTGTCCCCAAGGTAACTGGAGTTTAATGGCCAATGCTGTTGTCAAGCTCTTGGAAGCTGAAGGGAAGATTGAAGTGGGTTTGTGGGAGAGGAGTGTCCTATGATCACATTCAGTAATGAGGAAGAATTTATAGTAGAATCTTTGGGCAGTTCACCCTCTTGAGCCACTCAGTCAATCTCGACATACTAGTGACCACTTAGTCCACCCTGAGATGAGGAGTGGAAAGTTACATGGAGAGGGATACAGCCTTATTGTGCCCCCTTTTCTGGGATTTTGCATTTTGAGATGCAGAGTGTTCTAGACTTTTTTTAAGCCCCTTAAGAAATAACTTTTGGGGAGGCAGATAAATGGTGCAGTGGATAAAGTACTGGACTAGAGTCAGAAGGCTCAAGTGTATGAGTTCAAATCCAGCCTCCAACACTTACTAGCTATGTATCTCTGGGCAAGTCACTTAATCCTATTTGCCTTAGTTTTTTATCTGTAAAAGAAGCTGGAGAAGAAAATGGCAAACCATTTCATTATCTTTGCCAAGAAAATGTGGGGTCATGAAGAGTTACATACAACTGAAAAACAACTAAACAAGGAAGAATTATCCAGCCAAGTTTTGGTGATTTGAGGAGATGAACTATTGTTCATCTGCATAGCTTGCAAATCAGAGGATTATTATATTTTATTTCCTGGATGAGATTTGTTTTGTATGCTAGAAAGAAAGTAGGAAGAAGACTCCCGGGATAAGATTTGTGCAATTCTGAGCATCCTAGGCAGCTTCACATATTAATATTCTTTTTTTCCTTTTGTCTTTTTTTAAAAATCAGGATTTGTGATTTAATTAATGTAGTGAGCTTCCTGTTATGGAAATTCTTTTCATTGATGTGACTCAGGAACTCATTCATCTATATCTTCTTTAAGAGTTGCCTGAAGCATTGAGAAATTTAGTGATTTAACCAGACACATAATTTAGAACTGCAAGAGAACTTAGAGTCCCTAAAAGCCATTTTAATTTGACAAAGCAGAAATTAATTGACTTTCCCAAGTTCACACAGCTTGTGTCTGATATATGATTTGAACTGAAGCCCCTCTAATTTTATCCACTATACCAATGATTCTCAAACTTTTATTCTCAGTATCCCTTTATATTATTTTTTAAAAAAATCAATGAGAATCTGTCCAAAGAGTTTTTGTTTATATGGGTTGAATTTATAGATATTTACCATGTTAGAAAGAAAAATTAAATTTGAATTTGTAGATCCTCTGAAAGGGTTTCAGAGATAACCCCCAAGATTCTCTGGACTATACTTTAGTATACCACCTATACCTGCCTCCAGGAGCAAAATTTGAACCCAGTTTTTCCTGACTTCAATGCCAGCCTTTTTTTCTTTCCCCTGAGATTCATAGAAGCAAAGAAAAAAAAAAAAACCAAAAAAACAAAAAAATCCCTTAGTAGAAAGGCCATCTTGTTAACATTATTGTCTGAGAGCTTAAATGACTTTTCTTGATGCTAAAATGAACACACTTTTGCCTTACAACAGGTCACAACTACTGCACCGTGAATAATGGAGGCTGTACTCATCTCTGCTTGGCTACCCCAGGAAGCAGGTCCTGTAGGTGTCCGGACAACACCCTAGGGGTTGATTGCATAGAGAGGAAGTAATGCACTGGAAACAAAGAAAATAAAGGAACGCCACTTAGATACACCACATTTTCAACTGCAACACCCTACCTTGACATGGGCCAGACTGAAACTAATCTTTCAGAGCCAAGTTATAATTGACCCAATAACCAACACAACTTAGGGACTTCAGTGTTCCCTTAGCCACTTAAAAAATATTCATCCTGTGCACTCTGTAATAGGAAAGCCTCAATCCATATTCTAAGATCTTAAGGACCTTCTTGGGGGCTCCTGAAGAAATACACGAAGCCCTGCAACTGTGTTTTCTGGCTTTTGGATTTTGTCTCAGCCCCTTGAAACACAGCCATCCTGAGCCAATTTGGGAATAATTGTGAGGTAGGCTAGGTTCCTCTGTGGCAGCCTCCCACCTCCCTTCCTGGTGCTCTCTTTCTCTGTTTCATTGCCCTTCCTCTCTACTAGACTTCTTCCAACAAACTCAGTTCTCTCAGGCTGCCAAAGGCTTCCTACTATAATATCTTATAGAGGCAGGACCTTTGGGTCTGCTCTTTACTGCTGGACAAAGAAAACCTTGTCCATGTTTATTTTTTTTTTCCATTTCCCTGGAAGTTCCACTGTCTGCAAAGGAGTTTATGTCATCTGCCACCAATAAATATTAACATTTTAAAAGCGACATGAGGTAGAGCAGGCTTTAATCTATATGAATGAATTTAAATGTGGATATTTTAGGGCAACAAGAGAGATATTTAGATATAAATATCCCTCAAGTCAAACCAAAAACTACCGTCTCTAACGTAGTTACCCACATGTACTCCCCAACAGTAATTCAGTATGTGAAGACCATAGAATGTAAGAGCTGGAAGGTGATCTTGGGTCCAACTTTCACATTTTACAGACAGAGAAACTGAGCCCCAGAGAGATTACATAGGCAATAATTCATTCCTTGTGTCAGTATTTCATACAAGCACTCTACTCCTGGGTTGCAGATTTCTCTGTATCAAGGCCAGAGAATGAATGCTATGGAGATCTTTCCTCCTCCCATACCTGGTTCATTTAGCAGACTAATCTTACTCATAATTGAAACTCTCCTCATATCTACTTTTCCCCCTGATTTGATTTCTCTGATTTTAAATGCTTCATCCAGTATGCTTACTCACTACTTGGCTTCCATTTTCTCATTCTTGAAGGATGAGTCTTGCCTTCTCATGTGAATTGATAATGCTTCAGAGGGAGACAGATGAATATGAGAAGTACTTGGAGAGATATGAACAGTCTCTTTTCTTTAGCATATGGTGCTGAGCACATCTCAATGGTTTAGGCATCCCAAGAAATGTATGGCTATAACACTTCAATTCAGCATTTATTTGGCAAAATCTCTGTTATCATTGTGCTATATGGACAGTTGGTACTTTGTAAATATAAACTAAACTCCTGGTTTAAAGAACCTAATTCTTAATTTTTTATTGATGAAGACTTATTAAAAGAGCTCTTGCCACATTTTTATCCTCAATATGTAACAGGCATTTGATTAATGTTTATTGATTGATTGCTGCCTTTTTTTTTTTTGAGATATTTTCAATGACTGGTTCAAAGATGTTTTTTATAGCTGTTTTAGTAGCTAGCATGTGATTCTTATATCATCTACTTTTCAGAGGTTCATAGCTAATAGCACAGTAGAAATATGGGTCCAAAGCTAAATTTCTGAAGTTAGGGGTTTTGATGGCATAAAGACCAGGGATTTTAAATCTATAAAAGGAAATATAATGATTGACTAAATAGCTTTAGATAAAAAATAGGAGAGGCAAAAAGAATGTGTTAATATTAACAACAAAAAAGTTTTGATGTAAAGGGATCCATGTGCCAAAGAATATTCTCTTCCTCCCCTCCCTCCCTTCCTCTCTCTCCCTCTCTCTCGGTCTCTCTCTTTCTCTGTCTCTCTCTCTCTCTCTCTCTCTCTCTCTCTCTCTCTCTCTCTCTCTTTCTCTCTCTCTCTCTCTCTCTCTCTCTCTCTCTCTCTCTCTCTCTCTCTCTCTCTCCCCCTCTTTCCCCTCTCCCCCTTCCCTCCTTTTTCTTATACTTTCCCTGGCAATGTTATGGAAGATAATCAGTCAAGTGTAAATGGATAGTATAGTAAGTTCTGTAGGAGTCCAAAGAGGACAATGGACTAAATTGTTCAGGAAAAACTTCATGGAGGAAGTGGAACTTTTTGTGGATGATGAGCTTGAAATGGGGGAAAGTTGGAAATTTATAGAGTTGGGGACAAGTTCAGTACATTTGCAAGACATTCAGCGGATAAGTGTGGGTAAAACAGTTTGTATAAGAAAGCAATGGGAGGAGCAGCTAGTTGGTGCAGTGGATAGAACACCAGCCCTGAAGTCAGAAGACCTGAGTTCAAATCTGACCTCAGACACTCAACACTTCCTAGTTGTGTGACCCTGGGCAAGTCACTTAACCTCACTTACCTCAGCCAAAAAAGAAAGTAATGGGAAGTAAAATTAAAAAAGAAGCTTGGCGTCAGCTTGTAGAAAGCATCAAATGCCAAGGAAAAGAATTTGGATTTTATTTTGAAGGTAAAAAAGGAGCTTTCACATTGTTAGGGGAGGGAATTTCTTCCTCTGAGCAGGAAAGTGAAATAAGTTAATGGTGTTTGAAGAAAATTAATGTGCAGGTGAACTTGGAGGGGCAGGGGAACAAGTATAAGCAGGGAAAATTATGAGATGATTGTAGTTGCCCAAGCATGATACTAAGGACCTTGGCCAGGGGAATGGTACTTGTTGGCCTGTGAAGGGAGATTCCTGTTTAGATGTGCTTTGGTGTAGTTACCCCTGAGGTCCCTAAAATGTTAACAATTATTTTCAAAATTTCTTTTAATAATGGTATTGGCTGGTAAGGGTTTATAGTGTGACCTTTCTCGGGGCCATTTGTTTTTTTTTTTTGGTAGGGGACTCTTGGAGACAGAGACATTTATGGCTTAAAACACTTAAGCTATGATAGCAAAATAGCAAATGGGTTTTTCTGTCACTGGAAGTCTTCAAGCAAAGACAGAATGATTATTTTCTGAGGATGATAGAGACAAGATTCATACCTTGGGTGGGGGGCATCCTAAATGAACCTTGAGGTCATTCCAACCCTGGAATTCTATAATTCAGTGATTTTTCCTTCTCAGAAATGGCCTATACCCACCATCTCCTTTCTATGCTCATGGCAGTTCCTAGCCCCTTTCCTTTCTCTCTTTCTCTACATCTATACAAGAACCTTCAGTGAGGTTCAGTGAGGAGAAAACCTTTCCTTAAACATGATAATATAGTTTTATTTTGTGATGCAAGTGATACATCTCCAAAAAGTACAAGATTGGGGAACCTTTTGGTCCCTCCAGTAGTGTTGGGGTTGATTTGAGGCCTATCTTACAGATGAGATTCTTTTTGATTTATATTTATCAAAACATATCCAGCTCTATATAAAGTGTTCTTCATGATTTTGTATAACTTTTATAACTTCATTTTATTCATATTTTATCAGATACATTTTTCAAAAAAATTTTAAAACAGTCAATTCTAAAAAATGCAGAACATTGAAGGTGCTTAATAACTATGTTCCCCCAAAGTTATGCAATTATCAGGTGACTGACTCCCTAAAGTTTACATCTGTACCATTAACAGTGCAGAAAATAATAAAGTGGTTTTTTTGTAAAAAAAAAAAAAATCTCCTTGTATTCAATGGTGTCAGCTTTTCTGAATGATGAGTTTTAAGACCTACACTTTTCTGGTTACTGGTTAGTTAATAATTTAGTTTCACTTAGTTAATAATAATTTTTTAACATCTGAGCAGGAAATCTAATGTAGGAATGAGATTTTCACAACTTGAGTAGGAAACTTGATTTAAGAATAGGATTTACATTTTTAAAATTCCATTTCAATAAACTTGTTTCACAGAAATTGGACACATTTAAGTTCTCACTTAAATGGATCTGTTTTGTTTTGTCTTGTTTTGCTATTCTTTATATTTCCAGTACTTGCCACATACACGCATAATAAATACAAGTCGACTAGCTGATTGATTGTGCATAGTGCTCTACACTAACACACAAGATGTATTCTTAAAAAGAATTTTCCAAAGACTGTAGTTTTGTCATCTTTGGGATTCCCTTGGTAAGATATCTTCTGGAGTTGAATAATTCTAAAAAATGAGGGGGAAAAACAATTCTTGAATAAATGATACAAAAAAACAAAACAAAACAAAAAACCCCTGAGAAGGTTAACTAAGCAGTATTTGGGTTACCACTCTTTTAAATGTATATTCTGATCGGTTAACTGGTTAGAGGACAATTAAGAGAAATTTAGGGGAAAGAAAGGAAACAAGCATTCATTAAGTACCTATGTACCAAAAATACTGTCTCATTTCATCCCCACAACAACCCCTGGAATTGGGATTGTGTTATTATTAGCTCCCTTTTACAACTGAGAAAACTGAATCAGACTTAACCTCAGGAGAGTTTAAGTGATTTGCCCAGGCTCACATAACTAGTATTTGAAGACCTATTTGAAGTAAGTTCTTTCTAATTCCAGGCTCTGCAATATCTCTACAATGTCCCCTAGACACTTAATATAATTCTGGTTTTAGTTGTATTTCCTACAATGTGACACCCAGTATTGAACATAGTATTTTAGATTTTAACTTCCGTGTGCTCACTATTGGGCTAAATAATGTGAGAATTCAAAAGAAATACAACTATTCCATGTACTTATAAGTCCGTAGGGAGGGATATAATTCCAAAATACATGAAGGCCCACCTTATAAACTGATTGTGTTCCAAAAGTTTATTTTCAATTGGAACTCTGAACACATTTCATGTACTGCTTTAAAGAATAACTAGGTTCCCAGGCTAACCCATAAAAGTTTAGGTAACTGTAATGTCACTGTATTTTATGATTTAATTTCCACTTACAACAATATGTAGTTCTAAGTTATAAATGTGGATTGCAGGAATTATATCTTCCTTACCCTTTTTAGTGAAAAAAATGACTTTTCAGGAAAAGCAGCGACCTTCGCTCTGGGGATTTCAGGGAATTACAACCTAATTTCTAATGAGATATGGCAACCAAAAAATGCTGATGCAATTTTTAGTGTGTTTCCACCGTATTTTGCCCTAGTCAGAAAACATCTAAGGTGGTGTGCTGTTACTATATAGAATGTTGCATTCTGGGTGCTGCATTTTAGATAGCACAACAAAAATAACAGCAATTTTAAAATACCTATGATTTAACAGAAATTTTTGTCTTTAAGGAACTTAACACAACTTGGGGAAGGGGAGATGATGAGTTCAAGAGAATTCCAAGGAAGACTAGCTGGAGAAAGTCTTGAGTTTATGACATGAGATGAGCAGCAATTGATGAAAACTAATTAAACTATGTTTAGTATAGAGAAGGTTCAAGATTAAGTCCAAGAAGAAGACCTGATAGCTACTTTAAATTATATTAAATATGTCTGCAGAAAAGACATGAGACAATCTGGGCAGAGCTATGAACAATGGATAGAAGCTGCAGAGGTTCATTGAGGCTGAAACTTATTAACAATTAGAACTGTTCCAAAGTAGAAAAGGCTACCTCAAGGTAAGTTGTCCTTAATTACAGGGCTGCTCTTAAGTTGGGTGCTTGTGAATAAGAGATTTCCTATGAACTGCCTCCAAAGGCAATTCCAAAAGAGAAATTCCAGAAAAATACCAGAACCATTGGAATAAGTTTCTATCCTCCTAACATCCTAGGAAAGGAGAACATCTATGTGGATACATCCATTCCAGTATGTTTGTTTTAACTTTTTCGTGTTCTTGTAGGAGACTTATAGTCCTTAAGTTGTTTCTGCAGCCTGTCTTTGAGGTTATGATGTTTTTGGCTTGTATTGAAAGCCTTCTTTTGTTTAACATTATTGTTTTTTTGCTTTTCTTCTTCCAGACTGTCCTTCATTTCTGTGTCTTTGCATTCTCTATCAGTTGTTTCTTTGATGAGACATTTCAACCATGGATTCATTTTTCTCTTCTGCTAATTACATTTGTTGTACAACCATAAATTCTGCTTCCACAACTCATTTCTTTTGTAAACCATTCAGGAATATCCTGCCATAGTTCCATGTTCTCTTGGGAATCCCCTGGGTCCTCCAATGAGTCAGATGTTGAATCATTTTCCTTTGTCATATAACACTAATTCATAGATGCTTAAATTCTTCCCTGAATTAGAGGTTATTTTCCATTCTGTTTTATTATCTTCCCTATGGGTTAGTTCATGTTCAAAGTATTTAATTGTTTTCTTCCTCCTGAGACCTTTGATAATTTCCATCTTTTCCCCCTCCTTGCTTACTGATTTCCTCCTTTTTAATAGAGAGCTTCCCTAATTTTCCTGGTTGTTAGATCTCGAACTAGTCTGAGCTTCCTCCATAATAGGTAATTCATAGTTCATCAGCCTTCATCTCTGCTGTAAGTAACTTGGAGAAGGGCCAGTGTGGAACAGAATTGGCCCCAGCTGGATGCTGGGCTCTTTTTCCCTCAGGCTTAATGGAATGTCACACAGTCCCACATATGGTTCTTACCCCAGTTCCCTCTTTTCTTCCCTCATCTGATCAAATTCTCTTTTGACACAGATTATTACCACTTTTCACTGGTTTTGCCCTTCTCACTCCCATAGCAGCTTGAGCAAATTTCTGCCCAGTGAATCTTCATGGCACTAAGAAGAGGGGGAGGTTTTGTTGCAGAGTGATGCTCTGTTGCAATAGCATGAGTGTTCTAGTACAACTAGTTAAATTTGAGGCAAGGTCAGTACTGGCTAAGAAATAGAGTGGTGGGTTAGTGGAATAGAATAAGTATAAATTACATTATAGTAAATGATCATAGTAATCTGCTAGGAAAACTGGAAAACAGTATGGAAGAAATGAGATATAGATAAACATCTAAGCACAAATACCAGCATATGGCAAAAATAGGCACATGATTTACACAAAGGGGGTGATAGCATAAGCAAATTAAGAGAACATGGAAGCACTTAAGACCAAAGAAAATATAGAGAGCATTACAAAATGTTAAATAATTTTGGTTATATAAAATTAAGGTTTTTGCACAGACAAAGCCAATGCAACAAAGATTAAAAGGAAAGCAGAGAGCTGGAAAACAATTTTTATAGCCAGTGTTTCTGATAAAAGCCTCAATTTGTAAATATATAGAGAACTGAGTCAAATTTATAAGAGCACAACTTATTCTTCAATTGATAAATGGTCAAATGATATGAATAGGCAGTTTCCAGATAAAGAAATTTAAGCTATCTTTAATCACATGAAAAAATACTTTAAATCAGTATTGATTAGAAAACTGCAAGTAAGTACCATGTCATACCTATCAGATTGCCTAACAAGTCAAAAAAGGAAAATGTTGTAATTTGGAAAACTGAAACACTAATGCACTATTTGTGGAGTTGTGAATTGATCCAACCATTCTGGAGAGCAACTTGGAACTATGCCCAAACTGCTATAAAACTGTGTATAATACTCTTTGATCCAGCAATACCAGATTTATTATATCCAGATTTATATATTATATATAAAAATACTAGATTTATATCCAAAAGACACACACAAAAGGGGAAAAGGACTTATTTGTACAAAAATATTTATAGCAGCTCTTTTTGTGGTGGCTAAGAATTGGAAATAAAAGGAAAGACCATCAATTGGGGAATAGCTAAACAAACTATGGTATATGATTGTGGTAGAATATTATGTGCTACAAGAAATGATAAACAGAATGATTTCAGAAAAACCTGGAAAAACTTAAACTAATATATAGTGAAGTGAACAGAACCAGGAAAATCTTGTACACAGTAGGAGCAATATTGTTTGATGAATTATCAACGATTTGGCTATTCTCAGCAATTCAATGATCCAAGATAATCCCAAAGAACTCATGATGATGCATACTTACCTCCTTGGGAAAGAACTGGTATTGTTTGGATGCAAACTGAAGAATGCTATTTTCATTTTCTTTCATATTTTATTTTATTCAAGTTTTCTTGTACAAAGTAATTAATATAGAAATAGTTTACAAAATTGTACACATACAACCTATATCTGACTTTAGGATCTGATTTTAGGATTTTAGGATGAAGGAGAGAGGATAGAAATTGGAACTCAAAACTTTTTTTAAAATTTATTTTATTCGAAAAAACAGAGTAAGAAAAAAGAAAAAAAGAAATACAAAACAAAATAAAGCAAAACAAAAGGGGAATATTGTCATGTGTCCAACAGAACATCAAGGAGGATTCAAAATACATTATTGGTAGAATATTGGTAGAAGAAATTATATTCACGGATGTCCGTTTTTTCTTTACTTCCTTGTAAAATTTGGTTCTTTGCTACACACCTTATTTACTTTATTCTTTTTTTCCCCTTTCATCTCCAATTGTAGGGTGGGGGGTGGTGCCTCAAGCTTCCCTTCAGCTCTCCATTTTGACCAGGAACCCCAAACCAAGATTTCCTCCCTCCTACAAGTGCCCACAGCCAGTAGTACCCGTGCCCCACTGCTTCTGCACTCTTGATTGCTTTCTTCTCTCCCAGGGCTTAGCAATACAGTTGGGCTTGGCATTTCTTACCAATCAGTGGGATTCAAACCCCAACTGGACAAACAGTCCAGTAAGTGAAAGTCTTTTTGGTTCCTGCTGAGGCTCCAGTCACACTTAGCTAGCCCCAGGAGTCCCCACTTGGTGTTTCTTTGGAGCTACCCAGAGATGTTTGCACTTCAGAGTTAATCCCCAGCCTGGGATCTTTCTGCAGATCTCCTCAGATTGTATCTGGAAGACTCTGTTCTGCTCCAAGTTTTTCACCAGTTTGCATTCTCCCTGAGACCCAAATTTATTCTATTTGTGGGGGAAATTGGGAGAGCTTGAAATTTACCAACCAATTCTGTCATCTTCCCAGAACCCTCCCAGAATGCAAAACTTAAAAAAAATGTTTAAGAATTGAAAAAAAAAATTCCAGGATGAAAATTTTCTAGGCATGGAGAACAGGTCTACAGAGCAAGGAATGAAAATGGAAAGGAATTAATAGTGACACATTTTATAGAACTGAGAACCTAATTTTGTAATATTGACTACAAATGCTATAGGAGTTGAGAAGAGGACAATCAATTAAAGTTGAAGTAATTGGGGGGTTTTAAAAAAGGTGTAACCTCAGCTGAGTGGGTTAGAAATGCAACAATTATAAAACAGACAACCTTAATAGACTATTGCTGAAATCTAATAATTCTCTTAGCCAATTATTAAAAACTTTTCAAAATTTCTGGGTCAGGGGCTAAATAATTTGAATATGAGGATAGTCAAAGATTGCATCTCAGCAAAAGGTAGTTACTTTTTCAGGCCCAAAGAGATGGATGTCTGTGCCAAGAAGGCATATTGGGAATGATAAGAAGAGTTTCTTTTACCATAATATATATGGAAGTATATTCTGTGATCTGCTTTTTCTTTGAAAGAAAGTGTGTGAATTGAAAATGGAAAATCATAAGGCACAGAATTATATAGCAGGAAGGAATGTTAGAGGCCAATAAAATCAATCTGTTTGTTTTACAGATTAGGAAACTAAAGTCTTGAGAAATTAAGTGGCTTGTTTATCATTATGTACCTAAGAAATGTAAGCTTAGGATCCAGATTTCCACACCCCAATTCCATAGACCTTTCCTATGCCATGACAGTGTAGTTTCTTCTACAGATGAGAAAAAAATGGAGAGGAGACTTTTTTTTTTTTTTACCAGAAAAGTACAAATTAAGAGAAAGATATGGGCAAAATTCAATTCAACAATTATTTTTAAAATTCCAGACACTGGATATAAATACAATGCAAGATATTGCCTAAACTATATTCTATTAATGATAGAATCCCAGTACTGCTAAGACTTTAGCAGAAATTTAATTTAATCTCAGAGAGCAGTTTTCAGGGTAGTTGAGGCGGGGTGGGATTGTATTTTGGATCATAAATTTAAACCTAGAATGGACTTTAGAAATTACTTCAATCCTCTCAGAGGCCCTCCAAAATTATTTGTTCATAGTCATAAGAGCAGTGCTTTAGGATTTATAATGCACTTTATCAATAATCTCATTTTATCCTCACAATAACCTTAAAAATTAGGTTCTATTAAATTATCTCCATTTTATAGTTGGGGAAATTGAGGCAGAGAGGTGTAAAGGACTTGCCCTGAGTCAAGTAGTTAGGAAGTATCTAAGACTAATTTGAACTTCCTGATTGCAAACCAAGCACTCATTCTACTGTACCCCTAGTTGCCTCCAGTAAATAACAGTCCCAAGATTCAAATCCAGGTCCTTAGATCTTAGAGATTTGAAATATTTCTCAAATATTCCATTATTTAAATGGATGGATCTGTGATCTCTTTGATTTGGAGATGTGAGCCCTGTACCTCATAATCCATCCCTGCCCATCCTGTTCATGGGCATGTGCAAACATGGATTTAATATGGAACATCCAATATGCTGGATTCCCTTGTCATTTTCTCCAGGCCTCGTAAGGATCCCAGTGCTGACTTCTTTTGTCCTTTACCCTCACTTTTAAACAGCTCATCTTCTCTATCATTTATTTCACTGATGACATTATATTCCTTCCAGTTCTTCGAATGTTTATCATCTCTCTTTTACCCAATAGGTATTTATTTGGAGACTCCTGTGTTCTATGTCTTGTCATCTTTTATATTGTGATTTGGGGTATGTCATACCCCATCCCACCCCCCACTAGACCACTTGTGTCTTGTTTAGGTTGAATTGAATTGAATTGAAAAATTGGTCTAAATCAAAGCTTCTTTAAACTGTGAGTTGTGATCCCATATGGGATTGTAACTAAATGTAGAGAATCTTGAAAAATTTGGCAAATGTAAAGGTATCAAATATTCTGCCAAGATTTAATTCTTTCTATAAAAATGAACAAGCATATCAATTTCCTTAGTATGCAAATTTGCTTCCATCTTTAATAAATGATAAAATTATAGGTATACCAAAGAATTGTTTTAAAATAAATTTCTTTATGATTTATTATTAGTAAATATTTAATTTGTATACCTATTTTATATGCCTCTACACATGGAGTTACACAAAAGTGTCTCTGCCAAAAAGAAGTCCTCAGTGAAAAAAATTTAAGTCCCTGTCTGAATAACCTCTGAGTGCCCTTTCACTTGGGCCACCAGGTGGCGCAGTGGATAGAATTCCTGAAGGCAGGAAAGTTCATTTTCATAAGTTCAAATCTGGCCTCAGACTCAGTTTCTTCATCTGTAAAATGAGCTGAATAAGGAAAGGGCAATTCCCCTTCAGTATTTTTGCCAAGAAATTCCCAAATGAGATCATGAAGAGTAGGACACAACTGAAATAATTGAACAAATCTCCAACTGGAGATTCCCTGATTCTGTGAATTAAGAAACGAACTATTTTAAAGCCCATGAAAATGGTTGCCTTATATAAGATTCATATAAATTTTTAAGCTAAACTTGTGGACTTATACCTCTAATGAAGGAGGAGTTGTTGGTTTCCAAATACACATTGACCTTTGTTGAGCTTTTTCTTTTTGTCTTCCTTCCTCTTTCTCTTTTCCTTCCTTCCTTCCTCCCTATCTCCTTTCCTTCCTTCTTCCCTCCCTATCTCCTTTCCTTCCTTCCTTCCTTCCTTCCTTCCTTCCTTCCTTCCTTCCTTCCTTCTTCCTTCCTTCCTTCCTCTTTCTCTTTTCCTTCCTTCCTTCCTTCCTTCCTTCCTCTTTCTTTCTTTTTCTTTCTCTTTCTTTCTTCCTTTCTTCCTTCCTTTCTTCCTTCCTTCTTTCCTTCCTTTCTTCCTCCCTTCCTTCCTCCTTCCCTCTACTCCCCTTTTTCTCTCTTCCTTTTTTTCTTTCTTTTTAAATAGAGCTAAGGCAACATCCACTGAACCTCATGTTTTCAAAAAGAAAGTAATAAAGAGTGACATTAAGAATAAGATGAAAGGTTTCTTAGAGACAGAGCAAAAAGAAAAAAATTTGTGTTTCATATATAAGATTTGTACTCTGGGCAATACTATGTAGCAGAGACTTTGTAGTACATATATCATGATGTGATTATTATATGATTATCACAAAATAAATGCATAAAGGACATGGAAAATTATATTTATAGCATTAAAATACATACATTTAAACAAAGTCATATTCAAAAACACCACTTTTGCTCTCCTGCTAGTTATATTCTTAGGTGGAAGCTCATCTTGAGGCCCAAGGCCCATCCATCTTTGCTTAAAGGCCATGAGATAGATTATCAATGTAATCAAACTAAAATGTAGTCCATTGGTTCTTCTCAACTATGTGGTGATTCAAAGCAGTTCCAATACATTGGTATGGAAAATGCCATCTGCATCCAGAGAGAGAATTATAGAGACTAAATGTAGATTCAGAACATAGTGTTTTCACATTTTTGTTTGTCTTTTTTTCTTTCTCATGTTTATTTTTCCTTTTGGTCTAGTTTTTCTTATACAACACAACAAATACAGAAATATGTTTAAAAGAATTGTATATATTTAATCTATGTCAATTGCTTGCTATCTTGGGGAGGGATAAGATAGGGATAAGGGAGGGACAAGAAGGATAAGAGAGGGAGGGAAAAAAATTTAGGACCTAAAGTCTTAAAAAATGAATATTGAAAACTATCTTTACATTTGGAAAAATAAAATATTCTTAAAGGATAAAATTAAAAAAATAAAATTTAAGCCATACTTTGTGGACTTAAGAAGTGCCCAGAAGGCAACCAGGGTACTTCTGGAAAATATGTTGTGTCTCACTAGATTACATGGGGATGGGAAGGTATGTCTCAAGCTGTTCTGGCTGATCTAGTTAAGTTCCCTATAAATTCAACACTGAGAAGTCAGAAAACCATGAGTCTTTTTTATAAACTATTGCCAAAGCTTGAGAGCTTCATTCTGACAGCTTGGCTGAACATTTGGATATTAGGACTCATTTATGGATCCTTCCCCTTGTCATTCACAAATAAAAAACAACGATGTAATCAAATAAATGTGAGTGACTTAATCAATAGGGGCTTATTATGTGTTTACTACATGGGCTATTTGTGGTGGGAAATACATGACATGTAAAGCATGATCCTTCCCCTAAATGGGGAGACAAACTCATTTAATGAGTACATTACAGAAAATAATTGCTTCACTATTAGGTCTATAGGAAATCAGAGAAAGGAAAATAGGATTATTGAGCTGGAAGTAACCTTAGAGATCATTGAGTCCAATCCCTTCATTTTACAAATGAGGAAACTGAGTCTCAGAGAACATAGATAATTTGCAGTTTCACCGAACTAGTGTGAGAGATGACATTTCAATCTAGGCCTTTTTTTTTTTTTAAGAGTTTTATCCATTACAACAGATCCTGAAGTTACTGAAGAATAAATATGTTAGCTCTGAACAGCTAGGTATGTCACCAATATACCTAATACGAATCCTAAGATTTTGACTTCCCTTCTATTCAAAATAGCAAGTCTTTTAGCTCACCATATTTGGTGACAAAAATCCCTGGAGAACCAGCCGTAGATTTGTCTCATTTGTGTCCTGGAGTGGTTTCTAAAAAACTTTCTGCTGGGATGATTTCAGAAAGGCCTGGAGAGACTTACATGAACTGATGCTAAGGAAAATGAGCAGAAACAGGAAATCATTGTCCATGGCAACAACAAGATTATACAATGATTAATTCTGATGGACTTGGCTCTTACCAATAATGAGGTAATTTAGGCCAGTTCCAATGTCTCGAGATGGAGAGAGCCATCTGTACCCAGAAAGAAAACTGTGGGAACTGAGTGTGGATTACAACATAGCATTTTCACTTTTTTTGATGTTGTTCATTTTGTTTTCTTTCTCATTTTTTACCTTTTTGATCTGATTTTTCCTTGTGCAGCAAGATAAATGTGAACATATGTATAGAAGCATTGCATATGTTTAACATATATTGGATTACTTGCTCTTTAGGGGAGGAGGTAGGGGAAAGGAAGGGAGAAAAATTTGGAGCACAAAGTATTGCAAGGATGAATGTTGGAAACTTTCTTTGCATATTTTTTGAAAATAAAAAGCTACTATTAAAAAAAAAGGTACAGACCAACCAATTCTTATATTTCAATAAAGATTCAATCTATACCATAAAAAAGAACTTTCTGTTGTCACTCTAAAAATAGCTCCCCTCAGCTCCCCTGAATCTAGAGGCATTTGGGAAATAGGGAAAGGTGGGACAGCAAAAGCTGCTTATTTGGCCATGGAGTCTATGGGTCAGCGACATGACAGAAGTTTCTGTCTTTATTGGGCACAAAGTCATAGGTCAAATATTCTTGCATATCTCAGAGATTCTCTTTCCTCTCTCTTCCTTCTGTTCTCACTGTGTCTCTCATTCTTTACTTTTATCCTCCCCATCACTCCCCCCTCCCACTCTACTCTCTCCTCTACCAGTATTACAGATGGTATTATTTAGCCCTCTTGGAAAAACTCAGACATGAAAAACCGAGATCTGGACTAAAGGCCTCAGAAGCCAACAATTAATGCCATGCTGTCTATGGTCTATTATCCTACTCCCCAAACCCACGAAGCTCATAAAAGTTCAAGCTCTGTACAAGTTGCTGTTTGCCTCTTTCTTATTTCTGTTTAAAAAGACACATGCATCTTTTCCATCTGGACCAATCTTTTAACCATCCCATGAAAATGCTCATTTATACCACTGAATCTTCATCTTTGTTTCCATCACCTAGAATGGCCTCTCTTCATTCTCCATCCTTCCAAATCCGAAGATTTGGAAATCCAAAAATGTTTCCAAGGGCCATTGCAATTCTCATTCCTTCCATTAAACCTCTCCTGGCTACTCCAGAAGTCACTGGTTTCCATTTTCTCTGAATCTCAATAGTACTTATAGGCCCAGGGATGTACTAGAGTTAACTTATGCTGATTTGAGAGAGCTGATTGTTTACATTTACAGTATGAGCATGGACACCTCAGAAATCAGTCAGTCCTACAAATCAGGGCTTGTTTTGTCATTTTGATGATTGTCTAGACTTAAAGTGATGAAGAAAATATTAAGAATATAGATTAAGTTTTAAATTGTCTTGGAACACACACACATATATACATATATATAAGTATACTCACACACATATTGTGTGTGTATATATATGTGTGTGTGTGTGTGTGTGTGTGTGTGTATTTTTTTCCCCCCTGAGATCCATTTTCCAACATTTAGCAGCATACTCCTGAGAGTCCCTCACAATTACTCGGGTCTCTATATAGTCTCAATAATGTTCACTATTATTTCCTATTGGAAGCAGTCTGTCTCTGATGTACATTTCTGGCCTTGGGATTATATTTCTGCCCTTCACACATGCATACTGTGTTCTGGAGAAACTGAATCAGTAGCTGCTCTCTAGCTGAAAGAGCTATCTCTCCCTTCTGGACATTTACTCAAGTCATTCCCCCATGTCTGCAATGTGCTCCCTCCTCCTTAGCTTTCTTCAAGACTTAGCTCAGGTTTGACCTTCTTAGAGTCTTATCTCCTCTCCTGCTTAGTTAGTGCTTTCTTACTCTCAAATTGCCTTCTACTTATTGATCTGTGTGCCTGTTCTGTTCCCACACCCAACCCCCATCCATCAATTGAATGTAGGCACCTGAGGGAACTATGGATTTCATTTTTGTTCTTGGCTCCCCAGCACCTGGTACGGTGGGGCTATGTTTAATTGTTCTTACTTGGTTTTCTATCACAGATATTTCCTCTTAATCCTCCACATTGAATCCTTGCTTCCCTGTAACAAACAAAAGCATTTAAGTGAGTTAACAAAATCACATAATGAATTGGACTTTTTTAAAGCCGAGACAAAGGGTTCTTCATCATTTTAGGGTTGTACATCCCTTTGGTGAATAAAACCTATGCATCCCTTCTTAGAAAAATGTTTTAAAATATGTAAAATACATAGGATTACAAGAAAAACCAAACTTAATGAAATTAAGTTGTATTTTTTTTCTTCATCCATGTACATGGATCCCCTGAAATCCATCCAGGAACCACTTGGGGGTGTGTGAACCTATAGTAAGAATTCCTAGCCTAGAGCTGTGATTTCATCAGGGTAGAAAGTTAGGAAAAGGGCACAGCAGCAAGTTCTCTGTAATTTAAAGATTTAAACAACTGCTCAGAACACCAAGAGTTTAAATACTATGTCCAGTCACACAGCTGTTGTTCCTTCATCCTTGAAAAGGACCAGTCACTTTCTTGATTTACAAATAAATTGAGTTTAAATGAAGCAGAGTTGGGCAAAGCCATCAGTCTCACTTTCTCTTCCAGAGTCATTGAAGTACTGTGGCAAGACAATTGGTAATGGGATGCTGTGGATGACCTTGAGTCAATGTATTATCAAGAGGCAAGGCTTGAACCCAGGACTTTTAATTCTGGGAATCATCTCCACTATCCCAAACTGCCTTCATTTTACTTATTATAAGTGTTTTTTGAATTAAATTAAATATATGTACAGATTAACTACTTATACAAGTTATAAAGTTCCACAATGCCTAGTAAAATGGATAAGCATTCTACATGGTTGATTGATTAAATAGTTACCATTATGTTTAATTCCAAAATACACACCCCAATGTGGAGAGGACATTATTGATGGTGCAACAAAGTTATTTGGAGGATTATTAAGCCTAAAACTACCATTTCTGAGAGAGTTGGTCAATGCTCTCCTGACTTAAGCTTCTTATCTGAAAAATGGGAAGCGTGCTCATAAAAAGACTATTTGTTCTAGTGACATAAGACTTAGGGGTCAGGGTGAGATGGGTGTCAAGAACAACAAATTCTAGGAGGCATTATGTCATGGTGTGTAATGGTGTTAAAGTCAAATAGAAATTGGAGAGCCACTAAACTGTTTATAAGAATTTTCAGACTGCATTTTAACTTAAAAAACATTATATAGAGAAATAGATATAGATATATGTGATTGTATATATACCTAAATGTAATTATTAATTATTATTTTAATATCAATTATTAACTAATCATACTAATAAATCAACACATTGAATAGAAACCACATTTTAAGCTAGATCAGGCTTCTCCTCAGGAATAATGTGGGTTGAAGAAATGAGAAGGGTCTTCCTCTTGAACTAGGTTAAGATCTGTTTCTGATTGAAATGGTGACCCTGGACAAGTCACATATTTGTTAGGGTCCTCAAGCAATTCTAATGGAATAAATCGCCAAGAAGGTATAGATCTGTACTGGTGAGGAAAATTGCTCACAGGAAACTCTCTAACTTCTGGTCATAAAGAAAAAAGGAAACAAGGCTGCATAGGGGATCTGAGGGGAAAAGGGGAGGCTCAGAAAACCTTTTCTTTCTTAACTCTATGAGAAAGACAAAAGGGGAACTGGGAGGCCCAGGAAAGGTCTCTGTGGCTCTGCGCCTGGCAAAGGCAAGATGAGTCATTTGATAATGAGACACATTTGTTTTTCCTATGACTGCATTTTTCTCTCATGGTCCCGGCAACAGGTCAATATAAATTACCCATGTCAGGAACAGTCTGCAACCCAGAAAGACTTTTCTTGTGTGGGCTCTGTCCCTTCCCAGGGCACTTGGGGAAAGGAGGAGCTTTCTGAAAGGCTCATCCAGGAAGGAAGAGGAGGAAAAGGGGTTGCTGCTCTGGCCAATAAATAGTTAATAAACTTTTTAAAACTCCTACTCTGTGCCAGATAGCCCACCAAGCCCTCTAGGGATTCAAAGGATAGTCCTTACCCTTGAGAGCCTCCCAATATAATAGGGAAAAACAACATTTAAAAGAATGCTGCAAAGGGCATGGCCAGGGTAGAAGAATGAGGAAAACTTGAAGCCAAATGGGAAATTAGGAGATTGCTGTTGTGGGCATCCTTTAAATGAAGGATCTGGGAGGAGCTCCCTTATTTCCACCCTCTCCCTTCTCCAATCAGAGGGACAGAGGGGCTGGGGGGAAGAAGTACAGAATTGGTTGAGTGTTGAGTCTTCTCCCTGAAGTTGCCAAATTCATATTCCCAAATCATATGTCGGTATTATCACCCCACCATGATAGAGAAACCGTAGAAAAGCTGAAAACCTCTGAGTCATTCAATCAGAGAAATGCCAGCAGTAATGGCCCAAGCTTCTTTTCCAGACAGTCAATGAGGAGTTTGAATATCAGCTGACCTCTAATTTCCCAAAAGTCTTCCCTCCCCCAACTAGTATGAATCAACAGCAGTCCCCAGATCTAGGCTCCCAACTTTTAGGTCTGATCCTGCTCTACCCAGATAAGGATCCTATTTTAAAAACCAAACAAACAAAACACCAGATTTTCCTGAATGTGGATGCCCCATTTTCACCCTGGACCCCAGAGCCTCAGGACTCTCAAACTATTTCTATTATCCCTGTTTTCACTCTGCCTTATTATTCCCTCATTTAAACTGACTTGCTATACTGTCCTGTCCAGGTCTCTTGTAATGAATTATTGGTATTCTAAACCTTCCTACCTATATCAAGATGGGAAAATCTTCAATAGTTTCCTTTTGCCTCTAGGATTAAAATACAAACTCAAAATCCTCAAACTGGGATTTAGAGTCCTAAATAATTAAACTTTCAGACATTTCTTATTAATCCCCTTGATGAATATTCTGCTTCTGTTCTCTATACCAGGGCTTGTCAAACTTTTTTCACTTGTTGAAAAACCCCTAGAAATAGTTATTGATAATAAATCATAATTTCACAATCCCCATTTTCAGTCATTAGGCCCCATGGAGGATCAAGAAGCACAGTTTAAGAAGCTGGACTCTATGCATACATTTTCCACCTTAGTACAGATGATTCCCCAAGTCTAAAATATATTCCTCTCTCATCTCTACCCTTAAAATCCCTAAACAATTTGGAACTATTCTTAAAAAGCCGTCAAAGTGTACATACCCTTTGATCCAACAGTTCACTATTGAGTCTGTATCCCTAAATGATCATAAAAGAGGGAAAAGAGCCACATGTGCAAAAATGTTAGTGGCTCTTTTTGTGGTGACAAAGAATTGGAAATTGAGGGAATGACCATCAACTGGACAATAGCTGAATAAACTGTATATGAATGTAATCCATACTACTGTTCTATAAAAAATGATGAGCAGACTAATTTCAGAAAACCCTGGAAAGACATACATAAACTGATGTGAAATGACAGGCCCAGGAGAACACTGTACAAAGTAACAGCAAGATTATATGACGATCAACCATGATAGACTTAGCTCTTCTCAGCAGTATAGTGATTCAACACAATTCCAATACAGTTGGGATAGAAAATGCCATCTGCACTTAGAGAGAGAACTATGAAGACTGAATATGAATGGAAATCTATTATTTTATCTTTTTCCTTTATTTTTAATTTTTTTACGCAATATGGCTAATATGAAAATATATTTAAAATTATTATATATATGTGTATATATATGTATGTATATATATATAAGCTATATCAGATTGTTTGCTGTCTTGAATAGGGAAGGGAGGGGAAAAATTTGGAACTTAAAATATTACAAAAATGAATATAAAAAACTATTTTTACATATAAATGGAAAAAACAAAATACTATTAAATGAGAAAAAAAAAAAGAATTGCTAGCTAGCTTCAGAACATAGCTCAGGTGCTATCTATTATAAAGAAGAATTTTCCTAAATCCCTAGTCTCTTTGTGAGTTCTCCTTCTCCTAGAATTGCCATATATTTATATAACAATCAACGAGCATTTAATAAACTACAGATAGGTGTTATCTAGCAGTTAGGTGGTACTTTGGATTGAGTTAGAAAGACTTGTTAGCTATGTGACCTTGGGCAAGTCATGTGTGCCTCAGTTTCCTGTAAAAATGTATGAGAGAAGGGAATGCAAACCACTCCAGTATCTTTGCTAAGAAAACCCTCAAAAAGGTCACAAGGAGTATGGTGACTAAAAGTCAACAGCAATGTGTCATCGACCATTATATCCCTCAAGAAATGTAAACTCTTTGAGATCAGAAAATGTCTTGATTTTTGTTTTAGTATCTCCCAAAGTTTGGCTCAATGAATTGCATATAGCAAATGCTTAATAAACACAGAGAACAGTTCGTATTCACTGATGCTGAATTGAATAAAAGATTGAAATAAGACATGGAAAGTGATTATTAGGAATAAGAACAGGAAAAAGTTCCTTAGTGATAATAAGAATAAGGCATTTGTATTTTCTAGATAACATTTGGGTCCCAGGCATTACTATGTTTAGGATTTTGCTCTTTAGAACTTTGCTCTTGTACATATGATTGAGTGTGCTACAAAATAAATACATCCATGACATGTTTGTTGAATTGAGGGTCATCCTCTGCCTGGGCTTTTTTTTTTTTGGGGGGGTCTTTCTGAAGTTCCTTTTGCCCTTTCCCCTTTGCTGCTTTTTATGTCCCTTTGTCCCTTCATGGCCTCCAGTGACCCTTTTTGAATCTCAGTACTATCTGTGAGAAAGTTTTAGAAAGCCACTAGATCAAGACATCAGAAATGGGGAGTAATTGTTCTATAACATCTTAATCCCAAACAGAGAAAATGGGTAGAGTTCACTCAAAGAATTTGATTAAAATACAACACACTAATTGTCCACTACTGAGGGAAGTTAAGAAGTTTGGACAATGTGTAGAGAGGAAAGGAGAATGATAATATTGCAAAGGGATTTTGGTGAAGTTTCCTTCTTAATGGGACCTTAAAAATAATCGATGAAAAATACAGAAATTAGAAGTGGACTGAGAATCAAAAGACCTGGTTATTAGTCTTGACTGCGAGCTGTATGCTGCTGAGCAATTACTTACTTACTGCTTACAAATGAGTAAAACAAGTACATTGGCCAACTAATCTCTAAAATCTATCTTTACTATAAATTTTTTTAATTCTAGAATTGGAGGAAAAATTCTCTTCACTCAGGCTGGTTCTGCCTGAAAGACGGTGATTGGCTAAATGAGACACTGAGCTCCTTCCACCATAGCTTCTAGATGTGGGGGTCTCCCCTGCCCTTCGTTCCCTAACAACTAAGAGAAGTTCATCAACAAATGGAAGTAGTACCTGGAATTACCACTTGAGGACAGCAAAGACTATCAAAGTATTTCAAGCCTTTCAAAGCTGGCAGGGCTAGTGATGTTTATTTACTGGGTGCAGGATTATGTTCTCTCCATTTAATATCTGTAATCATTCCTGAATAGGGTCCCTACCCCTATACGGTTGGGAAATTGGGGAGGGGGCAAATTTTATCAAAAGCTTTTCTGAGAAAAAAAAAAAAAAGCTTTTCTGAATATTACTATCCCCTCCCCAGCAACTCCCCCCCACACACACACACACAATATAAAGGAAACACAGAAACAAAAACAATTCAGAAAAACCTTGATGATGTGTGAATTTTTATATCCAATGTAAAAGCATCTGTTTGTTATCTAAAGCCCTTCCTAATTTGATCCCATTCTTACACCTTGTTGTTCTGCACTCAAAACCAACTCTTCATGGTCTCAGATGCTGTTTTCTGGGCAAAAAAGGGTATAATGATTTGTGATTTCCTACTCCAGTAGATTAAGGCACTCAGCTAGCAAGTTTCTGAGAATGGATTTGAACTCAGATCTCCAATCCTGATTCTCTATTCCATCTCTCCTTGATAAACTGTAATGATCTAGCTGCATTGATTTTCCAGTTTTTTGAATAGGAAGCTCTGTGTTTCAACACCATTCATTATCACTGAACTCATAATTTCGCAACTCCCACATTCAGTTACAAGATCCCATATGGCGTCATCACCCACAGTTTAAGAAGTTTTGATCTATTCCAACTCTGGTCTCTGTTTTTGCATAGGTTGTTTCCCCATATCTTAAATTCACAGCCTTTGGGTCTTAAAATCTTTAGCTTCTCAAAGCTCATTTCAGGTTCCATCTCCTAATAAAATCCTTTTCTGATCTTCCCTATTATTAATACTCCCTCCTCCTTCCAATCCACTACTGGTATGTGTTACTAATTTAGAAGAAGTATACATGTTTAACCTATATCAGATTGCTTGCTGTCTTGGGGAGAGGGGAAAAGAAGGAGAAAATTTTGGAACACTTCAAATCCCAGATTTTATAGTTCTTTCCTAATTTTTCCAGCTAGTAGTGCTTTCTTCTGAGATTACTTCTACTTTGTATAGATCTTGTATGTAATTCAGGGGTCCTCAAACTTTTTAAATAGGGGGCCAGTTCACTGTCCCTCAGACTGTTGGAGAGCAGGACTATAGTAAAAACAAAAACTTTGTTTTGTGGGCCTTTAAATAAAGAAACTTCATAGCCCTGGGTGAAGGGGGTAAACGTCCTCAGCTTCCACATCTGGTCTGCGGGCTGTAGTTTGAGACCCCTACATAGGTCTTGCTCCTTAGGGTACTCCTTGCGGGCAGGGATCCTGTTATTGGTTTTCTTTCCAAAGGCAATCCAATTAGCACAATACCTGAACACAGTAAATTCTTAATAAGTATTTGTTGACTGGCTACTGTCCCCCACCTTTACAAAAAAGGGGAAGGAGATAGATACATTTCTTCATCTCTTAGAGCCAAGCTTGGTCAATATAATTACATAACATTCAGTTTTATTTTGTGACTTCCTTTTACACTTCTATTAAGTCATCTTGTGTGTTATTTTACTGGTTCTGCTCACTGCACTCAGTTCATAGGAGCTTTATTATACTAATCCGAATTCCTTATATTCACTGTCTCTTAGGGAAATGGGGACTAGACCAGGTCTTTCATACAACGAACTCTCCAAGGGAGGAAACTCCCTCTCTTAAGCAAGCGAACAGTCTCTGAAACTTAAAGAGAGCTCCTGATGACCTGCTCAGCTAATGACGTTAGAAGTAAGGCTAGAAATAAGGTCTTTTAGATTCTATCCACTCACAGTCTATTCCATGACAATCATGTGAGACACTGCTAAAGCAAATAGCTAGCAGGACTCAGAGAATCTGGGCTAAAGTCCTGCCCCAGGACAAAAGACTGGATTACACTGAGATCAATAAACCTCCTAGTGTTTTAGGGGATTCTGGAAAAAGAGTGCTGATCTACATCTGTAAAGCAAGTTTCTTTATCCAAGATCTCCCTACAGCTAGGAAATTCCAGATCCATTCCCTAACTCTACAAAAATGTACAGCAAATTTATTTATCTATTCCCCAGTCTACAGGTATCTATCTTCCTTACTAAGCTTCGTGTTCAGACCTTCAACTTTGTCTTAGAACTTAGAACTGAGAGACAGCAAGATCAGTCATTTTTGTAACTCAATCCTAAATCTTAATAGATAATAAAATGTAGTGACTAAACCACCCTTCCTCCCTCACTACCTTCCTTCCTTTCTTCCTTCCTTCCTCCCTTCCTCCCTCTTTTCCTTCCTTCCTTCCTTTTATCCTTCTGAGGAGGGGACTCAGAAACTCTAAAGCTCCTTGAAGGAGAGATTCTTCTTGAATGCTGCCTCTGTGGGACCTGCCCCAGGGAACCAAGATAAAGTAGTTTATCTAGGTGGGGCTAGTTGAGTCCAGAGCTAGAGAATTCTAACCCTATTGAATTAAAGAAAAATGTATTCAATTCTATTCAATTCCAAGTCAAGCTGTGCTGAACAGCCCCCATCAAGAGCAACCTCCAGCTTGTAGCCAAGGCTTATAAAATGAGCCAACTTGGGACTCAGTCCTTGCAGAGGACCTAATATGCCATCCCAAGGAAACTCTCTCTCCCTGGCATAGACACAAACCTCTGCCCACTGAAATGATATTCTCTTTCAGCATTACCCTCTCTTTATTTCCCTCACCTATTTCCCTAACAAGACTTTATACCTCTCTGTCGGAATTTATCTACTGGAAACTTTACTTCTCTGCCAGGACCTTACCACTAAGGAATTCAGTCTTTCTATTCATGCATAGTAAAGGCTGACGTCCCAATGTCAATAATAAACTTCTTTTTATCAGTCTAGCTTTTAGGGTTCATAAATTTCTTTACGAAGGACCTCTGTGCAGCCTGAAGGGGTTCCCACAACTCCCTACCCTGTGTCGAATTCAGAGGGGATTGAAGGGAGCCAAACCTCTTCATTCGGTTCCCTGAGCCCCAAACCTGACACTAATCTCATTTCTTTCTTCCTTCCTTCCTCCCTCCCTCCCTCTTTCCTTCCTTCTTCCTTCCTTGCTTCCTTTCTTCCTTCCTTCCTTCTTTTCTTCCTTCCTTCTTTTCTTCCTTCCTTCCTTCCTTCTTCCTCCCTCCCTCCCTTCCTTCTTTTCTTCCTCCCTCCCTCCCTCCTTTCTTTCTTTCTTTCTTTCTTCCTTCCTTCTTTTCTTCCTTCCTTGCTTTCTTTCTTCTTTCCTTCCTTCCTTCTTCCTTCCTTCTTCCTTCCTTCCTTCCTCCCTCTTTCCTTCCTTCCACTCTCCCTTTTTTCATTCCTAACAACCTCAGAGCTAGAAGAGAACTCACAAGTTATATAGTCCCCAGCTTCTTAAACTGTAGTTTATAACCCCATATAGAATCTCAGAACTGATAAGGACATCACAAAATTATAATCTATTATCAGTAAATGTTTGATTTGTATACCTCTTTTGTATCCCTATTTACCCAGGATCACAATATAAAGATCTCTCTGATGAAAAGGAGTGAAGAATGGGAAAAGTTTAAGAAGACCTGATTTAATCTATCCTATACCTGAATAATAATTATACCTCTAACAACCCTGAGGGAGAAGGCATTACTTCCCAAGTCTGCTCCTTTGCTCTTTTGAACAGCTCTAATTGTTAGAAAGTATTCTTTTCATCAAGGTTAAATCTGGCTTTCTGCAACTTCTATTCATTAAGCCCAGTTTTATGGAACTAAATGTATTCCAATCCTTTTCCCATAAAAGAGCTCTTCAAATTCTTGAAGATAATAATCAAGTAAGATCTACTATGAGCAAAGGCCAAAAATGAAAGTCCTTGTCCTCAAGAAGTTTATGTTTTTCTGGGGATGGGGAAGAACATAGCATGTAGAAGATAAATAAAAATTAGATTTGAAGGGGGAGGGAGTGTTAACAATAGGGAAGATCAGAAAAAGCTTTTAATAGGAGATTGAATCCTAAAGGAGTCTTGAGAAGTTAACAATTTCAAGACTCAAAGGCTGTGAATTTAAAACATAGGGGAACAACCTATGTAAAACCATGGAGATCAGAGTTGGAATAGATCAAAACTTCTTAAATTGTGGGTGATGAGTTTATATGGGTCTTGTAACTGAATGTGAGGACTGCAAAGTTATGATTTAGGTTCAGCAAATGTTTGATTTGTATACCTATTTTATATACCTATCTACCCAGTCTCTCTGGTGAAAAGGGATCACGAGCAGGAAAAGTTTAAGAACTCTTGGAACAGATAATGGAACAATTTAATTGGAAAATAGGATATATATAAGGGAGTAAAGCAAAAATAAATTTGAAGACTCAGGTTGGAGTCCAGTTATGGTATGTTAAGACCTTATTGAAGTCATGTTTTCCCTGACCTTTTCCCCTCAAATTAAACATTTCCAGATGCTTATATGATAAGATGTCCATTCTTCGCCTGCTTGCCATTCTCTGACATGCAGCCCATTGAGAGAAAAGAAAGTAGGTTGGAGCCAGATTGTAGGAAGTCTTGAATTATAGGCTAAAGGGCTTGGATTTTATCTTCTACGCAATGCAATGCTATTTAAGATTTTTGGTGAGTGGAATGATACAATAAAAGCAGAAGTTAGGAAACTTTAGCTATGGTGGGGGAGAGGGGGAAAGAATTATTTCTCCCATCCCTACTATAATGTACTATAGTGATTATTCTTTTTGAGGACAGGAACTATTTAGTTTTGTGTTTGTATTACCAACACCTAGCATAGTTTCTTGAAAATAGTATGCCATTAATAAATATTTTTAGTTGTTATTGTATTATTGGTGCTGTATTTGAGGGAGTAGGAAATATGCAACAGGGTTGCTATGAAAATCAAAATAAATCATAAAATCTCAGAGTAGGGAGAGACCTCAAGCATCATTTAATTGACTTCATACACCCCAAAATAAATCTACTCTATGATATTCCTGGCAAGAAATCTAGTTCCTAGTACTTAATAAGTGCCTAATAAATATTGTTGATTTATTGATGTAATCTCCAATTTAAGACCTTCAGTGATGGGAAGCTCATTCCTTCTGAGCACATTTTACTTTGACTTAGGCCTAATTGTTCAAAAGATTTTTCTTATGCAAGTATCATTCCTTTTGTGTACTTTCTAAGTTTTATTTTTATTTTGAGCTTAACAAACATCAAATAAAATTGGTATTTTCATATACAAAGTAAAACAAAGAAAAAGAACCAGATATGAAACTATAGATCTCTATCATGTATTGCTTCCTTTTCTTTTAAAATTTAAGTTCAGTTTGTAACTTTCAAAGCTATCTTACTTCTCTGTGTTTCTTTCTGACCTTTTCTTTTGTGTCAGCATTTAACAATTTTTGCTTCAGTGACCTCTTTTTTTTCCTGTCCTATTCTTATTGCTTCTCACCCTCTGACCCCTATCTTGCCCACTATCCCACCTCACAATGGAAAAAAGAAAAAGAAAAAGAAAAACCTTTGTAACAAACAATAGCTGTTCTCTTCTCTCCTACTTGAGGAACAACTTTGGCCCCAGCCACTGAACAGGAAAAACTAGAAGAATGAGGCATGTCATTGCTTGGTGGCTGCTCAGTCAAGGAAGACATTTCAGCAAATCATGAGATAGCAAACTGATTTTCGCCCTGATTCGTTGAGCTCCATTGGGAAATGACCTGATTAAAGTAACATGTCTGTACAGTTGAGAGGAGAATGGACTCTTAAAAAAAAACACTCATTTGTTAAGTTAGGGATGAACTGATGGGATGTGATTAAACTTTCAGTTTAAGGATGATTGCACAATGTTTAATTATGTGTTTCATTTATATGCCGATCAACAAGGCATGGTAGGGATGAACTCCCTACGCTAGTTATTAACAATGAAATTGCCCTATTCTACTATAGAGCCTGGAGAAACACAGAGAAAAACTGAAGAGAAATATCTCAGATTTTTATTATCAGAGGGTCATTCAGGCCCCATGATAATGGAGACTGAGATGGGTTCTTATGGTGAGTATTAGCTCATTCTGATTTTCTCTCTTGTGCTTCTCTGTCTGTCTGTCTCTCTCTGTGTGTCTCTCCCTCCCTCTGTCTCCTGTCTGTCTTGTTCTCTGTCTGTCTGTCTGTCTTGTCTTTTTCTGTCTCTGTCTCTCTGTCTGTCTCTCTGTCTCTTCTCTCTCTCTCTATCTATCTCACTAATTTTTTCCAGTCTTGGGCATCATCCCAATACTGATTGGTATGGAGCCTCCATTATTCCAGCCTTAGCTGATTTGCCCTTCCTTAGGAAGTCTGGTAGACTTCTACTTCTAGGCACTCACCATATTGATCCTGGGTTTAGGGCAGACACCCACTTGACTTTAACCTACTATTGCTTAGAGTTCCCAAACTCTATTAATCTACCAACCTCAGCAGGAACTACAAACTACAAGCACCATCATGCTTCATTCTCTAACAACTCTTCTGAGGGGGTTAAGGGATAGAATGATGGGAAGAAATAGATTCAACTACTATTCCATCATCAAATGGTCTCATAATTATTAATGTGTTCAGGGTTCTCAGAATTGTAAAATTTTGGCACCAATTCATCTGAGTCAGTGGATGATGCTCAAAGACCAGAAACACTAGTGATTTACTTCTCTGAACTTAGTGGTCCCTAGATGACAGGAGTCAAACCCACTTGGTAGACCCATACTCAAATTCTTTTCAGCTTGGTAGTATCTGCTAGGGTGTGTAATACACTTACATAGCATATTATAAAACTAGATCATTTCTTGGCCACAATGAATAAAAACTTGTGTGTGTGTGTGTGTGTGTGTGTGTGTGTGTGTGTTTAGCAAATAAATCCTTTTATCCAAATCAATATTAAAACAGAAATCACATAAAGTATACATAGTAGCAAAGATATTAAACTCATGGTAAGTATGTTTTTAAAAATTGGCCATAAAACTCCCCACTAAAATCCATCCCAGATTAAAACATAATTGGGAAATGTTTAGCAAAACAAATAAAAATATGTAAGACAACATAGATAATGTTGATTTGTGGTTTTCTAAGTCAACATGTAGACTGAACAGATCCATTTCTACTTGAGTGTGATACCATCGCATAGAAAGATATTAAGACTGTACTATATTTTTTTAAAAAGACATAACTTAATTATAGGCGCTGACATTTATATAGTGCTTTAAAATTTACAGAGTTCTTTATATATATAATTTCATTTGAACCTCACAATAATTCTGTGAGGTGGATGTTGCAAATATCATTATCCCTATTTTATAGGTGAGGAAATACAGGTTGGAAGAATTGACTAGGGTTACACAGCTAGTGTCAGAGGTGAGATATTTTTAACTCAGATTTGTAGACCTCAAAACCAAGTTGCTGTACCACTAAAATTTCAGAATGCCATTAGGAAAGGACCAAAAATTAGAATTTGTATTTACTATTGCTATAGTTAACTATCTCTTCTGTTTGCCAATAGATACACTCATCCATGAAAGATTTTCTTTGTCAATAGAAGAAAAACATGAGGAAAAACTAAGGCATGATTTGACCCTCTAAATAATCAATATATGCTATTTCCCTCCAGAATTGTGGTTTTCTTGAGGGCAAAAGTTTCAGCTCTAACCCTCTAGCATTTAAAAGATTCCCAGTTCATATGATGTTAGAGCCAGAAATGACCTTAGATATCACTTTGATCAAGTACTAATTTTATAGATGAGTAATTTCTGCTCCCACTTGTTATCCTACAGAACAAGCTTGTCAAAAGGTGAAACTGGGCAATGATGCATATTATGGGATATTTGGAGATGGCAGATGATGTAAATTAGGCAATAGGAACTAGGAAACCAGGAAATCTTAGTGTGTTATCTACAGGCAGCATTTTCCCCATTTCCCCAGTAAGGTAACTAAGGCAAGAATCAGGTCTGTATTTCATTTCTGACAATTGGATATTACTTCTTGGTGCTTGTTTCTTTTGTGACAGAAGAAACACCTGAATGAACATTTTATGAGTAATGGCATCTTAGAATATATGAACTAGATTTCATTCACTTCTTCAAATCAGTCATTTAATTCTTCTTAATTTCCTCATCTGTAAAATTGAGATAGTAATACCTGTTTTACTTGCCTTGGGTAGGATGATATTGGGGACAAAATGAGGGAATGTGTTTGAGAATGCTTTAGAAAGCAAAAAGCTATATAGGTCTGTTGTTGTTGGCTAGTCATTTTTCAATCTTATCTAATTCTCATGACTCATTTTGGAGTTTTTTGGCAAAGACTAGTTTGTCATTTCCTTCTATAGCTTATTTTTGCAGATGAGGAAACCGAGGCAAACAGTGCTCACTGATATGCCCAGAGTCACAAAGCTAGGAAGCATCTGAGGCCAGATTTGAATTCAGAAAGATGAATCTTCCTGATTCCAGGTTGACACTCAACTGTGCCACAGAGCTTCGCAATCATGTAGAGCTGAGGCATTGATATTGCTCAGTATTATTATTCAGAGAAAATATGGCAAAACAGATAGAATGCTGGGCTCAGACTTAGAAGGATCTGTGTACAAATTTTGCCTCTGGCATTTGTTGTGTAACAGTAGGTAAATCATAAAAACTCTGTGTATTTCAGGCAAATCTCTAGAATTTAGCTATTCAGTAGTAGGCTAGTTGGGAATCTGCTTTGAGAGAGGGAGGACCCACACTGGAAATTTACCCTAAACTGATGAAATTGTAGTTCTTTGCATATTATATATTCAGGGGAAAAAAAAAGAAGAAGAGAAAAGGTAATATGCTCCAGAGGGCTAGTAGCATAGACCCTCAGGACAAAATAGTGGAAGTCACAAAAAGGACTGCTTGAACTTGATGGCAAGAATTCCCTATCAATTAGAATAGTCCAAAAGCAAAACAGGCTACTTCAAGATGGGTTGTTCCTCCTTTGGGATCCTCAAATAAAAACTGGATGATAATTTGTCATCCATGTTATATGTTTTCTTTATACCACTAAGTTTGGCAAAGCTCTTTCCTCATAAAAAAAAAAAATTAAAAAAAAAAAACAAACCTTGTGAGGTAACTGGTGGAAGTAATCTTCTCCCTGCTATACAGATGAAGAAACTGAGAGAATGTCTCAGAGATTTGATCAGAATCATAAAGTTAGGTAGCAATAATGTAATGGTCTCATTAGCAGTTAACATTTATCCAGCTCTTTATGGTTTGTAAAGTGCTTGGCATATATTATCATTTGATTTCAGGCTCTCAACAACCATATAAGAATAGGTCTTACTATTTCCCCCATTTTACCAGTGAAGAAACTGAGAAATAAGTTCAGAAGCAAATAGTAGTTGAGTGGTTCTGACCCTAGGAGTAAAATGAGATCTGAGTTCCGGGTTCTAACATAGTCAGAATAACTACAAAGGGGAGCTTGCAGTTCTGCTGCTGTACACCAGCAAAATATTTTAGCTGATTAATAATGGTTGAGTCCAGCAAGTCTAATGGAACTTCAAATAGGGTAAGCCCACAGACCTGAAGCTACAAACCCAAAGATAGAGCTCAGACCAATGGGATGGAGATTAGACTTTGTCCTGGAGACTTTGCACTTTGGGAGCCCCAAAAGCATTCAGGTTCCTAGCCTAAACCATCCCCTAGATCCTGAATAAACACAATTGTCAATACAATAAGAAAGAAGCCAATCCAACCATTTTCTCCAGAAGTATAGAGTTAGGCCTTAACATCAAGTCTGAAATCAGGAAGTAGGCTGGAAGAATAAGCAAAGAAAAGAATCCCACCATTGAAAGCTATTATAGTGACAGGGATGCTCAAGACATAATCCCAAAAAAGGAAATAGAAACAAAAAAGAAACAAAAAAAGAGTATCTCAACAATACCTAAAAGCAAAGTATCAAATAAAAAATACAGTTTGGTTACAAATTCAGCTAGAATTTTTTCAAGAGATGAAACTAATTTTTTTTTAATTTTAAAAATATTTTTATAAATTAAAATATAGCATTAGAGAGGAAAATGGAAAAAACATACTATAACCTATTTAACATGTAAAGGACTGCTTGCCATTTGGGGGAGGGGGTAGAGGAAGGGAGGGAAAAAATTGGAACAGAAGTGAGTGCTGTAAAAAAATTACCCCTATCAATAAAAAGTTATTAAAAAAAGAAAAGAAAGAAAATGGAAAAAAAATGAAAGTTACATAAAAAGGAATTAAGACCTTGGCACAACTCCTTAAAGATTAAAGATGGGTCAAATAAACGTTAATAATTTCAGGAGACAACAAGAAATAGTAAAGTCAAAAGAATAAAAAAATAGAAGAAAATATAAGATATTTCACAGAAAAATAAACAGAAAACAAATCAAGGAGATAATTCAAGAATCCTTAGACTACCTAAAAGGCATAACTGAAATAAGTAAATAAAAGAGCCTACACATCATATTTCAAGAAATCTTAGAAAGAAACTTCCTAGAATTAATAAAAACCAAAATGGCAAAATGGAAATAAAAAGAATCAAGAAAGAAACCCCAGAATGAAGAATCCCAAGTACATTATGGAAAAAATTCAGCATTTACAGATTAAAACAAAACCCTACAAACAATAAGAAAGAAAAACATGAACCACATACAACTTAGCAGCCAGTATTGTAAAGAAATAGAGATTTTAAAATATGATATTCCAGAACAAAAGAACATAACCTTACAATCATGAATATACTCAGGAAAACCTGAGTACAATCCTATTTGTAATAATAGGGCACAGTGGATAGAGGGCATGGTCTAGAGTCAGGAACACTCATTTTTCTGAATTCAAATCTAGCCGCAGATGCTTACAAACTATGAGACCCTAAACAAGTCACTTATCCCTGCCTTAGTTTCCTCACCTGTAAAAATGAGCTAGAGAAGGAAATGTTGCAGCATCTTTGCCAACAACAACAGCAAAACAACTCAAGATAAGTGTAAATAAAATTAATATTTTATTAAAAAATTAATGTATTTTGAACTAAAGGGACCTTCAAAATTTTCCTGTTGAAACACCAGAGTTGTGTAGAAACTGAAGTGAAAAAACAGGAATTGGGAGAAATGTTAAAAGATAAACATGAACAATCAATCTTAGGGGACTAAAAAGAAAAAAAAAAAGAATGGATGAAATAAAAAAAAAGAATAAATTGCCTAATTCAAGTATGGAAAGATGATACTTGTGTCTCTTGTAAATTTATCATCATAGAGAGATCATAGAGAGAGTCTAATTAGACAGGAGGCTCAAGAGTGGTTCTATTATACTGTAATCTTAAAAGAACAATATAAAAGGAAGAGAATACACAAAGGAAAGAAAAGATGAGAAAAATTAGGGGAAATTAGCTCACATAATTGGGGTAGTCAAGTAGAAGTCTATACAAATAAAGAGGAAATGGGTTCAATATTTGAACTTCACTCACATCTAAACTGGTCAAAGGAGAAAAGAATACAAACACACAGTTGGGTACATAAATATAGTTGACTCAATAGGGAAATGAAAGAGAAAAGCAGGAATCAGAAAAAAAGCTAGATAAATTAGGAGAGATTAGTAGTAAGCAAAACAAATTTTAAATAAGGATGTACTTTTTTTCATTGACAAAGAATAAGAAACTAGAGTTGCCACCGATTGGAAAATGGCCAAACAATATAGAAAATATAAATGTGATGGAATATCATTATTCTGTAAGAAATGATGAAAGAGATGGTTTCAGAAAAATCATGAGAATACAAGTAGTATACTATCATTAGTAGTAGTATATTAGCAAATACTAGTAAAATACTAATAGTATGACTTGATGCAGAGTGAAATAAGAAGAATCAGGAAAACATTTTATATAATGACAATATTGTAAAGTGCTGCAGTTGATAGAGCACTGGGCCTGGAAAAGGAAGACCTGAATTCAAATTTGATCTCAGTGACTTTCTGCTATGAGGAACTTTAATCAGCATAATGATACTAGAGGTCTACAGATAATACATCCTCCCTACTTCACGAAAGCACGACTTAGAATTCAGAGTAATGCTTACCTTGAGTTGTTTTGCTGTTGTTGTTGGCAAAGATGCTGCAACGGTTTGACATTTCCTTCTCTAGCTCATTTTTACAGGTGAGGAAACTAAGGCAGGAATAAATGACTTGTTTAGGGTCTCATAGCTTGTAAGCATCTGCTGCTAGATTTGAATTCAGAAAGATGAGTCTTCCTGACTCTACACCATGCCCTCTATCCACTGTGCCCTAGCTAGCCATAGTGAGCACTTAATTCTTGTTGATTAGTTTATGGAAACTACCCAACATCATTTCCATTCCACAAATTTGTATTTGTGTTGTCTCGGTTAAGGTATCTTAAAAATTCGTCTCCCAATTTCTTTAAGGTTTTGTTGCCTCCAGCATGGCTTTCTTATGCATTTGTTCTGGTCTAGCTTTTTCTCCAATGATAAGACTAACTATTTGTATTTTTATACTACATGGGTTAGGGCCACAATTCCTCCTTCCCTCCAGTCTTAGAGATTAACTTTCCCTTTAAGGAGACAAAGTGGTCCCTATGATTGGCCCTGGCTTCAGAAAACATCTCAGTAAATATGACTTGAGTTAAAAAATGAGGATATAATGATCATCAATAATCAGTATTCTCCCAGTTCCCCATACTATTGTGCATACACACACACACACACACACACACACACACACACACATTCACTGGTCAGCTAAAGGCATAACACATCTCACCTGCTTGTCCTCTCAGTCTTGATGGACACCTGAGATTGTGCAAATTGCCATATTATGTAAGCCCTGATGACCTGCTGATGAGATATATTTCCATAAAGAGTTTAGGGAGACTGTGTCTACCAAAACTATGGATAAATGGCACTGAATCCTAGCTGTATATCTTTGCTGAGTTAAAATAGCACATAATGTAAATCCCTTTTTTCCTAACTATTCTGTAATTTATGAGTGCCTCTTTTCATCCTAAAATTGAACCTGAACTAAGAGAATGCTGGTGTCAGGCCCACTTCTAATACCTCCCAACTTCATATTCTTAAATTTCATTTCTACTTCCCTACATCACAGGCTAGAGTCAGAACTGGTGAAATTCAAATGTAGATGCTGACATTGTTGATGAGATCATTGTCACTGGCAAATCTACTTCATTTATTATCTTCTTTCTTCTAGTTTTACCTAAAAATGCTTTCAGGATGATTTTGGTTTGGCTAGATTCTTCTTCAATGCTTTTTACTGTTCTCTTCTGTCATCTGTCTCCATAATATTTTGCTTATATACTTTAAATTGGTTTTCTCCTGAAATCCTATATCTTTCCATTTGGAAAGAAAATCTAGTGTTAGCTGAAATATGATTCTTTCTTGGATTTTTTGGCCTCCTTAATGGGGATTGTTATACACTGTCTAAAATCCTATAAGAAAGTGAGAATCAGAATCATGTTCTGATTTATTATTCTACTTTAATGACAAATTATGTATGAGTATGCTTGTATGCACAGACACAAATGGTGTGGGGAATGGGAGAGTACTGATATTTTCTTGAGTTCACCTTTGAATTCAAGACATATTTATTGAGATGTTTTCTAAATTAGTGTCTTGTCATGTTTATGATAAAATTTCTCTTTTTATTTTCTGCAATGCATGCTGCTGTCCAGGCAGGGCTTATTTTCATGGTGGTATGTTTAACCATGTTTATGTTCTTCACACTAAGATTAAAAAAAAAAAAAAAACTTGCCGGCAGGATCACACTAGAACCCTTTTTAACTTTGTAGAATACTATGGAGACTGAATTTTACTGGCACAGACTTTGAGAACATAAGTGTCTCAGGAACAGGGGAGGGTCAAGATGAAGGGACAGATAGAACATGGAATTCAAAACTTTCTTTTATGATAATAGCTTTTTATTTTTCAAAATACATGAAAAGATAATTTTCAACATTCACCCTTGCAAAACTTTGTGTTCCAAATTTTTCTCCCTGCTCTAGATTGTAAGTATCCAACACAGGTTAAACATGTACAATTTTTCTAAACACATTTCCACCTTTATCATGCTGCACAAGAAAAATCAGATTAAAAAAGAAAAAAATAATAAGAAAGAAAAAAACAAGCAAGCAAACAACAATACCAACAAAAAAGGTGGAAATGCTATGTTGTGATCTACATTCAGTCCCCATAGTCCTCTCTCTGGGGGCATATGGCTCTCATCATCACAAGTCCAATGGAATTGGTCTGAATCACCTCATTGCTGAAAAGAGCCACATTCCTCAGAATTGATCATCTCATAAACTTGTTGTTGCTGTTTACAATGTTCTCTTAGTTCTGCTCATTTCACTTAACACCAGTTCATATAAGTCTCTCCAGGTCTTTCTGAAATCATCTCTCTGGTCATTTCTTACAGAACAATAATATTCCATAACATTCATCTACCACGATTTCATTTAGCCATTCTCCAATTGATGGACATCCACTCAGTTTCCAGTTCCTTGCCACTACAAAAAGGGCTGCCCCAAACATTTTACACATGTGAGTCTTTCTCCTTTTTACAATTTCTTTGAGATACAGACCCTGAGGAAACACCACTGGACTATGGTTTGGGCATAGTTTCAAACTGCTCTCCAGAATGGTTGAATCAGTTCACAACTCCACCAACAATGCATTAGTGCCTCAGTTTTCCCACATTCCCTCTAACATTTATCATTATCTTTTTCCTGTCATCTTAGCTAACCTGAGAAGTGTGAAAAGGAACTCAAAACTTTTTAAAAAATGTTTTAGAAATTGTTTTAACATGTAATTAAGAGAAAAATAAAATATTACATTAAAAAAAACCTAGAATTTCTACTACAACATAATGAAGCATCACTTTTATAGTGGTACAACTTTCATATTACTCATAAATTTATTTATTTATTCATAAGTAAATATTTAAGTATCTGCTATGTCTCTAACCTAATGCTAGTTGCATGAGGCATTATAGACAAAAGACAATATGACCTCTAAAAGAAATTGCAAAACTATTTGAGGAGACAAGATATGCATACATGGGACAACCAGAGAACTAACATAAGTACATGGTAACATACTACAAACTAAATTTATTCTATTATGGCTAAAACATCCCCTTTAACTCAGCCTCCCACTTTGTACTGTCCTGACAGGTTAAGTTCTCAGAAAGTAAAATATTCCATACACACGATCTCAACCTCGCAAAGGAGGAGCTAGGAGTGTCTTCTCATTTCTTTTCTCTGAGGCTGAACCTGTTTTTATAATTTCACAACATTCAGTTTCAATTGTTTTGTTGCTGCTGATTTACATAGTTATAATTATAGTGTATGCTATTTTTTCTGGCTTTACTTCCTTTATTTTTCATTAGTTCATATAAGCCATTCATCTCTTCTGATTATTAAAGCTGTCATTTATTGTAATCAGACTTTATGCCTCCCTCACAGATACTTGTATGTTGTGAAGACTTTGAATGAACTTGACTCTGGTTTTCAAGCCAAAATTCAAAGTTCAAAATTACATTAAGTATTATCCTCATCATCAGCAAGATATGGATTCAAGGCTGACACATTCTGATGGTGTGATCCTGGATAAATAACTTGATCTCTTAGCACTCCAGGCAATTCTCTGGGAATATAAATTTCATAGCAAGTTCTGTTCTGCAATTGATAGAGGCAGTTACTTAGCCAGAGTTTCCAATGAAATCATTGGTCTGATTAGAAAAAAAAAAAGTCATCCCCAATTTATAGATGAGGAAACTAAAGATCTAAGAGATTAAAATAGAATCTCACAGATTCCATAGAGAACTCTGACTACTGATGGCTATATTTGTATTTTCTGTTGAAGTACAAATAGAAGATAATTTGTGAATTTTCTCATTATTCATTGCTCTACCCCTGCCTTAGTCCATAGTCTTAATTTAGTATATACTAAAGAAATCAAGGTAAAGAAGGTAAATATGTGAAATTAATCAGAAAAAGCTTCTTGGAAGATCTGAAACCTCTATCGCTGAGTCATAGTTCATGCTGACTGCTCTCCAGGATATGTTCCAAGTGCTTTCACTTAATTCTTTGATGCAGAATGTACTTGAAAATAAAGGTTTTCTTCTATTTCAGAACTTTGTTGGATACAGATAGGTGGAATGTAATAGGGAAAAATAATGTTCCTGTCAGGTTGTAAGATGAGCAATTTCATTCCAGGGTATTTAAAGAAAGAGGTGGAGCAGCAAGATTTTAATCTGCAGAAGTCTGGGAGAAGTGAAGTACATCTATTGACCAGGTCCAATTCTTATCAGCAAAGAATAAGTAAATTCAGATATGTGCAATCAACATACTTGTTGGGGTTGCTTAGCAACTGCTTTTAAATTTAACTGACACACCTGAGACATTTATGTAGGTGACTTGCTTTAAATACAGACTTGCAAAGAAAGAAGCCCCCAGACCCTCAGAGACTACTAGAAAGAAGAGATTAAAAAAAGAAACCTGATAGCCAGGGGAAGTCTTCCTAGACAGAAGACTGAACTGTTGAAACTTCTGATCAAAATCTTACAGGAAACTTTGTGCCATATTTTACATTGATTGCCAATTTTGTACAGAACACTCTAGGTGTTATTGTGGAGTACAGAGAATATAGAAACTACCTAAGTTGTTTACAATTTAACTGGGGAAATCCTCCCATACACACACATACACTCAAGAAAAACCAACCAAAGATTATTCTTTCAAAGGAATATTTCAAAAAAATGCATATTTTGTACACTTTACTGCTGGCTAAATATAGCAATACCAAGGAGACAGAGTCCACTATTTCTTATTTTTACATATAAATTTTATTTTAATGAAGTAAGAAGCCACTGCCTTGACTTTCCTTCTATATAGGCTTTCTTCTAAATAACATTTCCCACGAAGAGGCTGTAATTCTTGAAAGGACTAGCTACAACTATACTCAAGATTCTAGGGTTTCATGATAGGTGGCTACTTTCCCAACATTGTCATTCCTAAGTCTCCACTGATATGTTTCTTGTTAGCACATCAGCCAGCTGACTCAACTCTTTAAAAAAAAATTTATTCAACAAGCAAAGCAAGAACAATAATCATACAACATTCTATCCCTAAACTCAGAGAACAATTCCCTACCAATGGACATAGTGTCCACTGGTGAGAGTGGTCACCCGCTTAAAGTACCACGCTAGTTACACATTTGGCCAGGGCATCCACACCTTTGGAAGTGCAGGATGTTTTTCTTTTTTGAAGTGGTTATCCTTAGTAAACTTAGTAAAGTTTACTGATGGGTGTGATCTGTGTTGAACAGGTGGTTCTGCTGCTAAACTGGAATGTTCTGCACTGGGCAGGGCTGGGCTGTACTACTACAAAGCTGTTCTGCTAGTGGGGTAAGGTAGCCTTGTTACTGGGCCAGTACTCTCCACTGACTGAATAGGGCTGCAGTTTTTCAAAAAAGGCAGAGATTCTTAGCCTGGGATCTGCAGAAGCTTCTTAGTTCTGCTCCATTCTTTGTTCTGAGGAGCTTCTATGTCCCAGCAACAAATAGGAGGGCAGGAAAGTGTTGTCTCTTTTGACAAGTTGTGCTTACAGGTCGTAACACAGAGAGGTATTAATTCTTTCACCTAATTCTGAGACATTTTCTTAGATCAATCCTTCCTGAATCAGATTTGGATATTTATAAACAAGAAATTTGATTTTAACTTATAGCCTTACCCTCATCTCTGTAATGTACATTCGTTCAATAAAAAATGTGCATTTATTCAATTATCACAAAAATAGCTATAGAATTCAGTATTTTCCAGTTGGTAATAAACAAATAAGCAGCAGAAAGATAGTTCACTGAGGCAGATTTTACCCTGGATAAGTATTCTCTCTCTTGATTGCCTTCTTAGAATTTTTTTGTACAAAGTGTCATATTCATTTTTATTTTTGTCCCTTTCAAATAATAAAGTTAACAAAGGGGCATGGTTTACTACCATTGGTAAGACCATGTATTCAAACATGTAAGTGAAAGCACAAGAAAAGGAAACAAAAAAGGACCCATAATGAAACAAAAAAGAGAATAAGTGATTGTATATATGATTGTAAACATCTGCTATTTACTTATTCTTAATCCCAATAAAAAAGCTGGGTATACTGACTTTTAATACTTGAGCCTGCTAATTTTTGCAATCTCTTAAAAATGTTTCTTTTGTGAGTAGTTATAAATTTGTTGTGTTATTTTCTTTATATAGTCAGTGGATCATTAATCTTTTGTTTCTTCTCTATGCATTTATTTATATGTCTTTCCATAGTTCTTTGATTCCTTGGTTTTTATGATTAAAAACATATTACATTCATAAACAATTCTTTGTTCAACCATTCCTTAATCATTGGACCCCTGGTTTGCTTCCTGTTTTTCTATTATAAATAGGAATATTTTATATTATTAAGACTATTAGGACTATATTGGTACATATAGTCCTTTTCTTCCAATCAATAAGCTATTTTACAATCCCAGAACTGGCATGTTTAGATCAAAAGGGATATACATTTTAGTAGTTTTGTTTTTTTTTTGTTTTTGTTTTTGCTTAGTTCCATACTTATTTTGTAGCATTCTTCTTAAGTATGTTCATTGAGGATTTTAGTAACTCTAACTTTAGCCTGTTTCTACCTAGTATGTTTTTCTATTGTAAGGCAAGCCAAATATATAGTTAATATTTATGAACAGTCTTGATCATAACTACTAAATCTTTGATGTCTACCACAATTCCGAAACATGAAAATGAAATGACTCTGGGTTCTTGAAAGATCTCAGTGTGTCTCAAGTTCTATCACAATGTACAAAGCTGAAATTGCTTATTGAAAATTTTGAACTGTATGTCCCATAGGCATTTCAAACTTAACATGTCAAAAACAGAACTTATTATTTCCTCCAAAAAACTCACACCATTCTCCCAAATTTCTCTATTTCTATTAAGAGCACCATTTCATTCTAGGTACCAAGATTCAAATCCTCAGTGTTATTCTCTACTAACTCTTTGTCATTACATAAACTCAGTTGGTTACCAAATCTTTTTATGTCTATCTCTATAATACCTATCATATCTGTCCCTTCCTCTCTATTCATAGCCACCAATTTGGGTTGACATCTCTTTCCCAGACTACTTCAACTACTGCTTCCAATTTTGTTTTCTTAACTCAAGATTCTCTCTATTCCAAACCAGCTTCCTTCTATATATCTGAAAAAGTTATTTTCCTTAAGTACAGATCCCCTACTCAGCAAATTCCAATGACTTCCTATTGCCTTTAAGAAGAATGTAAACTCCTTTATCTGGTTTTTTAAATCCTTCAGAAAATTAGAAGAGAAATAGATAAGCTGGGGTCAGGGGAAAAACTTATAAAAATTATAAACAAAACTGAAGTCTAGTTCTTTGAAAAGACTGACAAAATTAAGAAATAAAAAAGAAATATCAGAACTTACTATATACAGTTATTTACTAACAAAAATGAGAAACACACATATACACACTAATACAAAATAGAAGAATGCCTTAAAGAATATAAACTATCCAAACAAACAGAAACCTAAGTTAAATTTTAAAATAATCTAATCTCAGAAAAGGAAATAGAACTAGCTGTAAAGTAAATACCATAAGGAGGAAAATTCCTGGTCCTGATGAATTCATAGACGAATCTTCTCAAATAAAAAATATTCTTTAAAACTGAGAAATAAAATATTATATTAAGCTTATTTTATGAAACAAATATAGTCCTAATACCTAAACCAGGGAAGAATAAAGAAAAGAATGAGAATACTAGGCCAATGTCATTAATGAATACCAATTTTTAAAATTTCAATAAAATTCTTTCAGATAGATTATATTGATTTATCTTAGAAATCATCCATTATGACAAAGTTTGATTTAATAAATTTATTATGCCTTTCAGAGTTATGTATAATAGAGGTATTCTTAACAAAAGGATAGAGACAATTACTTAAGATGAAATAGATAAATTTGATTCCATTAAACTCAAAAGCTTCTCTACAAATAGAATTAATGTACCTAGTTTAAGAAGAGAAGCAATCAAATAGAGGAAAAGGGAGAGAAATCCTTTGTATCAAATTTCTCAAATAAGGACTTGGTGTTCAAGATATATATACATATACATTCTTTAATATTGTTCTTTTCCATCTCTTTAGGATAGAAGTGAGCATTGGAAAAAATTTTGGAAAACATTTAATCCAACTACCCTCCTTGTATAGATGAGTAAAGCTCAGAGAGCTTAAAGTCACTATAAACTATGTTGTGGAGCTAAGCCTATAATGCCTCCTTCAGAGTTATGCTATACCCATGACAGAGAAAAGAGATAGAGTAGAACAGGGAAGATGGAAAGTGAAAAATAATAAGAGAGGGGGAAAAATAATAGAAAAAGAAAAGAATTTTTAAAAAGAAATGGAATCAGGATGGTTTCAGAAAAGCCTGGAGAAAATTGATGCTAAGTGAAGTGAGTAGAACCAAGAAAACACTACACAGCAACAACAAGATTATGTGATGATCAATTCTGACGAACTTAGCTCTTTTCTATAATGAGGTGTTCAGGCCATTTCCAACAGACTTGGTGGAGAGCAATCTGCATCCAAAGAGAGGCCTATGGGGACTGATTGTAGATCACAATGTAGTATTTTTACTTTTTTTTTTTTTTGTTTGCTTGCTTTTTGTTTTCTTTCTCATTTTTTTCTTTTTCAACTTGATTCTTCTTGTGCAGCATGATAAATATGGAAATATGTTTAGAAGAATTACACATATTTAATATATATTGGATTACTTGCTAAGGGAGGGGGTGGGGAGAGGGAGAAAAAATTTAGATTAGGTTTTACAGGGATAAATATTGAAAACTATGCATATATTTTGAAAATAAAAAAGCTTTTAAAAAAAAGAAATGGAATGTTTAGCCTAGAGAAAATGCAGAAGAAATGTGACAACTGTCTTCAGCTATTTGACATTGACAATAGAGAGAAAATGCCAGAAGGAAATTAATTTTTATTAGAAAGACATCCCTAACCCTCAGAACTACTTCTAGAACTCTATGAGGAAGATATAATCACTCATCTTTGCAAGTGGAAATTGGGATAAGGATCCCCAGAGTTTTTATAAAGTTTGTGTAAATTATATACTTTGTTGGATTCAAAGGAATATGTAAAATGGAGAATAATTTCAGAAATGAGTGTACTCATTTATTTTGTGTATTATTAGGTGTACGTATTCTCATATATTTACTTTCTTTTTCTGTTTTGCTATCAATTTAGATAATGTTTTTATTTGCTATTTGCTATGTGCGTTCAGTTGTTGGAACTCTCATCCAATGGGAAGAGAGTGTGGAGCACTTTGCCATTAAAGTGGTGAGGAAAATAGCTAGAATCTAAAAATAATTTTCCCCAGACTAACAATATTTAAAGAAACAGACTGATATAATTCTAGCCCAGTACTCCTTCCTTCTAAGATAAGGTAGCAGGGTGGATGTTCCCTTCCTTGAAGAAGGAGGTAATGGGATGAGATTTTAGAGGTATTTCTTCTTCTCACATCTTGATATATCCATGTAGTCATACATAACATACATGGACACAGCACACTAGAGCAGCACTCCTTAGACTTTTTCCACCCATTTTGCCTGAGAAATTTTTACATGACCCCAGGTATATAAGTATACAAATCTAATATTTACTAGTAATAAATCATAATTTTGTGACCTCCACATTCAGTCATGTGAAACTCTAATCCATGTTTGAATTTTCATCAGGCAGTTAATAGAAAAATACTAGTCACTAACTGAGATTTTTGCTTAAAAATCACAGAATACCAGGACTAGAAGGAATTATTTAACTTTTTAGATGAGTGAACCAAGACATTTTAGAAACTTTGTGAAAACATGTGTTATTCAACACTATGAACTCTCTTCATATAAATATTTCCTGATTCTGGGGGAAGAGTTGGCAGATCCATTCAAAACCATAAGCATTGTGTGTGTGTGTGTGTGTGTGTGTGTGTGTGTGTGTGTGAAAAGAAGAGAAGAGAAGAGAAGGGAGAAGAGAAGGGAGGAGAAGAGAGAGAGAAAAGAGAGAGAGAGGCTGAGGACCTGAAACTAGGGGATCAATTAAAAAAGGCCAAAAGAGTCTATTTCCCAGAATGGTAGTCAAGATAATAAACATACTAGAACAATCTTCCCTCCATTTTTTACCTGGTAACAAAAAAAGAAAGTAGCTGATGGTCCCTGTATAGCAGATTCTACTGCTGGTGCAACAAAACCTAGTGCAAACTATCACATTGCATAAGACACTTCCTCCAAATTAAAAATAGTGAAAAGTCTAAAGACCACAATAGAGGAAAGAGAACAAAAGCTTGTTGCAAATGGAGTGCAAATGTGGCTCTCCAAAGCAGTCCCATTGTACTCCTTGTACATATCTGTAGATAACAATTTCTAATAAAAAGCAGGAGAACTTGTTCTAAATCCCATTTTCTCTTTGAAAACTTATACTGACCCTCCCAATTAGCCTTCTGGGGAAGTTCCAAAGCTATCATTTGATCTTAGCAGAAATGCCTTTAATTAACACGTGTTCTAATGATTCATTGGGTGGCAGATAGCATCAATGTTCTGAAACAGTATTAAGACTCAATGCCATACTGTTACTGTGTTTCACTTGTTACTTAGCCTCAAACTTCCTTTTAAGGAACTGAGAGAAAAGGGAAATGACTTACATTCATGACTACTTCTCCAGCATATCTATGATTTCCATCATCAGCACCTCTTAACTCTCTTCTTTTTTAAACCTGCTGAAAATAAAGTAGAAGGTTTGGCCCATTGGTCAGTCAGTCAGTAAGCGTTTTTTTAAGTGCCTACTATGTGCCAGGAACTGTGCTAAGTGCTGAGGAGACAAAGAAAGGCAAAAGGCAGTCCTTGCCTTATGGAAGTTTACAATCTAATTACAATCTAAAATCAATAGAGGCAAGGCACTAGAATGAAGGATTGGGAAAGGATGGAATTTTAGTTGGGGCTTGAAGGAAGCCATGGCAACCAAGAGACAGAGATGAGGAGGAAGAGCATTCCAGTCTTGGGGATGAGCCAGAAGTAATGTTCAATGGTCCATCCCATTGGTGGTGTAGAAGTCTTGCCTGAAGCTACTTCCTACTAGCAAGGAAATGCACATAGCATAGGGAATGGGATGACTGGTTTAAAATGAGGAATAGCAGCAGGTGATCAAAAAAAAAATCTTAGAATTGAGCTAGAAGAGAAGTTAAAAGTCATTCTAGTCCAGATGTTCTTAATCTTTTTTCATGTCTTTCCTCCATTAATTATTTCCTATTTACTGTATAAATAACTTGTTTGTACATAATTGTTTTCATGTTACTTTCTGCATTAGACTGCAAGTTTCTTAGGAGCTTGGGATTATCTTTTGCCTTTCTTTTTATTCCCAAAGCTTAGGAAAGTGCCTAACACCTAGAAAGTTCTTAATAAATGTTTATTAGCTAACTGTAAATTTTTTTTTAATTCACTGACTTCAAGATAAAAGCAGATATTTAATCTGTACACCTGATTTTATAGAATGCTCCAAAAAGCTAAAGGATCTTCCCCGGTTCTAACAGATTTTATACAAAGATCTTGGTCTTTTGAACAGTGGTCTCAGATAAGGTAGAAACAAAAAACTCATGCTCAGAGGCCAAAGAATAAAAGTCAAAGGAGTCTGGGCAGCAAGAGGTAAGACTCTTGGCAACAGGTCAGACTCTTTCAGGAAATGATGATTATAGAAACAGTGAACCAGCAAGAATGACAGAGCTCCTTTTTGTGGTGGCAAAGAATTGGAAAATTAGTAGATGCCCATCAATTGGGGAATGGTTGAATTAAGTTATGATATATGAAAATAATGGAATATTATTGTTTTATGAGAAATGATGAACAGGTTGATTTTAGAAAAGCCTGGAAAGATTTACATGGACTGATGCTGAGCTAAACAAGCAGAACCAGAAAACATTACACAGCACACAGTAACAGCAAGATTGTGTGATGATCAACTATGAAAAACTTGGTTTTTAGCAGTTCAGTGATCCAAGAAAATCCCAATAAACTTTGAATGGAAAGTGCCATTTAATCTAGAGAGAGAAATATGGACACTGAATGCAAATCAACACATACTATGTTCACTCTTTTTCTAATTTTTTTTTCTCTCCTGGTTTTTTCCTTTTGTTCTGATTTTTCTATCCCAACATGATTCATAAAGAAATGTTTTTAAACATGAATGTACATATGTAACCAGAAAAAAAAAGAAAAAAAAAGAATGATAGAGCTTAGTATTCAGATCATTGCTTTCTACAGCAGGGGCTTCTTCAATGCATTGACCTAAACTCAAAGTGTCAGCAGGAATAAAACTGAAAGGTAAAAACAAGTCCAAATATCTAGCTCCATGAGGAAATTGCAGAAGCAGAGAAAGGAAGTCTGCCACCTCCAGAGACAAGGCTGATGAAAGTCACACTGTAAAAGATACCACATAAAAGAAATTACATTCTTCTTCCCTTATATTTATCGGGACTCCAGAGGAGTTTTGTTGAGGCTACCTCAACCTCAGACTTCTAGCTAGTTAAAATTACTCTGTAGATATCAAGATGATAAATTCCTTCTTGGCTCATGAGTTTTAAGGTTTGGGGTTTTGGCTGTTTTTTTTTTCTTCTTTTTGTCTCAATAGGGAGTCAATACAAGGCTCAGTCATGTGATATAGCTGCTATTGCAAATGTACTCTCTCAGCTGTTCCCCATGACTATTGAAAAGCAATGTACAAAGCCTGGCTTCTGACCAAACACAATGCCAGTTAGTTTCTCATTGGCTCACTAAATGTATTTTTAGCTCCCTGTATAGATCAGGGTTCTTTGTGTATGTCTTCTTTACTTAAAATCTCCCATATTAAGTTTTTTTGAAATCCATCCATCTCAAGACTTTTGCCTTCTTTTTAGTTAGTTTGCTTTTCTGTGGCATGAGAAGTCATGGTTTGGGGGAAATGTGGCAATGTATTTGTTTTCTCCTTTCAAAAGGCATTCTTTCCACTCAGAATGAATTGCTTAATAAGCCATCACTTCACAGAAACTGAACAAAGAAGCACTGGCACAATCTCAACTGCTGCTGCGCACATGGCACCCAAATGATTACGTTGTGTTTGTTTTTGGCAAATACAATGGATAGGAAGAGGAATGATCAGCTGCAGTATTTGAGTTGCAGTTAGGTGCATTAGTCCTCTTAAGCCTAGGTGACTAACAAACTATGTTTAAAATTAATTTGGCATTAAAACACCCAGTTTATAGAATCATAGGATCATAGTTTTAGAGTTGGGAAGGAAACATAGTGGTCAAATGGAGTAAGAGATAAAAAACAGATCATAGGATCTTAGATAAGAGATGGAAAGTAATCAACCTTCCCATTTTACAGATGAGAAAAAGAAGGCCCAAGGAAGTTAAATAAATTGCTTAGAATCACAGACCTAGTATATTTGAGGTAGGATCTGAACTTGAGTCTTCTTGATTCCAAGTCCAATGCCCCATTCATATTGCCAAACTTCCTTTTCATTCAGAACAAATCGTGACAGTACAGTGATTTGAAATGTCTATTCAATGAAAGGAGTGAACATAGACAGATGGCATAATTTGTCCCACACTAGTTCTTCCTTACTCATTTTCTCTTTCCCATCCCTTAATTTGTTTTTTTCCTAGCTATCATTCCATCATATTCAACTCACACTCACACTCCCCCTTTTTTGAATACAACGAAATAGAAATCTTTCAATTACTTGATAAAAAAGATAAGAGCTGAATTTTGAATTTCAAATGCAAAACTCAAGAAAAGGATATGTTGAATATGACCAACTCCGCCTCCCCCAAAACAAACAAAATTAAGGGGTGAGAAAAATAATGCATGGGGAAAAGAAAGGGAAAAGTAGAATGGAGTAAATTGTCACACATAAAAGAGGCATAAAAATTTTTTTACAGTAAAGGGGAAGATGGGGGAGGTGGAACAGAGTCCTTGAACCATACTGTTGTTGGAACTGGCACGCAGAGAGAATAATATTTACACAAAGTTGGGTATAGAAATCTATCTAACTCTAAATAGAAGGGGGAGGGAATAAGAGAAGGAAGAGGTAAAACTGAAAGAAGAAAGGACAGATTGGGAGAGGCAATAGTTAGAAGCAAACTACTCTTGAGGATGGACAGGCAGGAGAGAGATAATAGGATAAACAAAGGAAAAGCAGGAAGAAGAAAAACACACAGTAATCATAAGACAATGTTTACAGCAAGTTTCTCTGATAACGGTCTCATTTCTCAAATACATAGAAAACTGAGTCAAATTTATAAGAATACAAGTCATTCTCCAACTGATAAGTGGTCAAAAGATGTAAGCAAACAACTTTCAGATGAAGTTATCAAAATTTTTTATGTAATACATAAATAAAATGAGGTATACCTATACTCTGTTGTGCCTAGATCACATTTAGAATATTGTATTCAGTTTTAGACACCACATTTAGGAAAGACATTGATAAACTCAAGAATATCTAGCAGGGTGTCCAGAATGCTAATGAGATTGTGATCTCATTTTAAGAATCAGGAAATATTTAGCCTAAAGGAGATAGGACTTTAGGGTAGAGTAGCATATGATGACTGTCTTCAAATATTTGATCAGGTTGCCATAGAGAAGAAAGATTGAACTTCTGCTGGGTCCTAGAAGGTAGAATAAAAGCAATGGTTAGAAATTCCAGAGAACAGTGGATAAAACAACAACCCTGAAGTCAGGAGGACCTGAGTTCAAATTGGCCTCAGATATTTAACACTTCCTAGCTGTGTGACCCTGGGCAAGTCCCAATTGACTCAGGAATAAAAAAAAAGAAAAAAAGAAAAGAAATTCCAGAGAAGCAAGTTTAGTTTTAATGTGAAAAAAAATTGCCTATGTGAAAATGAAACTATCTCAGAGATAATGGGTCCTTCTCTTCTATCCCTCCATCATCATTGTGATTCGTATAGAGAAGATTCCCAACTATATATGCGTTAGATTAAATAACTTCAGAGATCACTTTTGCCTCTTGAGATTTTATTATTTAGTGAAATCACAGAGTGAATCAGTTAATAGCAGAATAGACTTCTTGCTTCTTATCTCCATGTCCTTTCCACCATACCTCACTGTCTCTGAATTCTCTTTTTGTATTTGTTCAATTGAGTTTTTAAATGAGTTGTTTTGTTCTATGGAATTTTTTTTCCATTTCACAAATTCTGTTCTTCAGGGATTTGTTTTGTTTTTTTTTCATTTCACAAATTCTGTTTTTTAAGAAGTTATTTTCTTTTTTTATTTCACAAATTCTGTTTTTACTGGGAGTTGGTTTCTTTTTCCATTTCATCAAATCTATCTTTTAATGTTTCTCTGAATTCTCAAGAAAAATCAGTGTTTCTCATTTACTATACAGAAATATTCTTTCTTTAAATCCTGAAGACATATTGCTTCCCTTGAATACTGTCATAGTGAATAAAGGTAAACTTACAGCATTTCAGAATCATTTATGTTAAGAATGAAGCAATGAGCCATGATTTTAAAAAGATGAGTTTTGCTCTACAAAGAATATTTTTTCAAAGAGCAATTTGTCCTTAATTCTCAGTGTTGGGTGGCATCTAAAAACCTTCCACTTTTAAAGTATTCATGGCAGAAGCAAATTGCTCAATGGATAGAGCACTGGCCCTAAAGTCCTAAAGAACCTGAGTTCAAATGTGGCCTTAGACACTTAATACTTACTAGCTATATGACCTTGTTAAGTCACATAACCCCAATTGCCTCAGCAAAAAATAATTTTAAAAATAAAGTATTCATGAAGATTAGTATATCAAAAATCCTAGAGGGTTTATATAGAGAAATGTGGCTAAGTTGGAGAGGAAGACAAATGGATTCAGAAGAAAGGAAAAACAGATGTTTAGAAAAGAATGGACCTTCATTTTCATCTTTTTTGCCTTTTTTTTAGACTACACTACTACCTCATTCATCCTGAAGCTTTTCCCCAAAGCTTTTATATATCTTCATAGCTTATATATATTACACAATCCTGCTTCTCCTCCTTCCTTTATAGCAGCTCTTGCTTTTCTTTTTTTCTTTTCTTGTCCCTCATACTCAGAGAATTAATTACTTTATACAACTGACATCATATTTTACTTTGTATTATGGTCTTGGTGAAGTAGCTTGGTACAATGTAAAAAGCACTAGATCCAGACTCAAGGAATCCAAGTTCTAATTCTATTTCTGACTCTTCCTCCCTGAGTGACTTTAGCCAAATCACTTATCCACCACTGACCTTAGTTTCCTCATTTGTAAAAGGAGCTCAGACTAGATAGTGTCTAAAAATCCCTTCCAGCTCTAGATCTTAAAGAGTTTTGATCTATTTATGTATTATATTTTCCTATCTACCCCATCCCAATTATATGCTTCCTGAGGGCAGGGCTATGTCTAATTTAAGTTTGATATTTCAACACCACCAACAAAATCCAAGAGCAAGAGATACAAAGAGAAATTCCATTCAAAATAACTGTTGAGAGCATAAAATATTTGGGAATCTACCTACCAAAGGAAAGTCAGGAATTATTTGAGCAAAATTACAAAAAAGTTTTCACACAAATAAAGTCAGACTTAAATAATTGGAAAAATATTAAGTGCTCTTGGATAGGCCGAGCGAACATAATAAAGATGACAATACTCCCTAAACTAATCTATTTATTTAGTGCTATACCAATCAGACTTCCAAGAAAATATTTTATTGATCTAGAAAAAATAACAACAAAATTCATATGGAACAATAAAAAGTCGAGAATCTCAAGGGAATTAATGAAAAAAAATCAAATGAAGGTGGCCTAGCTGTACCTGATCTAAAATTATATTATAAAGCAGCAGTCACCAAAACCATTTGGTATTGGCTAAGAAATAGATTAGTGGATCAGTGGAAAAGGCTAGGTTCACAAGACAGAATAGTCAATTATAGCAATCTAGTGTTTGACAAACCCAAAGCCCCTAACTTCTGGGAAAAGAATTCATTATTTGATAAAAACTGATGGGATAATTGGAAATTAGTATGGCAGAAATTAGGCATGGACCCACACTTAACACCATATACCAAGATAAGATCAAAATGGGTCTATGACCTAGGCATAAAGAACGAGATTATAAATAAATTAGAGGAACATAGAATAGTTTATCTCTCAGACTTGTGGAGGAGAAAGAAATTTGTGACCAAAGATGAACTAGAGACCATTACTGATCACAAAATAGAAAATTTCGATTACATCAAATTAAAAAGCCTTTGTACAAATAAAACTAATGCAAACAAGATTAGAAGGGAAGCAACAAACTGGGAAAACATTTTCACAGTTAAAGGTTCTGATAAAGGCCTCATTTCCAAAATATATAGAGAACTGACTCAAATTTATAAGAAATCAAGCCATTCTCCAATTGATAAATGGTCAAAGGATATGAACAGACAATTTTCAGAGGATGAAATTGAAACTATTACCACTCATATGAAAGAGTGTTCCAAATCATTATTGATCAGAGAAATGCAAATTAAGACAACTCTGAGATAGCACTACACACCTGTCAGATTGGCTAAGATGATAGGAAAAAATAATGATGAATGTTGGAGGGGATGCGGGAAAACTGGGACACTAATGCATTGTTGGTGGAGTTGTGAACGAATCCAACCATTCTGGAGAGCAATCTGGAATTATGCCCAAAAAATTATCAAACTGTGCATACCCTTTGATCCAGCAGTGTTTCTATTGGGCTTATATCCCAAAGAAATACTAAAGAAGGGAAAGGGACCTGTATGTGCCAAAATGTTTGTAGCAGCCCTGTTTGTAGTGGCTAGAAACTGGAAAATGAATGGATGCCCATCAATTGGAGAATGGCTGGGTAAATTGTGGTATATGAATGTTATGGAATATTATTGTTCTGTAAGAAATGACCAGCAGGATGAATACAGAGAGGACTGGCGAGACTTACATGAACTGATGCTAAGTGAAATGAGCAGAACCAGGAGATCATTATACACTTCGACAACGATATTGTATGAGGACATATTTTGATGGAAATGGATTTCTTTGACAAAGAGACCTGAGTTTCAATTGATAAATGACGGACAAAAGCAGCTACACCCAAAGAAAGAACACTGGGAAACGAATGTGAACTATCTGCATTTTTGTTTTTCTTCCCGGGTTATTTATACCTTCTGAATCCAATTCTCCCTATGCAACAAGAGAACTGTTCAGTTCTGCAAACATATATTGTATCTAGGATATACTGTAACATATCCAACATATAAAGGACTGCTTGCCATCTAGGGGAGGGGGTGGAGGGAGGGAGGGAAAAAAAATTAGAACAGAAACGAGTGTCAATATAAAGTAATTATTAAATAAAAAAAAAAGAAGAAAAACAAAACAAAACAAAACAAATAAATAAATAAATAAATGGGGAAAAAAAAAAAAACAAGACTATTACACAATCCTGCTTCTCCTCCTTCCTTTATAGCAGCTCTTGCTTTTCTTTTTTTCTTTTCTTGTCCCTCAAACTCAGAGAATTAATTACTTTATACAACTGACATCATATTTTACTTTGTATTATGGTCTTGGTGAAGTAGCTTGGTACAATGTAAAAAGCACTAGATCCAGACTCAAGGAATCCAAGTTCTAATTCTATTTCTGACTCTTCCTCCCTGAGTGACTTTAGCCAAATCACTTATCCACCACTGACCTTAGTTTCCTCATTTGTAAAAGGAGCTCAGACTAGATAGTGTCTAAAAATCCCTTCCAGCTCTAGATCTTAAAGAGTTTTGATCTATTTATGTATTATATTTTCCTATCTACCCCATCCCAATTATATGCTTCCTGAGGGCAGGGCTATGTCTAATTTAAGTTTGATATTTCAACACCACCAACAAAATCCAAGAGCAAGAGATACAAAGAGAAATTCCATTCAAAATAACTGTTGAGAGCATAAAATATTTGGGAATCTACCTACCAAAGGAAAGTCAGGAATTATTTGAGCAAAATTACAAAAAAGTTTTCACACAAATAAAGTCAGACTTAAATAATTGGAAAAATATTAAGTGCTCTTGGATAGGCCGAGCGAACATAATAAAGATGACAATACTCCCTAAACTAATCTATTTATTTAGTGCTATACCAATCAGACTTCCAAGAAAATATTTTATTGATCTAGAAAAAATAACAACAAAATTCATATGGAACAATAAAAAGTCGAGAATCTCAAGGGAATTAATGAAAAAAAATCAAATGAAGGTGGCCTAGCTGTACCTGATCTAAAATTATATTATAAAGCAGCAGTCACCAAAACCATTTGGTATTGGCTAAGAAATAGATTAGTGGATCAGTGGAAAAGGCTAGGTTCACAAGACAGAATAGTCAATTATAGCAATCTAGTGTTTGACAAACCCAAAGCCCCTAACTTCTGGGAAAAGAATTCATTATTTGATAAAAACTGATGGGATAATTGGAAATTAGTATGGCAGAAATTAGGCATGGACCCACACTTAACACCATATACCAAGATAAGATCAAAATGGGTCTATGACCTAGGCATAAAGAACGAGATTATAAATAAATTAGAGGAACATAGAATAGTTTATCTCTCAGACTTGTGGAGGAGAAAGAAATTTGTGACCAAAGATGAACTAGAGACCATTACTGATCACAAAATAGAAAATTTCGATTACATCAAATTAAAAAGCCTTTGTACAAATAAAACTAATGCAAACAAGATTAGAAGGGAAGCAACAAACTGGGAAAACATTTTCACAGTTAAAGGTTCTGATAAAGGCCTCATTTCCAAAATATATAGAGAACTGACTCAAATTTATAAGAAATCAAGCCATTCTCCAATTGATAAATGGTCAAAGGATATGAACAGACAATTTTCAGAGGATGAAATTGAAACTATTACCACTCATATGAAAGAGTGTTCCAAATCATTATTGATCAGAGAAATGCAAATTAAGACAACTCTGAGATAGCACTACACACCTGTCAGATTGGCTAAGATGATAGGAAAAAATAATGATGAATGTTGGAGGGGATGCGGGAAAACTGGGACACTAATGCATTGTTGGTGGAGTTGTGAACGAATCCAACCATTCTGGAGAGCAATCTGGAATTATGCCCAAAAAATTATCAAACTGTGCATACCCTTTGATCCAGCAGTGTTTCTATTGGGCTTATATCCCAAAGAAATACTAAAGAAGGGAAAGGGACCTGTATGTGCCAAAATGTTTGTAGCAGCCCTGTTTGTAGTGGCTAGAAACTGGAAAATGAATGGATGCCCATCAATTGGAGAATGGCTGGGTAAATTGTGGTATATGAATGTTATGGAATATTATTGTTCTGTAAGAAATGACCAGCAGGATGAATACAGAGAGGACTGGCGAGACTTACATGAACTGATGCTAAGTGAAATGAGCAGAACCAGGAGATCATTATACACTTCGACAACGATATTGTATGAGGACATATTTTGATGGAAATGGATTTCTTTGACAAAGAGACCTGAGTTTCAATTGATAAATGACGGACAAAAGCAGCTACACCCAAAGAAAGAACACTGGGAAACGAATGTGAACTATCTGCATTTTTGTTTTTCTTCCGGGTTATTTATACCTTCTGAATCCAATTCTCCCTATGCAACAAGAGAACTGTTCAGTTCTGCAAACATATATTGTATCTAGGATATACTGTAACATATCCAACATATAAAGGACTGCTTGCCATCTAGGGGAAGGGGTGGAGGGAAGGAGGGAAAAAAAATTAGAACAGAAACGAGTGTCAATATAAAGTAATTATTAAATAAAAAAAAAAGAAGAAAAACAAAACAAAACAAAACAAATAAATAAATAAATAAATGGGGGGAAAAAAAAAAAAACAAGACAGAATAGTCAACTATAGCAATCTAGTGTTTGACAAACCCAAAGATTCTAAATTTTGGGGTAAGATTTCATTATTTGATAAAAACTGCTGGGATAACTGGAAATTAGTATGGCAGAAATTAGGCAAGGACCCACACTTAACACCACATATGAAGATAAGATCAAAATGGGTCCATGACCTAGGCTTAAAGAACGAGATTACAAATAAATTAGAGGAACATAGGATAGTTTATCTCTCAGACTTGTGGAGGAGAAAGAAATTTGTGACCAAAGATGAACTAGAGACCATTATCGATCACAAAATAGAAAATTTTGATTATATCAAATTAAAAAGCCTTTGTACAAACAGAACGAATGCAAACAAGATTAGTAGGGAAGCAACAAACTGGGAAAACATCTTTACAATTAAAGGTTCTGATAAAGGCCTCATTTCTAAAATATATAGAGAACTGACTCAAATTTATAAGAAATCAAGCCATTCTCCAATTGATAAATGGTCAAAGGATATGAACAGACAATTTTCAGATGAAGAAATTGAAACTATTACCACTCACATGAAAGAGTGTTCCAAATCACTATTGATCAGAGAAATGCAAATTAAGACAACTCTGAGATATCACTACACACCTGTCAGATTGGCTAAGATGACAGGAAAAAATAATGATGAATGTTGGAGGGGATGCGGGAAAACTGGGACACTGATGCATTGTTGGTGGAGTTGTGAACGAATCCAACCATTCTGGAGAGCAATCTGGAATTATGCCCAAAAAGTTATCAAACTGTGCATACCCTTTGATCCAGCAGTGTTTCTATTGGGCTTATACCCCAAAGAGATACTAAAAAAGGGAAAGGGACCTGTATGTGCCAAAATGTTTGTAGCAGCCCTGTTTGTAGTGGCTAGAAACTGGAAAATGAATGGATGCCCATCAATTGGAGAATGGCTGGGTAAATTGTGGTATATGAATGTTATGGAATATTATTGTTCTGTAAGAAATGACCAACAGAATGAATACAGAGAGGCTTGGAGAGACCTACAAGGACTGATGCTAAGTGAGATGAGCAGAACCAGGAGATCATTATACACTTCGACAACGATATTGTATGAGGATGTATTCTGATGGAAGTGGATTTCTATGACAAAGAGACTTAACTGAGTTTCAATGGATAAATGATGGACAGAAACAGCTACACCCAAAGAAGGAATACTGGGAAATGAATGTGAACTATTTGCATTTTTGATTTTCTTCCCGAGTTATTTTTACCTTCTGAATCCAATTCTCCCTGTGCAGCGGGAGAACTGTTCGGTTCTGCAAATATATATTGTATCTAGGATATACTGCAACATATTTAACATATATAGGACTGCTTGCCATCTTGGGGGGGGTGGAGGGAGGGAGGGGAAAAAACAAAACATAAGCGAGTGCAAGGGATAATGTTGTATACAAATTATCCTGGCATGGATTCTGTCAATACAAAGTTATTATTAAATAAAATAAAATTAAAAAAAAGTTTGATATTTCATCTAGCAGCTGCCATAATGATCTGAACTGAGGAGCTACTTAATAAATGCTAATTGAATTACTTGAATGTATCATGCAAGAGGCAAGTGAGATAATGACAGGGATTAGAAACCATATGATCAATTGAAGGAATAGGGTCATTAGTCTAAGTAAACTAAGGCTTAAGGGGATAATAGTTATTTCCAAATATTTAAAAGATTATGTGGAAGAGAGTTTGGTTTAGTATAGGTTTTTTAAAAATTATGAATCAGTAAAATTGATTAAAAAATCAAGAATGTTCAGTGTTGGAAATGCTGCAGGAAAACAGATATCCATGCATTTTTGATAGAATTGTGAACTGATCCACCCAATCAGGAAAGGCAAAAACTATACCTCAACATTTACTTAACTTTGACCAAGGGATATGACTACTATGGTGGTATAGAATTCAAAGAGAGAGAGGGAGGAGAGAGAGGTGGGTGGGGGTGGCAGGGGGAGAGAGATGGAGGGAGAGATGTCAGGAGGGATGGAGGGAGGGAGGGAGACAGAGACAGAAAGAGAGAGAGAGAGAGAGAGAGAGAGAGAGAGAGAGAGAGAGAGAGAGAGAGAGAGAGAGAGAATGTTTATAGCAGCTTTTTTGTGGTGTCCATTAACTGGAAACATCTGAACAAATTATGGTATCTGAAGGTGATGAAATACTATTGTGCTACAAGAAATGAAAGGAATGTTTTCAGAGCATTGGGAAGACTAGTTTGAATTGATGCAGAATGAAATGATCAGAATCAAGAGAACAATTTATACAACAATAACAATACTGTAAAGATATAAGAACTCTGATTAATACAGTGACCAACCATAATTACAGAGCAACAGTGATGAAGAATGTTACCACTTCCTGACAGAAAGGTAAAATGAGATACAATTTTAGATATAGACACCATGAGAATTTATTTTGTTTTATTATGCATATTTGTTATGAGGATTAAATGTCTTTTACTCATCAATAGTATCATTTTTACCATGATAAGAATAAAAAACAGATTGTATTCATCAGAAAATCCCCACATATTAAGAAAATTGCAAAATAATAATTAAAAGAAGACCAATCATGGGAAGATAGACAAATTTTGCCACAATATGGGGAGAACTTCTTAACAAAATCACCCCAAATAAAATGAAGTACTAGGTAAATCTTTTGGTAAAAGCTGTACACCTACTTGCGGAAGAATTTTTTTTTTTAATACAAGAAGTGTTTTATTTTTAATTAACCAAATTATTGTTGTATCTGTAGTTCATTCTTTTTAAAATAGCTTTTTATTTCATTTTAAAAATATATGTAAAGATAGTTTTCAGCATTCACTCTTTTTAAAAAAAATTTTTTCCCAAATTTTTAAATCTCCTGTCAAGTATTTTTTTAAATTAAAGCTTTTTTTTTTTCCAAACATATGTGTGGATAATTTTCAGCATTCACCTTTGCAAAACCTTGTGTTCCACATTTTTCCCTTCCTTCTTTTCATCTTTTCCTTTAGATGGCAAATAATCCAATATATGCTAAACATGTGCAATTCTTCTATACATATTTATATAATTATCTTGCTGCACAAGAAAAATCAGATCAAAAAAGAAAAAAAGAGAAAGAAAACAAAATATAAGCAAACAACAACAAAAAGAATGACAATACTATGTTGTGATCCACACTCAGTCCTCTCTCTGGGTGTAAATGGTTCTCTTCATCACAAGACCATTGCAACTGACCTGAATCATCTCATTGTTGAAGAGAGCCATGTCTGTCAGAATCAATCATCCTATAATATTGCTGTTGCCATGTATAATGATCTCCTGATTCTGCTCATTTCACTCAGCATCAGTTCGTGTAAGTCTCTCCAGGCCTTTCTGAAATCATCCTGCTGGTCATTTCTTATGAACAATATTATTCCATTACATTCATATACTATAACTTATTCAGCCATCCTCCAACTAATGGGCATCCACTTAGTTTTTAGTTTCTTGACACTACAAAAAGGGCTGCCACAAACATTTTTACACATATGGGTCCCTTCTCTTCCTTTAGGATCTCTTTGTAATACAAGCCCAGAAGAAATACTGCTGGACCAAAGGATACAGCATTCACTCTTGCAAAACCTTGTGTTCTAAATTTTTTCTCCCTCCCTTCCCCCCATCCCCTTCCCTAGACAACAAATAATCTAATATATGTTAAACATGTGCAATTCTCCTATACACATTTTTGGGGAGAAATTTTAAAGGTAATTCCTGTTTCTGTTCCAGCAATGTGTGTGGTGGAGAGAATAGGGATTTATAGTGATAAATCCTCACTTTGAACTCTGACTTGTTACAATCTATATAACCTTGAACAAATTACTTCACCACAGTTTCCTCATCTATAAAATGTAATATAAAATCACTTAATAAAGCTCTCTTTCAGCTCTGAATCCAACTAATAACTTATATTGTAACTTATATAACTTATGTTATATAACTAATAATGTACTTTCTGACAGCCAGAAAAGTCAGAGGTGATTAAAAAAAAAAGAGAGAGAGAGAGACCTGTGCATATCTAAAATGCTTTATTCAGGGAACCATATGCTGTCCAATTCCTCTTATTTGTCCTTTAATTTCCTTTTTTTCTTCCTTCTCTTTCCCCCTTGTTCTTTGGAGTCCTTCTCTAGTTGGAGGCAAGAGTAACAGTATCTTCTTGAGAAGTTCATTTTTAACATCCTGCCACACCTATTTTGTTCACAGCTATTTTCTTTCTCAACTGAAGTAATTAGTTTCTGATTGGTCCTTGTGACACTGCTGGTGGCTACATACTTCAAAACCCATAGACATGCAGGTGCTAAATATCTTCAAAGTAGCCTTTGACACTCTGTGAATAAAACCTCATCTACATTGAATTTTAGAAAGGATATAATTAGATATAAGAAGGTAGGAGTTAGAGACCAAAAATAGATCCTTGTTTTCAAGGTTCATTCAGCAAACATCTCATTTTAACCTCTTTTTCCCCATTTAGTTTGTTGGGTAGTGTCATCATGTAGCACAGGATCCGTATTCACTATTTCAACTACCAGGAGCATTGACAGAGGGATTGTAGGGGGAAGAGTTCTCTATTATTTAAGATTCTTCACTGATGAACTTCCTCTTTATTATCCACTTGATAGCAATTAACCAGGCCAAATTAATTAGCTTCTAATTAAAGAAATTTACTAAATAGCGTAATAATATTTGGTACAAAATATCCCTCCACCTAAAGTCTGACACCCATTCTCCCACAAGTACATAGAGCATTCAAGGGAAAGTGGCTTCAAGCTTAAAGAGCATATCCTGCATGAATAAATCAAGGAGGGGCAAGGAAGTGGTACTGAGGACAGAGATCCAGCCCTGGAGTCAGGGGCCTGAGTTCAAATGTAGACTCAGACATGTACTAGCTGTGTGATCCTGGTCAAGTCACAACCATAACTGCCAAAAATCAAATGGATAAACCAATAGATTATTGGGATTCCTTTTCCCCTTTTATGGAGTCCTCATGAAGGTCCCTTTAGGTATAACTTTCTGCTGGGCTCTTTTATAGAATCCTGAAGCTGACTTCCCTCAGACTCTACTTGGTTCTCCAGGTATACATTCAGCAATCATTTCGGAAATCCTGCTAGGATGATAATGGAAGTGCAAATAGTCTGACTTTTCTAAATTCACAAGGTCAAAGGAGAGTGCTAGAGATTCTCACTTCTCCCTCCAAGGAAGTTCATCTCAGAAGCTTGGCTGTAGCTACTGTATTTCTGGGCTGGGCCACTATTGGAAACCCTAAATTTCAAACAGGCTAGCAGTTTTTATCAGAGCCCCATAGGGTGTGACTGACTCTTCCCAACTAACCACAAGTAATTTCCTGTGTGACACCATGAGATTTTATCTATGGCTCAAAAAGGTTTAACTCCTCTTTTGATTTTTTTTTTAGTATTGAGTTTAGAATTTGCTTATTTATTTAATTCAATAGAAATGTCTAAACATGTTCACACCAATTCATACCTCTGCTTGACAGATTCAATTAAGAAGTCTGGGTCCTTTGTAATTTCTTTCTCTGACAAATTTAACATTTTTTATCCAGCAAAATTGTAGTAATTTTGGCAATTTTAGTTCCAAATCTTGATGTCTCTGTAATGACATGAAAAGTTTCAACAGTATCCTTTTTTTGATGCTTTCCCCAGTGCCTTGTACTAAAGTGTTTCAAAAAGAGTTTATGTGATGGCAGAGCTCATAATTTAATCCAATAATTGACATTCTTCCATCCTTTCAAATGGATGGCAATATAATTTAGCAAACATAATACAAATCTCATTCTACAAAGTTCTCATAGTTTATTGTCTGTCTTGATGCATGCAAAAAGCCATTCCCAACTCAAAAACAACAAAGAAAAGAAGCAGGCAAAAAAACCCAAATTGCCCTTTTCTAAAGGAAATCCTCTAAAGGATATCCTCTTGAACTTTTAAGAACATGTGGGCCTCTTCTCATAAGGTTCATGGCCCTGGGGTTGACTGGAAGGTACTCATCCTCTCAGCTGAGAAACCAAAACCATTTGTCTTGGTGTTTAGGTAGTAATACACCAAACCACTGTCTCTGGGAGCGTTCCATCTTTCTCTTTCTCACTGATTGCCCCTTCCACTGCTCTGGACTCAGTTGGATACCAAGTGCTACAACAAAGTCCCCTGGGAAGAGGAATTGGATGGAGTAAGGGTAGAATTGCAAAGTTGTGAACTGATTCAGCCATTCAGGAGAACAGTTTGGAACTATACCCAAAGGACTATAAAACTGTATATACCCTTTGAATCAGGGCTACTGGGTCTATATCCCAAAGAGATCATAAGAGAGGAAAGGACCCACATGTACAAAGATGATTGTAGCACTTCGATTGTGGTGGCAAGGAATTGGAAAATGAATGAATGCCCATCATTTGGGGAATGGCTGAATAAATGATGGTATATGAATGTAATGGAATATTATTGTTCTGTAAGAAATGATGAGCAGGTTGTTTTCAGGAAAGACTTACATAAACATGCTGAGTGAAGTGAGCAGAACTAGAACATTGTACACAGTAACAGTAACATTATGTGATGATCAACTAGGATAGACTTAGCCATTCTCAGCAATACATTTCCAATAGACTTGGGACAAAAAATGCTACTTGCATCCAAAAAGAGACTATGGAGATTGAATACAGATTGAAGCATGCTATTTTCACCTTTTTTTGTTTGCTTTTTCTTTCTTGTGGCTTTCCACTTTTCTTCTGATTTTTCTTTTACAACATGACTAATATGGAAATATGATTAAAAGGATTGTACATGTATAACTTGTATCAGATTGCTTGCTATCTTGGGAAGGGAAGGGAGGGAAGGAGGGCGAAAAGAATTAGAACTCAACATCTTACAAAAATGAATGTCTAAAACTATCTTTACATACAATTGAAAAAAAAGCTATTAAAAATTAAAAATAAAATATATTCCATGGTTTGCAGGTCACTTCTGGAAAGGAACTATTTCTTATTTCCATGTTGTCTACCCACAAGGTGTGTAGTTCAGTGCACATTTAATAATGAATGCTGGGGAAATATTTACTCACTGACTGATTAAATAAAAAGGTGAAAAATTATAATCTGCCCAAGGGAAATATTCCATGAGTTTCCTGGAGGGCTGTACAATGTTTGCCTCAGGTAGTAGGAACAGAAAACTCTCTGTAGTGAGGGATAGGTGCCACAGTAGCTTTGTGACTCATCTTTAGGAGAAAATGTTTGTCCATTGAAATTCTTTTGTATAGGTTGCTGTCCTATACAAGGCAGCAAGGTCAACAATAATTTATGGCATAATTTGGGAAGAAAGATAGAAACAGAGACAGAGACAAGACAGAGAGATAGGAACAAAGGAGAGAGGAAAGGAGAAGAAAAAGGAGGAGGAAGGAGAGGAAGAGGAGGAAGAGGAAAAGAAGAGGAGGAGAAAGAGAAGAAGGAAGAGAGAGACGCAGAGGCAGAGACAGAGAAGAGAGGAAGGGAGAAGAAGAAGGAAAAGGAGGAGGAGGAGAAGGAGAGGAAGAAGAAGGAAGAGGAGGAGGAAGAGGATGAGTGAAAAAAAGGAGAAAGGAGAACAGAGAGACAGAGACAGAGGAGAGAGGAAATGGAGGAAAAGAAGAGGAGAAGGAGGAAAGGGAGGAGGGGAAAGAAGAAGCAAACATTTATATATTGCCTTCTATGTGCCAGGGACTTTTTTTTTTAAACAAATATTGTCGTACCTGATATAGCAACCTTGCAAGGTAGGTGCTATAATTATCATCATTTTATAGTTACAAAAACTGGGACAGAGATTAAGTGACCTAACCAGGACTGTGCAGCTGGTAAGTGTCTAGTACAGGATCTAAACTCAGGTTTTCCTGTCTCCAAGCCCAACACTATCTACTGCATCACTAGTTGACCTGTATTTATTTGTAATATACATTTCCTTTAAGCAAAGATGACTCAGGCAATGACAATCAACAGCCCAACATGGAAGCAGTTTGATCTGTCTTAGGACCTGAAAAAAAGATGATCTTGTGGGCTCCTAATTGCCATGATTTTGGAGAGGAAAAGACTGACTCAAAAGACTGGCCAAGTGACTACTCAAATCAGCAAGTGGTTGGAGGGTAAGGGGACAATAGAAAGCACTTAATAACAAAGAAAGTGTGCCCTTGAGAAAGCAAAGCTCCCAAGAGGTTCATATCAGGCAAAAACAAGTACAGAGACTTCCCTTGTATCAAATGCTACCATCAGTCCCTGGAGAAAACTATCTTTTTGTTGTAATGTGAACAGGAGATCAAATATAGTGTCAGTGCCACACTAGTCAACTAGGCTCAATTGCCTTCATTAATTTTCTAAAGTTTCCAATAGTTCCTTGACATCAAAGGTCAAAGGCCACTCATTGGTCTGAAGTGTCTATTTACTCTCTCCTTCAACCTGCCCCCATCAAAAATGGCTAGAATGGGACCACATACCAGGACGGGCATCCAAGCAAATACCCGGGGCTAAAAAAATCTCCTGAGATTTCCCTCACAGTGGGAAAAGAATATAAGCCTGTTAAATTTGAGTCCAAGAAAATAGCTTTTAAAATTTCATCTGGGCAAAAAAAAAAGTCTTAAAGACTTATGTAGGAAGAACACAGTTGCCATACATTAGTCTATTCGATAACATTCATACATGTTTATTTAGGAAATAGAGATTTAATTATTGTGGCTCTTAATTTTATTCAATTCAATACCTCCCAACCCCTCCCTGAGAGAATGTAAATTCTTTGCAGGCAAGAATTCTCATGATGTTTCTCTCTTTGTCTCTCTATGTCTGTCTACTTGGCTGTCTTTTTCTGTCTCTCTTTATGTGTGTGTGTATGTATATACAAATATATATAGTGTAGGTATGTGTACATATATATACATAATATATATGTATATATGTATATCTGTCTTTTCTTTGTCTTGTCTGTCTCTCTCTCCATATATATATATATATATATATATATATATATATATGTCTCTCTGTCTCTCTGTTTCTCTTTCACTTTCTGTCTCTGTCTATCTCTCCCCTCTCTCCTTCTTCCTCCCTCCTTTTGTAACCCCAGTACTTAATATAACATTAATACTGCATTGGACCTCCTGTTCAAATGACAACAAAGATAATCTCCTGGGACCAATGGTAGCATTTGATACAAGTGGCACCTCTGGACCTATGTTGCCAGAAATGACCCTTAAGAGAGCTTTGCTTTATTTGTACTGAGACTCTCACTAGTCAGGTTTCACCTATAATAAGCACATTGGAGTAAGAGCTGAATAAACTCTTATTAAATTTCATTAAATTGAACTCAGTTCAATTCAATTCAAAGTATGCACTGAACACCAATTAGAATCCAACGCTGCAAATGATGATATAACCTTTATGGAACAGTCACCTTATATCTTTGTTTGTCTATATTTGTTCTTTTAAAATATGTGGAGAGGACGGGATCAATTCTTCCTCTGAAGGTAGCTAACATGCTTTATCATGAGTTATCAGATTACTTACTATCACAGGAGAGTGGAAGAGATAGAATTTGGAACAAAACTGTTTTTTAAAAATGTTTTTAAATGTTTTAACATGTACTTGGAGAAAAATAAAGTATAATATTAAAAATAAACAATTTGGGGAGGAAGAAGGATATAAACCTCATAATTGTGACTTGCTCCTTAAAGGTTTTTTCCTTAATAATAAACAGGTGTCTACATGTTGTCCATGTCTCAGTTAGGTGCTGGGCACTAACAAAATGATCATAGATATAATTGGGGGCCAGGAGGAATTTTTAACAAAATCTCTCTTCTTTATACCATTTTAGAATAATAAACCTCCTGAAAATGTTTCATTTCAGTTTTTCAAAAATGCCCATAGACTAGTAAAGCATGGGCTATAGGATAAATTTTACTTGATCTCAAAGCAGTGCAGAATGGATTTATACCTGAGTGTTTCAACAATCAGGAAAATTCCTTTCCCCTTTATGAAGGGTATCAAGCAATCTTCTCTTGGGCCCCACCTTCTCTAGTTACTGATACTATTTTATTCACATTTCCAGCAAAAGACCAAGTTGGTGCCCTCATTGTAGTTCTCTGTTACTTTATCTTACTTTGCTTATAAGCAATTCCTTGATGTGCTGATTTCTCTAGTGCAAGATCCCCAATATTTACTCCTTCCTATCATATATATATCATCATTTCATCATCTCCATCTGATTCTTTAGTTCTTATGGTAGTTTCTTCAAGAGACCTATTGAATATTCAGTCCTTTACCTAGATCCTATATACAACTTGACCTCTATGTCTCCCACTCTCCTCTTCAGGTTTCATGTTCTCTTATGTCCAGATCCTTTTAAGAATTAAAAACAGGTTGCATAAGTTATCTATGTAAAGGCTCAGCTTTTTAAAATTTCTTGAAGTTTCCTAAGTTGGGAAAGAAAACAGATTCAGCAGAGTATAGTGGAAAGAGCATTGAATTTGTAGTCTGAAGAGTTTTATCCAAATTCTACTTCTACTTATTATCTGTTAATAAATATTATCTACTTATTATTTATTATCAAGCCATTAAACTTCTCTGGACCTCAGTTCATTCTCCTGTTAAATGTGGGTTTTAAACTACTTAATGCGCAAGACTTGCCAGGTCTAAATCCTAGGAAATACTAATTTTAAGTGATTTCTTAGGAAGCAGCATTTAATGAATCAGAATCTGACAGATAGCAAAACTATTCTTTTCTTATTGGAAAAGGATCATTTCTGAAGATTTATACTGACCATGTACCTATACAGAGGGTTATATTTTCTCACTTTTTTTGGTTTCTTTTCCCAAGAATTATGGTGCATAAAATCAGGTTCTCTCATGTGCAAAGAAATAGATATGACAGTTAAATAGCAAGATTGCTTTTGAGGGAATGATTTTTAAAATAGCTTAATATTTTCACTTTAATAAGTAGTAAGAAAGCTATAGCATTCTCATGAAAGGTTAGACAAAAATTAATTGCAAGATGTTTTGTTGTCATGCTTCTCCAAAGCTCTAAAATTTCAGAACAAAAGACCTATTATCTATATGGTCTAAAGAACTTTTGATTATAATCTTAATTGCTGGGGTTTTAAAATATGGGTTTTTGTGCCACTGCTAATTGTGGCTATTTGGGTAGATCAATGTCAATCACTCTGGGTATGATGATGAGATAATAAACATGAAAATAGCCTTGTATTTGTAGTTAGAAATATTTGGATTTGGATTTATTTTTAGTGATTCGGATCTTTAGTATGTCATGTGTTACCAACTGCTAAAACTAATGGTTCCTGGTTCCTGAAAATTATCACGGCATTTACAAATAAGAAACAGTACAGCAAAATTAAAAATAAAACAATCATTAAAGCAAAAAAAAATATGATGAACTGAAACAATCTAGTTTGTTAAAGAGGAAATGAAAATGATTGACAAACATTTTATAAAAGAAATTATCAATCAAACATTATTGTTAATTATAAAACTCTTGCTTATATCAAACAATAATATCTTCCTGCCAGGTGGCTTCTACCCTTTCAATCATATTTCCAGCTCTTCTGGAGCTGTGCAGATTGGTGAGCACTCAGATCATCTCACTGGCATCAGCCATCCAATCGTTCAATCTTTGTACCATGTCAAATACCCTCTCTATCCCTTTCACCTCATCCTGGAAAGAGAAATGAAATCAATACTATAACTGCTTTTGGAAAAGGCATATTCAGTTGCCTTGGGGTTTCACTTACCATCCATGTTATTAGACCCTTCCCTGTCCATAATTTCCATATATGTCTTGTCTACTCGTTAGAATATAAGCTTCTTCAAAAAACTGGGAAAACATTTGTACCATCAAACGTTCTGATAAAGTTCTCATTTCCAAAATATATAGAGAATTGGCTCTATAAGAAATCAAGCCATGCTCCAAATGATAAATGGTCAAAGGATACGAACAGACAATTTTCAAACGAAGAAATTGAAACTATTTATAGCCATATGAAAAGATGCTCCAAATAATTATCAATCAGAGAAATGCAAATTAAGACAACTCTGAGATACCACTACACACCTGTCAGATTGGCTAGAATGACAGGGAAAGATAATGCTGAATGTTGATGAGATTGTGGGAAAACTGGGACATTAATATATTGTTGGTGGAATTGTGAACACATCCAGCCATTCTGGAGAGCAATTTGGAACTATGATCAAAAAGTTATCAAACTGCGCATATTCTTTGATCCAGCAGTGACTGGTATATCCCAAAGAGAGTTTAAAGAAGGGTAAGGGACTTATATGTGCAAGAATGTTTGTGGCAGCCCTGTTTGTAGTGGCCAGAAACTGGAAATTGAATGGATGCCCATCAATTGGAGAATGGCTGAATAAATTGTGGTATATGAATGTTATGGAATATTATTGTTCTGTAAGAAATGACCAACAGGATTATTTCAGAAAGGCCTGGGATGACTTACACGAACTGATGCTGAGTGAAACAAGCAGGACCAGATCACTTCAACAACAATACTATATGATGATCAATTCTGATGGACATGGCCCTCTTCAACAACAAGATGAACCAAATCAGTTCCATTTGTTCAGTAATGAATAGAACCAGCTATACCCAACGAAAGAATTCTGGGAAATGAGTGTGAACCACTTCATAAAATTCCCAATCACTTTGTTTTTGTCCACCTGCATTTTTGATTTCCTTCACAGGTTAATTGTACATTATTTCAAAGTCCAATTCTTCTTGTGCAGCAAAATAATTGTATGGACATGTATACATATATTATATTTAACATATACTTTAACATATTTAATGTGTATTGGTCTACCTGCTATCTGGGGGAGGGAGTGGGGGAAAGAGGGGAAAAATTGGAACAAAAGGTTTTGCAATATTTATCTCATACCCACAAACTGGCAGAGGTGACAAAATATGGGAATGTTGAAGGAATTGTGGAAAGAAAGGCACACTATTGAATTGTTAGTGGAATTGGCTTTTGATTCCATTCTGGAAAACAGAACTTCCAAACTTTTTCATCCATCCTCAAATCTCCCTGCTCCTTCTCCCTGTTCTCTCAGTTGAGAACATTTCCTCATATTTTACAGAAAGAATTGAAGTCTTTGTGAATTCCCTTTCTTCTCGTCTTCCTCATCTCCTATCACTCAGTTGCCTTCTGCTATTATCTTTTCCTTTACTGCCATATGTCACATGATGAAGTGACATTGCTCCTTACCAAGGCTAACCCCTTTACCTGGTCAAGCAATCCCATTTCATCTCTACCTACAACATGCCTATGACTCCCCTGTTCTGAAAATATCCTCTCTTCATCCTTCCATCTCCATGAACAATCACCTTCTATCTCTTCCATCCTTTGTTTCTAAACTCCTCAAAAAGGCTCTCTATAATGGATGCTTCTACTTTCTTTCCTCTTTTAACCCTTTTATCCAGCTTCTGATCATATCATTCCATAGAAACTACCTTTTTCAAGGTTACTAATCATCTCTTACTTACTAAGTCCAATGGCTCTTTCTCCATCCTCATTCCCCTTGATTTTAACCTTTGACACTATTGATCACACTTAATATCCTTAATACATTAGTGGAGGGGCCATTTATAGCAACTTACCTTGGATTGTGCCCTGGACTCTTTTTATAAAATTTATCATAAATGCTCTATTAACCTCCAGCTTCTAAACACAATTCCACTTTCTTGTCTCACTTGATGAACATCCAGCAAAGAACAGAAGATCTTAGAGAGGTCTTTTCACTTCTTCAAGGGACAATATGGCTTTAATAACTTGCTAATCCATTAGCATCTGTAATTGTGCCCTATATGTGCTTTTCTCCATGTGTAGCAGATGTGTAGGATGGAAGGGAAAGTGAGGGCCCACAACAGATAAAGTGCCAGTCCTGAAGTCAAGAAGATTCATTTTCCTGAATTTAAATCTGGCCTCAGACATTTATTAGTTGTGTGACCATCAGTAAGTCAATTTTTCATCTGTAAAATGAGCTGAAGAGGGAAATGGCAAACCACTCCCATTATCTTTGCCAAGAAAACCCCAAATGAGATCATGAAGAGTTGGACACAATTGAACAAGAGGGAATGCTAATCAGATAAAAGCTATCAAAGCAAACATTCACTAACAGATACAGTTTATTTAGAGAAAAAGAAAGAGAAAATATAGATCTGAATGATCTGAAATACATCTAAACTTAAGAATCACAGGTAGGCTCAATAAAACATAGGCATTTTAGCCTGGGAAAAAATAAAATATTGTAAAGAGTTCACTCAAGAAAGGAGTATTAACACTTTGGTGCCATTTCAATATCAAATAAGCCCTTCAGTACATCAGCCATAAAAGGACAACAGTTATCAATATATATTTAAAGGAACGAAGTCACTTTCAAATGACTTCTAGTAGGCCTGAATGAACCAAATTAGAGATGAGGAATTTTAGAGAAAAATCTAGTTTCATTTAAAAAGCAAAGAGAATAAAGAAGATCACAGAAAATAAAATTGAGAATTTTGATGATATCGAATTTTAAAATGTTTGCATAAAAAACCAATGCAGCAAAATTAGAAGAGAAACTGTTAACTATGGAGGGAAACTCTTTGCAGCAAATTGCCCTGATAAAGATCTCATTTCTTATATAGTGAACTGATTCAAATTTATATAGAACATGAACCATTCTCCAAATAATAAGTGGCAAAGTATATGGATAGTTGTTAGAGGGAAAACTTTATAATCTCCAAATTCCCAAATATTATACTGCTTTTAAACTTCTTTGACCTTCTCCATTCTGCCTTCCTTCTTCAGGAAACTCTCATCATTGGGGGTCCTCTGATCAGATCCTCTGGAGAGCAGAGCCATGGTCTCCAGGGCCTCTATTTAAGGAGGTCTTTACACAATTTTCCACTTGGTATATAACTTTCGGACTTCTTTGAATTCTTCCATCATGTAAACTTTCCCCAGTAAATTCTTCACCAGGAAATTTCATCATCCTGATAAATCATAAGCCTTGGTACACTTGGTACACTCAACTCATCAATATCTTCAATTCTGGGCCTGAAAATTGGAGGGCATAGTAGAATCCCAGAACCACTATTTATATCCCCTTGCAGCTGTCTCTTCATGTCTCATAACCCTGCTGTGTTCTTTTGGGCTTTATCATGCCCCTGTACTTTTTCTACCTTTTACCCTTTTCAACATCCTTTTGCTTGTTATTTTTCTCCATTAGATTGTAAGCTGCTTAAGAAAAGGCGCTATCCTTTTTTTTTTTTTTGGTATTTGTATCCATAGCACATAGCACAGTACTAAGCAAATAGTAGGCACTATTTATTATTTGTTTGTCTATTTATTTATAAATATTATAATATTGATATATGTATTTATTTATATGCTTATATTATATATATTTATTATTTGTTAATTAAGCTACCATTGACTATAAACAAATACTCTAGATCACTAATAATAAGAGAGATACAAATTAAAGTAACTCTGAGATTCCATTTGACACCCATCAGTTTGACATATAATAGAAAAGGAAAATGATAACTGGTGGAAGGGTTGCAGTTAGAAGAATAGTAAACTGATCTAGCCATTCTGGAAAACTATTTGAACTGTGCCCCCAAAGTTATTAAATTTACTTTTTTTGCCCCAGCAACATCATTATTCGTTTTAGACTTTAAAGAAATAAAAAAAAGAGGAAAAGAATCCATATGTACAAAAATATTTATAGCATCTCTTTTTGTGATGTCAAAAACTGGAAATTAAAAGAATGCCCATCAACTGGAGGATGGCTGAATATAGAAGAATATATCAACATAATGGAATGCTATTGTGCTGTGAGAAATGTTGAAAGAAATAGTTTTAGAGAAACCTGGAAAAACATGTGAGAAATGATGCAGATTGAAATGAATAGAGCCAGAGAACAAGTTACATAATGACATCGTTGTAAAGACAAACAATTTTGAAAGAAATTAGAACTATGACTATTGAAATTACCAACCACAATTCCAGAGAATTCATGATGAAATATACTAGTCATCTGCTGACAGAGAAATAATGATCTTCGAATACAAATTAAGACATATTTTTTAGCCAAGGCCAATGCAGAAAATTGTTTTGCTTAACTCCACCTTTTGTCACAAAGGTTTTGTTTTCCTTTCTTTTTTTTATTGAGGGAGGAAGATGGATTTATGTGAATTTTTTCAAAATAAAATTTAATAAATAAATAAATGTCCTGAAATGATAAAAAATAAGAGAAGCAAGGAAAGAGAATGGTGCCTTTGGGTTAGTTTAGGAAAAGGCTAGAAAAGTCTTGAAGCAGAGATAGAATGATACTCTCTTTTATTGCTTTAAACCCACCCAATACAGACTTCCTCCTGGTGACTCAGGGATATCCAGAAGACAGAACTCTGGCTTTTTCCATCTGTAAAAAGTAGAAGTAGGGAAAAATTGAGCAAATTAAAGGCATCTTGAAAATGCACACAGGAGATAAAAATGCTAGCCAGTTACTCAGCTAAGCCAGAGATAACTTTCCTATAAATTGTCCAGGAAGTTCCTACGAAAACCCTTCTGCTGCCTAAAAAAATAAAATAAAAACTAGAAGCCAGAGCCTGAAATTAGTAGACAGCATTCATTCAAGGCAGGGACTTCACCAAAACCAGAAGAAATGACAGGTCCTATTTTTATAGTATCTTTTGAAGTTCTGACTGGGGAAAAAAAATATTCTGTTTGTTTTTCCCTTTCACTAAAGATATCCAGAAGAATAATTTTCTGGTTGACACAAAGCCTTTCCCTCCACTCTTCCAAGGACCTTAAGCCATCCACTCCACTTCCTTACACACACACACACACACACACACACACACACACACACACACACGAATAGATGGAATTATTTTTCTAGTCACTGCCACAGTTGAAACTATAAGAATCTGCTCTACCCTCAGTCCCTGGTAAAATTCTGCATTCTCTTATTTTTGTTGTCAGACAAAAATCCAATGCTAATGCTGCTTTCTGCTAAATTTAGAACATAAGACGCTAGTCATAATTTTTGCCAAAGGATCTCTGCCTGCAGAAGGTACAAACAATATTTGAAATACTCAGTCTGGGATTTCTCTAGTGCAGGTACTGTTAAGTCAAAATTTGAGACCTGAACAAAGTAATAAACAAGAGACTTCCCTTCTGTGGGCCTCAGTTTCTCATCATTAAAAAATAAGTGATTGCATTTTTTGTCCCCTAAGGTTCTTTTCAGCTATAATAGTCTTTTGTTCTCTGAGTCTGTGGGAGGACAAATCATTTCACTGGTGTCTTAATCCAACTTGTGACTCATTCTGAAGGTTCCTACAACCAAAGTTGTCCTCGAGGAAAATACATTGGAAAAAAATGATAGTGATTCAATAGCTAACAAAAGAAGAAAGAGATCATTGGGGCCATATTTGATTCCTTGATTTTTTGCAGAACTAAGGCTTGTAATAAGAGTTTCCACCCTGCCTCATACCTCAGTTGACTATAAAGAAAAGAGGAAGAGATGGTCCTTGTAATTTCTGCTGGACACGTGGTCAAGCATACTCCTGAACCTGCCCTAAAATATGTAGATTGATTTCTTTGTTTTTCTTCAATAGTATTTTATTTTTCCAAATACACATAAAGATATTCATTTTTGTAATATTTTCTGTTTTCCCTCCCTTATCATCCCCATCCCAAAAGACAGCATAGGTTAAACCTATACAATCTTTTAAAACATATTTCCGTATTTATCATATTGTACAAGAAAAATTAGACCAGAAGAGAAAAAACCACGAGAAAGAAAAGGCAAGCGAACAAACAGGTAAAAATACAATGCTTCAATCAACATTCAGTCTTCATATTTCTCTCTGGATAAGGATGGCATTTTCTATCCCAAGTCTATTGAAATTGTCTTGAATCACTATATTTCTGAGAAGAGTTAAGTCCATCACAGTTGTTCATCTATATAGATTAATTTCAAGGAACTTAGAAAGCTACTGTTTCTGGACACATGGTGAAAAACCCTGTGATTCAAGCCAAAAATACTCCTTTGTAAACTTCCAGCTTCTTCCTTCCTGACCCTGAAGCCTCTTTGGTACTCTTCCTGTAATGCCGGAGAAACTGAGCAAGACAGAGATTAGAGAACAATTTAACAGTTTATTAAATCGAGAGATTTACTGGGACCAATGGATCCATGTTTGGTCCCAGGGCCGAATGAGACTATCGTCTCAAAGAATCTAGCCCTGAATGTCGGATAGCAAGATTCTTTTATAGGATAACAAGAACAATGACATAATGGGGGAGGTACCTGGATGGGGATGACCTTATGGGGGGAGGCACCTAGGATGACATAATGGAGGGAGGTACTGGAGAGGTTACTGATATTCTAATGATGTCTAAAATGGATAAAGACCTTTATCCTGTCAAACATTAAGAAGGAATGATTATAGCCTAAAGATATAAGACCTTTATCTCATCAAACATTAAGAGGGAAAGGTTATAACCTGAGGCAGAGTAACTAAATAGGACAATTAGAGAAACTGGGTCAGGACATTAAAAGGGAACTGTGGGACAACATTCCCCTGATTGGCTGATGCAACTGAGGGGAAAGAAGTTAGGGAAATGGAGGAAAAAAAAGAGATGGATTTGGGGACCTCATATTGCTCCATTACCATGGATTATGGCACTCAGGGGTGAAAGGAAGGAATACGCACAGTTATGGGGTTGTTTTCCCATTTTTTGCAGAGAATCGTGTATTTTCTTTCAAAGGAACTGCTGAGGAGAGAAGAAAGGAAGAAAGAAAAGAAGGAAGAGGGAAGAATGGGAAATTACTATTATTTCTATAGCAATCATTTATTAAGTGTCTATTATATACAAGATGTTGTGTCAGATAGTGGGACATATTGTTTGACCAGGAATATAACATGGATGGATGGATTTATGTGGTCACTAACTTTCTTTGGGTAGTGGATTGCTAACCATTTTGTTTAAGCCTATCAGATGCTCTTAATACCTCTGAGGCATGAAAAAATGGAGTTACCAAGGCAGACAAGATTGGATTTCTGAGTGATCTAGTTACTATCAAGCTGATAGGTTAGAACATAAGACGTTAGTCATAATTTTTGCCAAAGGATCTCAAGCTATTTCCTGAACCTAATCAGTATAATGAGGGTGGAGTGGGGGAGGGTGACACACAAAGAAATTTGAGAAACTTTGATCTTTAAGTGACTCAGGCACACACACTTACACTCACACTCACACATCCAGTGCTCTAGTGATAGGGTCCTGGATGGCTGGGTGCAGTTGGTAGAGAAAGAATGAAATATTTCCCTGAGGCTGAGAAGGACACTGATGGAGATCACTTTAACCTTATAGCCCCACCTTGCTGTATCCAGTCAAGAAATTCAAGTAATGTCAAAACCCTGAGGTCCATCCTTCCTGGAGGTTGTGAGCAGCCCAGCTTTGTCCCGTCAGAAATTTCCTCCTCTAAAGTGGCTCTTTAACAATGATTCAGACCAGTTCCAATGGTCTTATGATGAAGAGAGCCATCTGCACTCAGAAAAAGGACTGTGGGAACTGACTGTGGACCACAATATAGTATTTTTATTCTTTTTGTTGTTGTTTGCTTGCATTTTTTTCTTTTTGATCTGATTTTTCTTGTGCAGCACGATAATTGTATAAATATGTGTGCATGTATTGGATTTAACATATGTTTTTTGACATGTTTAACACATATTGGATTATTTTCCATCTAGGGAAGGGAATAGGAGGAAAGGGAGAAACTGAAACATGTAATGGGCTGAGGCTTGAGTTGATGCACTGAGGTCCCAAGCACATGAGGCTAAATAGTAATTGGACCATACTCTATTAATATATATGCTTGGAGAAAGAATGGCCCCCGCCCACTCTTTGTGCAAGTCCTGATATGTTGTATAGGAAATGACGTGTTTGGTGCGTGGAGGAAAGGGAGTGGAAAGGGAAGCAGAAAGAGAGACTGCTGGCTGGCATCTTGACACAGCTGCTTGCATTGCTATCTCAATCTTCATCTCCAATCCCCCTCTGCTAGCTGGCTTCCTGTCACAGCTGCCCATATTGTTATCGCAATCCTTCTTGCCCATATTGCTATTGCAATCCTTTTTCACCTCTTCACTTCAATAAAGAGTGAAGATTTTTCCCTTAACCTGAATTCCTGACTCTGGCTGATTTTAAATATGCAGTCATCATAGAAACACAAGATTTTGCAAGGGTCAATGTTGAAAAATTATCCATTCATGTGTTTTGAAAATAAAAAGCTTTAATAAAAAGAAAAGAAAAGAAAAGAAATCTCCCCTATAAAATCTGTCTATGACCCACACCATCTTTGCTGAATGGCCTAGGTCAGCCCATCACTCCCTCATACCTCTGGGTATCTCTCTTCTTATCCCTCCACTATGCTCTCCTATCAACCCCCACCATGCTTTATGGTATTTTTCTAACTAAATAACTCTTTTAGGGTGCTGCCAGCTAAGGGCACGCCCCAACCTCATGGTGTTTCCTGGCTAATTGTGGGTTCCACTAGGGAACTTGCCTCTTCCTTCATTAATTATTAAAACCCCTTTCTTGCTAACTATATGCTCTCCCACTCTATTTCATATTTACCATTCCTGGTGTCTATTATATCCCTTCATTTTTTTTCTGTAACCTCTCTTCCTAAATAGACCTATCTTTTGCTGAAGAGAATGGCTGTAGAATTCTTCGCATGACTGAACCCCAACATTTGGTGCTTCTCCTAAAGCACCTCACCAAGAGCCACATCATTTGCCACATCAGTCACTTCACTAGTACAATGGTAAAAACATTGGATCTGGAGTCAGGGAAGCTTCCTGTGTGGCCTTGACAAGTAGATTTCTTATTTGTAAAATGAATGATGAGCTCAAACAGAAAGAGATGAGATGACCTTCAGGTTTCCCTAATGCTTGACAAGTTGGGAACCTAGAAAAAAGAGGTTCACACTATTATCCCCCAAAAAATCATAAAAAGGGAAAAGGACATGTGCAAAAATGTTTATAACAATTCTTTTTGTGGTGGCAAAGATTTGGAAAATATATATAGAAGCCCATCAATTGGGGAATGGTTACATAAGTTATGACATATGACACTAATGAAATATTATTGCTCTCTTAAAAAAAAAAAAAAAAAGATGAGCAAGCATTTTAGAAAGGCCTGGAAAGATTTACATGAACTGATGCTAAGTGAAGTAGGTAGAACCAGGAAAACATTGTACATAGCAACAACAAGATTGTGATGAGCAACTATGACAGACTTGGTTTTTCTCAGTGGTTCAGTGATCCAAGGCAATCCAATAAAGTTTGTAAAGAAAATGCCATCTGCAGCCAGAGAAAACTATGGAGACTAAATATAGATCAACACGTACTATGTTCACTTTTTTTCCCCGCTTCTGTTGTTTTTCTGTCATAGTTTTTCTCTTTTGTTCTGATTTTGTTCTCTACCACATGTTTCAAATGGAAATACAGATAAAATGAATGTATATATATATATATATATATATATATATATATAATCAAAAATTATTTTTACAAGTAATTGCAGACAAACGGGGGAAAGGGAGAGAGAGAAAGAGAAAGAGAGTGAGAGAGAGAGAGAGAGAGAGAGAGTGCAAAAGGAAAGAAGGAAGGAAGAGAAAGAGAAAGAAAGAAAGAAAGTAAAAAAAAGAAAGAAAGAAAGAAAGAAAGAAAAAAGAAAGAAAGAAAGAAGAAAGAAAGAAAGAAAGAAAAAAGAAAGAAAGAAAGAAAGAAAGAAAGAAAGAAAGAAAGAAAGAAAGAAAGAAAGAAAGAAAGAAAAAGTTTGTTTGAAATTCATAAGAGAGCAGACTGGTAAAAGAATGGGGGGTTGGCTGGTTAAGGCAGTAGGAAGAAAGTGCATAGGGAACCATCTTTGTGTTACAAGAAATTGTCCTTTTTCATTGAGGTTTGGAGATTCTGAGTCCTTCAAGATCCTGAATTGCTTCTGGAATCTCAACAGTCGTCATTTGCATTAAGTGCTCACTATAAACACAGGGTGGGTGCAATCTTAGAAGGAAATAACTGACCAAGCTTAGGACTCTTGTCACAGCAGTCTACTGTCTTTACCATCTATAGCAAGGCTTCTTAAACTTTTTTCACTAATGATCCCTTTTCACTCAAAAAATTTTTATGTGACCCCAAGCATATAATCAGCATATAAACTAGATATACAAAGCAAACATTTACTAATACCAAATCATCATTTCTCATCCCCCACATTCAGTCAGAGGACCCCATATGGGATTGTGACCCACAGTTTAAGACACTAGTATCTATAGGTTCAGTTGCTTCAAGAGAATATCAGGTGGAACTAGCCTTAGAGTCAGATAAGGAGTAAAAAATATATATATTTTTTGTTAAACACAATATACCAGGCACTTTCCTAAGTTCCTAAATGTATTATAACTTTTTATATACAAAATATGTGCATGGGTAATTTTTCAACATTGTCCCTTGCAAACACTTCTGTTTCAACTTTTCCCTTCCTTCCCTCCACCCCTTCCCCCAGACGGCAGGTAGTCCCATACATGTTAAATATATTAAAGTTTATGTTAAATACAGTATATATATAATATATATACACACACACACACACATATTTATAGTTATCTTGCTGCACAAGAAAAATCAGATTTAGAAAGAAGTTAAAATAACCTGAGAAGAAAAAAAATGCAAGCAAACGATAACAGAAAGAGTAGAAATGCTATGTTGTGGTCCATACTCATTTCCCAGTGTTTTTTTGGCTGGGTGTAGCTGGTTCTGTTCGTTACAGATCATTTGGAACTGATTTGGTTCATCTCATTGTTGAAGAGAGCCACTTCCATCAGGATTGATCATCATATAGTGTTGTTGTTGAAGTACATAATGATCTTCTGGTCCTGCTCATTTCACTCAGCATCAGTTCATCTAAGTTTCTCCAGGCCTCTTGTATTCATCTTGTTGGTCATTTCTTACACAACAATAGTATTCCATGGTATTCATATACCATAATTTATTGAGCCATTCCCCACTTGGTTTCCAGTTTCTTGCTACTACAAAAAAGGCTGCCATAAACATTCTTGCAAATATGGGTCCCTTTCTCTTCTTTAAGACCTCTGTGGGATATAAGCCCAGTAGAAACACTGCTGGATCAAAGGGTATGCACAGTTTGATAACTTTTTGAGCATAGTTCCAAATTGCTCTCCAGAATGGCTGGATGTATTCACAATTCCACCAACAATGCATCAGTGTCCCAGTTTTCCCACATCCCCTCCAATATTCGTCATTATCTTTTCCTGTCACTCTAGGCAATCTGACAGGTGTGTAGTGGTATCTCAGAGTTGTCTTAATTTGCATTTATTTGGAGCCCCTTTTCATAGGACTACAAATCATTTAATTTTCTTCATCTGAAAATTGTCTGTTCATATCTTTTGATCATTTATCAATTGGAGAATGGACAACCCCTACTCTTAAGATGCATACAATCTAAAGGGGGAAGAACAGCCAAGCAACTATGTACAAACAAGTTCTGTGCAAGATAAGTAATATTCAAGAAAAAGAAGAAAAGAATTGATTTGGGGGAAGATGGAGAGTAGGGAAAGGCCACTTGTAGAAAGTGGGATTTTAGTTGGAACTTAAGCAAGCCAAGAGGCAAAGCATTTCAGGCCTGGGAGAACGCTAGGTAGGGGGAAGCTTCTGCTGGTAAAGAATATCCAGGTTCTGCAGCTAGAGGGCAGGGGATAAGGTGCAGGGCCTTGAGTCAGGAAATCCTGAGTTCAAATCCAGCCTCAGACATTAGCTGTGTGATCTTAGGCAAGCTCTTTAACCTCTGTCTGCCTCAGCTTCCTCATCTGTAAAATGAGGATGATAATAGCACCTTCTTTGGAAGATTGTTGTGAAGATCAAACTAGATAATAATCATAAAATGTTTAACACAGTCAGTGTCTGTGTATAGTAAATGCAATATAACTGTTATCTATTATTGTCATCTACTACTACCACTACTACCATTACAACTAATATTACCACTACTACCACTATTACTACTATTACCACTATCACTACTATTACCACTGTCACTATTACTACTACTATTAATTTTGTTAACTACTACTACTATTATTACCACTGTCACTACTATTACTACTATTATTAATTTTAACTACTACTACTACTATTACCACTGTCACTACTATTACTACTATTATTAATTTTAACTACTACTACTACTACTACTACTACTATTACCACTTTCACTACTATTACTACCACTATTATTAATTTTAACAACTACTACTACTACTATTACCACTTTCACCACTATTACTACTACTACTACTACTATTAATTTTATTTACTACTATTACTTTTATCACTATGACTACTATTACTATTAACACTGTCACTACTATTACTCTACTACTATTATTTTTATTACTATGACTACTATTACCACTACTACTATTACTACAACTACTACTACCACTCCTATTACTATTATCACTCCTATTACTACTACTACTACTGCTACTACTACTACTACAATTACCACTACTATTACTATTTCTACTATTACCATTGTCACTACTATTACTTTTATTATTGCTACTACTACCACTCCTATTACTATTATATTACTACTACTACTATTACTACTACTCCTCTACTACTACTATTTCTACTACTATTATCACTGTCACTACTGTTACTTTTATTATTGCTACTACTACCATTCCTATTACTATTATCACTCTTATTACTACCACTACTATTACTACTACTGCTATTACCACTGTCACTACTATCACTACTACTACTATTACTACTATTACCACTATCACTACTATCACTACTACTACTACTACTACTATTACTACTATTACCACTATCACTACTATTACTAGTACTACTACTACCACTACCACTCCAATGTTGTTAGCGTGAAGCGTACAGCAGGCTCTCACAAGACTCTGGAGTCTGCATGGCTTCTCAGTATGATACTGGCTCTCTGTGCCACTGGTTTTCAGATGATGCTGGTCAGATCTGACTGGAACAAGACCAGATCTTCTTCTCAGAGTACTTGCAGAGTAGCTCTGACACTCCAGGGGCTGGCCCAGCTTATGTTGCCTGAGCCTGTATAAAGCTTGGGCATGTCTGGAGATGCTTTGTGCTTCAGAGAATAGTTCCCTAACTGTTTTTAATCCTGGCTCACTATCTTTTGGAGATAGACACAAAAGTTTTTAAATTGGTGAGCCCTGAACTAAGAGAACAATCTATAATGTACCAATAACATTGTAAAGACAAACTTGAAAAATATAAGAATTCTGATCAACACAGCGATCCACAGAAATGGAAAATGTTCCCTCCAGAGGTCCAATGAAAAATGTTCCCTCCCTCCTGACAATACTCAATATGCAGAATGAGATATGATTTTGGACATAGTCAATTATAGAATTTTTTTTACTTCTCTATGCAATATTTGTCACAAGGGTTTTATTTTTCTTTTCAGGACTAAAGAGAAGGAAAGGAGAGAGAGAGGAAAAATAAGTGCTTAATTGATGAAATACATTAACTTTTAAAACGAATGGAGGCCACACACAAGAAAAATAAATCAGTCGGCCCAAGGTAATTTCTAGGATTGTAATAAGCCCATAATAGCTCACTTTTCTCTTTATTATTACTACTTTAATCTTTAGTACTTTAATCAGAGACCCCATTCATCTCATTTCCATAGCCCTAAGTAATATACAGTTTTTGCTTTTTAATCTAAAAAATAAATGAAATAAAATGGTGTTGACATCTCTACACTCCAAAAGGAGACAAAAACACACAAAATGAACAAAAAGTAGTTTGTGTGACTGGAAGTCTGACCTGCTTTTCACTGCAAATAGTAATCCTGCCCATGAATACCATCTGTCCATTCAAAGCTGCCGTGCCAAATCATATCTTCAGGGTTTACAGTTTTAATACTCACATGATCGGGTGCCTCATGCCTCTGAATCACAACATCAAATGATTTATTCAATGGCATGTGGTTTGGGTTTTTGAAAAAAATTTCCTACTCCCTACCACTCCTTTTCAAGTTTCTCAGGGCCCTGAAGCAACTGAGCTCAGTATCTTCTGCTGCTTTTTGTGGGGCAGGTGTCTCATTCTAGAAGCTGGATTTCTTGTTCTGAGCATTGGACACTTCTTACCAAGGACACTATAGTAGTGAAGATGGGAGTTGTGGACTGCAACCCAAATTAAAATTGCTTCACCTTAGTCAGAGAGGTACATGGTGTGCCAGTGTATAGGTTAGGTATCTTAACTAATCTCTGTTTTAATATTGTTATTGTGTATTTGGGAGGGAGGTGCAGAGAGAGTCAGGAGACAAAGGGCAAAATTGGTCTCTATATATTTTATATCCATTCATCTATCTATCTTGTAGATCTTCCCTTGAGAATGTAAGCTTCTTGAGGGCAGGGAGTATTTTGTTTTTCTTTCTGTTTTCCCAGCTATTTATTGGCTAGGGACTGCATACTATTTACCGGAATACAGTCTAGATTAGAAGCAAAACAATAAACTGGGAAAAAATGTTATATTTTGATAAAGGCCTCATTTCTAAAATATAGAGAATTGACTCAAATTTATAAAATTCAAGCTATTGTCCAATTGATAAATGGTCAAAGGATATGAATAGACAATTTTCAGATAAAGAAATTAAAACCATTTCTAGTTATATGAAAAGGTGCTCTGAATCACTATTGATCAGAGAAATGCAAATTAAGACAATTCTGAAGTACCACTACATACCTCTCAGAATGGCTAAGATGACAGGAAAAAATAATGATGAATATTGGAGGGGATGTGGGAAACCTGGGACACTGAGATATTATTGGTAGGACTGTGAACTGATCCAACCATTCTGGAGAGCAATTTGGAACTATGCTCAAAAAGTTATCAAACTGCATACCCTTTGACCCAGCAGTGTTACTACTGGGCTTATATCCCAAATATGTCTTAAAGGAGGGAAGAGACCCATATGTGCAAAAATGTTTGTAGCAGCTCTCTTTGTAGTGGCCAGAAACTGAAAACTGAGTGGATACCCATCAATTGGAGAATGGTTGAATGAAATTGTGGTATATGAATATTATGGAATATTATTGTTCATAAAAAATGACTAGCAGGATGATTTCAGAGAGACCTGGAGAGACTTACATGAACTTATGCTGAGTGAAATGAGCAGAACCAGGAGATCATTATACATGGCAACAACAAGACTATATGACAATCAATTCTGATTAATGTGGCTCCTTTCAACAAGGAGATGATTCAGAACAGTTCCAATAATCTTGTGATAAAGAGATCCATCTATACCCAGAGAAAGCACTGTGGGAACTGAATATGGATCACAATATAACATTTTCACTCTTTTTCTGTTGTTTGCTTGCATTTTGTTTTCATTCTCATTTTTTTCCTTTTTGATTTGATTTTTCTTGTGCAGCATGATATTTGTGGAAATATGTATGGAAGAATTGCACATTCTAAGCTAAAGTAGATTTAAGCTAATTGGTGTCCCCACTAAGTCTGGCACCAACCCAGGTCTGAGCCCCCAGAAGAAGAATAGTAATATGTATCAATAAAGATTTATTTTTTCATTCTATTCAAGAATGCTGAAAGAATACCCTCCTGCATATGTGTCCTGGTCTGCTGGTGACCTAGGTTCCTTTTGTGAGCATATCCTAAGTGGGGGGACCTCCTTTGAGCATAGAAAGGAGAAGGCTGGTGGGAACCTCTAGCCACTTATGACTCCCTGAGAGCAGAAGTGATGCCATTTCAACTTGGCAGCAGCAATAGCCAAGGCACAGGAAGAAGGATGTAATGGTGTTGACAAAAGCCTTCCTGCATGTACAACAGGTCATTTATAAGTGAAGTGTTCATAATCAGGAAACAGCCTGTACCAAAAAAGTCTGATAAGATGGTTAGTTTATAGGATAAGATTAAGCACTATTTCACAGCTCTAGGGTGATAAAGAACTTCCAAAGTATATTATCTTTACCATCTATGGGACATATAATACCTTTTTTTTCTTCATGCTTTTAAAAAACCTTTCAACAATTTATTTGTTTTAATTTAAATAATATTTTATTTTTCCTAATTACATGTAATAATACTTTTTAACATTTGGATTAAAAAAAAAATTGAGTTCCAAATTCTATCACTCCCTCTCTTCCCTCTCTGTTCCTGAGAAGGTAAGCAATTTGATATAGGTTATTTCTTTTATACTTTTTTTTTTTCCTGAGGCAGTTGGGGTTTAGTGACTTGCCCAGAGTCACATAGCTAGGAAGTGGTAAGTGTCTAAAGTCAGATTTGAATGCAGGTTTTCCTGACTTCAGGACTGGCACTCTATCCACTGCACCACCTAGCTGCCCCTATTTCTTTTATGCTTTAAAAAATGTAATGGGGAGGGAAGAATGTTGGACTCAAAGTCAATAGATCTGTATTATAGGTCTGGTTCTATCCCTCTTTCATCAAGACTTTTATTCCCTATTTCAACTATGACTTTGGACATGTAATTTTATTTCTCTGTTAAAAAAAAAAAAAAAAAGGGAGGGGAGATGTGATGACTGCATATTTAAAATCAGCCAGAGTCAGGAATTCAGGTTAAGGGGAAAATCTTCAATCTTTATTCTCAGTAGAGGTGAGGGGGGATTGCAATAGCAATATGGGCAGCTGCAACAGGAAGCCAGCTAGCAGAGGGGGATGGGAGATGAAGGGCCATTGCGATAGCAATGCAAGCAGCTGTGTCAAGATGCCAGCCAGCAGTCTCTCCTTCCACTTCCCTTTCCACTCCCCTACCTCCACCCACCAAAAACGTCATTTCCTATACAACACGTGAGGACTTGCACAAAGAGTGGGCGGGGGCCATTCTTTCTCCAAGCATATATATTAATAGAGTATGGTCCAATTACTATTTAGCCTCATGTGCTTGGGACCTCAGTGCATCAACTCAAGCCTCAGCCCATTACATCTCCCGCTTTCTTTTGTTTTAGAACACAGGTGGTCATGCCATCCCCGACTCCTCAGGGAGGTCAGAGCCCCCAAGGGGAGGTGATCACACTCTCCCTGACTTCTCAGGAAAGGAGGTGAAAGCACCGAAAAGGAGGTGATCACAATGCCCCTGATTTCTCAGGAAGGGAGGTGAAAGCACTAAAAAGAAGATAATCATGCCCTCCCTGACATCTCAGGAAGGGAGATGAAAAGCACCAAAGGGAAGTGGGGGTTGTTAGCGGGTTTCTGGGCTGAAGGGTCTTATTATGCACAAACCCATCAGTATGGGAAGTATTACACAAACACATAGCAATAACACAGAGGCTATTAGTGATGATCCTCCCCTCAGTCAGTGCAGGCTTGACGTGGTGTAACAAACATGAATTGTACACGCAAGTGACGGTATAACAAACAATATAAATCAACATGGTGTTGTAAAAGATTGCCAGAAGTCCTAGAAGGAGAGTATGTAAACAGCAGTCACACATACGCCTTCTTCAGCAGCCAAGAGATAGTCCAAAACCAATCTATTGTCCATTGCTTCACATGTCAGGGAATCCAATGATCCTCCCAACTTTTTGAAGTCCTGCAAAAGTCTTTTTATGTGTTAGGGAATCCAATGATTCCTGAGAGTTTTCAAGTCCTACAACAATCTTATCATGTCTCAGAGAATCCAATGATTCCTGAGGGTTTTCAAGTCCAACAATTTTCTATGTCCATGAGTCAAACGCCATAACTGTCACACTCTTTCAATGGTGAGCACAATCAGCAATAGGACCACCTGATATTTCTTGAGTCTTCTCCTTCATTTCAAGGGCCTGCTCCATCTCTCTGTGATGGACAAGGCAAATATGGCTCACTGGCACCCATCTGATTCCTTCTCCTCCTGTAAAAATATAAGCAAACCCTCTTCCCCAGGTAGTTAACCTATTTAATTCCCTTCTATTTACCACTTTCTGGATCTCTCCACATCACCTGGTGATTATCTAAAGATAGTGGAGCTGTTTGCACTGGACACTGCCCTGTTGTGTTAAAAGGCCTATATTCTCCCCAGCTGTAATCCTAATTGCTTTTCTGTTGGTTGATGACATCAGAGTTCTGAATTTCTAAAGACTCTCTGGGTGTAACCTCAGTTGCTATCATACTCCACCTATCTTTTGATTGATACTTTGGAGCTGGGCCCTACCTCTCATTTCTCTGGGTCAATTTGCACCCAGAGGCCTAGTGAAAGCCTCGGTTACATTTTGGACATGGGGTTTTGGGTTTTATTCTCTCACCCTGTCTTCTCATTCTATCTTCATATCTACAATGAGTTCTCAAATGTCCAACTTTTCCATACTGAAAGCATCTATGAGTTTCTCTAGAATTCCTTCGCCAAGAAGGACCCTGTCTTTCCATATTCAACATAGTTTGGGTATAATAACCGTTTGTGCCCACTCTGGCACAGCGCCTTATGAGCTCCTCTAAAGGAGCATCTTTTATACTGTAACCTATTCAACATGTAAAGGACTGCTTGCCATCTAGGGGAGGGGGTGAAGGGAGGGAGGGGAAAAATCGGAACAGAAGTGAATGCAAGGGATAATGCTGTAAAAAAAATTACCCTGGCATGGGTTCTATCAATAAAAAGTTATTTAAAAAAAAAAAAAGAGCATCCTTGTGCAGTCCTAGTATAATTCTTCTGCAAACCTCATTAGCATTTTCCTTAGCAAGTTGCCTTATCAAAATATCTGTTACTGCATTTTCCCCATTTGTTCTCATGATAGCTATCTGCAAACATCCCACAAAGTCAGCAAAGGGTTCATTCGGCCTTTGTGTTATTTTTGTGAAGGCCCTACCCTTGTCATCTTTATTGTGGAGAGAAGCCCACACTTTGATAGCATTAGCAGCAATTTGCTCATATGCTGCTATAGAATAATTAATCTGTACTGCAATGTCTGCATAGGGACCTACACCTGTTAGTAGGTCACAGGTGATTGCAGCATGAACTCCACTTTGACTATTTTGTTGGGCTTGTATCCTACAGAGCTCACTATATTCAGAAAGCCACAAGTAGTTTTGTCCATGTTCTAGGCATATCCTTGCTATAGATTTCCAGTCATTAGGGGTCAAGATTTCAAAAGCCAAATTCTGTAATAACATCTTAATATAAGCTGATGTAGCCCCATAAAGAGTGCAAGCCATTTTTCAGGTCTTTGAGGATTTCTATATCAAAAGGAACATATCTTCTACTTTCTTGACTTGAAGAATTAAACTGTTGAATTACAGGAAAAATGTAGTGTTAAAATTCTGATACATCTCTCCCTTCCACTTTGGCCTTAATTAGTCCCTTTTGCAATCTAGTCATAGGAGTGGTTGGATGCTGGAGTGGAGGTGCTGGTGCTGTCACTGTCTCCCCTCCCCCCACTACCCCTCCTCCCTCCATCCCGGAGGGTGGAGTTGATGGAGGAGAGTCAATTACCTGCTCCTTAGGTGGGGCTGAAGCTTCCTCAGATTCACCCCACCCTTGAGCCTCACTTAAGTCTCCATGCTCTGTGGGGATATGGTCATTAATCTGTTCTTTGTCTTCCTCCTTTATCTCAGGCTGCCCCATTTGGCTATTCCTAGAGCCTTTTCCTTTTCTTCTATAACTTATACGGTATCTTATGGCCAACTGTATTATATTGTATAAATAGAATGCCTCGATGGAAATTGAATGAGGACCGTTTTTGTTGTAATATGCAGAGAGCTGTTGCCTAATTAATGTCCAATTATCTGGAGAGATTTTCTCTTCCTCTAAGAACCAAGGGAAGGTGCGTTTTAATGTACCAAGAAGTCTAGCTGTCTGTTCCCAAGTTATAAGTAGCCCTTGATCTTCTATCAGCTTAAGTAGGCTTTCTATAACGCCACTCCTGGGTGGGGCTGGGGGTGGGGGAGTTGGGGTGGGGGATGGAGAATCTTTAGCTAGGATCTGTCCCATTTCAGCCAAAAAAGGTTACTAGTTTAGTTTTTAAGAAAATAAGTTCCCTGTTTGTCTATTACAATACTCACCTAAGTTCCTGGTCACTGGAGACTTCTTCAGTGAAAGTAGGGTCCTTGGTTCCCATGCTTGGGCACCAAATGTGATGACCGTGTATTTAAAATTAGCCAGAGTCAGGAATTCAGATTAAGGGAAAAATCTTCAATCTTTATTCTTTTTGAGATGAAGGGGGATTGCAATAGCAATATGGGCAGCTGTGATAGGAAGCCAGCTAGCAGAAGGGGATTGGAGATAAAGGGCCTTAGCGATAGCAATGCAAGCAGCTGTGTCAAGACACCAGCCAGCAGTCTCTCCTTCCCCTTCCTTTTCCACTCCCCTGCCTCCACCCATCAAAAATGTCATTTCCTATACAACACATCAGGACTTGCACAAAGAGTGGGCGGGAGCCATTCTTTCTCCATGCATATATATTAATAGAGTATGGTCCAATTATTATTTAGCCTCACGTGCTTGGGACCTCAGTGCATCAACTCAAGCCTCAGCCCATTCAGGGAAATTGATCTACATCAGAGATTCTTAATCTGGGGTCAATGAACTGTTATTATTCTTGATTTCTTTGTGATCCTATGTATTTTATTTTATGCATTAAAAACCTTATTTGGAGGAGGAATCCAAAGGCTTCACCAGCCTGCAAAGAGGGTCCATAGCACAAAAACAAGGTAAAGAATCTCTGGTCTCAATAATTTCTAGAATCTTTTCCCTAAAATACCTATGAATCTGTAATTTTCTAGCACAATATAATTTGAACATATGAACCTGAAGGTGAAGCTGTAATAGCAATTCCATATATATCAAACTGACTTGAAAGTTCCCTGTATTTTTATGCTCTGTCTCTTTATTCCTTGCTTCATCTTTTCTCCTTTGCCTACCAGAATGTTTATAGAAACCGACTAAGGAACCCTCAGTTCAAAGTTGAACATTACCTAGAGTACTAATGAGCATAGGCCCAAGGAACTATGAGAACTCCCCCACATTCAGTTGCAAAGTCTGCAGTGACAGAAAAACATATTTTGTTCTACTCTGCCATACTCATGCTGGAGGAAGACAATGGAAAATATGAGAGGCACAGTGAAGAACAAAAATAATATTTGAGGATTTGTGCGTATGTCAGGAATATGATTCTGATCATTCTTTCATATGTTTATAAATTCCCTTTTTTTGTTTTCCTTCTTCTAAACTTGCATAGATGCGTGATCTCATTGATGGAATCTATTAGAATATAATCTCCTTAAGGGCAGGACTGTATACCTTTTGTTTGTGTATTGCTAGTACTTAGACAAAAGAGATGTCTTTAATGAATGGGAAACATATACTACTGGGCTCATACCCCAAAGAGATACTAAAGAAGGGAAAGGGACCCACATGTGCCAAAGTGTTTGTGGCAGCCCTGTTTGTAGTGGCTAGAAACTGGAAAATGAATGGATGCTCATCAATTGGAGAATGGCTGAATAAGTTGTGGTATATGAATGTTATGGAATATTATTGTTCTGTAAGAAATGACCAGCAGGATGATTTCAGAGAGGGTTGGAGAGACTTACATGAACTGATGCTAAGTGAAATGAGCAGAAGGAGGAAAGCATTGTACATAGAAACAGCAACATTGTGTGACGATAAATAATAATGATTCAGATCTTCTCAGCAATACAATGATCCAAGGTAGTCAACAAAGGTTTCATGATGGAAAATGCTATCTGCATCTAGATAAAGAGCTGATGGACGCTGAATGCATTTTCACTTTATTATTTTATTTTATTATTTTAGCGAGATTTTTTTCTCCTTTGGGTTTCTTTCTTCTTTCACACCTGTGACTAACATGGAAACAAATTTTACATGATTGTATATACATAATATATATCAAATTGTTTAAAATTTTAGAAAGAGGGGAGGAAGGAAGAAAAATTTGGAACTCAAAAGTCTTGTAAAAGTGAATGCTAAAAATTGTATTTTACATATAATTGAGGGAAATAAAATATAAAATGACCAGGAAAATTGGCCAAAAAAATGAATGGGAAACATAGGAGTTAAGTTAATGAATGCTTGTTGATTAACTGAGTGATTGATGCTGATTCCCATCCAATGATACAAGATCCCAAACCATTTATACCTCTTAATCCAATAAAAATCTTATTCATGTTTATTCAGAAATCCTCCACAAAGAGTCAATTCAAAATGCTAGGGGCTTTCTTCTTGCTCTTCTGACGTCTGATGGATAGGAATGAAGAGAGCATGTAGGATTTCCATGATCATCATCATGATCAACCTACTTCTCTATTTGGGGTCATGTATCTTTCTTATGAAGGAAGTCCTTTTTTCCTCCTTTCCTGAGCAATGCTTTGTTGCAAATAATGTTGCAGTTAACTTACAAAAACCTGAAACCTCTTTATATATCTTCGTATATCTCTAAATTGCCTTGAATTTGTTTTGCATTATGTGCATGTATTTAGGTATTTGTACAAAATATGTTATTTTGTCTGATAGAACATAAGTTCCATAGATAGTCAAACAGGCAGAGCAATTACCAGGCATTGTGCACAAGCAACAGTAATTATGCTAAGCATTAGGGTTATAACACAAATGAGCAAGCAAAACAGTCCCTGTCCTCAAGGAATTTATATACTAGCAGAGGAAAATGACACAAAAAGGGGGAGGTAAAGGGATAAAATGTGCATGGAACAGCATGGTAAGGAGTAGGTAAAAAGTCTCTTGGAATCCTAGGTTGCATCAAGATAAGGCAAAAGCTGACTATCAAAGTCAGGGGACCCTGGGGCAGAGTCCAAATTACAGATTATGAGCTGGTAGTCTGAATAGAAATAGTTTGCTGAAGTAGATTAGGAGATGAGAGAAAGAACTATTTCTTCTTTTTTATTTTGTGACTCATTAGTCACAAACTCTTTTGGGTAATTATAAAACTTATTTTGGAGGCTCTGACATATGCAGGGGCATCAAATTTTCATCATTTTTCTCCATTGGAGTCTTCTTCATAGCTTCAATTCCTTTTCTCCTGGTATTCACATTTTCTGTATGTTTTCTAAATAAATCTTTGTTTTCTGAATTCCTTAAACTCTTCTTCCAAGAAAAAAATTCCTCTAATAAAACCTTCAAATTCTCAGGTACCAGAAAATTATAGGATCTGTCAAACATAGGAACAAAAGATCAAAAGATAACTTTCTTTTTCTGGAGCCATATCAGTATTGAGATTAGTCTAGGAGAGGTATGGAGATCTAACTTCCAGACTTCCTAAATCTTTCTTTGTGCTACTTCTTCTATTCAGTTCTAATTCCTAGTGGTTTTGAAAGTTTTTATGGGACTTCAGAAGTACCAAGAATATGTGATTTTTCATTAGCAATTTTACTCATTTATTTTATTTTTAGAATCTTGGCTGCCAGGGGTTGAGTTTACTTCTCCTCCCACAGCCTACAGCCTGTGCTTCTGATATCTTTTGGTGAAGGGAATACTTCTGAAGTATTAAAAGAAAAATTCATTTTTTCAATATTTCAATTCATTTGGCATACCTGAAATTAAGATTCAAAGTGGGTGTTCCCTATAGGGTAGGATTATTTGAATGGATGGGAGAAGATTGCTCTATCAATGTGTTCTTTTCACACATTCATTGTGAGAAGAGATAGTTTCATTTTTGTGTGTGTGTGTGTTTGTATTCCCAGGATCCAGCACAGTACCTAACACATTAAAGTAGATAAATATTTATTAAATATCTATCTGTTTGATTGGTTGCAATACCACTTGAAATGTCACTATTGGAATCAGAATTTTTAAGCCCTAAAATGAATCTTGAAATGTATCTAGTCCAGAATAACTCTTCTGAGTTAACATGCATCATTTTTTTACTATATAAATTTACCCCTGGGAAGAGATAACACATTAAGCTAGAATTGGAAATTCAAATCTTAGAGCGCACTATCTTACCAGTTTCTTCTTTAGCAGCTAGACTGGAGCAGGGAATGGTACTCATAATGGAAGAGGAAGAAGACATAATTTTGGAACATGGGAAATTGCGCAAGGAGATTCACTTTCAAAGCTCACAGTCTGAGAGTGAGCAGCATGAGAATACTGGATATTTTGGATAAGGATGGAAAGACTACCCAAAGAGGGAAATAGGACACTGTAAGTGGCTTTGGACAGCATTCCTTTTAACAATCCTTGTGTATTTACCATTTTTGACTTTGGTCATGTAATCACCAACTGAATTCTTTATGTAATCCTAGACACACAACTTGCTAACAAGGATCTTAGATTAACTGAACAAAATGAGACAGCTTTGACTAATATATGCCTCTGGCCTCTACCAAGATTTTAAGGGCCTCTTTTTCCGTTTTTATGTCCTAAGATTCTTCCTGTAAGCTTCACAGTCAGGATTTCAGTTCTTTCACAAGACCACCAGACACCACTTCCTTATCTTCTTCCTTTTCCAACTACCATTTTTTGTAAATACCTAACATTTTCCCCAACTACCTTTTGGTTGCAAATTTCTCAGGAAAACCACAATGGTTTGTGATCATACTGGTTATTTAAATGTTATATTCTAGTATCATCAACATCCTCTAGCAGTTAGTTGCATCTATTCATCCATCTAAGTGAAATCAAGTTATAAATCATTTATTAAGGGTCTATTATATGCCTGATACTGTGCTAAACACCGGAGATACAAAGAAAGGGAAAAAAACAGTTTCTGCCTTCCAGGAGTTGACAATCTTATAGGAGTGGTAAAATGCAAACAACTGTGTGCAAACAAGATGCATACCAAATAAAGTAGAAATGATAGCAGAGGGAAGAAACTAGCCAACTTTAAGGAACATTAAGAAAAGCTTCTTCTGGAAGATAGGTGTTTAGATAAGGCAGAAAGGAAGCTATAGAAGAAAAGAAGCAAGAAGGGAGAAAATTCCAGGCTTGGGAAAAGTCAGTGAAAAAGGCATTAAGTCAGAAAATAGAGTATTTTTAATGTGGAACAGCAAGAAAGCCAATGTCACTGTAGAGAACATGAAGGGGACTTCACATCATTCATTAAGCCCATTCTATGTAGAAAGCACTAAAATAGGGCATAGGAGTTAGAAATTAAGACCATTGAGACTTATTTCTTGCCCACCACTATTTCCCAACCATCTCTATTATGTTACTCTCTCTCATTCTATTTTCCAACTCTGAGAGCTATAATCAAATCAAAACTACCATTCCCTGTAAAGACTTGTCTATCAGTTTCCTATTACTCTAAGCGCTACTCTCTTTCCAAAACATTCTTTTATCTCTCAATTCCCTAATCAATGTTATGATCTCTTAGTAGAATACAAATTCCTTGAGGGGAGATTTTCTAGTTTGCTGTTATTTGTACACCCTAACATTTAGCACAGTGTTTGATATATAATAAGAATTTAATAAATTCTGCCTTTTCTTTTTCTTCCTTTTCTTGTTTTTCTTTCTTTCCTTCCTTCTATATCTTCTTCCCCTCTTTCTCTTTTACTTTCTTTTTCTTCCTTTCTTCCTTTCCCTTCAGTGAAATTTTGTAGTCCAGTTATTACCACATGAAAAGCTCAAATTTCCTGTCATCTCTCTACTGTCAATAGTTATATTCAGCTACGATAGCCATTTCAATGACTGAACCATCAAAAGAGTTTTCAAAATAATATGGATTTCCTGGTGGATGATTCTTTGATTTTCTGCTGGGGGGCTGGGGGGTGTGGGGCTCATAGTTTTATCATTCTTAGTAAAGCTAAAAGTATACCTGCCATAGGCATAAAAAAGTCTCTTGTCAAGCACAGCTCCATTCCACTTCCTCTAGGATTTAAGTCTTTTCTGATGATGTCAGTCCACATTTATCTCTTGTTTCTCTGCAGTCCTTTCTGGCTTATTATCTGCACTAAATAATGATGTTTCCCTCTCTAAAGAGAGTTTGAGGTTGCAGGGCAAAGTCTACTCAGTTCTCTTAAGGCACTATTGGACTTGGACAGTTGCCACCAGACAGTCAGTAGTGCCTGAACTTTGTGGCATATGGTGGGGTGGTTTTTAATATTTTTATTTTCTTACAACACTATATAACTACAGTGGGCAGGCTTACATGAATAACTGCGAGAAGCAAGGGTTTAAGGCACTCTAACTATATATGAGCTTTCTATCTTTAAAACTCCTCATTTATGCAGAATGAGACATACATTTTTGGACAAGGCCAATGTGTGGGTTTGTTTTACTTGGCAATATTTAGGTTTTGTGACAAATGCAACAAGGGCTATTCTTTGGAGCTCAGAATTGCTGGTCAACCAGGCAAATTGGCTCAGCACTTGACTACCAAAGGAATGGCACAGTTGTGTGGTTGACTCAATGCTTCTAACTTAACCCAATCAAGTAATTGACCTCCAAACCAGAGAAACATCAAGCAAGAGCAAAGCAAGGTTCTTCTTATCTTTCAGAAGTCACAGACTAGGTTGGAACTCTCTACTGCTTAAACCCAGGGGGATGGTAATCTAATGGGGATGGGGAGGTACATTCACAAATAAGTATGATAGAAAAAATAAATACAGCGAGCATTGAGGATTTAAAGAGTAAGACCTCACTCAGCTAATTTAGGGATGAAGGGGGAAAATGTCATTACAGGGGTTAAAATTTGATCTGGCTCTTGAGGAATGTCTACTAAAGCTCATCCTTGAAGGAATGGTGTAGGCAGGAAGTGAGATCTCTCAGTGAGAGAAGCCATAGAAATACTACTGCTTAAACATTAAATTGATCTTAATCTTTTTTTTTTTTTAATAAAAGCTTTTTATTTTCAAAACATATGCATGGATAATTTTTCAATATTAACCTTTGCAAAACTTTGTATTCCAATTTTCCCTTCCTTTCCCCCATCCATTCCCCTAGAGGGCCAGTAATCCAATATATGAAACATGGGGGAAATATATGCTTAATCCAATATATGCATAGATATTTATACCATTATCTTGCTGCACAAGAAAAGTCAAATCAAACAGGAAAAAATGAGAAAAATAAAATGCAAACAACAACAAAAAGAGTGGGGACTTCCAGCCAAGATGGCAGAGAGGAGGCACACAGCTGCTTAAGCTCCACATTTTCTCTCAGAATCCATTTCATTATAAGCCTCTGAATTAATGCATGACTGAAAAAAAAAACCCACAAATAGTTACCAAGAGAAGACATCCTTGAAATTCTCCAGGAAAGGTCTGTTTTTGCTCGAGGGCAGGGACGGTTTTAGATTGGGCGCAGGCTGAGGGCAGGCAGCTCACAGCCAAGCAGACTGCAGGGGGGTGGGGTGTGATCTCAGCTGTCTCTGTGGGGAGAGCTTTGCTACAGAATTGGATACTTTGCCCCGGCGGCAGGCCAGTAGCCCAACAGAGAAGCTAAACACACACCGGGGCAAAGAAAACAACCTGGAACAGCTGGAGTCTCTCGGGACCTGGCCATCCCTCCCCCACAGTGTCTCAGTAGCTCTAGGAGTCTCAGAACGAAGGCTCAGCACAGTCCTGCTAGTGCCTCACTGCTGCCCTCCTCCCCTTAATCCCTCCCCCCAGCAGTCTGTAGAGGAAGCTCAGTAACACCACCCAGCCCCCCCTCCCCAAAAAAAGCAGATTCCTTTTGAGTTTTTTTCTTTTTTTCTTTGCTAGTTTGTCTTTGATTCTTCTCTGACAAAATGAGCAAAAAATTGAAAAGGACCTTAACCATTGATAGCTTCTATATGGAAAGAGAGCAGACTCTAAACCCTGAGGAGACTAAAAACAAACTGTCTCCATGTGAATCCCCAAAGGAGGAGATCATCTGTTCCTCAGCACAGATGAATCTCATAGAAGAAATTAAAAAGGCTCTCACAAGAGAGCTAGAAGAAAAATGGGAAAAGGAGAAGGAGGCTTGGCAAGAGAGTCTGGAGAAGTCATCGTACTCATTTAAAGATAGAGTGGATAAAGAAATCAAATCCTTGGAAAATAGGATTAGTGAACTGGAGACAGAAAATAGCTCTCTAAAAAATAAAATTGGCGAAATGGAAAAAAATTCCATAGAACAAAACAACTCACTGAAAAACTCAATTGGACAATTAGAAAAAGATATAAAAAAGTGAGTGAAGAAAATACTTCATGGAAAATCAGAATCGAACAAATGGAATTGAATGACTCGAAGAGACAAGAAGAATCAGTCAAGCAAAACCAAAAAAATCAAACAATGGAAAAAAATGTGAAATATCTTCTTGGGAAAACAACAGACCTGGAAAATAGATCCAGGAGAGACAATCTGAGAATTATTGGACTCCCAGGAAAATATGACGAAAAAAAGAGCCTAGACACTATTTTCCAGGAAATTATCAAAGAGAACTGCCCAGAAGTCATAGAAATAGAGGGTAAAATAGACATTGAAAGAATTCATCGATCACCTACTGAAGGGGATCCTAAAATCAAAACAAGAAATATAGTGGCCAAATGCCGGAACTCTCAGATGAAGGAAAAAAATACTGCAAGCGGCTAGAAAAACCCAATTCAAATATAGAGGAGCCACAATAAGGATTACCCAGGATCTAGCAGCATCCACATTAAAAGATCGAAGGGCCTGGAATATGGTATTCTGAAAGGCTAAGGAACTCAGTATGCAACCAAAAATAACTTACCCAGCCAGAATGAGCATCTTTTTCCAGGGAAGAAGATGTTCATTCAATGAAATAAGCAAATTTCACCTATTTTTGATGAAAAAACCAGAACTTAACAAAAAGTTTGATCTACAAATATAGAACTCAAGAGAAATCTAAAAAGGTAAAGATTAACCTTGGGAACTATATTCCTGCTATAAAGATGTATAAAGAATACATATATACCTTGTTCTAGAAACTAGAAGTGGAAAGGACATTGAACCAGAAAAAGGATAAAGTGGGGGTACTACAGCTCACGAAGAGGCAAAGGAAACCTATTTTATCTGAGAGAAAGAATGGAGGGGGATGAATATAGTGGGTATCTTAATGCCATAAAAATTGGTTTAAGAGAAAAATTTTAGACATATTCAATTTATGGTGAAACTTTTCCCACCTCATTGAAAAGTGAGAAGAGAAAAGTGAAAAGGGAAGGAATAAGCTAAGTGGAAGGAAATACAGAAACTGTGAGGGAAAGGTGTAAGATAAGGGGAGGAACTCTAAGGCGGGTGGGAGGGATACTAAAAAGGGAGAGCTGTGAGAAGCAAGTGGTGCTCACAAGCTTAATACTGGGAAGGGGGGTGAGGGGGAAAGAAGGGAGAAAAGCATAAACAGGGGTTAACAAGAAGGCAAGTAATACAGAATTGGTAATTTTAACCATAAATGTGTACGGGATAAACTCTCCTATGAAGAGGAAGTGGTTAGCAGAATGGATTAAAAGCCAGAATCCTACAATATGTCGTTTACAGGAAACACACCTGAAGCAGGGAGATACATGCAGAGTAAAGGTAAAAGGTTGGAGCAAAATCTACTATGCTTCAGGTGAAATCAAAAAAGCAGGGGTAGCCATCCTGATCTCAGATCAAGCAATAGCAAAAATTGATCTAATTAAAAGAGATAAGGAAGGGCACTATATCTTGCTAAAGGGTAGCAGAGATAATGAAGCAATATCAATATTAAATATATATGCACCAAGTGGTGTAGCATCTAAATTCCTAAAAGAGAAATTAAGAGAGCTGCAAGAAGAAATAGATAGCAAAACTATAATAGTGAGAGATCTCAACCTTGCACTCTCAGAATTAGATAAATCAAACCACAAAATAAATAAGAAAGAAGTCAAAGAGGTAAATAGAATACTAGAAAAGTTAGATACAATAGATCTCTGGAGAAAACAAAATGGAGACAGAAAGAAGTACACTTTCTTCTCAGCAGTTCAAGGAACCTATACAAAAATCGACCATATATTAGGACATAAAAACCTCAAACTCAAATGCAGTAAGGCAGAAATAGTAAATGCATCCTTTTCAGACCACGATGCAATGAAAATTACATTCAACAAAAAGCCAGAGGAAAGTAGACCAAAAAATAATTGGAAACTAAATAATCTCATACTAAAGAATGATTGGGTGAAACAGCAAATCATAGACATAATTAATAACTTCACCCAAGAAAATGACAATAATGAGACATCATACCAAAATGTGTGGGATGCAGCCAAAGCGGTAAAGGGGAAATTTCATATCTCTAGAGGCCTACTTGCATAAAATAGAGAAAGAGAAGGTCAATGAATTGGGCTTGCAACTTAAAAAGCTAGAAAAAGACCAAATTAAAAACCCCCAGTCAAACACTAAACTTGAAATTCTCAAAATAAAAGGAGAGATCAATAAAATTGAAAGTAAAAAAAAATTGAATTAATTAATAAAACTAAGAGTTGGTTCTATGAAAAAACCACAAAATAGACAAATCCTTAGTAAATCTGATTTTAAAAAGGAAAGAGGAAAATCAAATTGTTATTCTTAAAAATGAAAAGGGAGAACTCGCCACTAACAAAGAGGAAATTAGAGTAATAATTAGGAATTATTTTGCCCAACTTTATGCCAATACATTCGACAACTTAAATGAAATGGAAGAATACCTTCAAAAATATAGCTTGCCCAGATTAACAGAGGAAGAAGTAAATATCCTAAACAGTCCCATCTTAGAAAAAGAAATAGAACAAGCTATTAGCCAACTCCCTAAGAAAAAAATCTCCAGGACCAGATGGATTTACGTGTGAATTCTACCAAACATTTAAAGAATAATTAACTCCAATGCTATGTAAACTATTTGAAAAAATAGGGATTGAAGGAGTCCTACCAAACTCCTTTTATGACACAGACATGGTACTGATACCTAAACTAGGTAGACTGAACACAGAGAAAGAAAATTATAGACCAATCTCCCTAATGAATATTGATGCTAAAATCTTAAATAAAATATTAGCAAAAAGATTACAGAAAATCATGCCCAGGATAATACACTATGACCAAGTAGGATTTACACCAAGAATGCAGGAAACATTCAACATGAGGAAAACTATTAGCATAATTGATTATATCAATAACCAAATTAACAAAAAAATATGATCACCTCAATAGAGGCAGAAAAAGCATTTGATACAATCCAACATCCATTCCTAATAAAAACACTTAAGAGGATAGGAAGAAATGAACTTTTCCTTAAAATAGCCAGGAGCATATATTTAAAACCGTTAGTAAGCATCATATGCAATGGGGGAAAAATGGAACCTTTCCCAGTAAGATCAGGAGTGAAACAAGGTTGCCTACAATCACCATTATTATTCAATATTGTATTAGAAATGCTAGCCTCTGCAATAAGAGTCAAGAAAGAGATTAAAGGAATTAGAGTAGGCAATGAGGAAACCAAACTATCACTCTTTGCAGATGATATGATGGTATACTTAGAGAACCTCAGAGATTCTATTAAAAAGCTATTAGAAATAATTCATAACTTTAGCAAATTTGCAGGATACAAAATAAATCCCCATAAATCTTCAGTATTTTTTTTCCTCACCAACAAAATCCAACAGCAAGAGATACAAAGAGAAATTCCATTCAAAATAACTGTCGACAGCATAAAATATTTGGGAATCTATCTACCAAAGGAAAGTCAGGAATTATATGAGCAAAATTATAAAAAACTTTCCACACAAATAAAGTCAGACTTAAATAATTGGAAAAATATTAAGTGCTCTTGGATAGGTCGAGCAAATATAATAAAGATGGCAATACTCCCTAAACTAATCTATTTATTTAGTACTATACCAATCAGACTTCCAAGAAAATATTTTAATGATCTAGAAAAAATAACAACAAAATTCATATGGAATAATAAAAGGTCGAGAATCTCAAGGGAATTAATGAAAAAAAATCAAATGAAGGTGGCCTGATCTAAAACTATATTATAAAGCAGCAATCACCAAAACCATTTGGTATTGGCTAAGAAATAGATTAGTTGATCAGTGGAATAGGTTAGGTTCACAAGACAGAATAGTCAACTATAGCAATCTAATGTTTGACAAACTCAAAGATCCCAACTTTTGGGATAAGAAATCATTATTTGACAAAAACTGCTGGGATAACTGGAAATTAGTATGGCAGAAATTAGGCATGGACCCACACTTAACACCGTATTCCAAGATAAGATCAAAATGGGTCCATGATTTAGGCATAAAGAATGAGATTATAAATAAATTATTATTAAAATAATAAATTAATATTAGTAAATACTAATTTATAATATAAATTATAAACATAGGATAGTTTATCTCTCAGACTTGTGGAGGAGGAAGAAATTTGTGACCATAGATGAACTAAAGACCATTACTGATCACAAAATAGAAAATTTTGATTACATCAAATTAAAAAGCCTTTGTACAAACAAAACTAATGTAAACAAGATTAGAAGGGAAGCAACAAACTGGGAAAACATCTTCACAATGAAAGGTTCTGATAAAGGTCTCATTTCCAAAATATATAGAGAATTGACTCTAATTTATAAGAAATCAAGCTATTCTCCAATTGATAAATGGTCAAAGGATATGAACAGACAATTTTCAGAGGATGAAATTGAAACTATTACCACTCATATGAAAGAGTGTTCCAAATCACTATCGATCAGAGAAATGCAAATTAAGACAACTCTGAGATTCCACTACACCCCTGTCAGATTGGCTAAGATGACAGGAAAAAATAATGATCAATGTTAGAGGGGATACAGGAAAACTGGGACACTGATGCATTGTTGATGGAGTTGTGAATGAATCTAACCATTCTTGAGAGCAACTTGGAACTATACTCAAAAACTTATCAAATTGTGCATACCCTTTGATCCAGCAGTGCTACTACTGGGTTTATACCCCAAAGAGATACTAAAGAAGGGAAAGGGACCTGTATGTGCCAAAATGTTTGCGGCAGCCCTGTTTGTAATAGCTAGAAAATGGAAAATGAATGGAAGCCCATCAATTGGAGAATGGTTGGGTAAATTGTGGTATATGAATGTTATGGAATATTATTGTTCTGTAAGAAATGACCAGCAGGATGAATACAGAGAGGCTTGGAGAGATTTACATGAACTGATGCTAAGTGAAATGAGCAGAACCAGGAGATCATTATATACTTCAACAACGATACTGTATGAAGATGTATTCTGATGGAAGTGGATTTTTTTGACAAAGAGACCTAACTCAGTTTCAATTGATCAATGATGGACAGAAGCAGCTACACCCAAAGAAAAAACACTGGAAAATGAATGCAAACTGCTTGCATTTTTGTTTTTCTTCCTGGGTTATTTCTACCTTCTGAATCCAATTCTCCCTGTGCAACAAGAGAACTGTTCGGTTCTGCACACATATATAGTATCTAGGATATACTGCAACATATTTAACATATAGAGGACTGCTTGCCTCTTGGGGAAGGGGGTGGAGAGAGAAGGGGGAAAAATCGGAACAGAAGTGAGTGCAAGGGATAATGTCGTAAAAAAAAAATTACCCTGGCATGGATTCTGTCAATAAAAAGTTATTTTAAAAAAGTGAAAAAATTGGTCTTAATCTTAAATGAGACAGTGGAACTGTGTGCTTCAGACAGCCACTAGTGGCAGGAATAGAAATATTTCTGGTATGACGACTTGCTAACCCCTTTTCAGGGCCACTCTCCACCTTTAGTGCCCATCTACCACCCAATGCTCTGCTGTGGCTCCAAGAAGCTCTAGCATGTGCAGTGGCCACATCCCAGAAAACCAGTTTGGCAGTCAGGCTAAACCAGGGTGAGAGTAACCTATGGGATTTCAAACCATTAGTGAGTTAGGGGAGTATCTATTCCAAGCATGTGAGGACTTCCTCTGGCAAAATGGGTGGATGAGAACTACCTGTTCCAATGGCCATAAAGGCTGCCAAAGCAGGCTCTCTGTAGCACTTGGAGCTTGGTTAAGCACCGAAGATACCCGAGGTCATCTACTGCATCCAAAGTTATCACTGACTATCTTGATTTTTGTCCTGCCACTGTACTGTAAAATAATGTCTGTCTCACTTATGTTCAGTTTGCGGGCTAGTTAAAAGACACCGATCTTCCATATAATTTTACTATTTTACCTACCTCAATGTCCTGTGGTGATAAGCAAAAAGCAGGAGCTGTAGTCACAACACTGCACACAAGCTACCCAGACCATAGGATTGTGTTCCCATTGGGCTGAAGCAGCAGTGGAATTCAGGGCATATTTATTTATTTATTTATTTTTAATTTTTTAATTTTTAATTTTTTTTATAAAAGCTTTTAATTTTCAAAACATATATATAGACAATTTTTCCAATACTGACCCTTGCAAAATCTTGTGTTCCAAATTCCCCCCCTTTCCTCTAACTCCTCCCCTATATGACAAGCAATCCAATATATTAAACAAGCATTTTAAAAGATATTTAAACATCCATTTGCTCACCTCCTGACATTAGGAAAAGGCTAGAAAAAATATCATAAAAATTGTTTGTTTCACCCAATCCTTGCTTGCTTACAGTGGCTGGCAGGGATTCCACCAAAAAATCAACATACAAAAACAAAGCACAAATTGTACAAAATCTTTTAATGAAGATGATTTTGTTCACACATGAAATGTGTGCATGTTTGTGGACAACACAAAATCCAGTAGACCTGAAAGACAAACCGCTCTTGTTGCAAGAGAATTCAACTGGCATCACATTCAAATGGCATCCCAGAGTGAAACAAGGCTGGCAAATAAATGCTAGCTTTTCAAAGTCAGAGCTGGATATATATTTTCCTGGAGTGGCCACAGTGATGGGAATCCCATAAAGTAGATGTGGGTTTCACAATCCAAACTAATCTAGTCAACAAGCATGTATGTGTCCCTAACAGAATGACATGCTCATGATAATGCAATTTCCACTTCTAGAAAAGGCCATCATTGATACTTCTACTTCCATCATAACAAGCCCTGATGAGATCAAAGAAAAATGTTATGAAGACTTGGAGACCCTCATTATCAATGTGAAGTCTTTTTGGTGCTCTTCAAGCACAAAGGGCACCGACCAATCAATGACAGGAATAAATAGAGAAAAACCAAAAGGGATGTGGGAACAAAAGTGGAATTGTTGTACCTAACCTAGTTGAAAACTTTTGATTTTTGAGGCTACAGCCAATTTGAGGCTACAAATTGGATTGCAAATAAGTACTATTATCAGTATGCTACTGATTAACTATAGAGTGGGGGTGTATTCAACCTAGGGCTGTATCCTTTGGTCTTAATACTAACTGGACAGTAAAATTGTAAATTTGGTCTCCTTTATCTTTCTGCCAATGAGCTGCTGCAGGCCATTTTCACAGCTTTCTAGCATCTTGTTTCCACTTATTTTCAAAAACTATTTAAAAGGTTGGTGTTAATTATCTCTTTCACACACCTCTTCAACTCATTTGGAGAACTAAAATGCTTTCTGCAGCTTTTAGCTTCTCCCAATTTAAGAACTTTCTTCTTTAGGCTAGTCTCTTGGAAAGATAATAATAACTAGCATTTGAGGTAGCTAGCTGGTGCAGTGGTTAGAGCACTGGGCTTGGAATCATCATAGACCTGATTGTTGGCAAGTCATTTAACCCCTATTTGTATTAGTTTCTCACATCTAAAATGGAAACACCTGAGAATGAAATAGCAAACTACTCCAGGATCTTTTTCCTACTTATCTGTGCCCTCTTCTGGATTTTCTTCTGCATATTTTAATAAATGTTTCATGCACTCTTTTGTCTTCCCCCACCCCCAAAAAATGTCCTGTCATTTCCTCTTTCACTCCTCTCAACATTTCTGCTGATAAATAATAGAAAAAAATTCTAACTTGTAATAAACCAGTATAGGCAACCAAACACGTTATTACATGAAAATGTGCATCTCATTTTGCAACTCTAGAAGAAGCTTCATATAATAAACAAGCATCTTACCAAGAACTCCACTGATGACTACAGGAAAGATCTTATTATCATCTTGCAATAGTGAATATCTAAACTAGTAGGCACATCTTTAAAGTACAAAAGTTCACAAACTCCAAAGTTTATTGGGATTGTCTTGGATCACTGAACTGCTGAGAAGAACTAAATCTTTTATTACACAACCTTCTGTTATTGTGCACAATGTATTTTTGGTTTTGCTTGTTTCACTCAGCATCAGTTCATGTAAATCTTTCCAGACCTTTCTAAAATTAGTTTGTTCATCATTTTTCATAAAACAGTAATATTCCATTACTTTCATACTGTATAACTTATTCAGCCATTCCCCAATTGATAAATCACATACCCATTTTAACCTTATTTTGGTATGGAGTGTGAGATATAGGTAAACACAGCTTTTTATTCCCTATTCCTTAAACCCTATCCTCTCCCCTCATTACCCCATTGGCTAGGCAGTAAAAATGCTGTAGCCTATCTAAAACATCAAATTCCTCCGAGAGTAAGTCTCCACCCCTGATTACATCTCCCTTTGGCATTTACCTAATTTGGGTATGTAAACATTCCTGTATTTTATTCTAATTCATAGCTTCCCTCCATAAGTTTCATTTCCTTTGCTCTACATCAGCCTAATGTTTAGGTTCTATTTCTTAGGTTTTAGTTTCATTATTGTGAAGTAAGTTTCATTTTTCTGATTTTTTTAAAAACATAACTGTGGATATTAAACCCTCATCCAGTTCTCACACTTCATCATCAGATTTTTAGAGTTGTGATTAGCTTTTGCATTGATTAGAATTTTAAAAATCTTTTGAAGATTATTTTCTTTTTTGATGTTGTAAAAGCTATTTTATTTTCCTTCAATTTCTCTTACATTCCATCTATTCTCCCATAGTACTGGACACTTAGGAAATTTTTTTTTTTCCCAGCATTGGTCAATGTTTGGTTTCAAATTGCATTTCTGGCTTTCTCTCAAACATTGTGCATCTCATCTATGATCCAAGCCAATTGGACTCTCAAAACACCAAACAATGTGCTTCTCACTCCCTTAGCAATTTCCTATTTCCATTTTTTCTTTCTCTAGTCTCTCTACAATTAGGATGCTGGATTATACAAGGACAAATCAGAATGCAAAAAAGCTAATTAGAAAGCCATCACAACAGTAAGAAGTAGTTGAGTACCTGAATTTGGGTAAACTATGCAGAAAGAGAGGAAAGTTAAAAAGATTAACATGAATAATTCACAACATCCTAGTGGAAACTCTGGTGCAATAGCACTATAAATGTTATTAGAGAGTGCAAAGTTAAGAATGATTCTGAAGTTAGAAGGATTAAAAGACTGATGGTGACCTGGACAAAAATAGGTAAAGAAGGAAGAGTTAAGTTAAGGAGGAAAGATAATGAAAACTATTTTGGATGTGTTTGAGATGCCTCAGGAACAATTGAGTACAAACATCCAGGGAAGAGTTGGAGTTATGTAACTAGAGATTAGGACAGAGATTTGAGGATTGCATCTGTCTGAATAGGATGAAGGGAGAAATGAAAAATTTAATCTCTGAGAGATGATAAAATTCATGAGAATAGAAGAGGGACACCCACAACAAGGATGAGGTACTTGGATGATGATCCTGAAAAGGAGACTGAAAGGAAGAGGAAGGAGAGGAAGGGAAGGGAACAGATATTTATTAAGTACCTACTAAGTACCTGGCACTGTGTTAAGCTCTTTTCAAATATGTCATTTGACAAGTCATCAGACAGGTAGGAAAAAGATCGAGAGAACAGTTTCACAAAAACCCAGGTAAAAGATACCAATCAGAAAGAATAAGTGATTAGTCCATCAAAAATATTTATTAGGCATATCTAATAAATGGTGTCAGTCTCCTTAAAGAAGTCAAGAAGGATGGCAACACAAATAAATCACTTTAATAGCTTCCTTACTTAGGGTAGGTCCTGGAGACAGTATCCAGTTTATGTATTAGGGTATAGTATAAGTCTGTGGGTCTGTAATCACTATTTTGTCATGTGAGAGCTCTTTTAAAATGCCTTTTTGAAGCATCTAAAAATATCTTTTTAAAAAGCCACAAAATACGTCACAGCTGGCCCACTCAGATAAATCAGATTCAAAAATAGGACTTTTGTTCCTGTCTTAAAAGTCAATAAATTCAAGCTTAGGATAACTGATCAGGAAGAACTAAGAGAAAATAATGAATTATCTCATTTCCTTTAGACTCATTCATACTTTTTTATTGCCATTTAAAAAAATATTATCTCCTTTTACTTATAGTTTTGCACAGCTATAATTAATAAGGTTTATACTGAATATTACTATATATCAACTATGTGTTCCCAGTGGGCAAAACTGAGAGCGATGAATAGGATTTGCAGAAAGTTGAATCTGGGCATGAAGTCAAGTAAAATTTCCTAATATCTATCTAAAAATAGAACAAGTCATTAAGAATATTTTGACAAACCTCAGCCCTAGATTACAACTGCTACTTACCATCTTCATTCCTATTTACCTGCTGTTTAATGGATCTAGAAGAAATCACAAAACCATGCTGACTGAATGAAAATAAATTTTGCTAGCTAATCCCAACTGAGCCCTCACTGCAGCAAAACAATTCTATTAGTTCTCCCTAATCGACTCCCTATCCCAAGACACTACAGTGGCTTTTCTAAACCTCACTCTTCCTCTCCTACTCTCTTCTCCATCCTCATTGTTCCTTCTACCTCACTGAGAAAAATTAAGGCCATTTGAAGGTAGGTCCTTTTTTCTTCCTTTCTTTACCACATGGGTTTCCAATACTATCCCCCAGTAGCTTTTCCTTCACTGAAATCTCTCATGAAAAGTTGTCCCTTCTGCCCAAGGTCAACTTCTCTACATGTTTCTTTGATTCTACTCAAGATTTTCTCTATCATTATCCCTACACTCTCTAATTTTTAGTCTGTCTATCTATTGTCTCCTTCCCAGAAACTTATACAAATAGCTGGAATTTTTTATTGTGAGTTAGCAAAATGCTTTATATTAGATCTGTACAATGAGTATTTGAAGTTGGTGCTGTTTTATCCCTCTTTTAAAGGGGAGGAAAATGAGACTAAGAAAGCTTAAGTGCCCAGACCGCACAACTAAGCAGGATTTGAACTTATCTTGCTAACCCCAAATCCTCTCTGTTTTTACTTTTTATTACCCTATCTTTACATTGTTGTTTGTCCTTGGTTCTTGAAGAGGATCCTGACATCAGAGAGGGGATGCTATGACATGCAAGTGAATTGGATTTAAGTGAGGGAAGTCTGTGCAAGATCACCTGCCTCACTTTTCCCTCCAGAGGAGGGGTCCAGTGGCAGAATATACATCAAGACAACTAGAAATGGCCATCGATGAAATGGGAAACCTTGACATTCTGAAGCAAAGATCTTCAATAAGTCTCAGGCTGATCAAAGTTGCACCCATTTAGTGATTAAGGGTAAGTAAAAAATGTGGCAAAGAATCTCCTCTTTTACTTGGTCTAAAAAAAATCTTGCTTCTCCCCTCCTCAGCTAAATTCCTGGAAAAAGCCATCCATAATCATTTCATCAATTTCCTATCTTCTTGGCTCTCTTCCAAATCCTAGGTAATATGGCTTCCAACATCACCCTTCAATGAAAACCATTTCTTCCAAAATTATTAATGATATATTGATTGCCCAATTTAATAAGCATTCATCTATTTCATCCTTCTTCACTATACTATGCAATCTGACATTATTGATTACTTTCTCCTACTAAGATGTCCTCTCCTCTGTAGATTTTGATCAATGTTCACTTTTAACTACTATCTAACCTCTTTTCAGTCTTTCTTTGTCTTTTCAGTCATTCCTACAATTCCCTTTAGTTATGGATGACCTGAGTCTTTGTACTGAACCCTCTTCTCTTCTCTCTGTTCTCTCATTAGTGATCTCCCCAGCTCCTATGAGTTCATTTATCATCTCTCTGCAGATAACAGATCTATATTTATGCAGCTAAAGTATCTCTCCTGAGCCCCACTTCTACATCACCAAATGCCTATTGGGTATTTCAAACTGGAAGTACTTCACCTCTTTTGAACTTGCCTATTACAGTCAAAGACATCACCATCCTTCCAATCACCCAAGTTTGCAACCTTGCTGTCATGTTTGACTCAGCTCTCTCACTCTTTCCACAAACACAATTAGCTGCCAAGTCTTTCTTACAACAACTTTTCTTACAGCATCTCATTAGTATGGAAGTAGCATTGTTAGGTTATTGGTGTTGGGAAGTACTTTTAAAAATTAAAAAAGAGGATTAAGTGTTTTCATTAACCAACATTGCTCTCAACTCGGAGAACATATTATAATCATTTTTAAGCTCCAGGACTGCTTTCACTTAGCAAATTGGCATGTAGCTTAAGCACACATTGAGACAACCTTGAACTTAGTATTCTGTGACTGAAAGATCTTTTGCAAATGAACCAGATCTTATTTCAAGTCATTATTTCAGGCTCAGCTATTGGATGAAAGTGAATAATATCATTTCCTGAGCTATCAATCCAACACCAGCAATAAATTCTATTTAATGAGAGAATTTGCAAGATAAGAGTGTTTCTTTCAAATCCCCTGGATGTCAAATAATTTATATGATTGATTTTTCCAGATGGTCTGTAACACAGTGAACTACTGGTGATCATATCTGCTTACCCTTAAAATATTATCTTAGGCATCTCTGGCTGATTTTAGAGAAGAGAGGTGCTTTTTTTCCCCTCCATGGTAAATAATAAATGATTTGGCAAATAAGTGTCTGAGACTGACATCCAATTAAGTGTTTGGATGTTTGGGCCCACAAAAAGAAGGGTATACAGCAAGGTATATCTTGAAGAGAGATTCTAATAACTGATTAACCCACATAAGTCTTTATAAATTTAACTGATGTCAAAATGTTTTAGCACTTGAATATTAAAAACATGAAAAAAGAATGAGCATTTTGTTAGGGTGGATGGCTTAAACAAGGCATATAAATAAAATATCTATCATACCAGTCCTCTTCTGCCTTTCTTTCTAGCTTGGTGACTGTGAAAAAATCTCATTTTTCCAGTCATAGATCAAGTGTTCCAATTTCCTTCTGAGGCAGACTGTCAGGCTTTATGTGTTTCACTTGTATCTACAATTTGATCTATACAAAAATTCATACATGCCAAAATTATTGTTGAGGCTAATTTGCAGAAGCTCTTGGCCAAGTTGCTATTGCCACTGTAGTCTCCTCCTTTCTGACTGAATGAGCCAATTGCCCCTGACGTCTTTCCCTGTCACAAAAGTATGAACACTGGCATAACAGTCAAACAAGTCTGATAATTTTATTATCTTGCTCCAAAATCTCCTATCTAAAAAAGTAGGTGGCTCACTAGTCTCTTCTCTATCTTTTTAAAAAATAAATGGTCAACCATCTGTGCTCCTTCCCTGTAGCACATTGGACCTGACATTGATTATAGACCAGTGGTTGAGAGCTTTTGGAATATCATATTTATTTTAAAAGTGAAGGTCTGCTTACTGTTTTAATACAAGTTTGTAATCATAAGTTCAGTAAATGGAGCACATCACAAACTGTAAAGCATGATAGCTTTATTGATGGGACATATTTATAGTAAATAGGGATAGGAAGAGAGGAATAAAGCAGGTCAAATCCGATGGAACCTTAGGTGGAATAAGACATTCTGCTGGGTTTCCAAATGAAATAGGGCTCCAAAACCAGTAAAGTTAGGTAGGTTTTTATAGTATTCTTCTCTGGGTTGAACAGAATCAGACAATGGAATCAGAGTTGGGATTCTGGACTTAGGATGCAGGTCAAAGTTCCAGCCAGAGTGATACTGACTCATGCTTGGGGGAGGATTACTGAAAAATTGGTGGCTAGCTGAATGTCAAACACTGGAAGGAAAGGGGGCTTTTGACTATCATACTCTCACTAAGTGACTCAAGGATTTTGAGCTTCCTTAGGGCTTTGTTTAGTTGGAGGGAAGAAAGAAGAGGCCCCTGTAGTCTATATATGGACTTTGCTAATTTGGCAAGAGAAGAATGGAATGATAAATAGGGAATCAAAGAACTTGTTGAGTTCATGATTTTGCCACCGACTTGACTTGGTGGTTGATCTTAATGAGTTTCCTCTCATTTCTGCATCTATAAAATGGGTATAATAATATTTGCCTCTCACCTTAAAGTTATCATGACTCTAGAAGACTTTGTCATTAAAAATTTTACATGAAAGATGCAGCATTAATGTAATAAAACAAAATAAGCTTTCATTTCATTTTAAAGCTTAGGGTGACTATGTAGCAGGTGATCTTCTGTTAAAACTTGAAAGTGTATTGCTGATTTAAGTAGGCTTCTCTGCTACAGGATTTAAACAAGGGTTCAATAACTTTTTAAATATCAAGTCATATGCTCCCCTGTGACAGCATAAGTTTATTAAGCTACATTTTTGTAATCGGTAAAAATTAATTTACTAAAGGAAGTTTTATACTTGCTGCTGTGAGGAGATGTAAAGAAAGGAGGAGACACAATCCTTGCTGACCTTGAGGATCTTATCTATTAGCAATAAGGATGTGTGGGGAAACTATAACTAGAAATTAGTGCAAAACATACAAATACACACACACACACACACAAGCACATGAACAGTCAGTTGAGTGGGAATAAGTTTGAAGGAATTAGGAATTAAGTGGATGCCCATTAACTGAATAAGTTATGGTATATTAATTAATTAATTAATTAACATATACTTAGCTCCTCTCAGCCATACAATGATCCAAGACAAGTCTAATAGACTTGTGATGGAATTAAGAGAATATTACTCCATAAGATTTTTTAAAATTTCTGGTTCATTACTATGAACTTTATAAATATCAATAAGCAGGAATATTTCCCCAGAAAAAGAACAGAAAAAGAAGATTATGAAACTGAATCTTTACTATATTAAGCTTTCTTTTTTTTTTTTAAGAAAAGAAAAAATAAAACCCTAAGTGCTATCCACATTCAGAAAAAGACCTATGGAGACTGTATGCAGATGGAAGCATACTGTTTTTACTTTGTTTTTGTTTTTTTTTTTTCCTTCTGGAGAGTTCCCCCTTTTGTTCTGACTAATATGGAAATATGTTAAAAATGATTATACATGTATAACCTATATCATCCATTTTGAGGAGGGAGGAGAAAAGGGAAGAGAAGGAGAAAAATCTGGAATTCAAAATCTTACAAAAATGAATGTTGAACATTATTTCCACATGTAACTGAAAAAATAAAATATTATTAACAAAAAAGTGAGGCATAGAAAGATAATCAATGTAAAATATAAATCAGGGAGAATGAAGCAGGTTATTTCCTCAATGCTAAAGAAATGCTAGACACAAAAATTCACAAGCTTTCTTTGATAGAGATGTAAAACTGTATAGTAGTGAAGTGGAAAAGCATCCCAGATGGTCAGTAGCTTATAAATACTATTATACTTTCCCAGGAAGTTTATATTTAAAATATTAAGACCTGATACAGTTTAAGTAGGAATTTTACATTTCACTTTTGTCTTGTGCTGTCTAAATAATTCCCTCCAGGTCCATCTCTTCTGGCAAGCCAAGGCAGTGCTTGAGTTTCTCCCTTTCAATATGGTGTTCCCTCTGATGCATCATACCAAAGTGTTGAGTCCTTCAGGACTGAGTCATACATGTCTCCAAAAGTTATCTAAGGAAACCAGAAACATATTCTTTGGAACTCAATTCCTGTTATATAGATAAACTCACTCATTCTAAGCAGTTAAGGAAATAAATCTGTTACTCCATAAGGATCTGATAATTTTTTTTCATTATTATGAACTTGGTAAATATTAACAGATAGAAAAATTTCCCCAGAAAAATAATAGAAAAATAGGATTTAATATAAAATTCAATATCCACTGGATTTTTAAAGTAGCTTCAAATTTAACATTTTCATTACATTTTCCTGCTTATCTGTGCCCCCTTCCAAGTCTCATTATGTGTATTTTTAAATGATTCATGAATACTTTTTTTTAATTCCTGTTTTTGGAATCACTATCAGCAGGCACCATCATTACCTCCCATCTCCATCACTATCATCCAAGAGAACAAGAGTTGCAAACCCATCTTCTCTATAACTTCTAGTTTGGGGATTGACTCCTGAATCTGTGGACAGCTCTCTACTTTCCTCAACCCATCTGAGGAAATTTCTGCCTAATGATCTAATCTCCAAACACTACAAAACCCAAACTAAATTCCATTTCTGTGTAAGTAAAAGAGCTCTTCATTCTAAAAAAAAATGACAGAAATCTCATGTTTTCTTATACAGGTTGCCTAAGAGAATAGAATAAGAGTTAGAAGTTAGCAAGGATGTAGCTATCATCAACTTTGTGACACTAAGTCATGATTCAGACATTTGGTGTGTTGTACACCTAACACACACACACATATACATATACACACACTCTTATCCTAGATAATTTATAGTTGTGTGACTCTGGGCAAGCCACCTCTCTGTACCTCAGTTCTTTTATCTATTAATTGAGGGAGCTGAACTCAATGATTTCTAATATCCCTTCTCAATCTATTATCAATAATACTCCTCTGGTCTATCTTAAAGAAGCCTCACTTGACTCTAATTCTTCTTTCTTTTACAAGTATCCTCTAATGCCCTTTGTATTTTCCTCTGATGTACTATTGGAATCATCTGATGCCTTCCTATCCTCACAAATCAATTAACTTGCTACCTTAAAGTTTTAACAGCAGAGGCTATTTCAATTAAAAGGAAATAGAGATTTCATCAAAATTGTTCATCTTTGTTTTCTAGCTACTTTAATCAGCATTACTTTAGTTTCTCCCACTCATTTTTTTTTTTTTTTTTTTTTAGTTAAAGATCTACATACGTTATAGAGACTTTGGGTCTTTGAATAGAAGATAATTAAATATGCCTCATAGCAAAAACAATAGGAAAACATCATTCTTCAGATGAAAAGAGAAAATAAATCAGAAAGAAAAATAACCTACAGGGATGTTGGCATAGAAAGAGAGTGCAAGAAATTCTCCCTGAGAAACTAACTAGTGATACCAATAATGGGAAAGGATTGACTAAGATCATTGCCCATACTGGAGGAGGAAAAGATGTATCAGTCTTATACCTAAGGATAGAAAGAAGAAAATATTAAAATAGATTCAGAGTCACTTGGATTTCATTATCAAAAACAAGGAAATAGAGAACAGGCTGTTTAGCAACCATCACTGGGCTCTGAATAACCCTGACAGAAAGTTGCATAGCAACTGAAAGTGCATATCCGATTCCAGAGTGTCTGAAAAAAACACTGAGCAAGGGACATTATGTCAATTTACAATCAAATATTGAACATCAGTACATATCTAGAAGCAAGTGGATTCCTAACAAGTGAAGCTTTAAAGATATCAATAATAAATCTAAAAGGGCAAATTTTATTGAATTGTTGAATTTTTCCAGCACCCATTTTTAGAGTGCTTAAGAAATTTATGCATAAAGGAAAGGAAAGACATCAATCTTCTTTTCTGAAAATAGCAAAACATTCCATGACTAGTGTAATGAGCTTCCCAAACCACTTTGAGTTAATTTTTAGATTATTACATGTACTAACTAACTTTATCTTGAATAAACATCTGCTATCTACGACATATAGGGAATCAATGCAAATGTATGATACCAATACCTATTCCTCAATAGACTATAAGCCCATAAATTACAATGAGGTTATGCTTCAAAAAAGCTTTTGTCTGGTTATCTTATTAATCAAAATATCTATTCTTTGCTTTGTATTTTTTCCCTAAAAATTAAAACCAATATTTGATGTCTTTAGTGATCTTAAAGAAGTATCTTAGAGTACAATAATAATACCAAGATCCCTTGTGAGGTGATAGACCAATAAATTTCAGAAAACTGATGCAAAATGAAGTCCAATAAGTAATATATAAATGGACATTTGAGTGAAAATAAGAGTAAACTCAGACATTCAGTGAAAAGAATACTGGATCTAGAGTCAAAATGTGCTGGATTTAAATCCCATTTACTCTATATGTGACCCTAATCAAGTTAATTTCTTTGGGATTTCACTTCTCTCATACAATGAAAGAATTTACTAGCATCTTTCAGTATGGAACACAATATCCCAAATACACACACACACACACACACACACACACACACACACACACACATATACACACACACAATAAAAGATAGACTCATTAAGTACCCAGTTCAGAGCCTCCCTATTATTCTGGAAATCACCACCATCCTCCCAGTCCCTCAGTTTTATCTTTAACTCCTCACTTTGACCATATACCCAATGTGTTGTCAAGACTTGTTATTTCAATCTTCACCACATTTCAGGTATAAGTCCCATTCTCTCCATTCACATAGCCACTACCCAGTTTCAAGTATTCATCACCTCTTCCCTGGAACATTGCAGTATTCTTCTAATTGATCTCTCTGCCCCAAATCTCTCTTCTCCACTACTCTACTCTTGACACCTTTCTACTCTTGACATACCCCATTTAGCTTCCAAGGTGTTTTTTTCCCCCTAACGCTCAAGATTAAAGTCATCTTCTTACTTAGTAAGTTCCAGTGGTTCCCTATTACCTTCAGAATAAAATATAAAATCCTTTGTTTGGCACTTAGCATATGATCACTGCCTATATTTCTCTTCAGACACTCCAAAATCCTGTCTGGAATGTCCTCTCTCTCTCTTAGTTTCCCTGTCTTCCCACCAGGCAGATTCTACATTCTACACAAATCTCTTCTTAGCCTCTGCAGCTGCCGGTGTCTACCATTCTTTGATATCTTCCCATCTATCTTATCTGTCTTATACCTAGTCATTTATATATTGCCTCCCCCTTGGAGTCAGAAAGTGACTGTTTTTCTTTTGACAGTGTCTGGCACATAGTAAACATTTAAGAAATGCTTGTTGACTGATTAAATAAAAGGAGACACCATTAAAAATATCAAATGAAAATTAGAAGAATTATATTTTACAGCTGTGGTTAGGAGGAGAATTCTTAACTAAACAAAAAGAAATGTTCACAAAAGATAAAAAAGATCATTTAAATTGAATGAAGTTGAAAGACTTTTGCTCAAACAAAAAATAGATTGAATTAGAAGAGAAATATTAATTGACCAAAAATTGCATCAAATATCTATAATAAATGTCTGATATCAAGATTAAATTAATAAGACCAAAAGAAATTCCTAAGTAGATAACTGAAAAAAAATACATACTTCTCCAAAGATTTTACCTCACCCTCTTTAAGTTGATGGGGCGGGGGGGGGGGGGGGGGGGGGGAGAGGGGGGGGAACAGTAGTCAATATTGGAGGGGTTGTTGGTGCATAGGTACAGTAATATAGAGAGCATAAGCACAGTAATACATTATTAATGGAATTGTGAAATGATTCAACCATTCATTCTGGAAAATGATTTCGAATTATGTGATGGGGGTGGGGTGGGAAATGACCAAACTGTTCATATCCTTTGACCCAGAGAGCTTCCAGCTGGGCATACATTCTGAGTAGATCTAAGATAAAAAACTTTCCTATTTACCAAAACATTTATAGCAAGCATTCTTTTTCAACTACCAAGAAATAAACAAAATAGATATTTGGGGAATGCCTTGACAACCTGAGTATACTGTACTAGATCCTGATTTTTACCTAAGAAACAATTATGAGAAGTTCAATCATAGAGAAATATATTAATTAAATCCAGTAACATTAGCAGAAGCAGGAAAATAATATACATGATTATATAAGCAATATACTTAATGGCAATGTAAACAAAAAGAGAAATTAAGTAAAACTGAACAGCTATATAATGATCATATCCAACAGAGGTTATAAAAGAAGATGAAGAAATGTATATCCTTTCTTTTCATGAAGAGAAAGGGGACAATGGTGAATTGTTAAGATGGAATAAATATGTTAGATTTATTATATTATATTATATTTATATTTATATTTTATTTATTCAGCTGAGGCAATTGGGGTTAAGTGACTTGCCCAGGGTCACACAGCTAGAAAGTATTGTATCTGAGGTCAAATTTGAACTCAGGTTCTACTGAATTCAGGACTGGTGCTCTATCCAAGTTTTTGAATGGATATGGAAGAGAAACAAAAAGTGTCTTTAAAGAAAGAAGGATAAGTATCCTGGAGAATTTATTAGTAATCTAGGATTGTGAGATACCTATTTAAGGGAAGAGATCAACCAGGAAACCTCTGAGTATTACTATAACATAACTCGATAGATTTTCCTTTTTTTGCTATTATTTCCATTCCTGTCTCAGTTTACACTTTTAATCAACTAGAATTTTGAAAATTGTGTCTATTGTAGCAAAAAAAAAAAATTGCCATTTTTATTTTGCATTTTAGCTGGGGTTTGCCATTGACAAAATTGTGAGATTTATCTTTGTGACATATGTGTGTGTGTGTGTGTGTGTGTGTGTATTTACCTGTGCCTGTGATCCTTGGTGCTTAGGCCTTGGCATTTGCAGCCACTGTATCCTTACTTCTCCCCACCCATCTTGTCTTAATAGTCACTGCAATCAAACTTCTCTAGTTACACTTTTGTTTTGGAGGATTCAGAGCTCCTTAAATACTTCCCATTGCCGTTGGCTTCTAATTTCCTGTTTAAATGTTCACATAAAAAAGCAAGAGTATCTAGATGCTGATTCAGGGTTGTTGCCTGCAGCATTCTGTGCCTTTGACTAGGCTAGAGTTTTTCTCAATCAAAACTAACACACTTAATTTAAAACAAAGACATTTAGAAATTGCAAAGTAATATAGCACACATAGATTGTGATGATGTGCTTTTGATTGATTTGATTCAAATCTAAAGATTTCAAATTCAAATATGATCAATCCATGTTCACATCTGGTTATTTTATCACATTTTATAGGAAGATGGGAGTAATTTGATCATCCCCTACCCTTACATTGTATCTCCAATGCCTGGCTTAGTACATGGTCCATTTATTGAATTCAATTGAATCCAGCCTCCTCACCAACTTCAAATATGATTTTCCCCTATAAGATGTCTACAGTGTCTTTAGATAGCCCCGCCCTCAGGTTGGTGATTTGAAAACTCTTTCTATTGCTTATTTTTTAGTCTGAGACTAGTGACCTAAAGATCAGCTTCCAGGTATTCTACCCAGTTGTTTAATCACCATAAATTTTAGCATAGTCTCTTGATTCAGATCATTTACAGAAAACAAACATGACCTGATTTGTTTCCTCATTTTGCTATTAACTACTTCACATCTCTCCAAAATAATTGCTTCATCTTGTAAGGTACTTTCATTGTCTTTTTCATTCATTTTATAAAATACTCCTTTAAATAACAGGACTATACTCCTGTGAAACTAGAAGCATTACTGTACATCAGTTTTCCAAGATATTTCATATCCTTTTTAATGTCATCATAGCAATAATGAACTCATTTCAAACTTAGCTTGATATAGAGTGTGAGATGTGGGCCAATGTCGAGTTTCTGCTATACTATTTTCTAGTTTTCCCAGCAATTTTTGACAAATAATGAGTTCTTGGCCCAGAAGCTGGAATATTTGGGCTTCTCAAACACTAGTTTACTGTAATCATTGACCATTATGTTTTGTATACCTAATCTATTCCACTAGTGCACTACTCTATTTCTTAGCCAGTAGCAATTTTTTTTTTAATTAAAGCTTTTTAGTTTTCAAAAGACATGCATGGATAATTTTTTTCAACATTAACCCTTGCAAAGCCTTGTGTTCCAATTCCCCCCTTCTCCTCCCTTCCCGTAGATAGCTAGTAATCCAATATATGTTAAATCCAATATGTGCATACATATTTATACAATTATCTTGCTGCACAAGAAAAATCAAATCAGAAAGGGAAAAAAATCAAGCAAACAAGAATAAAAAGATTGAAAATGCCATGTTGTGATCCACACTCAGTTCCCACAGTTCCCTCTCTGGATATAGATGACTTTCTTCATCACAACATCATTGGAACTGGTTTGAATTGGGTTTTTGCCTGCAAAAAGATCTTAAAGGAGGGAAAGGGACCCCTATGTGCAAAAATGTTTGTGGCACCCCTTCTTCTAGTGGCAAGAAACTGGAAACTGAGTGGATGCCCATCAATTGGAGAATGGCTGAATAAGTTATGGTATATGAATGTGATGGAATATTATTGTTCATAAGAAATGACCAGCAGGATGATTTCAGAGAGGCCTGGAGAGACTTACATGAACTGATGGTAAGTGAAATGATCAGGACCAGGAGATCATTATACACGGCAACAGCAAGATTATACAATGATCAATTCTGATGGATGCGGCACTTCTCATCAATGAGACAATTAAAACCACTTCCAATGATCTTGTGATGAAGAGAGCCATCTACACGCAGAGAGAGGACTGCGGGAACCGAGTATGGACCACAACATAGCATTTTCACTTTTTCTATTATTGTTTATTTGCACTTTGTTTTCTTAGCTTTTTTTTTTCCTTCTTGATCAAATTTTTCTTGTGCAGCAAGATAACTGTATAAATATGTGTGTATACATATATATTATATTTAATATATTTTAACATATTTAACATGTATTAGATTACCTGCCATGTAGGGGAAGGGCAGGAGGGAAGGAGGGGAAATTTTGAAACACAAGGTTTTGCAAGGGTTAGTGTTGAAAAATTACCCATGCATATGTTTTGTAAATAAAAAGCTTTAATAAAAAAATGAAAAAGAAAAAAAAATAGATCTCTTTGGGATATAAGCTCAATAGAAACACTGCTAGATAAAAGGGTATGTACAGTTTAGAAATTGGTTTTGTTGACTGCTGCTTTATCATATTGTTTTAGTCTGGTATGGCTAGACTACTTTCCTTTGTGTTTGTTTTCATTAATTCCCTTGATATATATATATTTTTACCTTTTTTTTCCAGATGAATTTTGTTACTTTTTTAGTTCTATAAAATAATTTTGTCAGTTTTATTGGTATGACACTGAATAAATAGATTAATTTAGGTAGAATTGCCATTTTTATAATATTAATTTGACCTACTCATGAGCAATTGATATTTTCCCAATTGTTTAGATTTGATATTTGTGTGAAAAGTGTTTTGTAATAGTGTTCATAAAGTTCCTGGTTTGTCTTGGCAAACATAGTTCCTGGATTTGCCCCAAATATTTTATATTATCTACACTTATTTTAAATGGAATTTCTTTTGCTGCAGGGCTTTGTTGCTAATATATAGAAATGCTGATGATTTATGTGGGTTTGAATATTTTATAACTTACAGCCATAAGCTTCAATATTTCAATGGCACATAAATACACAATAGTAAAATAATGATTTTAAAGCAACTAGCCAAAGTTGTAAAATACACAGGTATCCAAAAAAAACCTATTGTCCAATCATAGCTTGGAAAAATAATAACAATCATAAATGGGAATATTCTCTAATAGTCTCCTATAACACTATTCAAAATAGAAATCCTGAATTATCCCTTATAGTATACTATACAGGTCTACTTTCATCTGTATGTCCCCAGAAAGTTACCTATAGGTTTTAGATATACTGTAGATGAGAACCCTCTTCAAATACCCCTCATTGGTGTGTTTTCTTTTATTAATTAACCAGATGATACACTTTGTTCAAAATAAAGATATTTAAAAATAGCATAGTAATAAAAACCACAATAAAACATTTTCCACAAGCCTAAAGATCATTTCTCTCCAAAAACAAATGCCTTTGGGGAAAGAATAGACGTGGTTAGGTTTCACATGTGGGGCATAAAGACGTGGGCAACAGATGTGGCCAGAACACATTTGTGAAGGAGTAATTCACACTTCTTATGCTACAAAGTTACTTATGTCTTTAGGTGATGTCATTACTCTACTTTCTGCTGAATCTGCTACCCACTGAACATCCTGTCTTTTGTACTCTCGACTGGGTTCATTTTCCTTTCCTCTCTTCCAGTTATCATGTCTTTGCTTGATTGCTGACTATTTTCTCTCTGTTCCAGCTAGTTTTCAGTTCCAGCTCCAGCTAAACTGCTAAGTTTGGGGCCATTTGTTATTCTAGCCGCTATACTTTGGGATTGTTGTGATTAATAAGCATCATACTGACAGAAGAAGGTTATTTTCTTTCAGCCAATGGCTATGTACTACTTCCCCTTAAATAGCCTGCATCCAAGGTTAGAATATGCCAGGGCTAAGGTTATGTCTGCTTTTTAAAACTTTCTCCTCTAATTTCTCCTCTGATTTTTTTATTCAGCTGTCATCTGAGTTACCATCAGAAATCCATTTTAGTTGTCCCTCCTTATCTATCTTTCAGCTGGGTCAAGTATTCCCAGGACTCTATTTCCTTAAACAGAAAAAGAACAGACTGAATCTATAGTGGAGGTGGGGGAGAGAAAAAAACTGTGCTTGATCTCTCCTTTCCTCCAACCCAATCTCTGTAATGGGCTGAGGCTTGAGTTGATGCACTGAGGTCCCAAGCACGGGAGGCTAAATAATAATTGGACCATACTCTATTAATATATAAGCTTGGAGAAAGAATGGCCCCCGCCCACTCTTTGTGCAAGTCCTGATGTGTTGTATAGGAAATGACGTATTTGGTGGGTGGAGGCACCAGACTGGAAATGGAGGTGGAAGGAAAGACTGCTGGCTGGCATCTTGACACAGCTGCTCGCATTGCTATCGCGATGGCCCTTCATCTCCGATCTCTCTCTGCTAGTTGGCTTCCTGTCGCAGCTGCCGATATTGCTATCACAATCTGTCTTGCCCATATTGCTATTGCAATCCCCCCTCACCTCTACTAAGAATAAAGATTGAAGATTTTTCCCTTAACCTGAATTCCTGACTCCAGCTGATTTTAAATACGCGGTCATCACAAACCTCCAATCAGAAAATTATAAGGGATGGAATGCTTGGGGAAGATGAATCTGGTGATTTTTGTTGCTTTTTTTCCTCATCAGCACAGCCTGACATCTTAACTAATATTAACACAAGAATCTTTAGATTGTTGATGGACGTTGTAAAATTTCATTTTCTAGAAATTTTTAAAAACTGAGAATATGAATTCATCCATCTGGAATGACAAATGCCTAATAAGCTGGAAGTTGGATTAACTACATAATAAAATAATGATAGAACTGGAAAGGAAAGTATGTAATCCAACTTATTCAATTCAATGCTTTAAATACTTAACCATGTGCAAAGCATGACATGCATGCTGAGAGATACAGAGATAGGTGAGATAATCTGTAAAGTTAAAGAGGATGAAATCTAATAGAAAAAAAATTAAAATATTTACACAACTATAATACAAGATAAAACCCTGCTTTGGGATATTATTTATAAAATGCTTAGCATAGTTTCTGACACACAGTAGGCATTTAAATGCTTGTTCCCGTTCTCCTTTCCCATTGGATAAATTAATGTCCTATGAAATTTTGTAGTAGACCATTTTCAGGTGGGGGAAAAAGGAAAGTTGGTGATTTCTAACTTGGGCCTTGAAATATAGGTGAGATTTAACTCAGCATACATAGGGAAAAACATTGCAAGTATAGGAGGTATAGATGAGAACAGACATCCCCTTTACTACCTGTCTTGAAACTAATGTAAAGTATGAAATAGCCTAGCTAAGGAAGGGTTAAAGGCATTGCTAATAAGGGAATATCTGGAGAATGATATAGAAAGAGAGGAGATGTGTTTTAGTGGAGACTTAAAGGAAGCCAGGGAAGCTACTAAATAAAGATGAGAAGGGAGAACATTCAAAGCAGGGGAGATAGCTAAAGAAAATGCCCGGAGCCAAGAGATAGAGTGTCTTATTTATAGTTCAGCAAGGAGGCCACTGTAACTGGATCAAAGAGTATAGTGTGTTTGGAGGAAAATATAGTGGGAAATAAGTCCTTAGAAGAGTGAAAAGATAGGAGGGGGCTAGGTTATGAAGGACTTTGAAAATCATACAGCATTTTGCATTTGGTCCTAGAGGCAATGGGGAGATATTAGAATTCATTGAGTGGAGGAAGAGGGAAGTGACATGATACAGACTGCAATTTAGGGAAATGATTGAAGTGACTAAATGAAGGATAGATTGGAATAGGGAGACACTTGGGGCAGGCAGACTCACCAATAGGCTATTTGCAATAGTACAGTAATAAGGCAATGATGAATTGTAGTAGAGGGGTAGTAGTGTCAAAAGAGAGACTAGAATTAAATGTTACAAAGGTATTTGGTAACAATTTGGATATGATGGGGATAGGAGGAGATAGTTGAGAGATATTGAACAGATTGGGGCAATATGTAAGTTGTGAGCCTTAGGGACTGGGAAAATGATGTTCTCTTGATATTATTTGAGAAATTAAGGGGGAGGGGAAAGAGTTCAGGGAGAAAAATGATGAGTTCAGTTTTAGAATATTGAATTTAAGATGTGTCTAAGGGACACCCAGTTCTAAATGTCTGAAAGGCATGTAGAAATGCAAGATTGGAAATCAGTACCAAGTTCAGGGTGGGATAGTAGATTTGACAATGGTCAGCATAGAGATGGTAGTCAAATCCATGGGGGCTGGCAAGATCATCGAATGAAGTAATATAGAAGGAGAAGAGAAGAGATCCCAGGACAGAGTTCTGTGCAATACTTAAGTGCAACACTTAGAAGACATGATCTAGACAAATATCCAGAAAATAATCCTGAGGAGTGATCTCTTAGATAGAAGGAGATGAACAAGAGAGTGATGTTTTGAAAAAGTAAAGAGAAATGTATCAAGAAGAGAGTGATTAACAAAAAGCTGCAGAAAAGTTGAGAATGAAGATGGAGAAAAGTCTATTGAATTTGGCAATTAGATCATTAATAATGTTATAAAAAGCAGTTTTAGTGGAATGATGAGGTCAGAAGCTTGATTGTAGGGAGGTAAGAAGAGAGAGGAGAAAGTGGTGGAACCTATTATAAATCACCTTTTAAAAGTGTTTAGTCATAAAAAGCAAAAGATATTGTAAGATAGTGGAGTTGGAAGGATCAAGTTAGAGTTTTTTGAGGATGGGAAAGACACTGACATATTTGTAGGTAGCAAGGCAGGTGCTAGAATACAGGAAGAGACTGAAAATAAATGAAAGACTAAGGATAATGAGGGGGCAACCTGTTGGAAGCTACATGATGGAATGGAATTTGTATGTATGATAAATTTCTATACCCAGCTGAATGTGTATGTTATTCCCTCTCTGAGTCAAAACTTATGAGATTAAGCTTCAGACAAAGCTCATCCCTCTCCCTTCTTTTCTCAACTGGAATAAATCTTTTGTGGCTCTTCATGTGATCTAATTTACCCCCCATTTTACTTCTCCTTTCTTCTTCCACTACAAACCTTTTCCCATCCCTTAATGCCTCTTTTATTTAATATTGTCACATTTGAGTCAATTTATATTATTACATTATATATATATATATATATATATATATATATATATGCACCCAATTTACACTCACACCCTCTGCCTATGCATGCCCCCTCTAACTGCCCTAATAAGAGTCAGTTCTCAAGAGTTATAAGTATCATCTTCCCATGTAGTAGTGTAAATAATTTAACCTTTAAATATTTTTTCTTTCCTGTTTATCTTTCTATGCTTCTCTTAGGTTTTATCTTTGTAGATCAAATTTTCTATTTAGTTTTGGGTCTTTTCAATAGAAATATTTGAAATTTTCTTATTTCATTGAAGGTCCATCTTCTCCCCTGAAAGTCTCACTGGGCAGTTGATTCTTGGTTGTAATCCAAGATCTTTTGCTTTCCATAATATGGTATTCCAAGTCCTCCAATCCTTTATTGTAGAGGCTGCCAAATCCTGGGTAATCCTGATTGTGGTTCCTTGATAGTTGAAATGTTTTATTTTCTGGCAGTCTGCAGTGTTTTTCCCCTTGAAATTACAGTTTTAGAGTTTTGTAATGAAGTTTTTTGGAGTTTTTCTTGTGGGATCTCTTTCCAGAGGTGAGTGGATTCTTTCAATGACTATTTTGCCCTCTGGTTCTACTATATTAAGGCAGTTTTCTTTGATGATTTCTTGAAGAATGAAATCCAGATTCTTTTTTTTTTTTTTTTTTTGGTGATGACCTTCAAGTAGTCAAATAACTTTTAAAGTATCTTTCCTGGATCTGTTTTCCAGGCTCAGATTTCTAGTAAGGTATTTTACATTTTCTTCCAGTTTTTCATTCTTTTTAGTTTGTTTGATTCTTAATGTCTCATAGAGTAGTTTTTATTTACCCAGTTCTAGTTTTTAATGTTTTTAAAGATTTTAATTCCTTCCTCTTCCTCTCTCTCTCTCTCTTTTCTCTCTCTCTTTCTCTCTGTCTCTCTCTTTTTCTTTCTCTCTCTTTCTGTCTCTCTCCCTCCATCTCCATTTTCTTCTCTCTCTCCCTCTCCCTCTCCTTCCCCTCTCTTATTTTGTGACATTTAAGGTTGAACTCTGCTGTTGGGGTACCAGGGGACACTATTTCAAGCTTCTTGTGGTACTCTCAGCCTTGGCTTTGAGCACAGGGGCCCCTTGTGTTTGGTGTCTTGCTCACCACAGTGGATAGCTTAACCTAGTCCCACCTGTTGCTTGGTTTCCTAACCTGGCAATTTGCCTTCTGCACTGGGACTAGAGACTGCTCTGCTAGTCTGTTTCACTATTATTTTACTAAGCCAGAATTTACTGATCTACTGTGATTAAAACTCTGTCACTGGCTTTCCCAGATAAAGTCTGAACTGGGCTGTGAACCCCCTTTACCCCAGTGAGACTGACTTTTCTGAAGTTCCTCCAACCTATCCTGAGCTAGGAAGTTGTTTCATTCCATCTCTTCATACTCTCTATCATTCTAGATTCTGTTTGAGACTTTGTTTCATGTAATTTTTGAGGAAAACTGGGAGAGTTCAAAGAGCTTTCTGGCTTCATTCTGTCATCTTGGCCCCACCCTCATAACTCTGGAATCCATGTGTTTGAAGAAGAAGGCTTAGCCTTGGTAAGGAGTAAAGCCATTTCTTCAAGTGAGACAAAGATGGAGGAGATGGTGGCAGAAGGCATACTTAGGGTTACACAGCCTTACATGTCAGTTAGAATTTGAGCCAGGTATTATTGACTCTGAGATCAACTCTCTATGCATTTGGCTATATTACACCACCTTTTAATAGAATATTTATGCATTCCTGCTTTCATCACTCCATAACTCCACCTCCCAGTGCTCACTTTATTTAATGAGTGGAGGGGAAATTATATAAAAATCAAATGTTAAATGGATGTATAGTGACATTACAAAATTTTTAAAATAGAGAACTTTGTAGAAGTGCCATGAATATAAAATAGTTTAGTATTCAATCAAAAAATAATCAATTAATATTTATTAAACGTCAGGCACTGTGCTAAGTGTAAGGGATGCAAAGAAAGGAGGAAAAAAATGATCCCTGCACTTACAAAGCTCATAATCTAATGAAGGTAAGTCTACCATAAAAAAGAAGCTTAAAAAGGGGAAGCTCAAAAAAGAGATGGGGAAGGGCCCCAGCACTGAATCATAATGAAGTCTAAGGGGATGCAGCAAATGGGAAATAAAAAGATTTCTGCCCTAGGTCCTTAAAGGAAGGATTTGGGAGGAGCTATCAATTATCCATCCTCTATCCTCTCCACTTAGTAAAAGGAAAAACCCCAGTAATCTCAAATGTTTACTTTAACATCAACACAATATCCTTGTGTTTACTTATTACTTATTATAGACAGCTGGGTTATAGAAAAGGACAATTTAATCTATATCACTTCTCATACTATTTCTCCTTCATCTTTCAAAGAGCACTGTATTTGGGAATTAGTATGTGGGTTCTTTCTATTCCTGGCTCATTCTCTATCTGTGTGACATTTAACAAGAAGAGTCTTTGAACCCAACTTTCCCTTCTCAACAACTCAAATTAAAGTATATTTTGCATGTTGTTTTTTGGTAGTGATTTACTAAGTGTTACATTGCATGAGAAAAATTTAAGAGAGCATTTCCATAGGAAGTCAGGGTTTACTCACTCCAATTATTGTTCAGGAACATCAGAGCTGGGAGGGTCTATTTATTTTTTCCTAATCTTACAAAAGAACAATAGCAAAGAACAAAAGATAGGCCTTTTTTTCTCCTCAAAAGACTTTAGTCTGACCAACCAATTGGTGCCATTCCTTACTAAATTCACAGTAGGAGAGGGAAAAAAAAAAAGAAGATAGCTTCTCATGTGTTATATAGACCCAGCTTTCTTTCAGGCTATATATCTGACTTCATCTCTGTTATGAAGGGAGGGCCAAAAAAATTTAAGCAAATTTTCTAGATTGTGGGGGTACCTCTAATTACCAAAATGTAGAAGGGATTAATTGTATATACATGCTTTTATCTCCACTAACAAACAGGGAGAAAAATTTAAACAAATATATGAATAAATTTCTGGTTACTATTACCATAATCATAAGAAAAATAAGTTGGGCTTTAAGAACAACTACAATTCTGAGAACAGAGCAGGAAAGGAATTCATCCCTTTCTGGGTTTTGCATTTGCATTGCAAATCTAACTGTACATTGTGAGAGAAATGTATGTTGTTATTGCTTCTGCCTCTGCTGCTTTCTCAATCAAGAACAAAAGATTGAGTGAGGAGAGATGCCTTGGTGAAATTGCAGCCTTGTACTAGGAAGACATAGTAAATATGTAGTGTTAGTATTATTTGGAGCAAACCTCGGATATAAAAGTTGGGGTACTCTTCTCCCATAGTTGAAATGGTGACCAAAAGTTAGATTAAATCTGAAAATCATATTTCCAAAAGGAAGCATATCAATATAATTTTAGCTCCATAATCCTTCCCCCTGAGGAGAAGCAGAGTGGCCAAGTTGACCCTAACTTTCTTCTTCCCCTCCTAGCAGGAATTAAAGTTTCCCTAGGAGAAGGGCACAGAGAGACTAGAAATGTCTATTCAACCTCCCTTCTGGCTATATGATGACATGAATTGAATGGAAAAGGATTTTCCTCCTGAATTTTGTGGAGAGTTTGATGAATTTAGGATAAGATGGCCTCTGTTCTGTCAGTATTTGTATGATTTTAGAAAATTTATTTATCCTCTTTAAACCCTGTTTTCTGCACTTATGAAATGGAGGAAGGTCATACCAGATTATTAAATTCTAGAGAGAAGATAATAGATAGGAATTCAAATCTATGGTCCTAGAATGATGTGAATTTCTGAGCTCATGGACCAGTTTTCCTTGCTTACCGTCATCTGTTGGGGTGTACATGAGAGTTCCCCTTTGGGAGAAAAGAGAAGGGACAACTATCTTTCATACTTTGTCCAATCCTGATTGGATTCTTCTCTTGTTCTATAGGATTTCAGGAACACACAAACACCGTGAGCTTTTGGATGTTATCACTGTGGTCTTGTATTCCCATTATCAGATCGTCTACATCCATTTTCCTCTCCTTTCCAGCAACCCGTACATGAATCCAATGGGAATGGAATACTGGGGGACTTCTTCCAAATAGCACTTGCTTCCAAAGAATTTGAACACAAAAAACTCAGGTAATCTGAGAAATATGGTTTCTCTTGAGTTCTATAACGCTATAAGAAATGGGCATTCACCTTAGCAAAGACTAAAAAAAAAAAAAAAGAGAGAGAGACTACCTACTAGGCAATGATTCAGAAACTTCCATTTAAAGTGAGGAAGTCTTGGGTAAAGTTAATAAATATTCCAAATAGGAAAAAAGGATTGAATTTAGTGGCAACACCTTTCCTGCATAGACTGTCAGCTACAGAGCCCTCCAGAGACTACATTTGCAAGTTATAGAGCAAGGTAACATTTGCTAGCCAAAAACCTGTATAAATTCAGTTTTAGAGATCCAGGACTATAGTTTTGAAAAAGACTAAAAAAGGCCCATATCATTAAGTAGTTCAGGTAACAGTAGATAAGTCATCAGGTCATGGGATATCTAGGTCTATTCTATTTGTGAAAAGACCAATTTATAAGGTTACAAGTGAAGTTGGGAAAGAGGCAACACATTGTGCCATATAACAATAATAGTTATATTTAAGTATGTACAATGTGCCTTGTATGTAATTTGCACATGCCCACGGAAGTATGTAGTAATTGTTACCTATACATACATTATAGATACATTTGTATATATGTGACCATAGGTATGTATACATAGATATATAGCCTATTAAGTATGTATTTTACTATTTGTGATTTATGATATTCTGTTATGTAAACCTACTGGTGTTATATTGAATTGATTTGTATGCATTTTATTCATATGAATATGCATTTATTGTTGTGAATGTGTATGCAATATTTCCTATCTTCAATTTAGGTTTGTAATTACTAGAAACTATATAGACTTGGAAACTATGAACAAATGTGTTTAATTTCACAGGAGCTGATTTCCAAGAACAGCAAATATTTAAGTTCAGGGGAACATAGGAGAGTTGGTCTTTCACAGACCAAATCACAAAAAGGGGGGTGTATTTCTGAATTTTTAAAATGTGACCTTGTAAAGGTATTATTTCTTGAGTGAATCAGAAATGGAGCAACATGATAGAGGACCTCCAGGTGACCTTTAAAAATTAAGTCACTAAGTCCAAGACACATACTCAAAGAGGAAACAAGTGCTTGCAGGATGAATAGAAGACTTGTGGAGCTGGAGAAAGGGAAGCTGTATGAAGCTACATGGATTCTGAAAGAGTGGAAGCTGATGCAGCTGCTATTGCTATAATTGGGCCTAATAATCATATCTGGAAATATGAATGGAATAAATTCACTCATAAAATAGAAGCAGATAGAATGAATTAAAATCAGAATCCAATAAGATATTGCTTATAAGAGACACACAAAAGAGAAAGATACACAGAATTGAAATAAAAGGCTAGAGCAAAATGAACTCTGAATGCAAATTAAAATATAATTTTCTCATTTTCCTTGTTTTTCCTGTTCATTTTAGAAATATGATTATTTTACATGATTTCACATGTATAATTGATATCATATTGCTTGCTCCTCAGTGCAAACACTGAGGGAAGGAGGTACAGGATTTGGAACTCAAATTTTGAAAAAAAAAAAAAAAAGCATGTTAAGAATAAATAAATAATAAGCTTTTAAAACATAAGAAATAATTTTATTGATATCTTCTTTATGACATCACTTACATTTACCAAATTCCCTTTCCTCATTCCCTCCAAAGAGTCATCCCTTCACAAAGAATAAAAAAAAAGAGGAACAGAAAAAAAGCCCAATAAAACCAAACAATTTGAAAAAGTCTAACATCTATAGGGTTCCATAATTCTCCAGTTTTCAAGGAAGTGGTAAGGTAGTTCTTCATATCTCTTCTTTGAGGGCAACCATGGACATTCTTATTTTGCAACATTTAGTTTCAACTCTTTTTTGTTCTTTTTCACTTACATTATTCTAATCATTGTGAATATGGTTTTCTTCATACTTTTTCACATTGCATCTCTTTATATAAATCTTTCTGTGATAATTCTATATTCATTATATCAACTATTTCTTACAGCATGACTTTTGGGTCCTATCCTGCTGGCAAAATTCTCCAGATTTGCCTGAACCAGATTAAAATGTAATTGGAAAATATTTTATCAAATAATAATATAAATAAAATATATAATACAAATAAAAACATAATACAATAAATATGTTAATTCATAATTTTATAAGTCAATTTATGACTTGAATAGATCCATTTATATTTGAAATTGGCATAATTGTCTTCCAAAACATAATATTAAATTACATGTATGTGTCATCGTTTGATTAGTCATTCCCCAAACATTGGATGTCTACTGTTTCTAGTCCTTTGCTACTACTAAAAGTGTTGCGTAAATACTTGGTGTCTGTGGGGCCATTTTGTTGTTGTTGTTATTGTTGTTAACCTTCTCTGGGGTATATTCCTCGCTCTGGAATATCTGGGTCAAAAGGTATGGACATTTTTTGTCATTTTGCATAATTTCAAAGAGAGAAAAGCACTTTGAAAATCTTACAATACTATATATCTGTGAACCTAGTTAATATATATTTGCCATTAAATTTCTATTGTAATAGGACTAATTTATATTTTTCAAAAAAAGTTATCAAAAGGGAAATAACAAAAGCAGTAGGACAAATTCTGTGTTCAAAAACTGATTTGACATTCCATCTAATTTCACAATCATTGATTAAGTGTCTGATCCTTGCAAGTCAATCTTCTGGCTCTGGGGGTCCAAAGACAAATGTAATAATCATTCCAGCTCTCAAGAGGTTTCCACTGTATTGAACTGATTAAATGAAAAATAGTGAATGGAGGCAGGATGTAGCATAGAGTGTATATATTGCATCATGATGCTAATTCTTCACAAGGATTAAATATACTTTATAACCAGTTTGCTGGGTAAGAACCTAAAATGTGGAAGCAGAACATTTCAAAACAGAATAGCTCCTGGGGCTTTTTCTCCCTCAAATGCACTGATAGTGATTTTATCAGCTACAGCATTCAGGGAGTTTTTCCTGTTGTAAAAATAATATACTTTCTCTTAGGACTTTTGGACCTTCTTTCTTAGTATTAGATTCACTAAGTTAACTTATTGCTGATGAGAGGAGGAGGCAATTAACCTTTTACCCTACTCTGTTCCACAGCTTTTACCTGAGTAAAAGGCAGAATCAAGGCAGAAACACAAACTATGACTACAAGGATTATTCATTCAATTGAGTTTCATAAAATCATAGATTTAGAGTGGGATGGGACCTTAAGGGCATCTAGTTTTTTATAGTGGAGGAAACTAGGACCAAAAGAGGCAACTAAGTGAAATCAGATCCTCTGATTTCAAACATAGTACTCTTTCTACTGTAACACATCTCTTTTCTTTTTTTTTTTTTAATAACTTTTTATTGACAGAATCCATGTCAGGGTAATTTTTTACAACATTATCCCTTGCACTCACTTCTGTTCTGATTTTTCCCCTCCCTCCTTCCATCCCCTCTCCCAGATGACAAGCAGTCCTATATATCTTAAATATGGCACAATATATCCTAGATACAATATATTGTACAGAACTGAACAGTTCTCTTATTGCACAGGGAGAATTGGATTCAGAAGGTAGAAATAACCCAGGAAGAAAAACAAAAACGCAAACAGTTTACATTCATTTCCCAGTGTTCTTTCTTTAGGAGTAGCTGCTTCTGTCCATCATTGATCAATTGAACACATTGCTTTTCAAAGAATTATAATCAATCAAAGAGTCTTATCAACAAGCATTTTTGAAGCAGTTAGTATGAGCCAAGCACTGTGCTAAATATTGGGGATACAAAGGAAGACAAAAGACAATCCTTGATCTGAAGGATCTTACAGTATAATGTGGGAGACAAAGTGTATGTAAAAATGAAATATATGCAGGATAATTTGAAGATAGTCCACGAAGGGACTTATTTTAAGGGTATATCAGGAAAGACTTCTTGCATAATGTGGGCCTGTAGCTGAGATTAGAAGGAAGCCAGGGAAGCCAGAAAGTGGAGATATGGAGAGAGAGAGAGTTCTAGACATGGGAGATAGCAAATAAAAATACTTCAAGTCAGGAGATGGAATGTCAAGTGGAAAAGACAGGAAGGAGACCAGTATTATTCCACTGAAGGGCAAGAGAAAGGATGTAAGCTACAAGAAGACTTGAAAAATAGGAAAGGATCAGATTATGAAGGACTTAAAAAAAGCAAAGGATTATCAGGGGATTGCTACATAACCAGCAGTGCGCTAGATGCTTTAAGATATCTCTTAAGTAGCTTTCTATGGATACATGAAATGAGTGAAGATAATAACTAATTATAAGCATGACACTGTAGTACCAAGTGGAATTTTCTCTGAGTATCCTCAATTTTCCAGCTTTATATTCTGTGCAGAGAGAACATGGTGAACAGTAACCTCATCTAATGTATAGTACTATTATATCAAAATGAAGTATTGGACTATGTAAGGAACACACAAACACATACATACACACATTTTGTATTTGTGTGTGTGTGCGAGAGAGAGAGAGACAGAGAGAGAGAGACAGAGAGAGAAAGAGAGACAGAGAGAGACAGAGAAATATAGAAACAGTGTGTAATATATAATACTTAGAGCCACATCCCACATGAATTGTCTAATGTATGAATTGCATCTGTAAAGAAAGCTAAAGGCAGTGTCTGTACTGCTGCCATGTTAGCTTGAGGTGTGGAAGGAGGAGGCAGATCCTAGGAGCACACAGTGACTTGATATTCTTTCCTCTAGTCTCTGAAAGGGATATCTGAAAGGGAATTACATATATATCTGCTCTAGTCAAATATTAACAGTCTAGAGTTGAAAAGTTCAGAAGAAAAGCCACTTCCCTATTTTTTTTGTGTGTGAGGCAGTTGGGGTTAAGTATTTTGCCTGGTCACATAGCTAGTAGGTGTTAAGTGTTTAATATCAAATTTGAGTACAAGCCTTCCTGATTCCAGGAGCATTGCTCTCTATCCACTGTACCATTTAACAGTTCCCCTAATCATTAGTCCTTATGTTATACTTGCCACTCCTCATCAAACATTGGTTACATAAAATTGTACTATAAATAGTGAATACTGAATAAACTCATTTAAAATGATTCCAGTATGCTCTCTGATGAAGAAGCAAAAAAACCTGCTAAAATCTTCTTGGTTATCCTATTAAAGTAAGGACTTAGGTTAGTCAATAAACATTTATTAAGCACTTATTATATGCCAGGAACTATGCTAAATTCTGGGGATACAAAAAGAGGAAAAAGATATTCCCTTTCCTCAAGGAACTTACAAGTTAATAGGGGAAAACAATAAGCAAACAAATATGTACAAACAAGTTATAGATAGGACAAATAAAAGTATATGAGAAAGGAAAGACACTAGAATTAAGAAGGGTAGGATATTGTTGTGGAAGATAGGATTTTAGTTGGGACTTAAAGAAATACAGGGAAGCCAAGAAAGGGAAATCCCTCCGGGCATGGAAAATAGCATGGAAAATGCCCATGGTGGAGAGATAAAGGTTTATAAAACAGCAAAGAGACCAGTATCATTGTATGAGATAGTATCTGACAGGGCAAAAGAAATAAGATATAGAAAAAGCAAGAGGGTGATAGTCTATGAAGGCCTTTGGATATCAAACAGAAGATTTTGTATTTGATTCGTAAGCCATAGGGAAACACTGGAGTTCATTGATTGGGGAGAGAGTAGTGACATGATTGGATCCTGATTTAAGAAAATGACTTTGGTGAGGAAATGGAGGATGGATTGGAATTAAGAGTTGACGCAGGTAGACTCACTAATGGGCTATTGAAATAATGCAGGGGTAAGGTGATAAGAGCCTGCAATAGGGTAGTAGTGGTGACAGAGGAGAGAAGGGGAATTATATGAAATGTTATGAAAATAAAATTCACAGAACATGACATCAAATTGAATCTTGGCAGGGAATAGGTGGAGAAGAACCAGTAAGAAGTTGAAGATGACATCTGGATTCTGAGTCTGTGGAACTGGGAGGGTAGTGTTGTTTACATTAATAAAGAAGGTAGAGAGGGAAATGAAAAGAGGTTTGTGGGAAAAGATAATGAGTTCAGTTTTGGACATGCTGAGTTTTTTTTTAATAACTTTTTATTGATAGAACCCATGCCAGGGTAATTTTTTACAGCATTATCCCTTGCATTCACTTCTGTTCCGATTTTCCCCCTCCCTCCTTCTACCCCCTCCCCCAGATGGCAAGCAGTCCTTTACATGTTGAATAGGTTACAGTATAGCCTAGATACAATATATGTGTGCAGAACTGAACAGTTTTCTTGTTGCACAGGGAGAATTGAATTCAGAAGGTATAAATAACCTGGGAAGAAAAACAAAAATGCAAGCAGTTTATATTCATTTCCCAGTGTTCTTTCTTTGGGTGTAGCTGCTTCTGTTGGACATGCTGAATTTAAGATGTCTAATGGATATCAAGTTCATGATATCTAAAAGGCAGTTAGAAGTGCAAGGTCAGCAGAGAAAATGTCTCTGGACAGGAGGATTTAAAAGTGTTCTGCATAAAATGGTAATTAAATCCATGGAAACTGATAAGATTACCAAATAAAGGATGAACTAGAGAGAGAAGAGAAGAGAGCCCAGGATAAACCCTGTGGGACACCTATGATGATGAGGATCCAGGCGAGGAGGGTGAGAAGCAATAATAGTCAGGCAGGAGAAGAACCTTGAGAGAGTTGTGTCCCAAAAACCTAGAGAGAAGAGTATCAAAGCAAAAAGAGTGATCAAGTGAATTTAATTTATAGATTCACTTTTTAAGGATTTTAGCTACAAAGGGCAGAAGAGATATAGAGCAATAATTAATGACAATAGATCAAATGATGTATTTTTTTCATAATATAGGAGACATGAATATGTTTGTAGGCAGAAGGGAATAAACCAGTAAATAAAGATTGAAAATAAGTGATAAAGTAAGGATGACAGAGGGGGAAATCTGTTGAAGGAAAAAAGATGGAAGGTGATCATTTGAGAAGTTAGAAGGATTAGCTTTGGTAAAGATTTAAAGTCACCGTAATATGTGAAATGAGAATGAAGGAGAAAATAGTGGCAGAAGACACATGAGTGATATGAGATGAAGAGGGAGCTATTGGTAACTGGTCTTAATTTTTTTGGTAATCTATGAGGCAAAGTTTTCAGCTGAGAGAGTGAAGGTAGAGGGAACCATGGAAGTTCTTAGGAGGAATGAAAAATTTGGTGGAGCCACTTAGATTATATAATAGTGAGTTGATGAGGAAGACAGAGTAGGATTGCCTAGAAGCAGTGCCTAGAAGTTATATGCCACTTGAGGCATATAACATAAATTTGTATTGGATCCAGTCAGAATAGTTGTATGATTGTTCATCTGCATATGTGTAGGAATGAAGACAGTAGATGGTGGGAGTTATTCAAGCCTGAGGCTTGTCAAGATACAATGGATTTAATGACAAGAGGGTTAGAAGACTCAAGAAAAGATGTTAGTGTAGTGTTGAATTAGTTCACCAAAGCACAAGATAAGGAAAAGAGGAGAGAGTGTTTAGTGCAGGTGAGATGGCCTGGGTTTGAGGGTTCAGGGAATTGGATGCCAAGTACAGATGAAGATGAAGAATAAATAAGGGAAGGCAGATGGAGAGGTGGAAAGCCAATAGATTATAGTTAGATGAGGGAATCTCTAATTCTTGAACATGGAAGTGGTACATCTGTGGGTGATGGAAAGATAAAAAATGACCATTTTGTGTATGGTCGAGGCAGAATGAAAAGGGAGGAAAATGAATGGATTGTATGTTTGAGTGAGTATCAGCAAATATGCTGAAGTATGAAGAAAATAGTGTGAGGAAAAAAGTCAGGAAGGAAAGAAAAATTTTGAGCCATGCATGAAACTAATTGAAGAAAGAAGAGAGTAACCTGGAGATCTGGAGACAGCTTCTACCAGGTTTTTGATTAAGGGGTACACGAATAGCATGAACCTTAATTGAGGAAAGATTACTATAGGATGGAAATAAGGAGAGAATCTGGAAGCAGTAATAAGGAAGTAGCAGAAAGTATTCCAACTCCCTCTCTTTAACCAGTGAGTCAAGGGGAAAGAATCAGTACTGGAAAGTGTGGCCAAAGAGATGGTGTCATGGTGCAGAGATAGAAGTTAATTTTTATTTTAATGGTCAGACCATTATAATGATTAGAATATCAACTAGCTACCAGTTCCCTAGAAGCCTCTCTCTTCACTTCTATTTTGAATCAGTACCAGTCCTCAGATTTAGGTTCCCAATTTCCTTCTCCCAATCCTTAATTTTGCTTGACCCCAAATAAGAACACTATTAAAAACTCACCAATTTTTTTCCAATGCTAACATGCTTCCTTCCACACTGAACTGCTTCCATCATCTCTTACTGCTCCTTGCATATATGTCATTCTAATATCTGCCTCTCTTTCTATTCTGCTCCCTAGAGAGTAATTTTTCTAACTGCATCTCCAAAGTATCTCTGGAACCAATTCAGTAAGTCCTTTATATACATCATCATGTTCAGCATTCTCTCCACCATTAAAAGTCACATCTTTCTCTGCAAACAGGACCAAACACAGGATCACCCACAGATGTACCGCTTCCATGTTCAAGAATTAGAAATTCCCTCTTCCCCATCCTGCTTGAGAAGAATATGAGTTACATAAACATGTACACACTGAAAACTATTATAAATTGAGCAGACAATCTGTTGAAGAATGGAAGCTACCACATCATTAGATCAAAGAATCCCTTAATATGTATCTTGTAGACAGAACTCATGATCTGAGGAGAAATTGGATTCAGCCTTCTATTATTCTATGAGGAGCATTTAGTTAATATAAACCCTTCGTTGAAGAAGCCAGAGAAATTCATTCAGGAAGGAAAGATGTGAAGTCAGCTTTTGTTTTAATTTTTCAGATGAAGAAACAATAGGAAGAATGAGTGGGAGAGAGCTGAAATATGGGGGGGAAAGTAAGAAATTAGATTGGTAAAAGTGTATATCCATATGCCTGAATCATAGTGACCCAGTTCAAGAAACAGAATTTTAATGCCTTATGCAGGACTGTGCTATATTCATTCTTTAATTAAGAACAATTTTCTGTACGTGAATGATCTTAGATGTCTCCCCTACTGCAGAATAATCAGGAAGATATGAATCACCAATAAGAGTCGTGATGGGAATTATCTACTTGAAATCCTTGTTGCTGCTTTCACTGCAAAGGCATTGGAGTGGATTTGTCAACTTGCTGCCCATGTGACTAATGCTTGGCTGCCTTCCAAAAAGCAAAGACTTTTGGTCTTTGAAATGATCATTTTCCTTTCTCAGTGACCCTGAGATTTCCTGACATCATCCTGACATGAAAACTCTGTTGAAGACTGATAAAATGTAATTGCCAACAATCATTTTTTTCCTTTTGTTCTTAGGCTTTGGTACGAGTAAGCTGACTTATTGTGGATGGTATTGACAGTTAACCCATCACAATTTTTGAGGGTGCCTTTCTCTCTTTTTGTATCATTGAGGCATTTGTAAAAAGCGTTGGCTTGACTTTGCCCCATGTCAGTATAAGTGAGGGGGAAAGCTTTTATTCTGTTGCTTCACCATGTAGAGTTATTTCTCTGGCTTTCAGCCTTGCCTTTTAACACAGTTGCATCATAAGGATGCTGCAAAATTTGTCGTTGCAGTTCAACAGTAGTTCAGGCTGTTTAACTGAACTGTGGGCATTTCTAAAATGGTTAGAGAATAATATAATCCCGACTCAGCTGAACAGACACAAGAAGTTAACTACTAGCAAACTGCTGATCTTGTTTAATAGCATGATGACAGCAAATTTCACTGCTAATTGCATCTTCTCTGCTAATTGTCCTGCAGTGAAGGCAACACAAAGTGGCAATCAGAAAGGAGAAATCCCTGGCAATGTTAGAAGAACTTCTACTTGCTCAGGATTGTCCAGGTAACTTAAAATATAATCACAGTGAAGGTTTGGTGAAGAGTTTTTAAAATTTCATTTTAAAAGTCCTAATTCTTCTCAAAAGTGCCAGCAGGGAACTTTGGTAGCTTTGTGGAATAGATAGGACAGAGGAGACACAAAATGCTAATTAGAGTGAGGCAATAGGGTATTTGTCCCAGACTACTAAAATTTAAATGATTCTGACTTCAGTTATACTTTCTGCAGCCTAGAAACAACTGAGGTTGGTATATGTTTAGTGAGATTGATTAGTTTAAATAAGTAGCTACTAAACTGAATGCTTTGCCTCAGTTGAGTTCCTTGCCACATAAACTTTTCCCCATGATCTCAGTAACATTGGTTTTAAAAGGTATTTTGGGCTCTTCCCTCTTCTCCCTTCAATTGGATCGCTCTAAGGAATCATGGGTAAATTTGGCACCAAGTGAACTAGTTTGCTTGCCTGGTTGTAGAATGAAGTATCCATTTTGAGACATCTTAGATCAAGGCTTTTGGGAAAAGGAAAAAGTTAAGGCCGTGATCTAAGAGTTTATTTGGTAGATTCTGCCACTAGGTCTTATAAATTTGTAAAATCAATAGTTAACAACAAGGAGAGACAATGAAGACTCCCCAGATTAGTTTGAGATGATTGTGTGAGAGGCTATTAAACAAGAATACCCACTTAAAACAAATACCACTAGAACTCCATTATAACTGACTTCATTATTTGAATTCAATTAGTTGATTGGACAAATTGTGTCTTTCTAATTATAACAATTAGTCACAACAAAAATCTGATGAGATGAAGAATGATATGTAGTGAGTTGGCCTTGGAGTCAAGAAACCTTGAGGTCAAGTGCAACCTCAGAGACATAGTGGCTTTATAAGCCTGGGCAAGTCACTTAAACTCTCGGTTTTGTTATGGCATACAGTTTAAGACTATATAAATTATAGAGGAGGTAGGAACCTTCATTGATAGGAGTTTCCTCATGTAGTAATTCTCTATTCCAATGAAATCACAGGCTCAGTCCCTATCTCTATCATAACCTCATAACATGTGTGGTTCTCTTTAGTCCTGTCCCCAATACAAAAATTGAAAAGTTCCACTGTATTTACTTTCCAATGCTATTTAACAAAAACAAGAAAATTTTTTTAAAAAAATATTTTATTTTTCATTAAATTACATGCAAAAAGAATTTTTTACATTCATTGGTTTTTTTTTTAAGTTTTGAGTTCCAAATTCTATCTTTTCTTCCCTTCCCCCTCCTTTCCTGAGATGGTAAGAAATTTAATATAAGTAATACGTATGAATTATGTAAAACTTTTCCATATTAGTGATTTTGAGCAAGAAGACTCAAACAAAAAGAAAATGAAAAATAGTATGGTTCAGTCTGTATTCAGAAAATGTCACTTCTTTCTCTAAAGGAGGATAATATTTTTCATTAGGTCCTTTGGGATTGTATTGGGTTACTGCACTGCTGAGAACTAAGTCTACCATAGTTGATCCTCACATCATCTTGCTGTTACTACATACATTTATTTCCTAGCTTTGCTCACTTCACTTTGTACCAGTTCATGTAAGTCTTTCCAGGTTTTTCTAAAATCATCCTGCTAGTCATTTTCTATAGCACAATAATATAAAATTATATACCACAATGTGTTTAGCTATTCCCCAATTGATGGGTATCACCTCAATGTCCAATTCTTAGCTACCACAAAAAGAGCTCTTATAAATATTTTTGTAGAAATAGGTCCTCTCCCCACATTAAAAAAAATCTTTTTGGGATACAAACCTAGCAGTGGTAATCCTAAATGAAAGAAGAACAAAAATATTATCCTGAATGCTTTCTAGGAACACAGTAAAAAAAAAAATAGTATCTTACAGAGTAAGTGGAAGGAGAGTAACAATTTGACTGAATTATTTAATCCTATAATACACTTATTAAAGATAAGCTGGTAGTGGTAATTAGTAGTGCGTAGAAAATTGGACTTGGAGATTGGAAGCCCTAGATTCAGGTCCTGCCTTTGACTTTTACTAGTTATATGACCCTGGGCAGATCACCTAACCTCAAAAGGCTTCAGTTTTCTCATCTGTAAAGTATGGAGAGCCAACTAGATTGCCTCTGAAATCCATTCCAGTTCTAAAGCTATAGTCACATAATTATAATGTCTATATGCCTCAGAAGCAAAAATCCTATAGATGAGATCTATACTAGCAAAAAGAATTCCCAAAGCTGATGAAATCAGTCTTTTTTTTCTTGGACAATGTAGGCATGTTAATTTGTGATTTTGTACCATCAGATCAAAGTAGAAATATCTCTTTTAAAATACACTACAATCATAGTAGATAAATTTTCTTTCAGAAAATCCAACTTTTAAATTGAATCAATACTTCTAACCAAGGATCTGATAAATACAAAGATGTCTTGTGTTCCTGCAATGATTGATGTACTCTGTGACTCCTAAATGTGTAAATAGCATCAACACTGACCATACAAAGTTTATCTTCCAAAATTAATCACATATCTCAAATACATGTGTCCACTTAAAAAACTACAATCTAATTCCTTTGGTGGTTGGAATGAAGTTGGATACTTCTGACAGAAAAAAGATTCTGGAAGGAGCATGTAATAATAACTAACACCTACATAGCCTTTTGAGGTTTATTAAGAACTTTTTTAGAAGTTATCATATTTGATTCAGATAACAACCTTGTGAGGTAGAGACTCATTATCCCCATTTTGCAAATGAGCAAACTAAATCTGGGAGAATCTGGGAGAGATTAAATGATTTATCCCAGCTTACATAACTAGTAAGCATTTAGGAAGGATTTAAACTCACATATTCCAAATATAATATTCTATCTATTGTACCATCTAAAAGAAAAGAACATTTTTCTGGCAGAACAGAAGGAGTAGTTTCAAACTGAGTAACTATAACCATATGGTATAACAATTGAAAACAAAAACTAGGCTGTCGCTAAAATCTTTTCACTAAAAAAATGATTCTCAGCAATCCAGAAGAAATTTGTATTATTATTATTTTCTTTTTCTATTTTTGTAAGCACTTTATGCAATATTGGGATTGATTTTTCCTTGAATGTTGGGTAGAATTCACTTATAAATCTATATGGTCCTAAGTTTTTTTTTTTTCTTTGAGAGTTCATTTATGTTGTCCAATTTCCATTTCTGATGGTGTTTTAAATTTCTCATTTCTTGTTCTGTTTAATTGCTTTGTTTCTCGATTTATATTTCATCTCTCCCAAAATCTATTCATCAAAATTCATTAAAGTTCAAAGTTTTGACAGAGAACTGGACAAAATATTTTTAATAATCCTCCTTATTTTCTCTTCATTAATTATTTTATATTGACTTTCATTTTTTCTCTTTTTAAATCAGTCTAGCTAACAAGTTGGTTATTTTAATACATTTATTTTAAAAAGCTTCTAATTTTATTTACCAAGTCATTTTTGCTATCAATTTCATTAATCTCTTCCTTATCAGAAGTTATACCTTTGTATTTAGCTAGTTTATTAGTTGCATCTTTCTAGTTTATTAGCTAAACAACTAATTCATCAATCTATTGTTTCTTTTGCTGATGAAAGTTTAGAGCCGGGATTCTGAAAGTCTTTGTGGCATGAATCCTATTTTGTAGTCCAATGGATCCTATGGAATCCTTCTCAGAATAATATTTTAAATACATAAAATACAAAAAATAAAATAATAATATTTTAAATACATAAAATAAAAAAGGATGACAAAGAAATATGATTATATTGAAATAGTTCACAAAATATTTTTTCAGTTCCTAGACCCCATGGTTTAGAGATGTAAACATTATTTTAATAACTCTTTAGTTATATCCTTAAAAGTCTGGATTGATTTAAAAAATTTTTTTGAGAAAATCATCTATTATATTTATGATTTGTTTTTTGACTCATTAGTTCTTTAGGATTCAATTATTTAGTCTTTATTTTACTTTTAGTACTTTCTTTAAAGAATCTTATTAAATATGCATGTTGTATTGAGTTTTATAAAGAATGAATCTAATTGTTTTCGGTTTTCTGGATTTTTAATGCCCTAACACATGGCAAATATTTGTAAAAGTGTCATTCACAGCTGTGAAATATAAATATTCATTTTTATTCCAATTCAATAATTGCCATAGAATTATCAATCTGGTATTAAGCATCATGCCTAAGTGAAGTGTTAATCATAACACCTGAAGGAGTTGCAAAGCAGCCTTTACCAATGAAGATGTTCCATGTGGATTGGGAATGAAATAAATTGGAAGCAAGAGGAAAGAGTATAGAGGCCAGAGAACTCAACTGCCTTTCAGTCTCCTTGTATCATTTTCCTCTCACATGAAGAGTTCTACAGGTCTGAGTTAGACCTCCAGCAGCCACTGGCAAGTGGCTCCCATATCATAACATTCTGGTTTTCTAGAATTCCTTTAAGGGGCTTTTTAAAGATGACCTCTTTCTTGTTTTTTTTTTTTTTTTTGTTAAATTTGGCTAGGTGTAAAAAGGGTACATTAAATTGTGTAATCACTATTATTCCCACAATCTAAGAACTTTTCCTTTACTTAGATGTTGTGTGGCAATTACTGCATATGTATTAAGTACCAATATTATCTTTTACTGACTTATTTTTAAACATGTTTAATTATTTATTTACCTTTTTTTTTTGTTGTGGGCTGTGGATCATGATTGCTAATTTTCCTTTTTTGAATTTTACTGAAATATAATAAGTTCTCTTCTGGAACTTTGTTTAAATTGTTTCAGTTCAACAACTTTGATCCTTGCAATGACTAACTATGAATTCAGAGGATAGCTAATAATATATGACATCCCTTTGCTGAAAGAGAGATGATGGACTTAAGAGTGCTGAATGAGAAATACACTCCCACACACAAAAACACATACGTATATGACATAGAAAATATTGGAATTAATTTTGCTTGACAGTCCCTATTTGTTACAGGAGTTTTGTTTTTCCTTTCCTTTTTTCCTTTGGAGCGAGAGAATTTTTTTTTTAATTTAAATTAAATTTACAAGAAGAATATAAAAAATAAAGTCAATTATTTTATTGTATTTGATGTCTAATTTTACCCTAGACGAAGAATACTCAGTTTTTCATGGTAGTTACTCTTTTAAAAGCCTTTTTATTTTATCTTTTTGGAATATCCTATTCCAAGATTTTCTATCTTTTTAAGTAGTTACAGTAGAATCTTATGTGATCCTGACTGGGTTCCTTGGTGCTTGAACTTTTTGTTTCTGGTTACTTGGAGTATACTTTTTTTTTTTTAAACTCATGAGCTCTGGGTTTTGGCTAGGACATTCCTGATTATCTCCAACTTTAGGTTGAAAGTCTAAAACTTTTTTTTTTCTGGATGTGATTAAATGGATTCTTCCTATTTTCAGTTTGCTTTATAATCCTTATAGAGATTATTTTTCCTTTATGACTTTTGAAATATGGCATCCATGTGTGTTTTGTTTGTTTGGAAATAGTTATGGGGGGGTGTAAGATATGTCTTAAATGATCTCTTCTCAATTTGTTGTTTTGTTAGAAGATACCTACATTTTCTTTTTTATTTCTTTCTAAATTTTTTTAGTCTCATGGAATCATTGACTTCTGTTTAATCCATTAGAATTTCCAGGAAGTCTGACACATATGTAAAGTTTTTCATCTTTTCTAGATTATTTATTATCTTTCCATTTTTTCCCCTCTAGAGCTCAGTATATTTATGAATTCTCTTTTCTTCTCTTGTTTAAGTACATCCAAGTATACTTATAGTCTCTGTAATCAAGTTTTTTTCCCCCTCTGAGATTCTGCTTAAGTTTTAAAGAGTTACTTTTTTCTTTGGGTTTCTCACTTAGGAATCTTTTGACTCATAACATTTCTTCACAGCATTTAATATCTTTTGTTCACATTCATGGTCATATTTCCTAATTTGGGACTTTGTGCCACAGCCAGGTTCTACCCACTCTTGCATTCTTGGATTGAGTGATCAGGCTCATTTTGGAGTTGACTTCAGTTTCTTTAGTCCCTACTGCTGATTTATACCTCCCCTGAGTGGCTAGTCTTAGAGAACTAGAAGCTTTCTGATCTCCATGGATTATCCAGGTTCATGATACTGGGGTCTTCAGGAGCCTCTAGAGATTCTTAAGTCAGTGTGATTTAATTTTATGACTCCACTGACATCTTTTCATCTGGACACTACAGATTTCCTGCCCATCAGGAATGATCAAGCAAGATTCAGATTTCCCTAAAGTATCTTTGGACTATATGATGGTTGGCTTCTGGTTTGTTTGCTTATGCTTGAGCTGGCTTTTCCAGTGCTAATTGGCTAGAACTATTTATACATGAACGTTTTAATACTTTCAGTATCTATTATTCTACAATGTTAATAATGGCTTCAGATCATAACCCTTCTACCCCTTAAAAGATGTTCTTGAAAGCTGCTACTACAAAAAGTTCATTTCCCTGTGATCAACCTGATGACATGAATAATAACAGCTGGTAATGTTTATAGTGCACCTCATAATTATCTCATTTGATTATGACAAAAACCTTATGGGGTAACTACTAGAGGATCGTAAACCCTGTTTTTCAGATGAGCAAATTGAGGAACAGAGAGATAGACTCTTAACCTTGATGTAACTCAGTTTGTTCACCTCTAAAATGAAAGGCTTGTACTAGAAAGAGCCCTTTTAGGTCTAAATCTATGATTCTAAAGTGTTTTGACCACAATTATATAATTAGTATAGTAATCTTTGAATTTGGGAAGGGGAAAATACTTTTGATATAGTTTCATTTTGTGACAGCAATAGTAAGAAATGTGTATTCTACTGACACTAGGCTGACAACACATTTGATCTTGATGAGATGAAACCATTTGGAGATGGTTTTACTTAGTTCTGTACTAAGTTGAGTGCGAGATTTTGTGCCATATTAGTATTCCATTTCTTCTTTTGTTGTTTTCTTAAGAATGGAATGGATGTTACTCCAAGGAAATAGGCAGTGGTTGTCATTTTTAATTATGGTAGAGATACTGAAACAATTGTTGGTATAGGGAAATCAAGAATTTCAACAATCGATCAAAATCACAATGAAACAAATTCACTCATATTAAAGCACAAAGGAAATCATAAATAAAAATAAACAAAAAAGAGAAAATATGCAAAGAACTTACAAATTACTAATGCAAAAAATTGTAATCAATCCTTAGAAAACAATAAAAAACCTTTAGATAGACCTAGCAGTTGAAATAGCTAACAGCTATTATTATTAAATGCTTGTCATGGCAAGGCAATACAAAGACTGAAGGGGAATAGCAGTAGATAATGTGTTGCACTCAGAAAGACCTGAGTTTGAATCTTATATCAGATGGTTACTAGCAATGGGATCCTGGGCAAGTCACTTAACTTTTCTCATCCTAAATTTCCTCATCTTTAAATAGATAGTAGTATCTTCCTACAAGACGTGTTGTAAGGACTGAATGAGGCAACAGATGGAAGGTGACATGTAAATCTTAAACTTTTTTACATATGCCAGTTATTATTTATTACTGAAGATTGGGGAAAAGGTCATTTTTTTTTTACTTATGATACTTAGTTTTTTAAGATTATTCCAAAACTATTGTCAGTAGTTTTGGGTCTAAAGTTTAATTGAGCTTGTAAAGTTTTATAGCCTTTATTATATTATAAAACAATCAACCCAAAAGGTTCAGGATTTTTTACTTTGAGTGGGCTGAGAAATCTAGCCCCCATTGAGGGAAAAATGAACTCTGATAAATATGTCAACATATTGCAAAGCAAAATTATTCTGGAATTAAAGAAATTCCAGAATGGACAGAGAATAACACTACATAGTCTTTTTTCATGCCTTATGTCCAAAAGGTTAAAAAGTTTGTCCAACAGATAGAGATAAATGTGCTTCAGTGGTCTGAGAATTCATCTGATTTAAATCCCACTGAAAATATGTGGGTCAAAATTAAAGCTAGACTTGGAAAAATGTTTATGAAATATATATTTATTAACCATTATGTAAGAAGTATGACTTCATGATAAAGTATTAGATATATTGTCAAAATCTCGTGAATGTAATGCCAAATCATGTAGAAAAAGTAGTTAAAGAAAAGGAAGGCATTTTATATGAAAGGTTTTTTTAGAGTTATAAAAAGTTATAAAATGTACTATAAAATTAATTAGTAAATGTTATAAATTGATCACAATTCTCTCTATAATGGAGGCAGCTAGGTATACCACCTAGATAGAATGGTGGATAGAATGCCAGGTCTGGAGTCAAAGACTCATCTTATGTAAAAGATATTTAGAAACTTAATTTGAGGCTTGATCCATCAATCAGCAAACATTTATTAAGACCCTACTGTAGGCCAGCGAGGTGATACAGTGATAAAGTATGAGTCTAACTCAGAAAAACTCATCTTTCTCAGTTCAAGCTGTGTGATTTTGGGCAAGTCAAATTTGCCCACCTGAATTTAGATTTTCTTGATTCCAGTTCCAATCTTCTGCTTTTCACCATATAATGCTGTTTCTCTGAATTTATCTGTTAGTCCTTGGATAATGTGAGTCTATTGACAAGCAAATACTTGAAACCTATCCATCTTGCTAAAATCCTCCAGAATGTGTGTTCTCTTGGCATAGCCTTTAAGAAGCCCGGGTTATGTCCAGTGGAGTATGAAATAATCTCAATTTCATATACCGTATACATAAGTAATTATGTAAAAACAGGAATCTATATTTCTATCAGAGAGAAATAAATCTGAAAAGATACAATGTTTTGTATAGTTACATCAATACTTACAAAAATAAAGTAATGGAACAATATATGCTTTCTCTTTTTCTATTCAAGAATTAATAAAAGAAAACCCCAACCCAACCCAATACCAGATAATTCTGGATGCAGGTTCAAGGCATAGGACTGTCTTGGATCATAACACTTGTTATGTAGTATTAGATTAGTATTGCTTCATGAATAACCACTCTCTAAGGCCAATATTCCAGGCAATATATTACCAAACTATTGTTGAGTATATTGTATAATACAAAATCAATTGCCTTATTAATGTAAAGAAAAAACCCAAATTCAATTTATTACTCTGGATATAGTAGATTTATATCTTTATCATATCTAGATTACAAAGACAGAATATGTTCTTTACAAAGTCATGCTGTCATTAGTCTTTTTTTCTTTTAATGTAATAATAGCTTTTCATTTTCAAAATACATGCAAAGATAGTTTTCAACATTCACCCTTGTAAGTCCTTTTTTCTTAAAGGAAATAGTTATCATCAAGACATATTTTTTGAATGCTACAACCAACTATGTTAGGTTCTGTGAAAGTTTTTAAAGTGTCCATAATCTACTGTCCCTGTCTTTATGAAGCTAGATACTACGTAAAGCAAAGTAGATACATAGATATGACCTTCTGCTTAGGATTCCATAGAACATTTTGTTTTGAAACTCTCTAATTCACTTATATTATGCATCATAGTATTGGTAATTTTGTTTTATTCCCCCTATAGACTGTGGGGGTCAGGAACTTATCTAAAATTTCTATTTTTCTAAGCTCTACTATAGTGTTCCCTATGCAATAGGAATTTAAATGTTTTTCAAAGGGATGATAATTTCTGTCTTCTGGGAGCTTTCATATAATGAAATGACACCTGAATATATGTATGTGTGTTTGTATATACATATATACAGGAAGATATATGTGGTTATACAATATACATACTGCTATAATATACAAATATATATGTAACATATGTATACATATTTGTATATATGTATCTATACATAATACTATCAATAGAATTTTTAATATATCTGTATATACATGACAATGTGGTATAAATGATCACAGTACTTAATGTCAGAGAATCCTGATTCTGTTACCCATATGACTTTAAGCAAGTTATTTAATCTCTTTGAACCTTCTTAAGGATTTAAAAAAAGGCTCTGACAATGTTGGTATTTATGGAACCAGAATGATAGCATACTCTGGTCTTTGATTTTGGCTTACTACACTTACTGGGTGTGGCAGAGGTTATATTTACAGACACTGATGATTAAAAAAATAAATACAAAAGCACTGGTGTCAAATGGTGACATTTTATTGAGAAATAAAACAACATAGATTGTTTGGGAAGGATCCGCCTGGTGGTTTATTTCTAGCTGTCATACTTTCGCTGAAGTCCTACTCTTAAGCTTCATTGTAGAGTTCCAAGGACCCTAAGTTCTTAAAAAAGTTTTTTAGTGGAATACAACCTCTGGAAAGATTTTGAGTATGGGCCTAGTTATGTACTATCTTTCTATCCCTGGAAGACTTGCCTAATTAATTTTGAAGAGATTTTCACCAGACTTATTCCTCAGAGATATATACATATTTTTAAACTACAACAGAGAGGTTATAATCTGTGTCAATGGAGGAAGAATCAATTTGCATTCAAATCATAGTTTCTAAAAATATGGAGCTAGCCATCATAAAATGTGGATAGTCAGCCTCAGAGCCAGGGTAACCTGGGTTCAAGTTCTACCTCTGTTCTGTCCTTTTGATCCTAGACAAGTCACTTAATCTCTGTGTCAGAGCCAATTTTCTTAATATCCTAAGTTATAAAACAGGGGCTAACCTGCATTAGGAGAGAGAGAGAGTTCTCTCTTCTGGAAGTTCCCTATACTAATTAAATCACAGTCATAATTTATCTGAGATGTTAACCAAAGAGGTAACCTCTGGATAGGGAAACAAGATAACTTTGTCAATTTGCATATTATTTTTTCTAAAATGTGAATGTTATCAGCAATGCCAAAAGCTAGAGGATATCCTCTTTCATTTCTTATTCTTAACATGGCAGAAGTGGTCAAGAATAAATAGAGTAAAATTGCCAGGAAAAAGTATAGTTCTTGGGAGGAAGGACCCACTCTTAAAAATAGACAGAATAACAGAATTTATATGCCCATAATAGCAACTGATTTTCTCTCTCCTCCCAATTGGCCCCAAACTATTTTGCTTATTAATTGATTGATTTCTCTTCATTAAAAGTTGGAAACTACAAGAAGAAGGCCCATATTACAATAGTCCTCAGTGTTTAAGAAACCAATTTAGATACTTACAAAGTAAAATGAAATGCTCCCAACATTTTGCAAACATACGTCTGAATCCTTTGTGATAGATGGCAAACTTAGGGTTAAAAGCCTGCTTTCTGACAATCAGCAGAGGCCCAGCTGCCAGTAAATGGGATATTGCCTAGATTGCCTCAGGAAACTCTTGTTCTCTTATTAAGTCTAATTATCAGTCAGCAGCTGAGTCCCTGAAAGGAGCTAGAGGCTCAATAGAAAACGGGTTAAAAGAGGTTATCTTGAGTGGTAAGAAGCTTAAAGAGGATGTTTTTCTGTCCAATTCCATCACCTCTTCCCCTCATTTAGTGACCTTAATGTGGCAAGGAAACAAGGTCATGGGTTCAATAATAATAATAATACCATTCTCAACTTAACCCCTTGTTTCAAAGGAAACCTAATAGATTTCTCTAGACTAAAAGAGGCTTTCTTTTTATTTGGGGTATCAAACAAATACAAAGGACATAGCAAAGAGCTACTTTTTCACTTGAAATCAAGAAGGTGGATGGAGGTACTAACCTCATGGGAAGTGGATGACTAGGATTGTCGCTGTTGTTTTCCTTGAAAGTATTATGATGGATACCAGGAAAAATTGTTAACATACAAAATATCCTTATTAAATGCAATACTGAAACCGTACATTTATATATAGTACTTTAAGCTTTATGGAATTGTTCCTATTTTTTCCCTTGTGTGTTCCCTTTGTTTCATCAGTATAGGGAATTCCTAGAGACGAAACTTCTTCTACCAATGTAGATCAATCACTATTATACATCTCATAGCTTTAGAAAGTTGTCCTGGTCATTGAGAGAGAAATGGCTTTCTCAGAACCATACAGGCAGCATCTGTCAGAGGCAGGCCTTGCTTTTTTTCTACTCTGAAAACAAGCTTTCTATTCACTATAACATAGTGAATCCCTCAATTTAAAAGTTAAATCTCACACCCACTAGATATAACATAACAAAAAATCTTATAAATGTTGGCGGGCCAGTGAGAGGGCAGGTATTAATATACTGTTGGTAGAACTGTGAACTAACTCAGCCATTCTGGAAAGCAATTTGGAAGTATAACCCAAAAGTACTTAAATTGTTCATATCCATACACTAAGCAATACTTATTGCTTATATTATTGTGGCAGAGGTTATATTTACAGTCATTGATGATTAAAAAATAAATACAAAATCTATTAGACATTTACTCCAAATATCTAATATTAGACATATTATTATTAATATGTTAGACATAGACTATTAGACATATACTCCAAAGAGAACAAAGAAGAAAAACATCCATGTGCATAAAAATATATATAGCAATACTTTTGCTATGGCAAAGAAAAAAAAAAGCAACTAATGGACTGGCTGATTATTAATTATTTGGAGCATTTTTCATGCTACTGTTTATAGCTTAGATTTTTTTTTTTACAGGTTTTTCTGTCCATATTCTTTGACCATTTATCTATAGGGGATTGGTTAATTGCCCTAATCTAGACTTCAATATAGATATCATACCGGAGTGAGGTAACAGCCCTCTACTTTGACCTTAATGATACTACAAGTGTAAAAAAAAAAGGGAAATTTCTGTATCAGCTGTTTGTATTTCTCTAGTGCCCTAATAAAATACATAGAGCTAACATATTTTGTTTGTTCCTGGAAGAATTTCATTACTATCCTATACTATTCAGTCTATTAGGAGAATAGGCCAAATTAATTTTCCGTGTTTCTACATACATTGTGGTGAATTAATATACATTGAATCTCTATGTTTTGCTATATAAATTCGGACCTATTTAAGCAATGTACCAATTTTATGGTAGTGCTTTGTCTTTCAAAATACTTGGATTAGCCCAGTGCTTGTAAGCGTAGTAAGCACTTAATAAATGCATATCGACTAATTTCCATCCCCACCACTCTACTGAAATTGCTCTTCCAGTGGTCACCTCTGATTGCCAAATTTGATGTCAGTCCTTTTCCTCTTTTTCCTCTCTAAATATTGACACTGTCTACCACTATACATCACTGCATAATTGTTCCTCTCTTGGCTTCAAAAATGCCAGCTCTCCTGTTTTCCTGCTTTCTCTTTACCTATTCCTTTACTTTCTCTTTTCCTGATCCTTTGATTTCTTCAAAACTTCCCTTTCTCTCCTGGGTCCCCTTTCTCCTTAATATGTTTCCTTTGCAATATTAATCATTTTGATGGTTTCAGTGATTACTCCATGAAGATGATACTTAAATCTCTGCCTCGACTTTTGACATTTCTTGTGAGTTATAGGTTTTCATCTTTAACTGACTATAGGAACAATCAAAATGCTTGTCCCATTAGTATCGTACATTCCATATATGTGAGACTAAATTTATTATTATTCTCCAGAAATTCAGTAGAAACAGATTTAAAGAACAAAGGGGTCTAAAATGACACCTTCCCTTTACAGATGAAGAAATGGTGGACCAGAGAGATTATTTGTCAAAGATCATACAACTTAAGAGTGGCAATCCTATCCCTCCATAGGATGAGTAGGGAAAGCTCAAGCCATCTTTGATTCTTCTTTTTCATATTCAATTGCTATGTCCAGTCAAATCTATCTTTACATCTTTTGCTTTTACCTCTGACTCTCAATTCTCACTTCTATTGTCTTCATAGTGATTCTCCTAGATTTTACTCCCTTTTCTATCTTTTATTAGGTAGCTAGATTTTTTTTTTTAATACATAGCTTTGGTCAAATCATTGCTTTGTTTGAAAAACTTTACTGTTTTCCTATTGTCTACTAAAAAAAGTACAAATGATTTTCTGTTCTTCAAGGTTCCAAGCATGGCATGACTACCAATTTTACCAAATACTTTCCTCCATACATTCTACTCTACTCCCAAATTATACTTGTTATCCAAACAGGAGTATCCTTTGTCTTATGAGAACGTGAGTTACTTGAGAGCAGGGACTATCTCACTTTTTTATTTGTATCTCCAGCACTTAGCACAGAGTTTGACACTTTAATAAATGTCTTTTCTTTTTTTTTCATTCATTCACACCCTGTGCTTTCTCATATTCATGCCTTTCTCTTATACTGTTTCTATTGCTTATAATGTCATCCTTCCTTCTCTTTTATCTGTTAAATGTTTCAGTATCCTTTAAAGGCCTCCTCAAATGTTCTTTTTCCTGTAGTCTTTCCTGATCTCCACAATTAAGAACAACTTTCACCCCATATTCACATAGTTCATTTAGCAATCCTATAATTCACTTAAAATGTACTATTATATATTATCATTCTTTTTGTGTGTGATTTATCCCCATACTAGATCATAAGATCCATCTTTGTACAGGATAGATACAATAAGCATCAAATGAATGAATATTTTATATTTTCTGATTCTATTTTTCCTCTTTGCAATAGATCTTAGATTAATATCAATACATTTAAAAGATATCTCTTGAGACTAAACCAAGTAAGTCTGGTTTTGCTGAAATACACTTAGTCCCAATCCTCTATACATATTTTCGTACCATATAATCTCAAGAGATTAAACCAAGTAAGACTGGTTTTGTTGAAATTCATTCATATTTTTGTACCATATATTTAGATTTCCTCTTTTGCTCCCAATTTATTGAATTGTCCCAAATCACAAGTTATTTCAGTCATTTTTTTCTAATTGTCTTAACTTTTGGTCAAACATGGAAAGCATTGAAAAAAATCTGCTGTTCCTATATTAACCAAGACAAAGGAAATTTGGCACATAATATCTCAGAATGGTTACTAGCCAGTTTAGGATAAATTTTTTAAAATGTATTTTTACATTAAAATCTTTGAGACTGTTTTATCTATCTAATTTGAACTTTTTTTTCCTTTTTATTCTTCAGTTGAAGTCTAGGTTAGCAATAAGGGGAATTAAGGTAACTTGCTATTGTGCCATGTGAATTAGAATGAAATCACTTTCCTTTGAAGTGAAATCATAAAAAGATATTTTTTTTTGTTAACTGCCAGCTTCTGATCTAGACAGCAGTGAAGAACAAAAGGGAAAAGAAAAATACAGAAATTTATTCAAATGGTTAAGTTTTTGTTCTGATACTTCTTTCACAACATGACCAATGTGGAAATTAATTTTGGAAAAAGAGTTAAAAAATAATCTGAATTGAAATCACACAGTACTCACGATAGGAACACAACAACAAACATATATATTTTGTTCAGAGACAGATTAGTGAATCACAGATGAGGACTGGAAGGAACCTCCAAGGTAATGAAGTTCAATTCTCTTATTTTCACATGAGGAAACTTTGGCACAAAGAGGTTAAATGACTTGCTAAGGTTATTTTTCACAAAAAATCAAGTGGCAAAACTGGGAATTTGAAGTTTGTCCATTGATATGAATCCAGTTTTATTTTTACTTTACCATGACCTACGAGGGTTCAAGAGAAACTCTGTATATCAGAAAGATAGATACTTTAATAAAAATCCATGAACTAGAGAGTGAATGGGGTAAGGGAAACTATAAAAGAAAGGAACAATGGCAACAAGGGAGTAGTCAGTCAATAAACATTTATTTAGCACTTACATTTTAGGCATTATGCTAAATTCTGGGATTAAAAAAAATAAGCAAAAGACAGTCCCTACCTTTAAGATGCTCAAAACTTAATGGGGGTGTCAAAAAAAGCAAACAAATGTGAGCAATTCAAACTATATACAGAATGAATAGGAAATAATTAAGAGAGAAGGCACGAGCATTAAGAGGGGTTGAAAACTTTTTACAGGAAACTTCCTATAGAAAATAGGATTTTAGATAGGATTTAAAGGACATAGTAGTGATAGTGTTTTCTAATTCTACTGAAAATCTTGACTTATTCTGATGGCATTATATTCCTGAAAAGATAGAAGAAACGCGGAAAGGGTCATCATTTTGACCAACAAAGAAGAACTGGTTGGTGATAGGGAAGTGTGGAGGAAAAGTGATTAGGTCATCTTGGAGTTCATAACAGGAACAAAAGAGAACTGACATAGTCAGAAATTAGTAATATATTTTAGGAATAATTGTTTTTATTTTAGAGAAAAATAAGTGAGACCATAATGAAAAAGATTTTTAATAAAAAACAATGAGGTACTAAAAATAAATTTCTGACAAGAATAAGAACTGACATTTATATAGAAATTTTGACATTTGAAGGCTACTTTACATATATTATTTCATTTGTCATTGTACAAAAATATAACTGCAAAAAAAGAGGAAGGTGAACATTGATAAAGATACATACCAAAAGTAGCATGCTAAAGTATTTTGTATGTTGAATAAAAGAAAAAAAGCAAAATATAATATTCTCCATTTATTAGATACCTAGTGTGACAATAATCTAGAAACACAACTATAAACCTATAAATGAATGAAAAAAGATCTTTGAGTTACAAGGAAAATATATACAGCCTGCCAAATAATTCTCAGGTTAGACCACATTGAACTAATAAAATCTACAGTTATTGACTTAAGAATTCCTGACAGCCTTCAGTTATACCCTTGTTTATCATTGACAGTGAGAGCAAATAGAAGTAGTAGTGACATTGAATATGAGACAAAAGCAACATTAATTAGATAATCATAATTGCTCAGGGTTTCTTAGCATAGGAGTAAACCATCATTTTTACTTCAGTAACAACAAAGGCCAGCACTATATGATGCCATATAATAACAAGTGAGTGAATGGATATAACTAGAGAGTAGATAATTCTTTGTTAAGAATGTTGCATGGAAGAATCATTTCTAAGACCCATTCCAATTCTTTTTTTATTATTAAATTTTATTTTTAATTTATGTAATAAAACAATCATTCCCATAACATAATGCAACAAAAAAAGATGATTACACATAAAAATACACATGAAATCTACCTGGTACAACATGCCATTCCTTTTAAAGATATAACAAAGTTATCATGTAAATTTCTTTTTTTTTTTCCTTTTCCCTAACCCCATCTGGGGTTTACCTAACCCCATCTGGTAGAGATGTCCACAGACACCTCTCATTGTTTTTCATTTCATTATTTCCTTTGATATTCTTGACTTTTTGTTTTTCCCAATGAATTTTGTCATTTTTTCTATTCAGTTAAAAATTGATCATTTGAATTAAATTGAGGGCATTGAATATATAAACTGGTTTGAGTAAAATTGTCATTTTGATTATAAGAACCTTGACTACCCACGAACAATTAGTACTTCTCCAGTTATGTAGATCTGATTTAATTTGTATAAAAAGTTTTTTAAAATAATTTTATCTGGTTCCCCAGCTCTCTTGGAGACTAGAGGACTATACCTGAATCATCCCAGATCTTCCCTGTTCCCTTCCCCCCAACTTTTGTGTTAGCAGTGCAAGTATGAACTTTCAAAATAATTGTGTGAAAGATCCATTTATTCCAATGTTAAAAAAAAAAACCAACTATATGGGCATTGTATTTTGGCAAAACAGTTTTCTATATCATATGATGTTTCCTTTTTTGAAATTAACACTATGATATTTAAATTTTTCCTAATATTCAATGAGCCATGAATTTCCAGCAAAATCTAATCTCTACATAAGATACAATCCTTTAACATGTTGCAGTAGTCACTTTTGCATTGATAATCAATAGAGACATTGGTCTATAGATTTCCCGTAATTTTTCTCAATGCATGTGGTTTGGGTATCAAGACCATATTTATCTCAAAGAAGGAATTTGCTATTTGCTTTTTCCCCTCTTTTTGCAAATAATATATACAATATTGGAGTTAATTATTTTGAGTGTTTGATACAACTCCATTGATTATAAAACCTTTTGGTATCCAGATTTTTTTTTTATGGTAGTTCTTTTTTTTTTTTTTCTTTGTTTAGTCAATTTCTCTGTCTAGTGACTTGCCCAGGGTGACACAGATTTAAGTGTTAAATGTCTGGGGTTGGATTTAAATTCTGGTCCTCCTGAATCCAGGATAGTGCTCTGTCCACTGGACTATCTAGTTGCCCCTTATGGGAGTTCATTTTTGACTTGTTCAACTTTTTTTTGGAGACTGGATAGTTTTTCTATTTTTTGTTCCGTTAAGAACATTGTATTTTGTCCCCCATAGATTGGAAACAAAAACAACACTGAAGCTGATGTATCTATCCCACGGCTACTAGGATCAGTTGCTGCAAATGTGATAAAATCCACATTTGAAGCGTCAGCTTTTTAAGAAAAGAGATTGCATTCTGATCTTGGTTCATATACTTTTTGCCATGGGGAAATGGCTATTTGCAAGACTCCATTAAATTTCCTTAATATAGCACAAATCACAAAGAGTTGTAATAGACTTATTATTCCTGCTTATACCAGTAACAGACTTGAAATGATTCATAAATACATGGTAGAGGTAGATTTGGGCTAAATATATGAAAGAAATGTTTGTGTAAAATAAAAAATAATAAGAAGAAATGTAGGTAAAACTTGCTGATTCCTGACAATGGAAGTCTTTTCTTTCACTAATTAGTGATCTCCTTGCCTTTGACAACGAGATTTTTTTTCTAGGTCTAAAAACCAATTTCTCTTATTTCCCCTCTAGTCTAATTATTTTTACTTTAATAAGTTTTTCTTTCCATTATTCCTTTTATTAAAAAGAGCCACTAGATTAAAATAGTATTATCAATTATTAACAACAATGCTGAAATATTAAAGTTTTTCCTTTAAGAAAAAATTGATATGGGAATAGTACCAAGAAATTCTCTTAATAATACTAAAATGTTTTTTAAAAGATCAGTCCATGCAACAAAAGATTATGCAAGGGTCAATGTTGGAAAAATTACCCATGCATATGCTTTGTAAATAAAAAGCTTCAAAAAAAAAAAAAAAATCAGCCCAGCTCCCAGTGTCCTGTCAGAAACAAAATAGCCTTACATTTTGCTGAGAAGACAGCTCTGGAGTCTGTGAATACTTGATTATGTTGTCTAAATAATAATTGATATTCTTTGGGGAAATTATTTTCCTTATAACTGGTAAAAATATGAAAAAGAAAATTGTACAGATATTATCATTTAATCCTGAATAACCAATGCCATGAAGTCTTAGCTTGTGTATCTCTTGTATGCTTGGTGTACTTCCTGGTACTACATGGGTGTGGTATAAATAATAATTTAGACATTTAGACAATTTTAATAAGACAATATTTTCTCAATGGAAAGCAACAACACTCCAGCTAAAGACATGTCTTCATCTTTCAATACTCTAACCCTTTTTAAAATAGAAGACTATCTATTTTGATTTCTCTGAAGTGTCAGTGGAACCTATTATTAGAGTTTCAAAATACTTATTAATTTTCCCCATGAGGTACATATGGTACATATAAAACAAAGTGTACTTTAGAAGAATTCAAAACCAGTGTCTTTTATGGTATTCCTGTGGCACAGAATTGTCCATTTTAGTTTGGCGAGACATAAGGGAGAAGTGGAACCAAGATGCACTCCTCTCCAAAATTCCTACAAATAGATCTAGAAAATGCGCCAGACCAAATACTGATGAGAAAATCTAGAAAAAGTCCTACTCAGCCATTTGTCCAATTTAGCTCAGTATAGGGAAGATAGAAAGATCTGTTGACACTAGGAATTGCACTCCAGGACCCAAAGAGATTCTGTTCACCAGGGCAAGAAGATGTCCCAAACCCCTTACAGGATACCATCAGACATGGGGACACTGTAATAGGCATAGGTGCCAAAAACTGATAATTCTGTTACTCACTATTTGATTGGACCAAGAAAGGGATATAAGCAGAAGATAGCATTATTGATAAGGAGGCCTTGCATGCTAAACCAAAAAAGGAAGAAATTCAAAGGCAAGCAGTAGTGGTGTAGTTCAGACCTAGATCATGGTTCTGGCACCACGCTTAGCATTCAGACAAATAATCAGGGCAGGAATCAATTCCCCTCTCTCCCCCCACTTAAAAATTATATATTTCCTAAACTAATTCCCAATAAGACCATCTGCTTCAGGGAATTGCAACAGTGATTAAAGTCATATCTATTTTTTTTCCATTCATCCATTATAAATTAATGAATTGTCAATGAGAATTTTCATTCACTTCAAAGGTTGCCTAATTCCAATACAAATTAATAACTAATTGTATATTCAAATATACAACTGAATTTTAATCAACTGTGTCTGTGTTTATTTACATATTAAAATATTCAAACAGTAGAATTAAGTTTAAAGTACCTTGGAGTCATTAAAGTTTGTGCTTATATGAATCTTTTTTAAATGAAGTAGAATCATATAATTTTATGGGAACTTAAAGAGGTGAAGTTTAAGAATTGAAGAAGTAGGCCCAGAGTAGTTAATTCTACTGTTCAAATATATTCAAACCTTTATACTTATAACCTATTTTTAGAGGCAAATTATGTTAATTTCCATTTATATTTTCCAGTGTAAGAAGTTTATGATTTGAATTTTCATACTCCAATTTTTCATTTCCTTGCTGAAGAATTTTTTCAAGTAAAGTATTTTTAATAGCTGGTCATTTGAAAATATTTTTAAGATACTAGATCTAAAAGAGACTTCAGAAGTCATCTAGTTGAACCTTCTTTACAGATGAAGAAACTGAGGCTGGGGACTCTCTCAAAGACACTAGGTGGCACAGTGGAAGGAATACAAGGTCTGGAATCAGTAATCAAATCCAATCTTAGATACTTACTTGCTGTATGACGTTAGGTAAATCAATCTGCCTGCCTCTTTTTCCTCAATTAAAAAATGGGAATAATAATGGTATCTATTTCTCAGGGTTGTTGTAAGGATCAAGTGAAATAATATTTGTAAGGTGCTTAGCATAGCATAAAAGACTTAGTATAGTGCCATATAATAGGTACTTAATAAGTATTTGCTTCCTACTATCTCCCTTCCTTCTTCAAGATTACACAGATGATAAACATCCAAAAAAGGAATTATAATTCTGACACACTGAATTCAGAATTAATATTCTTTCCATTATATTGTGCAGCTTTATTTTTTCACTATTTATGAAATAATTAATATTTGTGGATCTCTGAAAACCATCTGTACTATTATATATCTTGATAATGAAATTAATGATAACAAAATAAGCAATTTACACAACATATTAAGATTTATAGAAAGCACTTTCCATACTACTACCCTATAGAAATATTTGCAAGTTATAGCAGTTGTATTGTTATCAAAAACATTGAAGTTATTGAAGAACAACTATGTGCTTTCTTTTTTGTACTTTATTTTTAAGGAAAATTTAAAGGTATTTTTTTCTTTTCCATTCAAAAGAAACCCAGAGACTGACTTAGATCAACATTTAACTTTTGTACCACTTAATTTCTTCATTTGTAAATATAGGCAGGCATCCACAACATAAATGAGTTGCATTTAAAAACTGCATAGAGCCAGCCTTTGATAATATGAAGATAGCCAATGCCTCTATATCCTTCTGGATTGTATATATGAATATATATATTCTGCATATATGAATATGAGAGTTGAAATTTGGAAGGTCTAAATTATCTGCCCAAGATCATACAATTGGTACTCAAGCAGTGGCAAGCTGTTTCCTTGTTGCTTTTTTTTGGTGGTCTGATCCTTTACAGACAAGAAGAAATTCAGCCTCATTTAACCAGCCTTAATTGTTCTTAAGGCCAGGGCCAGAAATCTTTTAAGAGAGAATAACATTTCTGGGGGAGCAAAGGGATAAAATCTTTGAAATAATACCTTTTAAAGGTCATATTATACTATAGATATGAATTTTCATTTGATGTAAAAAAAAACCCATCAAAATGCTATAGTGACTCCTTTTCTAGCATGAAATATAAACTTATTATCTATTACTTGACTTCAAGATACAATCAATTACATTGATGTTATCACTGTTGTTCTAATTATCTTTTTCCTTATTCTATATCACTTCATACAAATAATATCATATTTTCTTCCTATTTATTATTTTTTACTATGCAATTAAATTCCATTACATTCTTATAATAGAGTTGCCTTTCTTCTATTGATGGGTACCAATTTGTTTCCAATTCTTTGCTATTAAAAAAAGTGCTACTATGAGGATATGATAAACCTTAGGATTTCTATTCTTTTTAAAATCTAGACGTATATAGTCAGTAGTGGAGCTGTTGGGTTAATAGAAATGAACAATTACTTTTCTTATTGGCAGTATAATGGATAGAGTATTACATTTAGAGTCAGGAAGATATGAGTTTCAATCCTCTCTCAGACATTTACCAATTGTATGAACTTTGGCAAATCGTTTCATGTTTATTAGCCCTAGCTTTCTCATCTGTAAAGGGGGATTATAGTAACTCCTATTTCAAAGAGGTTGTTGAGAGGATCAAATGAGATAATATATAACATTGCTTTGCAAACTTTAAATTATTAAGTGCTATTATGTTCTTGCCTAATTCTAAATTGTTTCCTTAATGCATGAATCTCCTATATTAGAATCACTATCTTCTCATGTTATCTTTAACATTGATTCTGCTTTTCTGTCACTTTTACAATTTAAAAATTGCATGCAATACCCATGGTCTATACCAGCTCTTGTTTCATATTGGATTGTAGTAGTTTGTGAAAGGGCTAACACTGATTGTACAGCAATTCTGAATTAATCAGAAATACAGGAGGGGACACAAGGGATGAACAGGGGTGGTATTAACGTTTATTGCCCAAGCTAGAGAGTAACAATTCTTGGAAATTTTGACAAACATATGTTGATTTTGATTGGCAATTGATCCCTAGCATGTTGCTTAACTTTTATATTCTTGGGACCTCTCTCAGACAATCCCCATCCAGACTCTGCCTTCTCTGGCAACGGCAACAATGGGTGAACTATTGGGAGTTGTCTCAAAGGATTAGAGGATAGGGTAGAAATGCTGTAAATGCTTATCTATTACATCATCTAGCATTTTGGGTTCCAAACACAAATAGCTATACCAGTAATAATACATTTATTTAGTGCTTTAAGGTTTGCATAGCACTTTCCTTAATATTGCAAGGAAATCATGCATCTTATTTTATATATAAGGGAGATCTGACTGAAATATACCCCATAGAGCATATATGGATCTAAATTGAACTTCCTTGGCCACTCTCCAGGACAAATGTGCCCAGATCTAAAGGATTCTGAGGTTATGCTGCAGGCTGCTGGTTACTATGCTAGAAGCAAGAGAGAAGGAGCTTGGGTTAAAGAAGATTAGTCACTGTCAAGAAGAGCTGACTATTAAGTAGATTTTTAAGGAAGCCACTACCCTCTGGCACTCTCCTGCAATATGTTGTTCAATCGTTTTCATTCATGTGCAACTTTTCATCACCCCATTTTGAGGTTTTCTTGGCAGAGATACTCGAGTGGTCTGCCATTTCCTTCTCTAGCTCATTTGACAAATGAGGAAACAGGCAAATGGGTTAAGTGACTCGTCCAGGATCATAGCTAGAAAGTGCCTGAGGCCAGTTCTGAACTCAGGAAGCTGAGTTTTCCCCCACTCTAGGCCAGGCTTCTCCATGGTGGACAGTGAGAAGGAGGAATCTGTCCATCTAGTTATACTGTGGAATTGCACATGACATTGAGAACAATTGTGCTGAGGTGGACAGTTTTGAGACTTGACCTCAAGCCTTGGGCTGTCTCTTCGGTTTTGTGTTTCTTTCTATGTTGATAGAACATAATGTGGTGGCCAGTGTAGGTAGCCAAACAGCAATCATTAGAGATGGACTTTTCATGGTGACTACTTTTGGAGTTTGGGAGTTCTTGGGCTCCTCAGCCTTAGGTGATTGGTAGCTGGATGTGGTTTTTGGTTAGCTATACTCTTCTCCAAAAAAATGACTACTGACAAGAAGATGAGCCCAAACCATGCCCTGGCTTGCCAGGAGATATATAACAAAGATGATACGACTGGTCAGGAATCTTATGAAATGTTTCATGTTTAGATATTTTAAGTATCAACCTTCAAGGATAGTAAAATAGGAGTTACTGGTTACTGTTTCATAATTTAAGTTTTTTCTTTGTCAATGTTCATGTCAAAACCTTTTTGTTTTGTAGGCATGTATGTGTAGGAAATAAAAAGCTTTTACTCTGATTTTTGTGTGTGTGTGTTTAGGAAATAAAAAGTTTTATTCTAACTGAATTTTGTGTATGTGTGTGATTTTAGAAAATAAAAAGCTTTATTATAACTGAATTTTGTATGTGGGTGCATGACTTTGTTTAGGAAATTAAAAAGGTTTACTCTGAATTCCTGTGTGTGTATGTTTGTGTGTTTAGGAAATTAAAAGCTTTATTCTGACTGCATTTCCTGTTTGTGTGTGTTTAGGAAATAAACTTCAACTGAATTTCATATGTGTGTATTCTAGGAAATAAAAAGCTTTACTATAACTGAATTTCATTATATATTGAGTACCTTCACATGAAGTTATTTTTGAGAAGATCCTAAACGTGGGCCAAATCTAAGTTTTGTGATTTTTCCTTTGGGGTTTTGGGATGACTGGCATACAAAACCAGAGAGAAGAAAGATCTTGAATCCCCTCCCTTCTCTCTACCTGTCTCCCTTTCCACCCTTCCTCTCAAGGCCAGCCTCTCCCAGGACTGAGCTCAGAGATAGGGTGCCTTTAGTGGGTAAAACCAGGGCTTCTTAAACTTTTTTGCACTGGAGACCCCTTTTCACCGGAGAAATTTTTACATGACCCCGGGGTTTTTAGGTATATAAAACAGGTCAATAAATCAAACATTTGCTAATAATAAATCATAATTTCACGACCCCCACATTCAATTATGAAAGGGATTGGAACCATCGTTTAAGAAGCTGGGTTTGTGAAACCTATCCGCAGGCCCAACTGCAATCTGGTGTCACATCCAGATGAAGAATGGTCAAGCGATTTGTAATCTCACATTTAAGAATAGGTTTAAGGGGAAAGGCCTGGAAATCAACTGTAGCCGATGGGGTCTATGTCCTTCTAAGCCCCGGCGGTTCTGGGTGGCTTCATTTTAAGTTTCATGCTCAAAGTTTTTGCTCTTCGTTCATAGTAGGACAGAGATTGCAAACACTCCGCAGCCCTCGCCCAGAACGCCACAGGCTGCTTTGCAAACTCCTCCTCCTAGAGGATCTCGGCTTTCTTTTCCCGATCTCTCAAGCCCCTCATGCAGTGCCACGCTTGGAAGAGAAGGAGCCGAGGTCTGAAGGGGATGGCTCGCTTCAGTCTCTGGGATGGAAACTCCAAGACCGGAAACGCTCCTCCACATAGCGTTTCTCACCTCTTCAGGCCCCCCCACTCCGCGGCGCTGCATTCAGTGAGCCCCCGTTATAATCCCTCCTCCCTCGGCGCTCAGGCTCCGTGCGTCACGTCGCGAAGACGTCAGCTTGGATCTCCTCCGGGGGAGCCAAAGGAGGAAGAAGGGGGTGGGAGGGGTAGGGAAAGAGGTGGAGCCTCTTGCGCAGGCGCAGGAAAGTGGCTTTGGGCTAAGGAAGGGGGTAGCGAGGAGGAGGGGCTGGTGTTCCCGGTTTCCTGGGTTACTGGAGGGGGCGGAGGGATTGGGAGTCCGGCGGCGGCTGCAGCGGCTGAAGCACAGCTACGATTCCAGCGACAACAACGACGACGACGACGACGACGCGGGATTCTCCCAGCCTGGGGGAGGGGGAGCGCGCGGCGGCGGCGACGGCGGCGGCAGGCGCAGGTAAAAGCCGCTGTGCAGGCCCCCTACCCTGGCGTCCCTGGCCGCGGCAGCCCGTGTGCCCGTCGCTCTCTGGAGCCGGGGAGGGCTCCTGGGGCTGTAGCCGCGCGCGGCCGGCCCGGGATGGGGATCGGCCCCGACTCCACGGGGAGCTGCGGGAGCCCCGGCGTGGGAAGGGCGTCTTCCTGCCAACGCGGAGCCGCCTTAGGACGTTAAGCGCCCCGGCAGCATGGGGCGCACCGAGCTCTGGCTCTGGTCGGCTCTGGCTTGGTTTTCTTTGCCTTGCCACGGTCGCCACCCGGACTCTGGTTCGGTTTTTCCTATTTGCAAGGGAGGAGGTGGGATTTAGGGACGTGCTTTGGTGCCTTTCTTTTCGAGGGATTTGCATTGGCGAAGGGCGTCCAGCATCTTTCCCTTCCCTTCCCAGGGCCTTGGCTGGGGAGCTCGTGGCTGTAGGCAGAGGTCGAGAGGGAATTCTGACCCTGACCCCAAAGCTGGTGGGTCAGTCACCGCCCTCCCCCTTTCACTTCTCCTTTTCCCGGCAAGATCTTATCTACCTGTCATGTCTTTGACCTCCCCTCCACCCCCTGTCGTGTGACCGGCTTTGGCCATGGCACAAGGCTGCATCCCTTCCTTCTTCCCCGATGTTGCCCAGGGGAATCTCTCCTGAAAAGCCTTGGGAGCCGCGGTGGAGATGCTGCGGGTCCAGCGCACAACTAAGGGCCGAGGAAATCTTGCCGTGGGTGGGCAGGAGACTAGAGGTGGGGTTTCCACAGGACAACTCTGAAAAGTGTTTCCAAAGGGAGAAAAAACACACACACACACTTCTCATATGTTTCCCAGTTTCAGTTGTCACTGCTAAGCCATTCCCAGTATTCTCTTAAGTAACAAAACTTAGTAGCAGATGCATTTTTTTTTTTAAAAGCAGATTGGAAATTTGTATAGAACTGAAAGATTGACAGGCAGTTCTTGGCTATTTAACAGAATGGTCACAACGGAATGAGTTTTCTGGAAGTCATATAATTTTAGAGTTTAGAGTTTAAAGTTTGAAATTTAAAGTTTATCATTTTTCCAATCTCTTTTCCCTCTGTTTCTTTCAGATAAGGAAAACTAAGGCTCAATTTAGGGTGAGGAAAAAGCTTTGTAAATATATTCTTGTTTCAGTTCAACAGCTAATTAACATCAGAGCCAGAATAGAATACAGATCTCTTATCTTCTGTACAGTGTTCTTTTGGTCATACCCTCGTTCTCATTTTCAACATCTTAGATATCCGGATAGTCAGTGATTCTTGGCGTCTGTTTTAGTAATGTACTATTTTAGTAGCATCTTCTGAAATTATTTCTGTAATGTTTTGGAGAGCTTTAATTAAGTCAAGTAACATTTAATTAAGCACTTACTATGTGCCAGGCACTGTGCTAAGGGCTGGTAATACACAGAAAACTGAAAAATAGCCTCTGTTCACCACCAGTTTACTGTCTTTTTCAGTTGTCTAATAGTAATATTACTCTTGTTACCACAACCACTACTACTGTTACTACTCCTCTACTGCAATCACTAGTCCAGTGAGGTTAAAAATTTATTAGGTGGTTAAGCTTTATTTAGAGGGTAGTAAATAGAATACCAGACCTGGAATCAGGAAGACCTGATTCAAATGAGGTCTCAGACCTTAGCTGTGTGATCCTGGGCAAGTCATTTTAACACTGTTTAATTTCCTCATCTGTAAAATGAGTTGGAGAAGGAAATGGTGAACCATTTCAGTTATCTCTACCGAAAAAAACTCCCCCCAAACCAATGAAGTCATTAAGAATCTAAAATGACTGAAACAACTAAATAACAATTCTCTGCTGCAAATTTATATGCTCCTCCCCCCCCCCCCTTTTTTTTCCCTGGACATCTAAGTGGTTTTAGTGGATAAAGCACTGGGCCTGAAGTTAGGAAGATCTGGATTCAAATTTGGCTTTAGACACTTACTAGTTGTGTGAACTGGGCAAGTCACTTAACACTGTTTGCTTAAATTTCCTCACATGTAAAATGAGCTGGAGAAGGAAATGGTGAACCACTTCAGTTATCTCTCCAAAAAAGCCTCCCAAATAAATCATTAACTGAACTGAAATGACTAAATAACAATTCTCTGCTGCAAATTTATATATTTTTTCCCTCCTGGGAATCTAGGTGGTTTTAGTGGCTATAACACTGGGCCTAAAGTTAAGAAGATTTGAATTCAAATTTGATCTCAGATACTTACTAGCTATGTGACCCTGTGCAAGTCATTTAACTGTTTGCCTCAGTTTCTTCATGTGTAGAGTAAGCTGTAGAAAGAAATAGCAAATCATTCTAATATCTTAACTAAGAAAAGTCTGACATGACTGTTTATTTGACATGGTATTTTAAAAGTTTTATTGGTGTCTTTCCCCCAAGTACCCTTCAGAAAAACAATTAAGTTGAAATTAGGCTCAGGATAAGTAAAAGTTGAGTACTTTCATTCCCCTTTCTTGTCTCTCCTCTCTCACTCCTTTTGGGATGAGAAGTGTGTTCCAGCCTTTGTTTTCTGAACCAAGAAGTTTATTTGAGCTCACCTGTTTTTTCAGTGTTAATATTTTTATTATTATAATCATGAGCATGTTCTATTTGCTCTAGTTTCTTTTCTCTGCCTCATTTTAAGCAAGTAGTTGATAGTATTGATATGTAGCACTTTTCCAGTTATGTGGCTGTTGTACAATTGAGGCATTTAATCCAGATGTGTTTGTTTTTTTCATCTTGTCCATCTTATCCCTGTGTTTTTGCTGTTACTTCATTTTGGACAAACTAATGATCTCTTCTATATTTTAATGTTGTATTTTTTCTCTTAACATAAACATGAAATCTTGTGCTAACTTCAAGCTTTTGAAAATATCATCTGTGATACCAAAAGCTATAACATATTTTTGTACTCTTTATATACACACAAACATATACATAAAGTTATTTTTGAGAATCTTTTTATTCAACTTTATGTAAATTATTTCTATATTTATCAAGTTTGTTTGTTTTTGCTTTGAAATTATTTATTTTAACATAGGCTTCAGAATTCATGTTTCTTGTCCCAATAGTGTAGCTTTACTTATCCATTTAATAAATATGTAATAATATTTGTAAATGAGGTCTAGCAATTAATAATGATTTACTTAAATCAGATCTAGCTAATTGTAATGAGATATGATCAATTTGATTTCATGGAATGTTGCTTGAAATAAGTACCTGGATTTTTTTTTTTGGCAGTAACTTTTGCTATAAATCTATTTGGGAATACAGAATTTGACCTTGAGAAGTCAGCTCAAAATAATACAGTATCTGTCTTTGCCTTTTATAATGCAAAAAATGGTAAAGAGGCTAATATATTAAAGTAAACCTTCAATTAAAATACATTTTATTAACCATATTAGCATCTCAGCTTATGAACTGATAATTAGGTGATTTTAAATTGATTGTGGTTAGTCTAACCCCCCCCCCCCCCTTCCGATTCATTTGTAATTCCTATAATTTGTATATCACTTATATTTCCCAGCATAACTTTCTGGCACTACTTCTCAGGGAGCTGTCCCTTTAAACGGACTGTCAAAAAGAGCAAGAAAACAGTTAAGTAAAAATACCTAATATCTGTAAAGTCAGCTATATGCCACATTGATTCACTATTCCATTGCCCCTCCTTATTTTTTCTTTGTTTTTTTGTTATTTAATATTTTATTTTTTTTTCAATTACATGTAAAAACAATTTTTAACCTTCCCGTTTCCTTTCCCCCGTAACTCCCTCCAAATTTTGAGTTCTAAATTCTCTATCTGCCCCCCTCCTCGCTTTTTGAGAAGGTAGGCACTTTGACATAGGTTATAAATGTTTAATCATGCAAAATACATTTCCTTGTAAGTCATTCTATGAAAGAATCCCTAAGTTATTCATAGCAAATAGACATACAGTGTACAATGTTCAGGTTCTGCCCATTTCATTTTGTATCAGTTCATGCAAATCTTTCCAGGTTTTTCTGAAATCATTCTGCATGTCATTACTTAAAGCATAATAGTATTCCATCACAATCATGTAGAACAATTTGTTCAGCCATTACTCGAGTAATTGATGGACTTCCACTTAATTTCCAATTTTTTGCTACCACTAAAAGAGCTGCTATAAATATTTTTGAACATATGGGTCCTTTGCCTTTTTGGCTTTTTTAATTTCTTTGGGATATAGATTCAGCAGTCATGGTATTGTTTGATTAAAGTGTTTTAAAGCCCTTTTGGCATAGTTCCAAATTGCTCTTTGGAATGGTTTAATCGGCCAGTTTCACCAGCAATACATTGGTATTGCTCTCTAGAATGCTTGAATCAGCCAGTTTCACCATTGGTATTTTAGTTTTCCTACATTTCTTCCAACATTTGTCATTTTCCTTTTTTTTCATATTATCTAGTTTGACAGGTATGAGGTAGTAACTCAGTTGTTTTAATTTGCATTTCTTTCATTAGTAGTGATTTAGAGCACTTTTTTTTATATGATTATAGCTTTCTTTGATTATTTTGTTTGAATTTGCCTGTTCACATCTATCTTTGATTATCAATTGAGGAATGGCTCTTATTTCTATAAATTTAACTCAGTTTTCTATGTTTGAAAAATAAACTGTCAGAGAAATTCACTGTAAAAACTTTTTCATAATAATGATTTATTTCCAACTATGTATTTCCCTCCATCCTATTTTCCTATTTATCCTACTCTCCCTCTTTTTATTTTAATTATTCTCAAAAGTGTTTTGCTGCTGACCTTTATCTCCCCCAAACTATCCTTTCTTCTTTCAACTCTATTCCCCTTTCCTCCTCATCTCCTTCCCTTTCTACTTTTTTGCATAATAAGATAGATTTTTACACCTGATAATGTGTATATTATTCCCTCTTTGAGCTAGTTCCAATGAGAGTAAGGTTCTGTGTGCTCCTTTTCCCACTACATTGTAAAAATTTCATCCAAGTCTTTTTTTATGTCAGATAATTTATCCCAATTCACCTCTCCCTCTCCTCTTCTCCCAGAATATTCTTTCTTATTCCTTAATTTTTTTTTAAAATAATCATACCATTATATTCAGTTTATGCCTCTGCTTTCTGTGTATGTATACACCTTTTAACTGACCTAATAATGAGAAAGTTTTTAGTAGTCATATCATTATTCCAGATCGGAATATAAACAATTTAACCTTATTGAATCCCTTATGATTTTTCTTTCCTTTTTACCTTTTTACGCTTATTTTGCATCTTGCATTGAAAAGTTAAGTTTTCTATGTAGTGCTGGTCTTTGTTCAGGAATGCTTGAAAGTCCTCTATTTCGTTGAATGTATATTTTCCCCTCCCAGAAAGATTAGACTCAGTTTTGCTAGTTAGGTCATTCTTGGTTGTAACCCTAGCTTCTTTGCCCTCTGGAAAAATCATATTCCAAGCCCTTAATCCTTAAGGTAAAAGCTGCCGAATCTTGTAATGTCTTAATTATGGATCCATGATATTTGAATTATTTTTTTTAGCTACTTGCAATATTTTCTCCTTGGCCTTGGAGGTCTGGAATTTGGCTATTATAATATTCCTGAGAGTTATCATTTTGAGACCTTTTTCAGGAGGGGATCTGTGAAGTTTTTATTTTTCTACTTTATCCTCTAGTAAATAGCAGGGCTCCTTTTTTGATCATGAGTTTCAAATAGTTCAATAATTCTTAAATTATATCTCCTTGATCTATTTTTCAGGGCAGTTGTTCTTCCAATAATAGATAGTTTACATTTTTTATTTTTTTCATTCTTCTGATTTTGTTTCTTGATGTCTCATGAAGTCATTAGCTTCTACCTAACCAATTGTAACTTTTGAAGAAAATAATTTCTTCAGTGAGCTTTTGTTTCTCTTTTTCCTTTTGGCCAATTTTGCTTTTTAAAGAGAACTTCTCTTCAGTGAATTTTTGTGCATCTTTTTCTTTTTTTTTTTTCCTTTTTGGTTTTTCAAGGCATTCTTGTCTTCATTAGATTTTTGTGCCTCTTTTACCATTTAGCCTATTCAATTTTTTAAAGTGTTATTTTATTGAATATTTCTTTGTGCCTTCTTTACTAAGCTGTTGACTTTTTTTTTTCATCATTTTCTTGTATCACTCTCATTTTTCCTTCTAATTTTGACTCTGCTTCCCATATTTGATTTTAAAATAGTCTTTGAGTTGTTTCATGGCCTGAGATCAATTCATATTTTTCTTGGAGGCTTTGGATACAGGAATACTGACTTTTTTATTTTCTTCTGTGTGTTTTTTGATCTTTTTTGTCACCATAAAACTTTCTATGGTTCAAATTTTTTTCCTTTTGTGTACTTACTGTTTTGCAACCTATTTTTTTTTTTTTTACTCTTAATTCTATGTTAAAGTGGAGCTCTGCTTCCTGAGTGGAGGGGCCATTGTCCCAAGCTTCAGGTTTTTTGTGCAGCTATTTTCATAGGTATTTCTGGGAGCCTGTGAGTTTTTGGTTCTTCCAATGTGGTATGATCTAGGGAGAAGTGTGTTGACTACTCACATGAACTGTGCACTGGTTGGTAAGAGACCATAAACACAAATTTTTTTTTTTTGTTAATAGTTTATTTTTCAAAGTACATGAAAAGATAGTTTTCAACATTCACCTTTGCAAAACCTTGCATTATAATTTTTTCTCCCTCCCTCTGCCTCTCTCTCCTCTCCTAGATAGCAAGTAATCCAGTATAGAGTAAACACAGCATAAAAATTTTCAACCCTGGAACTGTGACCAAGATCCCTGCTATCCTCCAGCTGAAAGTTCTGTTCTGCTAGTGCTTCTTTTCATAGACCCAGGATTGCAACCCAGATCCAAATATAGACAATGCAAGAGTGTTCTGTCTCTAGCGCCAGCAAAGGGACCCTTAATAAATCTTCTTTTGACCTATTACCTGATCTCCTTACCACTGTGGGTGGAAAATGCTACTGATGCCACTGATTCAGTCACCCTGAGACTTGTTCGGTTTTTTTTGTTGTTGTTTTGCTGAGGGCTAGTCTATATTGGACTGTGCTTCATTCTTACTCAGGTACAACAGAACTTTCCTGTCACCCTCTAAGTTGTCTTGGGCTAGAAAATTGTTTCTCTTCATTGTTTTGTAGGTTCCAACACTCTAGAATTTGTTAAGTCTCATTATTTAAAGAAATTTTGAAGGGGTTTAGTGGAGAACTCATGCAAGCCCCTGCTTTTATTCTGCTTTCTTGGCTCTGCCTGCCTCCCTCCCCTTTTCAAGGAAGGGTAGAAGAAAATACTTTCCTTCTCATAGATCTTTTCAGCTAGGCTTGGGAATAGTTTCACAAGCATTCAGTTTTGATTACTTGTTGTTGTATTCATTTACATTATAATCATTGCATATATTATTTTATTTGCTCTTTCTACTTGCATTTTGTTTATATGTCTTCCCATGCTTCTATATACTCATAGTTTCTAGTAATAATCTGTTATGTTCACACACTAAAGTCAAAATTGTTGATCCATTCCCTATTTAATGGGAGTCTAGTTTGTAAGTTTGTTTCCAGTTATTTGTTTCCATACAAAATGCTGCTATAAATAATTTGGTTTACATGTGATCTTGATTTATCATTAATTTCCTGTGAATTTTACTGATGTTTATTATATACTTTTAGTGATCCTGCTTCTTAGGACCATAAATAAGAATGGAAAATGTTGATTAAAATTTTTTTTATTACAAGCTTAATTTTCTACCTGGCTGCACTCTTTTGGATTTCTCCATAACATTCCATCCAAGAATTTCTTCATTTTACAAGATCACAGTTCTGAAATTCACACCTCATCAGTACCCTGTACTCCTAGGGCTTGTCTGATTGGAAGTCAGAGGACATGCTTCTCCTAGAATCTCTGTTTAAGAAGGATGCCCAGAGCAGCCATCTCTTCATTTATCATAGTACCTCCTCTCTGGACTTCTCCATCATACCCCAAATTAGGTACTTTTTATCTCCTCACTTTTATTACTCCTTTTGTTTTCTATCTTCTTAGAATATAAGCTCCTTGAAGGAAAGAACTGGCTTCTTGTGATTTGTATTCTCATCATTTAGTACAGGACTTTGACAAATGTCCTTAAACAGAGAAACTGTTATTGCCTTTGGACTTTACTACTACTGCCCTAGATGTAATCTATGAAAAATGGCACTGAAGAAAAAGGAATAGGAAGACCAGATGAATTAGACTAATTATACGCAGAGTAGGTGATACAATTTTAAGGATTCTCAATTCTCAGTGTATCTGAAATAAGAGGAAAATAACAAAGACAAGGAAAAATCTTGATTCTTTTTGTTACCCTAAATCTCATTTTCTCATTTCTTCAAAAAAAGTATGAGAATAACCTACAGAGACATTGAGGGCATCTCTGATGAAGGTATGAGAAAAAATTAGGCAGTCTTTCTAAAATGATAGTCTATAGCAGACCACATATATCTTTATATCTTTCCACTTAGACAATTGGCTGAATGGTATGGAGAATACAAAATACCATCATATTACTGTTTGTTGACTATTAAGAATGTTATAGTTGGAAGGAACCCCAGTAACTAACTATCTAGTCCAACTTGAAAGAAATCCCTCATTTATCATCCAGTCTCTGAAGACATAGTATCTTTCTACTTTTGGATAGTTCTAATTGTTAGGTAGTTTTTTCCTGTCAAGCAACTCTCACTCATTGTTTCTAGTTCTACCTTTGGATAATTTAAGATCAGGTCCCTCTTGGAGCCTTCCACATGATAGACCTTCAGTGAGTTCCATCATAAGTTCCCTGAATCTTTTCTTCTCTGGGATAAATATCCTCAGTTCTTTCACCTGGTTTATGGGGCTTCAGAGCTTACAGGAATTATTAGATTCCTGGCACATGAACTAATAGACAATGGATTCCTTAAGGACTATTTCTAGGACTTATGGACATGTGTAAATTTTCAGGATGATTCTTGTTATTTGTTACATTACTACTAGCCTGTGTTATATTGCTATGTGCTATTGTAAATTATGTATAATGCCTCCCATATTGATGGATTTATGTGTACCCGTTTCAAGTGAGCCCCTTCAGAAACCCGCTAATCTGATTTGACTTCCTATTTCCTTTGGTGTTTTCATCTCCCTTCCTGAGGTGTCAAGGAAGGCATGATCACCTTTTTTGGAGGGTTCTCACCTCCTTGAGAAGTCAGGGAGGTCATGACCACCCTATGTTCTAAAACAAAAGAATTACATTGGGCTCTTAGATGTCCAACTTTTCCACACTGAAAACATCGACGAGTTTCTCTAGAATTCCTTTGCTAAGGAGGACCTTGTCTTTCCATGTTCATCATAGTTTGGGCATAATAAGCATTTGTGCCCATTGTGGCACAGCATCTTATGATCTCCTCTAAAGGAGCATTTTTGTCTAGCCCCCATATAATTCTCTTGCAAACCTCATTGGCATTTTCCTTAGCCAAATGTCTAGTCATTATTTCTGTTGCTGCATTGCCTCCAATGGTTCTTATTACAGCTGTTTGCAAACGTCCCACAAAATCTGCAAAAGGTTCATTGGGACCTTGCTCTATTTTTGTGAAAGCATTATTTCCATTTTTCTGTCCAGGGAGAGAATTCCAAGCTTTTATTGCAGCCTTAGAAATTTGCTCATACACTGTTATGGGATAAATCTGTTCTGAACTCTCTGCATACTGACCTTGACCAGCTAGTTGGTCAAAAGTGATTTGTCCAATAGTGCCTGTTTATCTATTGTGTTGGGCTTGAATCCTACATAATTCATGAAACTCCGAAAGCCACAATAAATTTCGTCCCGGTTCTAGACATGTTTTCGCTATGGATTTCCAGTCATTTGGGGTTAGGATTTCATAAGACAAATTATCTAGTAACATCTTCACATAAGATGATGTAGCCCCATAAGAGCTAAAAACTCTTCACCATCCTGGTTGCCCTTTTTTGAGCATTCTTCAGATTTGTTTGAGATAGAATGTCAGTTCCAAAGGCCTAGAGAAGAAAGATGAAGTGCTATGTGAAAGGAACAGTAAAGAGGCCAGTCTGGTTGGATCTTAGGATTTGGGAAAGGGAATAATATATAATAAGCAAAACAAGAGGTATGGCGCCAAGATGACAGAGAGTAGACAGGACTTTGTCTTAGCTCTTCCTGGCTTCCCTCAGAATCAACACTAGATCAAGCCTCTGAACAGATTTTGGAATGTAACAAATTTCCAGCATAAGTTATCTTAAAAGGACTTCAGAAAAAGCCTGGGGGTGGGGTGGGGGAAGGGAAGAAGAGACACAGTCCAACACAGGTACAATGCAGGGAGGCCCAGGGCAAGGAGAGGAAGGGGGAGGGGAGAAGGAGGAAGGAATGGGGAGGGAAGTCTAGTAGGAGGCTCTTAGTGGCTATTCTGTCTTGGTCAGAAGGCTAGGGAATCAGCAGACTAACTGTGAGACCTCTGACGTAACTACAGAAAGCAAATAGTGAGCCCCCAAACCCTCCCCCTTTCCCCTGCAAAATAGGCAGGACTAAGCCAGCCCACCCAGCATAGAGGGGAAGCCTGTAGCACCACTGACCCCAGGGCAGCTTGAAGTCCTTGTTGCCCTGTAGCTGAAGCTTGGGACAATTTCCCCTATGCTCTAGGACCAGCCCTCAATCTTTAAAAATGAGCAAAAAAGCAAAAAAGAACTCTTGACTGTTGATAGTTATTTCAGAGATAGGGAAGAACAGAACCCTAGTCCTGAGAACACTAAAGGCAAAGCACCTCCTGATGAAGTCTCAAAGGGGGATATGAATTAGTCTCCAACTCAAAAGGTTCTCTTGGAAGAATGCAAAAAGTGTCTTAAAAGAGAAGTAGAAGAAAAATGGGAAAAGAAAATGAGAGCTTTGCAAGAGAATTTAGGAAAGGCAACAGTAATTGAAGAAAACAACTTCTTAAAAATACATTTGGTGAAATGGAAAAATGTACTGAAGAAAACCACCTTTTTAAAAAAAATAGATTTGGTGAAATGGAAAAAGAGAACAACTTGAAAAATAGTATTGGTAAAATAGGGGAAAAAAAATCTAACAAACAAAATAGTCCCTTTAAAAGTACATTTGCAAAATGCAAAAGGAAATAAAAAGCTAACCGAGGAAAATAATTCATTAAAAATTAGAATTGGAAAATGGAAATGAATTATTCAATGAGACACCAAAAATCATTCAAACAAAACCAAAAAACAAATGAAAAAATAGAAGAAAATGTAAAATACCTCATTGAAAAAACAACTGATCTGGAAAATAGATCTAGGAGAGATAATCTAAGAATTATTGAACTACTTGGAAACTACAATATTAAAAACAAAAAAAAAAAAAAGCCTGGACAACATCTTTCAAGAAATCATCATGGAAAACTGTCCCTGTCCTATTATGCTAGAACTGGATAGTAAAAACAGCCATTGAAAGAATCCACCAATCATTTCCTTAAAGAGATCACCAAAATGAAAGCTCTAAGAAATAGTGTAGCTAAATTCCAGAATTATCATATCAAGGAGAAAATACTGCAAGCAGACAGAAACAATTCAAATATTGAAGAGCTATAATCAGGATTACCCAGGATTTTATCACATTCTACTTTGAAGGATCAGAGGACCTGGACATAGGTAGACATCGGTCCTTCTATGCCACAGTGCAAAGGAACTTGGACTGCAAGAATCAACTACCCAGCAAAACTAAACATTGTCTTTCAGGAAAAGATGGACATTTAATGAAATAGGGGGATTTCATTTATTTTTTATGAAAAGACCAGGACTGAACAGAAAATTTGATCTTCAAGCATAAAACTCAAGAGAAGCATAAGAAGGTAAAAAAGGTAGGGGGAAAAAAAAACTTTGTTTTTTAAAGGTTAAAATGTTTTCATCCCTACATAGGAGGATGATATATGTAACTCTTGAAAACTATATCTTTGTTAAGGGTATGCTTAGAGAATGTAGGTATACGTTGACTTTAATGTGATGATATAAAAAGGAAACTAGGGGTGGAAAAGGGATTGTACTGGAAGAGAAGGAGAGAAGAGGTAAAATGGGATAAATTACATCACATGAAGAGGCTAAAAAGACCTATTATAGTTGAGGGAGGTAAGAGAGGGGGATGAGTATTGTTTGAACCTCAATCTCATTTGGCTCAGAGGGAATATTATACATATTTAATTTGATATAAAACCTTTTCTCTCTCTAGAAAAGTAGCAGGGGGGAAAGGGAGCTAATAGAAGGGGGAAAAGATAAGGAGAGGGAGGGGCTGAAAAAAAGGAAGGCAGATTGAGGAAGGTGGTGTTCAGAAACTAAACAGTGGTGAGGAGAGAAAGGGGGAAAGGGAAAAAAGTATAATGAGAAAAATAGGGTGGTGGGAAATACAGAATTAGTGATATTAACTATGACTTTGAATGAGATGAACTCTCATAAAATGGAAACAGATAGCAGTCTGGATTAAAAGCCAGCATCCTACAATGTGTTGTTTCCAAGAAATACATTTGAAGCAGAGAGAACATACAGAGTAAAGGTAAAAGGGTGGAGCAAAATCTATTATGCTTCAGCTGAAGTTAAAAAAAAAAAAAGCAGGAGTAGTAATTCTGATTTCAGATCAAGCAAAAGCAAAAATTTAATTAAAGAATACCATTCTGCAACTTAAAAAAAATAAACAAAGCAGGAAAGTAAATTGGATCAAGGCTGTGGAGGGTTTTAAATACCAAATAAGAGTTTGATACTAGAGACTACTCAACATTGAATAGTTAACAAGGTCAGACTTTAGAAAAACTACTTTAGTTAATATGTAGAGGTTCTTTATCTTTTTCTCAGGTAACATTTTACTGATTGCAACAATCCCTAGAACATTATCCTGTTGTACAGTAAAAATCAAATCAAAAAGAAAAAAATGAGAAAGAAAATAAAATGCAAGCAAACAACAAAAAGAGTGAAAATGCTATGTTGTGATCCACACTCAGTTCCACAGTTCTATCTCTGGATGTAGATGGCTCTCTTCATCTCAAGATCATTGGAACTGGCCTTGATCATCTCATTGTTGAAAAGAGCCATGTCCATCAGAATTGATCATCATACAATCTTGTTGCCTTGTGCAATGATCTCCTGGTTCTGATCATTTCACTTAGCATCAGGTCATGTAAGTCTCTCCAGGCCTCTCTGAAATCATCCTACTGGTCGTTTCTTAGAACCATAATATTCATTATTGAACAATAATATTCCATAACATTCATACACCATAACTTATTCAGGCTTTCTCCAATTGATGGGCATCCACTCAGTTTTCAGTTTCTTGCCATTCACTACAAACAGGCTTGCCACAAACATTTTTGCACATGTGAGTCCTTTTCCCTTCTTTAAGATCTGTTTGGGATATAAGCCCAGTGTAAACATTCAAAAGATATGCACAGTTTTATAGCTCTTTGGGCATAGTGCCAAATTGTTCTCCAGAATGGAGAGCACAACTCTACCAACAATTTATCAGTGTCCCAGTTTTCCCACATTCCCTCCAATATTCGTCATTATTACTTTTCCTTTCATCTTAGCCAATCTGAGAGGTGTGTAGTGGTACCTTAGAGTTGTCTTATTTTGCGTTTCTCTGATTAATAGTGATTTAGAGCACCATATGACTAAAAATGGTTTTAATTTCTTAATCTGAAAATTGTCTATTTGTATCCTTTGACCATTTGGCAATTGGAAAATGGCTTGAATTCTTATAAATTTGAGTCAATTCTCTATTTTAAAAATGAGGAAAGACCCACCTTTTTTTTTTTTTTTTTTTTTTTTTAGCTGAGGCAAATTTTAGTTGTGCCCAGGGTCACACAGCCAGGAAGTGTTAAGTGTCTGAGACCAGATATGTACTCAGTCCTCCTGACTTCAGGACTGGTGCTCTATCAAGCCCATCTTTTTAGTGCTGGTATTTTTCTGATGATCTATAACTGTGAGTCACATTATACCATTGACTTTGAAGAACTGAAATTGAGGAGAGACATGTAGTGTAGGTATAAGCAGGCTATCACTATTACACATAAGAAGTAGAAGTAGCACTATGAAGGATGATAACTAAGGGAAAAAAGAGCTGATCACATAATGAGATTAGATAATTGATAAGTAGTCTGCATGCTGTTGTGTATACATCGGCACCACTCTAGTAGAGTGAATCTGAGGGGGTTTAGCAGTAGATAAAGCTACCCTCACCTGATTCTTCGCATTCCACTTTATTCTCCCTTTCATCATCATAGCACTAGCCATTGTCCACCTCCTTTTCCTCCATGAAACAGGTTCCAACAACCCTTCAGGCATCAACCCAGACTCAAACAAAATCCCCTTCCATTCATAATATACCATTAAGGACGCCCTAGGCCTAATCCTACTACTCCTTGTACTCCTCCTTTTAGCCCTATTCTCACCAGACTTGCTGGGAGACCCAGACAGCTTCTCACTAGCCAACCCACTAAACACCCCTCCCCACATCAAATCAGAATGATACTTCCTATTTGCATACACAATCCTCCCAACAAACTAGGCGGAGTCCTGCCCAATGACTTTAGAAGACACATTTTTGGGGGATGGGGTGGGGGTTATTAATAAAAATGGCAAAGAATGAATTGGCATGGATTAGTTTTGATTTTCTATGTTGAGTTCACTGGACTTTTGGATAATGGAAATAGTTTAAAATAGTGTGAGAAAGCTAGAAACATTAGACATATTGAATAACATTCAACATTAATTTCAGAAGAATTCAAGGGAAAATTCTCTTTTATTAAGAACAATATTAATGTCTCAAAATTATTTCAATTAACCAAAACGGAATAAAATCATTACCTAAGATAGTCATTTTAATTTTACAGTGTTTACTAGAATAGATGAGAAAAGATAAAAAGGGCACTTAGTCTCTAAGTAAAGTCAAAGCTTTTTTGATAACTAAATTATGTATAGAATAGACAAAAATATTTAAAATCAAGAATCATTCTCTAATAAGTAGTCAAAAGATCATGGAAGAGTTCTGAAAAGAATTGCAGACTTAATAAACTCCTGAAAGATTATTCATTAATCATATTTATTGGGAGTCAAATCAAGTCAAATCAACTCTGAGGTGTTACCTTTCATCTAGCAAACTGGTAAAGATGACAAAAGATAAGAAAAATCATTGCTGAAGGGACTGCAAGAAGACAGGTATACTAACACATCAGTAGAACTTTGGTAGACTTATTCTGGTTCAACTTGGATTTACTCTGAGAATATGACCACACTGATTCAGAGGGCCCATTGCTAGGGATATATGGAAAGGAGATCAGAGATAGAAAGTTCCTATATTCATCAGAAGATTCATAGCTGCACTTTTTTTTTTTTTTTTGGTAACAGAACAAAGTAGCTATTCATTGATTAAGGAGTAGCTAAGTAAAATGTGGTTTATGAATGCAATTATGTTATAAATATATGTGTTATATATGTATAAATTATGTTATAGTGATGCACATGATGAAGATGGGAAGTTATAACTGATACAAAGAAAATTAAACAAATCTAGGAAAATAGTATACACAATGATAATTACAATGGAAGTGGAACAAACGATAAATAAAACTGAGCAATATAATGACCAGACTTGGCCCTAGAGTTGGAGTTGAGAAAAGGTTCTTTGCAGTGGTAGGGGATTATGAACATGGAAAATTAACTATACTGTGAGATATGATTGATGTGCTGTTTTTGCTGAACTTTTTTTTTCTTTGTCAAATCTTTGTTGCAAGAGATGGTTCACGAAATAGGAGATGAAAAGGAGAGATATATTCAGAAATTATATTTTTAAAAATACCAGTGGAAAAATTTAAAAATTTGGACAAATTAGTTATATCATATAATTCATAGTAATAATATTACTTGTATTGTTAAGCTTAATATAAGATTAAAGTAGTGGATAAGACGGCTAGCATGAATAACCAGTTCAAGGTCTACCTCTGACACAACCTGACTGTGTAACATTAGGTAAATAACTTGAACTTTGAATGCCCCAGACAACTCTTTGAGATGATAAATTTCAGAATAGTTTTCTAATTTGTATTGATAAAGGCAATTTTCTTACTGGGAATTCACTATGCTTTGGGTCATGTGTTATGGATTTGATTTAATTAATCAATTTAATTAATAAACATGTTTGTGATGATCTTGCTGGTTGCAAAAAGCTTTTATGTATATCATCTCATTTATTCCTTACAACAACTTTGTGAGATAGGTATACTAATTTTATAGATGGGGAAATAAAGTCTCTTGCTAAACCTCTTGCAGTTGGTAGTGTGAGCTGGAATTAAAACCAGTACTTCTGGTTTCAAGTCCATTGCTCTTTATGAAAGAAATTGCAAATGTAATGAAGTGTTTTGGATAATTCTTTAAGGAATTTGTGGAAGATAGGAAAAAGAGTAGAGATGAGTAAATATCCTGGTTTTCTAAAAAAAGAAAAAAAAATGGATTATTTAAACTGAGACCTGTAGTCTTGAGATCATTGCATTTCAAAATTCCAGAACAGATTATTAGACCAAGTGTTGATCTCTTACTAAGTCTTGCTCACTAGGTTGTACAAACCTAGAACCTAGAATTATTGATTCCCTTTCAGCTTCCTTTTAATTATAAGATATATGATTTTTTTTCTCCTTTTCTTGACCATCCTCGCTGTTTTTGTCTTTATTTTTTTAAACTTTTTGTTTTCAAAACATATGCATTGTTTTCAATATTCATCCTTGCAAAACCTTGTGTTCCAGTTTTTTTTCTAGCAGCTCCTCAAATTTCCACTCATTTTCTCTATTGTATATAGCCATGAATGTCTGCCATGCAAAAGTGAAAATGAAGTTACTAATAATATCACATGAATGTTCAATTGTTGAAACTAAATTGTATGTACAAACAAGCTCTGTACAGGATAGATAGGAAATACTTTAGAGAGGTAAGGCACTAAAATTAGGAAGTATTGGTAAAAACTTCCAGTAAAAGATAGTATTTTAGTTGAGACTTAAAGGAAACCAGTAATAGGAGATTAGGAGGGAGAGCATTCCAGACCTGGAGGACAGTCAGAAAACATGCCTAAATCCTAGAGGTATGGAGTGTCTTATTCATGGGACCGTTCAGAGGCCAGGGTCATTGTTTGAGTGTATGGTGAGAAGTAAAGTGTAAGAAAAGCAGAAAGGTCAGAGGAGGAATAGGCTATGGAAGACTTGGAACACCAAGCAGCATTTTGTATTTGATTCTGGTAGTGATTGTATTTGTCATGTTGTGTGAGAAAAATCAAACCAAAAAGGAAAATAAAACCATGATAAAGAAAAAAACCAACAAGCAAAAGATGAAAATACTGTGCTGTGATCTACCTTCAGTCTCCATAATTCTCTCTCTGAATGCAGAAGGCACTTTCCATCACGAGTCTATGGGAATTGCCTTGAATCACCATCTTGTTGAAAAGAGCCAAGTCCATTACAGTTGATCACATAACTTTGTTGTTACTGTGTACAGTGTTCTGGTTCTGCTCACTCCACTCATCATCAATTCATGTAGGTCTTTGCAGGTTTTTCTAAAATCAGTCTGCTCTTCATTTCTTATAGAGCATTAATCCATTACTTTTATATACTATACTTTATGTAATCATTCCTCAACTCAGGGTTATCCACTCAATTTCTAGTTCCTTGCTACTTCAAAAAGAACTGCCACAAACAAACAAATTTCCATCCAGTCTTCCTGGCTAATAAACCTTGGCAATATCCTCTGCTGCTCATTTTGTTTAACTCTTCACATATAATCATTTGATAAATAAATCTTCTACCATTTTTACCTATAGCTTTCTTTGTATGATATCTAATTTTTAGTGGGATTTGATAGAGAAAAAGAAGATTGTCTCTTTAATCCTTTGTGTGTGTGTGTGTGTGTGTGTGTGTGTATCTTATCACAAGTCTTCCATTACTCTAGGGCTTTCAGATAAATCACTTGCCTTTTGGAAGCTATAGTTGTCTTTAGCAAAAATGAAAGTATTGGAGAGGGTGATGTCTTAAAAGTCCCTTCTATCATTCTGATTCTGAATTACTCATTTTTTTTCCCTTTATAGTCATTATTTACAAAAATATAGTTAAAGGAATGGCTGCCTCAAGGTAATGGTGGGTTGGCCCTCATTTGAAGTCTTCCAATTTCTCCTCAGCCCAATTTATCTTTCCATTACTTTTAGAATCAGATATAAAATGCTCTTTGGCTTATAAAATCCTTCATATTTTGATCTGTTCTTGCCTTTTGAGTCTTATTAGTCTTTGGTCAGTAGTATGGTGATGTACTGACTGAGATTCCTTTTAATTCTGAAGTTTTATGATACTATGAATTTTTTTTTTTGGGAAAAAAAAAAAGAGATCTGTTCTAAGCATGTTAAATTTAAGAATGACAGGAGAAATTAAGTTGTAAATGTTAGATAGGCAGTTGGTGATGCAGGACTGTATCAGTCTGTCAACAGATTGTCTATTGTGTCCCAGTATTGGAGATAAGTATAAAAAGAATTAACAAATCTTTACTCTCAAAGGAGCTCTCATTTTAAATCTGAGAACCATTTATGGAGAAGTAATAAACCAGAACCCTGAGAATACATGTAGCACTGAATTCATTTTTTGGTGAGGCAGGGTAAAGCTAAAATATGCAGAGAGAAAAATGTGAAATTACAAAATATTGGTTTATATCAAGGTAAATTAGATGTAAAAAATGTTTCATTTTTCTTACCTATGTGTCGTGGACAAAGCCTGTAACTATACATTTTGTTACCACTAGATGGAGTTCTTGTATCAGAAAGCTTAAATGTTAATTAGCTAAGTAGATTAAAATTGTTTAAAAATAGTTTCTGTTATTGAGTTTTTTGATTTTATATATCTTTAAGGTACTTAAGGCCAAGTATTAGTAAGTGAAATATATATGTTCTTTTAGGTGGTATCCTGAGTATTAGTCAAGAAATATTTATTAAATGCAATGTGCATTCTGTTAAGCCTTTTCCTCCCCTTCCTCACCCCCCAACCAAACTTAAACAAACTCCCCCCCCCCCCCCCCAGAACTAACCTAAACAAAACAAGAACTAGTCTCAGCTCTCAAGGAGCTTACGGTCTAATGGGGGAGATACAAACAAAAACAGGGTACAAACACCTTATACAGAGGTCAAATTAGAGATAATTTCTAAGGGAAAGCATTAAGATAAAAGAGAACTGGGAAAGGCTACACTTGGAAGATAGGAGGAAGCCATGGAATCCAGGAAGTAGAAATGAAGGGAGAAAGGGTTCCAGGCATGGAAAGTAGCTGTTGAAACTGCCTAGAGTTTGAAGTAGCTAGTTGGTATAGTGGGTAAAACACCAGCCCTGAAGTCAGGAGGACCTGAGTTCAAATGTGGCCTTAGACACTTAACACTTACTGGCTGTGTGAAAGAAAATGCCTAGAGTCAGGAGAATGGCAAGTGCAAGAGCCAGCAAGGAGGCCAGTGTCACTGTGTCACAGGGGATGATAAAGGGAATAAAGCAAGAGTGCAGAGGAAATGAAAGAGCTACATGAGGGAGGGCTTTAAAACTCAGACTGATCCTAAAGGTTATAGGGACCTACCGGAATTTATTGAATACAGGTGGGTGACCTGGTTAGATGTGCACTTGTGATCATTTGAACAGCTGAATGGGGGGTTGAACTAAGGGAAGGGGGGAGAGACATTTAGCAGGCCATTGTAATCCAGATGGCAGATAGTGAGGGTTGGTGCCAGACAGAAAACAGAAGGAACATAGGGAGAAATGTGAGAGCTAAAAATGACAGGATAATGAACGCTGTTTTGTGATCGTCTTGTGACCAGTCAATGCATTTAAAAAGTCTGAAAAATGTTCAGTACCACAATCTTGGTTCTCCCACCTCTGCAAAAGAAAGGAATGGTGGATAGCTTCTCAAATGCTATGGAGAGAAGACAACCAGCCGGAAGTCAGGAAGGCATGAATTCAAATCCAGACTTATTAGCTGTGTGACTGCTGGGCAAATTACTTAAACCTGTTTGCTTCAGTTTCCTCCTGGGTAAAGTGGAAATAATATCACCTACGTCCCAGAATGTTATGAAGATCAGATGAAAAATTATTGGTAAATCACTTAGTACCCAACACAGTTCTGTAGAAATGTTAACTACATTTTCTTGTGAACTTGTCTTTTGTCATTTTGCAACATTTCACTTTTGATTGGTTTGTGCTTGTTCTTTTGATTTATATTGTAGTCATACTGTTTTCTTGTCATTAACTTACCCTGCAACAGATCATGTAAATCTGTGATATTCTATATTCAATATATTGATTGTTTCTTGTAGCATGTTGTTCAGTCATTTTTTTCTGTCATGTCTGACACTTTATGATCCCATTTGTTATTTTCATGGCAGGGATACAAGAGTGGTTTACCATTTCCTTCTCCAGTTCATTTTGTAGATGAAGCAAATAGGATTAAGTGACTTGCTCAGTCACATAGCTACTACATGTCTGAGGCTAGATTTGAACTCAGGAGGATGTCTTCCTAACTTTAAGTCCAGCAATCTTATCTACTGTGTCATCTATTTGCTTCTTATAGCATTGTAATATTTGTTGCATTCAGGTACCACAGCTGATTTAGACATATCCCATTCAATGAACACCTATTTTATTTCCAATTTTCTATTATAATAAAAATACTGCAAATAAAAGTTTTTGTCAGGACTCTCATTAGGGTATACGTCTAGTAGTAGAATCTTTGAGTCCTATTATAAATTGCTTTTCATAATGGTTGTATTGATTCACCTCAAATAATTGTGTGCCTCTCTTTTCCCATAACCTCTCCAACATGTCTCTTGTTTGTCATCTTTGCCAAGTTGCAGGATATGGTATGGAATCTCAAGGGTTTTTTTGGTTTTCATTTATCTAACCATTGGAGATTGTTTTTTGATCTTGTCTATATATAGGATATATGCCTCATATATATGTATATATACATATAAATATAATGTTACTTATACATCATAGTTACCAAACCATTATCAAAGATATTTGATACAAATATTTTTCCCCATTATGACTTAATTTTCTTGCTTTAGGTACATGAGTTTTGTTTGTGCTGAAGCTTTTTAGTTTCATTTAATCAGTTATGTATTTTATCTTTTGTAATTGTCCTATCATTTGATTGGTTAAGAATATATTATAACTGTGAAAGATATATCATCTTTATTTTCTAAAAATTTTAATGTTACGATCTTTAATATTATAGTTATATAACTCTTCAAAATTTAGTATTGTGACACAAGGTGTTGACCCAAGCTTAATTTTTCCTAGACTGCATTCCAAATTTTCCAGCAATTTTTATCAAATAAGGAATTAAAAAATTTTTTTTTGGTTTATTGTGCTTTTGGATTATTGAATTCCATTGTTTCTGAGTCTCCCCTGTCTAGACTGTTTTATTACATCTTTATTTTTTAATCACTACCAAATGGTTTTGATGACTGTTGCTTTATAATAATGTCAGAATTTTTCATTTTTGCTTCAATTCATTATTTTCCTTAATATTCTCAAACTTTTGTTTCTCTAAATGAATTGTTACTGAGTTTTAGAAAGTGTTCTTTTGAGAATATGATTGGTATAGTATTAAGACTATAATTTAATTTGGTAGTATTATCATTTTTATTATATTGCCATGACTTAGCCAAAACTATTGAATACTATATTCCTTCATTTATTTATGATATTCTTTATTTCTTTAAGGAAACACTTAGTAATTGAATCACCTTTTCCTCTTGCCCTCATGTTTTTGTCTGAATTTAGAAGATTTTTATAACTTTTCATATATATATAAATATGTTGTTTCTTGTTGGAATACATGGGAGAGCTGCTGAAATACACGGGAGCCACCTAATAGTGGCTACTGGAGATCCAACCCAGAATGGATCTCCTCTTGTGAGAGGATGTTGTTGTTCTCTGATGTCTGTAATATTCTCTTCTCTAAAGTATAATCCTTCTCTGGGAGCAGGTTTCTTTGGGGGCTTCTGGAGGCAGCCTTAGCCTTCAGAGTAGTAATAATCACCTCAAATGTAGCCAGCTGTTAAAGTCCAGTCCTTTATTGTCTCTTTCAAAATAGCCCAATTAGTTTTCTTAGAGGCCTATCTCTCTCCTTGGTTCCAAGAGCTCTTGTTGCTAGACCTTTAGCTCTTTCAGCTTCTGCCTCTAGCTCAACTCCAACTTCAAAGCCTCCAGCCAGCACAAAGGTGATACATGGAATGAATCTGACTCCGCCTCTGAGAGTGGGCTTGTCCTTCCTGACTTTGAATCTCCTGGACTCCTTGTGAATTTTGTAGAACTCCAGTGTTCTACATGAAGATGTATTTAGAGATAAATACATTAGAGAGCTTGAGAACTGTTAAGTACCATGCTAAATTAGATAACTGACTTAGCACCTTGTAAGAATTTTTTTTTTAAATAGCTTTTTATTTACAAATTATATGCATGGGTAATTTTACAGCATTAACAATTGCCAAACTTTTTGTTTCAATTTTTCCCCTCCTTCCCCTCACCCCCTTCCCTAGATGGCAGGATGACCAGTAGATGTTAAATATATTAAAGTATAAATTAGATACACAATAAGTATACATGACCAAACCGTTATTTTACCGTACAAAAAGAATCGGACTCTGAAATATTGTACAATTAGCCTGTGAAGGAAATCCAAAATGCAGGCAGGCAGTAATATAGGGATTGGGAATTCAATGTAATGGTTCTTAGTCATCTCCCAGAGTTCTATCGCTAGGTGTAACTGGTTCAGTTCATTACTGCTCCATTGGAACTACCTTGTAAGAATTCTAATAGACCTCTCTGACTGAGAGGCCATTGTGTTATCTGACCTCTCTCCTCTTTGCTCTGCCTCCAATTTATTCCATTCCTAGTCCACATCATCTGTGTCAGCAAAGGCTGTCTTGCAAACCCTTAAGATCCACAGCTGTGGAGGCTCTCGGGAATTGACTTGTCCCTTAACAGTTTCTTCTTTATCCCATTCTTTATCCCTCCTGTCCAGAGGGTAAAAATTCCTGTGGATGCGATGGAGACTACCTTCCAACCCAACTAGAGACAAGGGTTGCCACTTTTATGTTTCAAGGGAGCTAATCTTGACATGTTTATATTTTATTGAGACCATACCTCCATTCTGGAATTTTTCATCCAGTCTTCTCTGGTTGTCCCAGAAGGACCAATGTTCTGCCTGAACTTTTATTTTTATCTGCTCTACAATTGCCCTGAGCTACTCTTTTGTCTCATTTGTGGAGAGCTTGAAAATTTTCTACTTACCTCTGCCTTCTTCCTTGAATGCTCTCCCGTATTTCCTTCTCCCTACCAAATATAGAAATTAAAGCAAACCCCAGTAGTCAAAGTCTTATTCATATGCTACCTCTTTTGTGAAGCATTTTCTTCCTTTTTGTCCCTTCATTGAGAAGTATATCTTATTAAATTTTTTTGTGGTATTCTTTGTATTTTATAGGATTTTAGGTAGTGACATATCTCAGGGTATTTGGTCTTATACTCTCTTGAAGTTTTGGATTAATATAAAAACTGGGAAGAATTTGCCAAATATTGGGATCCTCGTAGTAACCACTTGGCACAAAGTAGAGTACCATAAGCAATGTACTACTAAAAGATGAGATTAGATTGCTGTGAAAGAGGAGGATTGTTCCTCAGGGAGGAAGTACATTTACATTGGATTACTAGACTAGTTCATCAAAGTAATCCTTTCAATAAAGTTTACCAAGATTTGAACAAATTATTCCATAAAATTCCATGTTATTCCTGTTGAAGAAATGCACCAGCTGGACCAGACATGTCAAATACATGGGCCAGTAACATTTATGAGTGCAGCCTGAACCAAATTAATATGTATCCAGAAAATTGTTAATAAATAACATAGATAATATTAATTTTAAAATTAAAACATGCAGCCAAAGGATTCCTTATATACAGATTAGGAACTTCCATTGCTATTGGACTTTGACCCCACTGGGCTAAGTGAGAGTCTCAGTAGATAGATTCAGAACAAGATGAATAGTAATTTACAAAGAGTATTCATTTGTGGTAGTATGTCAACTTGGAAAGAATGGAAAACCTCAAAGCTCTCTAGTGTTTGTGCTTTGTGCTGCTTCACATTTTTATTGGTGGTTTGGATGTAGTCAAAGAAGCTGAGAGGGATAGTCAACATATTATATTTCAGAGATAGCATTCAAAAATCTTGATGGCCCATTGGCTGAATTGAAATTTAATAGGATTAAAAACAGTTTTACACTTGGCTTAAAAAATTTCCTTCAGAAGTACAAGATGGGTGAAGGATAGTTAATAGCTACTGTAAAAAAGATCTGAGGCCCAGAAAGGGTTAGTGATGTGCTTAAGAACACAGATGGGTTTCAAAGTAAACTAGAGTAAAGGCTCTTTCCATTGTGCTATTTTGGCACTTTTGATTCTTATAATAACCTTTTGAAGATAGGTACAATAGATATTATTTTTCTGTATTTTCTGATAAGGAAATAGGCAACAAGTGATAAAGTGAGGATGTCAAAGGCTGAGTTGAACCTGCATTGAGTGTTCTTTCCTTTGTATATTACTTAATTTTGCCTTCATTGTTCAAGTTTTAGAATTAATGTTTCTCTATATACAACCACATGTAAATAATTATAATTTTATATAATTTAGGTTGTAAGAATAGGCAATGGCAGAAGTGGTAAAGGCAGCTTTAAAAAATAAGATTTTAGGTGGCAGGCAAGTGGCTTGGTGGATAGACTGCTGGGTATGGCATTAGGAAGACGTGTTCAGATCCAGCCTCAGGTACTGTTTGTGTGACCCTGGGCAAGTAATCTCTGTCTGCCTCAGGATCCTCAATCCGTAAACATTTATTAAATACCTGCTATATTCCAGGCACTATGCTAATAAGCATTGGATATACCAAAGGAGTCAAAATACAGTATCTGCCCTTAAGGATTTTACACTTTAATTTGTAATATGGGTATCATAATTGTATCTACCCTTTTGTTGTGAGGATGACATGAGGTAATAGAAGTACTTATTTGCAAACCTGAATGGGTGCTTAATAAGTTTTGTTTTCTTCTTCCCTTCAAATAAGGATGATGTAGTATTTTAAAATTTAGGTACCACTCTATGTACATTTTTAAAATTTAAGCCTTATGACATTGCTTCTATCATATGCAATATCCATCTGATGTTAAATTTCCTTTTAGATTTCTCAGTAATTGTAATCATGAAGTGGTTTCCATGACTTATTGAAAGAAAAACTCTGGGGAGTGAACTAGATGAGCATTGATAGAGAAGTTTTCTAAAAGGAAGAACTTTAAAATTGAAATCTCATCATATATTAGGGAAAGCCTTGGTTGTGTTAAAAATGTGGAAATTATTGATTGGGGACTTGAAAATAGATTCCTTTTGAAAAACTATAATTCAACAGAAGCTTGAAGTATTTTTTAAAATGCACAAAAAGTGTTTGAGAGAGAAATACAGTCATTAAGAATAGCTTTTGCTGAATTTATATATTTTTTAAAAATAATTTAAAAAATACAAGCTATACTTAATAAGATTTGAGGTTTCATATATGGTACTCCTGTTATACTTAGAGAACATGTTGATTGATTGTTTTAAATTATCTTTTATACACCTCCTCCCCCCCTTTTTAAAGAAAAGATTCCTTTTAGAAATTGGGAAAAATTATGTGAATAAAATGATAATTGTTATTGGAAGCTTTCTCCTTGAAACATTTTTTAAAAATATGCTGTTAAAAGCATATTTTAAAGTGTCTATTTTGTGTATGAAATGTGATAGTGACTATGCTAAACTTTTAACACTGTTAAATAGTACAACGAAATGCTTGTGCCAATGATTATTATTAATTTGTTCTTTTATTTCAGGTGAAGACTCAGTCCAAGAATAATTCTTTATTTCTTTACCTAAGGAGTTCATTAAAAAAAAAAAAAGAATATAAATGTTACTGAAGTGTTGAAAATACCGGTTAGTATCTCATAATAATGTTATGTGTTTGTTGAATAGAATGTTAGTGGACCCTACTGAGATTTTGATGAGAGAAATTGGACTATGCAGTGTCACATGTAGATGTTTTCAGTAATATTTGAAACAAAAGGGGACCTTTTGAAGCATTCAAAGAGTTAATCACTCAGTATAAGAAGTTCCCTCCCCCAATTGTTTGTTTTAAGTCAGGCACTATAAGAACCTTAAAGGACTAAGGCTTGACAAGCTAAAGATATAAGAAAGGTAAAATTGGAATGGAGGGAGTGTAATTAGTAGTCATTGAAAACTTTTCTCTCAAGGCTTAAATTGGAACTCTCATCACCATCATTTTATATTTTCCCCTTGTTAAAGTTCTTTCCTCACTTGGGAAGGTGTTTAAGCTGACAAGTAGATAGATAGTTTTGTGATGATTTGTTTTGGGGAAATGTGCTTGTTTAAACTTTTTTTGAGTATTGTGAGCTCCCAAGATTCAGCTATAAAGTCCTGTCATATAGTGAAGAAAACCCTAGTTAATGATGTGATATTTATTGGAAAAAGTCATTTGTGAAGTAGAAACCTGAAAGTCCTGGTACATATTAAAAAAATGTATAGAAGAGAACCAAAGAGAGCATCTACAGGGTGCAGTGGATAGATTACCAGCCCTGAAGTCAGGAGGACCTGAATTCAAATTTGGCCTTAGACACTTAACACTTCCTAGCTGTGTGAACCTGAGCAGGTCACTTAACCCAATTGTCTCAGAGGAAAAAAAAAAGAAGAAGAAGAGAACCAGAGGTTCAGAGAGAATCACAGACAAGTAGGCAAGCTCATAGAAGTAATATGCTAAATTTAGTACATATTTTTAAACAAGAAAAAACTGAAAATAATGAGATTTGTGTTTTCAAATACAACACTTTAATGTTCTTTGTATTTGAAGATGTCCTTGTTTGTTGATATCTTTCAAGTTAAAATTAGTACTTATTTATAAATTACATTTTTAGAAAAAATTTAAAAATAATGTATATACAGGTTCCACATAGTTTTAAGGTAGGAGTAGGTGGAAATAATAAATCACAGGTTTTTAAAATATGGGGAAAAGATATAAATTGTAGGCAGCCCTAGCATGTTAATAGAATAGTATTTGCTTAAACTATTTCTGGTCATTTCCAGAAAAATATATGAACATTTAACACTTCTATTTATTTTTGGAATTGTAATTTAGGCTATGTATATATCTTAGTGAATTTGATCCGTTTTGTTGTTGATATCATTAGATATCGCCATACTAAAATAAATCTATATTCTTTTTCCTTATGTCTTGTGAAATCTTTTTTTATTTCCATTCTTTTTATGACCCATTTTATTTCTGAATTTTACCTTTTTTTTTACTCTTTATTATTTGAATTTCCTTTTTTCTTTTTTTTTCTTTACCATGTTATTTGCCCTAATGTGATAATCTTGCTACTTTTCTTCTAATTTTGATCTAGTTATAATGTTACAGATAAAATTGGTGCAGTTCTCACTACTGAAAACCTTTGCTTTTCTTTGAAACAGGAAAAACCTTCAGGTGTGTAGCTTAACCATTCCATGTTTTAAGGTCTCCCCCCTTTTGAGAAGTAACTCTTCTTTTGATCTGTGTCGGTTACAATATGGCTTTCTTTTTTGAATAAAGAAAGTTAAGATGAAGAGAAAGAAGGAGTTTCAGTTTAGTTAGAAATAAGCATAGTATATAAGCAGGAGTAATTACTCAAATGAAGATCTCAAGGAGGAGTTCAACAGTTAAGAGGAGGGGGCCTTAGAGGATGAGGTATCACCAGAAAGGGAAGGCTCCTGGGGTACAGGTGAAGTTGGCGGTAGAGTAGAGACTGAGCTGGGTGTGAGCATGACGGATGTGGGTACTTTCTCAACTAAAGATTCTCATAGGAACTCACCATCAAAACTCATTCTTCAGAGTGTAATGACAAGTGGTTGAGGGCAGATTGACAGGATGAGAAAGCTATTAGGGAATGGAGAAAGTAATAAACTTGTTTGTAAAATATTACATAAAGGTAGTGGTTATGAGCAGCATTATCTCATAACAGAGAAGAAAGCAATAAAGAGTAATGAAATGCCTTAGGACATTTACATATGAAAATGAAAGAATATCAAAGAAGGAAAATGGGGAAAATCTGCAAAGATTTTTTATAGAAGATTTTCAGCATATTTGTAACTTCCAAATGTGGTTTTAGTGGATGATGGTTGCTTGTTTGTCCATCATTCTCAGAGAGTTTGGCCCATTTTGGCCCAACTGTCCATTTTGGTACTCAATTGCAATTTTTCTGATATGGCTATATTCCATGTTCGATAGCTGGATAGCAACAGTCATAAATTTGCATAAATGTGCAAACTCAGACACTTATCTTTTTTAGCTTATTCTAAATTTTATAATGAAATGAGACACTAATAGGCATTTCAGCAACTAACAAAAGCTAATTTACTTAGCGATCACAGGAGGATATTCAATAAGAATATGCACTTTTCCCTTTATTATAAAGGATAGCTCTCTTCAGGGAAAAAGAGGACTGTATTAGAAAATGAAAGTTACATAAAAACAAAATATTAATAAAAAGAAAACAAAATTTTTATGAATAAAAATGCACTTTAAAAAGTATCTGTTTACCAATTTTCATATGGTACAAACTTAATAAATCCTTTAGTCATTTGGGTTTTTTTTTTAAATTCATGAACCAAAGATACTTCTGAGTGAGGTATTAGAGAAGAAACAGGCTTTCACATATTCTAGTGAACTACATTTTTTCCATTTCCCCTTTTCTTTTTCCTTTCCCCTTTTTTTTCTCTTTCCCTTTCCCCTTTTCCCCTTTTTCCTTCTCCTTTTCCCCTTTTGCCTTCCCTTTTCCCTTCTCCTTTCCCTTTTTTCTTTCTCCTTCCTTTTATCCTTTCTCCTTTCTCTTTTCCTTCTTTCCTCTTTTTTCATTCCTTCCCATTCTTTTCCTTCTTTTTTGAAATTGACTAAAAGATATGGATAATATAAAAATTTACTTTTCTTTATTGCTTGTTATGAAAAAAGCATTTGATTTAATTGAGCAAAATACCACCTTAAAGGTTCTCTTCTAATAAAATATCTTCTATAAATGCATCAAAATCATTCAAGATTTTTAAAAAGATTGTATCAATAATCCTCTTCAATAATCCTGTAATCTGATCACATAAGGCATAAAAAAGAGAGTTCTATATGGTAGCCAAAAATGTTAGTTGTCAGTGACTAATTTCCAGTGAATCCCAAGATCTTCCAGATGCTCCTATTTGCATATGACATTTGCATCAAACCCCAGAATATTTTAGGGCCTCTTGGAAGAGATCCATAACTAAGAGTTTGACCTGATCAATCATCCTTCTGGATGAATAGCCTGTAGAGCTATTATATCCATGTCTATACAGTATCTGGGATGGACAGCACAAATAGATAATTATTTGATCCTGGAGTTGAATAGGAGGGAATGTGGGTGGAATTTACTTCTAGAATGGTAAAACCCCATTAATAATTACAAGCTTTTCCTAAAGACAAAGGTCTGTCCTTTTAATACCAGAGTTCACTGGTAATGCCAGTAGATAGAATGCTGGACCTAGAGTCAGAATTGAGTTCAAATTTGTCTCAGACACTTAATAGCTGTGTGAGCTTGGACAGGTCACGTAACCTTTGCCTTAATTTATTCAGCTGCATAATGGTAATAATAATAGCATCTACCTTAAAGAATTGTTGTGGGGATCAGATGAGATTTATTTGTAAAAATGTTTAATGCAGGACCTGACACATAATAAGTACTATATAAATATTCATCCTTTCTCCCCTCTCCCCCCAAAAAAATTGTGATTGTTCCTGTTTGATTATGGGACATAGAATATAATTGTCTCAGAAAAATTGCAATTGAGTACCCAGTGGAGAGTGTTTTGGACTGGACCAAACTCAGACTCATACCCTCTTAGCTTATGCTAGATTTTTGGAATGAAATGAGACACTTTCTATTATTTCTGCAACTAACAAAAGCTAATTTACTTATTTATTACAAGAGATTATTATGTTTTTTTTTCCCTTTATTATAATGGACAGCTCTCTGTAAGGAAAAGGAGGGATATATTGGTAAATGAAAGTAATGTAAAAATAAAAAGTGTTAATAAAGATAAAAATTTTTATGAATAAAAATGAACTTTTAAAAAGTTCATTTACCATTTCAGCTTCCTAATAGCATCTTCTTTATATGTTTTCCAATCTGAAGATTTTCATTCTGTTGTCCCTCATAGTTATTCCATTTACTCCCAAGTGTCAGCTATGTTTTTTTAGCTTTCTCAATACTATCAGTCCTATTTCTCGGTGTGTTTCTGTTATGTCATTACTCTTTTATAAAAATTTCATTAATCTAATTTAAATTTTTCCTAATATTCTTTATATTGTGATTAAAATTTTTTTAAATTTTTCATAGCTCAGTCATGAGCAGCGACAGTAATTCACTGGCACGTGAATTCCTGACCGATGTTAATCGGCTTTGTAATGCGGTGGTCCAGCGGGCTGAGTCCAAAGAGGAGGAAGAAGAGGAGACTCATATGGCAGCACTTGGACAATATCTTGTCCAAGGTCGTGGCTTTATTTTGCTTACAAAGCTAAACATTCTCATTGATCAGGTAATGGTTTTCAACCAAACATTTTCATAAATGTGTGGTAATTAAAGGGGATGTACCCAGAGTGTCTTTAAGATGACGTCTACCCTTCACTGAAAAAAATTCCTAAAAGATTTTGGGAATAAGATTCTAATATCTGTGATTTCTCCAGGGTATTTTGCAGTTTTCATGTTTTATATTATTTAACTTCAGTTGTGATAGTGATGTTGATACATTTAGTAAATGTACATAAAAAGGATAATTTTTTTTTTTGCATTATGAATCTTGCTTTATACTCACAAATGTATATATTTTAAGAAATGCATAAACTTATAAGTTAATTTTAATGGTATTAGAAAGTTTTATGTTTTAAGAAAATAACAAACACCTCATTTATATTGTATAAATTCAGATTTTAATGTATAGTTTGTGTGTGGCAGATAAACCTCATCATAATTTTGTGGAACCTTTCTTATTACATTATTTACTCAGTTCCTTATTTTTAATATTCCTATTAGAATAAAGACTTTATCTTCATTTTTTTTAATAATAACTTTCTGTTTTTCAAAATACATGCAAAGATAGTTTTCAGCATTCACCCTTGTAAAACCTCATGTTCCATATATTTCTCCCTCCTTTCCCACTTCCCTCCTAGACAGCAGGTAATTCGATATAGGATAAACATGTGCAACTTATTCTAAACATTTCCACATTTATCATGATGCACAAGAAAAATGAGATTAAAAAACTAAAAGATGAGAGAAAAAAAACAAGCATAGCTTCATATTTTTACAGAAAGTTAATGTAAGTTAGGTGAATATGACAATATAATTATGTTACTATTTGTCATAGAAGCACTAAATTTTTTAAAACCTGGAAAGCACCTTGGAATTCATCTGATTTAAATTCCCCTCTTTTACAAGTGAGGAATCTTAGGTTCAAAGAGATGATGTGATTTGTCCAAGGTCACATTTAAATTTAGTCTTTCTTTTTTTAATGAAATAGTTTTTTAAAAAGTTATTCATGTGAAAAAAAGAAATCTCATAAACTATTTCCTTGCAACTATTTTATGTAATCAAATAATTATATTTCTTTTGCTAAAAGATAAATTGCAAATCAAATAACTTAATTCTTTTAAAAAATAATACCACCAAACTATATTTATATCAGTAAAAATAGGAGAATCTTTTATGTGTAGCATTTATACTAAAATCTGTAAAAAGTACAAGACAAAAAAGAACTATTGTTGGTGTGATTTTTAAAACTCTCTAAAACCAGTAGCTAGCATTGTTTGCAGTGAATAAATGTAAAAGCATCCAATGTCATATTTAAATTTAGTCACTTTTTTAATGAATTAAAGAAAGTTATTCATGTGAAAAAAAGAAAACTCAAACTATCTATTTCCTTGCCACTATTTTATGTAATCAAATAATTTTAGCATTTCTTTTGCTAAAAGAGAAATTGAAAACTAAATAACTTAACTCTTTTAAAAATAATACTCCCAAACTACATTTATATCAGTAAAAATAGGAGAATCTTTATGTGCAACATTTATTTATGCTGAAATCTCTAAAAAGTACAAAGAAGAACCATTTTATTGTGGTTTTTCTCTAAAACCAGTAGCTACCATTATTTGCAATGAATAAATATAATAGCATTTACTATGTACAAAAACATTTGCTATTGTGTTAAGCAATGGCAGTACAAATGGAAAAAGTGGGACATCTCTGCTTTCATTAACTTACTTTCAAATAAACATAGGAGACAAAATATAGGAGCTTCAGCAAAAAGCTTCCCCAGTTAATATGAAATGAAGAAAGGATGCAGTTATTTGACATAGTTCTAGATATGCTCTAGATATGAGAAAAATTAAAGGAGTAAATATTGTCTAAAAGTAGAAAAAATTAGCCTTATTTGCAGACAGTATGGTGTTTTAATGAAAATCTTAGAATCTGAGATAAATTAAGATAACAGGTTAAATAAAATAGCAGGATATTAAAAAATTTACAAAAGCATTAATATTTATGCTTAGCAACCAGAAAATCCAAGAGGAAATCACAGAAAGAGAAGTTCTATTTAGCATAACTACAAAATACATAAAATATCTGGAAGTTAGTAGATTAAGACACTCAGAAATTGTTCAGATACTATTACAAAACACTCAAAATAAAAAATTACTTAACCAATTGAGCATTTTCATTTCTCATGTTTGACCAATCAGTATAATAAAAATCATGATCCTAAATGCAAATAAAAATTGTGATACCTAAAAGATAGTAGAGGAAGAAGTACTTTATAGAGTGAGGCAAAGTAATGACAGAATTCCCTGAAAAAAGATCCTTAATCTTAGGGATATAATGAAAAATATAGCACTGAAAAGAGAAATAATACTTTTGACTTCAGTTATTTTGTAAAGTAAAAATGAAGTAATAAAGTAAAAATAATTTTGTAAAGTGAAATTATTTGGATTGAGAAATTTAAAAAGTACATCAGTTGAATAGTTCAGATTAGCAAAAATCAAAAATAATTGGATATAACCCAATGTTAATAAACCTGAGAACATAAACTTATGGAGGAACTCCATAAGTGACAAAAACTGTTAGAAAAACTGGAAAGCAGTTTTGTAGACATTAGTTTTAGACCTACATTTTGTACCATATCTTCCAGTAAGCTCAAAATGGAGATGTGGCTTAAATACACTATTAAAAAATTAGAGCTTAAGATGAGGGATCTTTTACAACTTATCCATCTCTATGTCTTGGGTCTTTTCTCCTCTCCAATCCATCTTGCATACTGTTGCCAGTGATTTTCTTAAATGCCAGTGACTTCTTCTTGCCTCAAAAATCAATGCAAATATCTACGTATAACTTTTTAAAGTCCTTCACCATCTGAATTTAATTTACCTTTGCAGTGTTGTGCAATAATTCCCTTCCTGTACTGTCCACTCCAGTGAAATTAACTTTGTTTTTGTTCTTCACATGTTGTCCCATGCTTCATGTCATAAGTTTTTGCACTGGTCATCCTGCTTCCCTAAAGTACACATTGTTCCCTCCTTTGACTCACAGAATCAATATATGAAGGAAGCCTTCAAGAGAGCTCATATGAGCTTGTTCTGTATGAAGCCTCTCCTGATTCTTCCATTTGCTAGTCCTTGCCTCAGAATACCTTGTACTCAACTACTTTGTGTTTATTCTTTCTATTTATTCTATATGGCTATGATTTGTTTTTTTCTCTAAGTATAAAGTACTTGCCAGTAAGGATTGATTTCTCTTTGGGTTTGTTATCTCCAGCACCTAGCATTGTTCTTGACACAGAAAACCCATTGAAATGAAAGATAGAGAGGATCACAAAAAATAAAATAAGTAATTTGTTACCTAAAAAAATTGCAGAAACAAAAGTTGGAAAAAAAATTTTTTTGAATTAAACATCTCTGAAAAGGGTCTAATATCCAAAATATATAGGAAACAAACACAAATATTTAAGACCAAGAGCCATTCTCCAATGCCTATCTATGTAATCAAGATATGGACACACTCTTCTAAAAAAAAAAAAAGAAAAGAAAAACAATAATCAGAAGAAAAATTGCTCTGAATCACAAATAATTTCAGTAATACAATTTGAAGAAACTGTTTGACTTCACACTATGCATATTAACAAAAATGATAAAATTTGGTAAAAGTCACTGGATGAACTATAAGAAGGGAGACACTAATAATACCCCACAGTTAGAACTATGAATTAATCTAACTCTTGTGGGAAAAAAATTGGAATTAAGTTTAAAAAATAACTAAAATGTCCATGTTCTTTGAGTCAGAGATCCCTAGGCAGACATGTATTCCAAGGAAATCAAATACAGGATCAATAAAATAACAAATTATTTATAGCATTAATTTTTATGGTTGCAAGAATTAAAAAACAAGAGGTACCCATTGATTGGAAATGCTAAACAAATTGTGATATATAAATGTAATAGAATATTACTGTGCTGTAACAAATAATGAATATAAGGAATTCAAAGTATCATGGGAAGACTAAATAACAACAGAATCTTCAAGCAGGACATTAGTATACACAGTGATTGTATCACTGTATTCACTGTAAAGGAGAGAACAATATATTTTTTTTTAATTTAATTTTATTTAATAATAACTTTGTATTGACAGAATCCATGCCAAGATAATTTTTACACAACATTATCCCTTGCAATCACTTATGTTTCGTTTTTTCCCCTCCCTCCCTCCTCCCCCCCCCAAAGATGGCAAGCAGTCCTATATATGTTAAATATGTTGCAGTATATCCTAGATACAATACATATTTGCAGAACCGAACAGTTCTCCCGCTGCACAGGGAGAATTGGATTCAGAAGGTAAAAATAACTCGGGAAGAAAATCAAAAATCAAATAGTTCACATTCATTTCCCAGTATTCCTTCTTTGGGTGTAGCTGTTTCTGTCCATCATTTATCCAATGAAACTCAGTTAAGTCTCTTTGTCAGAGAAATCCACTTCCATCAGAATACATCCTCACACAATATCGTTGTCGAAGTGTATAATGATCTCCTGGTTCTGCTCATCTCACTTAGCATCAGTCCATGTAGGTCTCTCCAAGCCTCTCTGTATTTATCCTGCTGGTCATTCCTTACAGAACAATAACATTCCATAACATTCATATATCACAATTTACCCAGCCATTCTCCAATTGATGGGCATCCATTCATTTTCCAGTTTCTAGCCACTACAAACAGGGCTGCTACAAACATATTGGCACATACAGGTCCCTTTCCCTTTTTTAGTATCTCTTTGGGGTATAAGCCCAATAGAAACACTGCTGGATCAAAGGGTATGCACAGTTGGATAACTTTTTGGGCATAATTCCAGATTGCTCTCCAGAATGGCTGGATTCGTTCACAACTCCACCAACAATGCATCAGTGTCCCCGTTTTCCCGCATCCCCTCCAACATTCATCATTATTTTTTCCTGTTATCTTAGCCAATCTGACAGGTGTGTAGTGATATCTCAGAGTTGTCTTAATTTGCATTTCTCTGATCAATAGTGATTTGGAACACTCTTTCATGTGAGTGGTAATAGTTTCAATTTCTTCATCTGAAAATTGTCTGTTCATATCCTTTGACCATTTATCAATTGGAGAATGGCTTGATTTTTTATAAATTTGAGTCAGTTCTCTATATATTTTGGAAATGAGGCCTTTATCAGAACCTTTAATTGTAAAGATGTTTTCCCAGTTTGTTGCTTCCCTACTAATCTTGTTTGCATTCGTTCTGTTTGTACAAAGGCTTTTTAATTTGATATAATCAAAATTTTCTATTTTGTGATCGGTAATGGTCTCTAGTTCATCTTTGGTCACAAATTTCTTTCTCCTCCACAAGTCTGAGAGATAAACTATCCTATGTTCCTCTAATTTATTTATAATCTCGGAGAACAATAAAATTAAACTAAACACTGTATAATTATAGTGACTTAAGTTGCCCCCAGTAAACTGAATTTAGATGTTCCTTTGTTGCCAATGAAAAATGGGGGGGGGGGAGATTGGGAACAGAATGTACTTTTAAAAGGCATGATCAATGTTTTGGGTGGTATTGATTAACTACTTTTGTTGCCTTTTAAAATCTTTATTATTTTAATTAACAGTTTCACTATTGTGAATTTTTCTTAAAAGGATTGACTCATTGGATAATCTTTTGGGAAGCATATATTTGGAAAAAAATGTGAAGTTACAATACATAGTGTTGATAAGAATTTACATATATTAAATGAGAGAACTTAAATTAGACAATTTTAAGCTTCAATTATTCTAATTATGATGACCACTTCTGTCTTCGTTGCTGGATGCTCTTCCACATCATGCCCTTTAATTGTAGGTGTCCTTTAGAGTTCCCTCCTAGGCTGTCTTCTTTTCTCCCTCTATACAAGTAGATCATTTTATCAGCTTATATAGATTTCCATTCATGCTTTCCCTTACTGTTCCAACCTTGATGAGACTTCAGTCTCACAACTCCATCTGTCTTTCACACATTTCTAATTGGATGGATGTCTAGTACACATCTTAAACTCAACATGTCCAAAACAGAATTCATTATTTTTCTCCTTAAACTGTCCCCTTCCTACTTTCTCTACTATTATAGAAAAATGTGATTCTCTCATTTCCTCAGGCTCACAATCTAGGAGATTCTGTACCTCTCATTCTCTTATCATCCTTCCATATAAACTTTGTTGTCAAAAGCCTGTTTATTTTCTGACATTGTTACCACTGTAGTGCAAATGCTTTGTTTCTATAAAGTTAATACAAGGAATAAATAGATAATAAAAAAGAAAAATTTAGATATATTCTTAATATTAATATTTTTTAAGTTTTAAAATTTATTTTGAACTTAAGTACAAAATAAGAAAAGAAAAAAATGTTGCTATGTACAAAACAGAACATAAAAGCGGATTCAATATAATACACTAAATTTCCATTTCAAGAAAACCTATATAATAAATACTTCAAAGTATTTTCAAAGCTGCCTAGCTTTTCTTTACTTTCTTGTAGGTTTTCTTTTGTTTTCTGTTGTGCATTTTTTTACTTTATTTCCCCCACCTTTTGAAACCTCCTCCCCCAAGAAAGCCACAATTAAATGCAGATACACATACACATAACATGTATACATGCATATATACATATGGATACTAAGCATACACATATATATTAAATTATATTTGCATATTTATGTTTGTTCTCTGTTTCTCAGAAGGTGAATAACATTTTATTTCATAAATTCAAGTCTCTTCATGTTTTTCTAAGTCAACCAGCAATCATTTCCTATACACAGCAATATCCCAACCCAATTATAGTCTGCCTAAGAGAATGTCTATAAAAGTTCTTTCCCCAATATTCTGCCTTCCTTCTGTTCTTGGCTGCATAGATTTTATTTATATAAGAAATTTTTTACTTAAAATAATCAAAATTGTCCATTTTATACTTCAATAATGCTCTCACTTTATAATATGGTTTAAGATCTGAGACTATTAAATCTGCTCCCTTTTTCATCTTTTTTTTCTCCTAGTTTCTTTGAACTTCCTGATCTTTTATTCTTCTAAATGAAGTTCATTATTATTTTTTCCAAATCATTAAGATAATTTTTTAAATAATTTAATTGGGATGACATTACATAAATAGATTAGTTAGGTAAAATTATCTTTTTAAAAATTATACTAGCTTTACCTACCAATGAACAATAAATATTACTTCAGTTATTTAGATCTAATTTTATTTATATAAAATGTATTTTATATTTATATTTATGTAGTGCCTGTGTCTGTTTTGGCAGCTATATTGTATTTTATGCTGTCTGGTTATTTTAAATGGTCTAAAACAGTATTGAATAATATGGCTGACAGTATCGTTTTCTTGTTTTTCTCTTTTGATTAAATGTATTTTAACTTTAACTTTGAAATCATGATTTCTTATCCTTTTTATGTAAAAATATTTTCATATAAATTTTTATATAATAAATTCTACTCCTGACCTTTATTTTGTGTTTGTGTGTCTCATTTTATAGCATTTCCTGAAGACAAAATATTGTTGAACTCAAATTTTTTATCTGTGATCAATTTCCATTGTATGGGTAAATTCATCCCATTCAATTCTAAGCAGATTACTTGTATATTTTTCTCCTTTTTTTTCTCCCTATTCTCTTCACCCTATTCCTATTCCTCTTTTCTCCTCTGCTTTATTTTAACCTGCTACTTGCCCTCCTATTCCTTAAGTTATTCATCCCTCCAAGAATCCCTTCTTTATCCTCTCCTCCCATCCTATCCCCTTGCATTATTATTTTGAATTTAGAACACTTTTATACCCTTATAATATTATATACCTCATATATTATACTCTCATATATATATTATGTGAACTTAAATGTATATATATGCATATATATATATATAATATGTTTTTTCCTTCTTTAACCCAGTCTTGATGTGAATAAGGTTTCAGCACTATCTGCTCTCCCCCTATTAAAAGTCAGTATTTTCATATATAAGAAGAAAATAATTTGGCCTTATTGAGTCCTTTGTAATTGGTCCTTAATGTTTATATTTCTCCTGTATCTTATTTTCCTTCATGTTCTGCTGTTTTTGTCACAAATACCTGAAAAGCCTTTCAGTTCATTAAATATCCACTTTCTTTCATTCAGGATCATATTTAACATTGTTGGGTAAGTTAGTTTCAGAGGAGATCAAAGTTGAGGTAGGGAAGAAGAACTCGGTGGGAAGGAAGAAATTAGGAAAGGGGAGAGGAAAGAACTTTTCATGTAATAATTGGCTTCTATCATGGGAGCACTAGATAGGCATACACAACGTGGTCAGGATACATTGATGAGTTGCCTGTTTTCCTTTTGTAAAATAAGACCTAACTGGCAAGCTGGAGAACAGCTTGCCTACATTATGACTTCACAGGGACTTGAGGTTTCTGAAAATTCTGTGTTATATTTTACCATGTCCTCTAGTTCTTAGTCTCCTTAGTTTTTTACCAGACCTCAAATCAGGTAGAATTTCACAGAATTTCATATCAGGAATTGTCATAGATTTGGAGGCTGCTTTTTGCTTTTTAAGGATTCAGGTATATTCTTAGTGGGCTCTAGTTCAAAGTTTATGAGGCATTCATGAATATATCCTTTTCATTGGTGATTTGCAATATTAATGATACTGTTTTGGAAATTTCTGTTCTCAAGGGTCCAGAATTTAAAGTTTTGTTGGGTTGAGGAATTGAAGATTTTTGCTTATTACTAAAAAAAAAAAAAAAAAACAACAAACAAAAAACCAACCCAACAATTTATACATAACCAATAAATTCTTCAGTTTCACTTTGAATTGGAGGAAAATTGCTTAGTAATTAGGAGTTGTCCTCTTGGTAAATAGTAGATTGTTGGTTGTATAACCACTCGTTGGACATGTTATTGTAAAGATTTTTGATTAAGTTATAGTTCAGACTAGGAAGACTTCAAGGTCCCTTTTTCTCTTGAGATTCCATAAAGGTGTTCCTGTGATGTTAACTCATATTATTCTTGTAGATTCAATCTTAGGGGTTCCAAGAGTTCACATAATAAGCTTTAATTGAATTCACAGTGGTAGTTATTGTCCTTATTGACAAATAATTTATTATATTACTATTATTACCTTCTTCTTAAAAAGATTCAAAGTGGAAATATTTATTTGACACATTTAAAAATATTTAATTCTTGAGTTTGGTTTTCTTTTAATTGTATGAATGTGATGAACTTTTTCTCATTTACATGATATTATTGGTCTGCGTAGTTAGCAAGGCTTAGTTAACTTTTAATTTTCACCTAATGAATTCTACCATTGGTGAAGAATTCTTTTGGCTGGTGAGGTGGCAATATCTGATGTTTGTGAAAACACCAGCAGGAATGTGCTAAATAAGTTTTTTGCCTTCTCAATGTGGTTTATATATTGAAACGCTTTCTTGGAGTAGTATTCAACAAACAGGACAGCTGTCTTGGATGGATTTAAATTGAAAGATTTGAGAGAGTTCATTTCTCCTCCACTATAGCTGGAAAGAAAGACTTTTTTTGGATCTACTTAAAGAAATTAAAGAATGATGTTTCTGGGGGGGTGTTTTCATAAAACTTCATAACTTGAAGAATTCTCCTGTTTCTGATACAGGCACTGACATGTAGAGAAGAACTTCTTACCCTACTTTTATCCCTCCTTCCACTAGTATGGAAGATACCTGTTCAAGAAGAAAAAGCAATAGGTATGTTTCTTTTCTTTGCTAAACCACTTATGTTCAAAGTTCCTGTTAAGATGATTGTTTCTGTATGAATGCTTATTAAAAAAAAAAAAGCACCAAGAAGATATTCTAAATAGGTTTGTAGATACAATTATTTTTTGCTTTAACATGATGAGAATTTTTCCTTTTGAGATAAATAGATTTCCCTTGGGCAAGAAAAGAACATTGAGACTACTTAAAATCAGTATAAGTTTAAGAATACTTAAATAAATTAGAAAACATAGTGAAAATGCTTTAGATGAAGTAAGTAAATCTAGATGTGTGTATGACATGAACCAATGGAAGAAGCACTTTTTGAAGAGAGAAATCAGAGATCCTTATACTCTTTTAAATATTGTTTTTTCTAACTCATGACTTAAAGATGCTTTTACTTGAATTACAGGTGAATTTGCTTTAATAATCTGTATACTTTACTTTTAAAAGATTTATGTGCATTAATATTATTTTAGTTCTGAAAATAAAAACTGTGAAGCCTGAGATGTTTTGGGTTTTTTTTTTTTTTTTTTTGAGTTTTGGAAAATCTTTCCAGTACAGATTTTGTGATAACTGAATAGAAATTTTATATCTAATTTTAAAGTTGCCCAACAATTTTCCACTTTCTTCCTCAGTGAATTATGAGTCTCTGTTTAAGTATCTCAAATATTTTAAGTGTACCATATTATATCTTAAATGTGCTCATTTTAAATATAGTAAGCCAATATATGATTGTTGATTGACACTAGTTGTTTTTAGCCCATAATATGAGTTCTAGAGATAATCTTTTACTCATTGATATGCTAACTTTTGATTAAAAAACAAATTAGAAAGACCTATACATAAGTAATTGCTAACTTGAATACTTAAATGAGCATTTAAAGAATTATATCTGATAACTACTGTTCCAGTTGTGAGTTAGACTTTCTGCATTTTTTAACCCATCTTAGGTTTGTCAGGCTCCAAATTTGCTGCTTTCCAACCTTTTTCTTCTGGGGAAAAAAAAGCCAGTCTTTTATTTTCTGATTTATGTTTCTTTCCAAATTACAACTCACATTCAAGTAAGAAAGTTTTTAAAAAGTTATACTAAAAGTGACTTACAAAAGAAAGGCTAGTAATTTTTTGGTTTTTATATGTTAAGCGTTTGGCAAATCTCAATGCTTCATATACATATCATCTATTAATAAGCTCATTAGTGTGGAGAGAGAAGACTAGAGGTGCTATGTTTAAATAGTTTATGATAAATAACCATTGAGATCTTATGTTGAAAGCATTTAGTATTATATATGTTAAATGACTACACAGGGTATGTAAATATTCAAATGGTAAAATTTTAAAATGACATATTTCTAAATAAAACATAGGGAGCCTAAAAAATGGAAGAAAACTGCTAGGGCTGAAAAATAGTAAATATTAATCAATAAAAAATTCATCTTCATTTGGCTTTGGAATACAGTATCCAATTTTAAAATTGGATATAAATATCCCTTTTCATATATCCTGAACCCAGCTGGTGTTTGGGCAGAATTTGTTTCAAAAGCTTGTATGACTAGAAGTAGCCAGCCCAAGATATAAAATGTATGGGAAATAAATCTTTAAGTTTTTTAAAGAAATTTCTGTAGAATTCTGTGATTTAAAGAAACTCACTACGCAAGTAATACTTTTCTAGATAATCTAGTGTTGACTAGAAAATATTTAAATTTAAGGTGTTTTGCATCTTTTTCCTTCCATTAGATTTTAATCTACCATTCTCAGCTGATATTATCTGGACCAAAGAAACAAATTCAAGTTCACTAAGATATACTCAGGAAAAAATACATTTAGAAGGAAGTACCCAAACTGGTCAGGTTTGCACAAAAGCAAGTATATCTCGAAAAAGTAGACGTCATCGTAAACCCAACCATCGCTATGCTGTAAGGGATGAAAGAAAATCTCAACTGTCCACCTCAGATTCAGAAGCCAATTCTGATGACAAAAGCATAGCAATGATTAAGCACAGGCGATCCAATCTACTGCAATGTTTTTTATCATCTTCACCTAAAGAACACCAATCTCTATCCAGAGAGACACCGAGACCTGATACTATGACATTAGAAAATGCACCCCCAATTATTCCAAGACATGAAGCAAACAGTGAAATATTAAATGAATCAGCTGCCTCTTCTATTATTAGCAATATGAACAACTCTCCATTTGACTTATGCCATGTTTTGCTGTCTCTGTTAGAAAAAGTATGTAAGTTTGATATTACCTTGAATCACAATTCTGCTCTGGCAGCCAGCGTAGTGCCCACATTAACTGAATTCTTAGCAAGCTTTGGGGACTGTTGTAGTCTTAGTGGTAATTTGGAAAGTGAAGTAGTTTCTACAAGTTGGACAGAAGAACCCATTGCTTTGGTTCAAAGAATGCTCTTTAGAACTGTGTTACATCTTATGTCAGTAGATATAAACACTGCAGAGACTATGCCAGAAAGTCTTAGAAAAAATTTAATTGATTTACTTAGGGCAGCTTTAAAAATTAGAGCTTGTTTGGAAAAACAATCTGACCCTTTTGCACCAAGGCCAAAGAAAACACTACAAGAAGTTCAGGATGATTTTGTATTTTCAAGGTATCGTCATAGAGCACTTCTTCTGCCTGAGCTTCTGGAAGGGGTTCTGCAGATTCTGATTTGTTGCCTTCAAAGTGCAGCTTCAAATCCTTTTTATTTCAGTCAAGCCATGGACTTAGTTCAAGAATTTATTCAGCATCATGGATTTAAATTATTTGAAACATCAATTCTTCAGATGGAATGGTTGGTTTCAAGAAACGAAGTTTCCATTGGGGCTTCAGAACATTTGAAAACATTAATAAATAGTGTTATGAAAATAATCAGCACTGTCAAAAAAGTGAAATCTGAGCAACTTCATCAGTCAATGTGTACAAGAAAGAGACATAGACGATGTGAATATTCTCACTTTATGCATCATCATCGAGATCTTTCAGGTCTTCTAGTTTCTGCTTTCAAAAACCAGATTTCCAAAAATCCATTTGAAGAGATGGCAGATGGAGAAGTTTATTATCCTGAACGGTGCTGTTGTATTGCAGTATGTGCTCATCAGTGCTTATGTTTATTAAAAAAAGTTTCATTGAACACTACTTGTGTCCAGATTCTATCAGGGGTTAATAATGTTGGAATATGCTGTTGTATGGATCCCAAATCTGTAATCATTCCATTGCTTCATGCTTTTAAATTGCCAAAGTTAAAACATTTTCAACAGCCCATATTGAACATCCTTAACAAACTCATTTTGGATCAGTTAGGAGGAGGAGAGATATCTCAAAAGACTAAATACGCAACTTGTAATATTTGTACTTTTGACCAGGATCAGCTAGCCCAATTAGAAGAGATAATGCACACACACTCATGTAAAGCCGATTTTGCTTCAGCTTTATCTAGTCCATCGTACAGATTTCAAGGAATACTGCCTAGTAGTGGATCTGAAGACCTCTTATGGAAATGGGATGCTTTAGAGGCTTATCAAAGCCTTGTTTTTGAAGATGACAGATTACACAGTGTACATATTGCAAGTCATGTTTGCAATTTAATCCAGAAAGGCAATGCAGTTGTTCAATGGAAATTGTATAATTACATATTTAATCCTGTGCTCCAAAGAGGAGTTGAATTAGCACATCATTCTCAACAGCTAGGTGTTACTTCATCATGTACTCATGCATATAACTATCATAGCCAGTATTTATCTCTAGAAGTACTTCAGATTTATCTACAGACTCTGCCTACATTGTTGAAATCCAGGTTTGTATATATTTTTTCTTATTGGCATAATTTCAGTCTTCTGTTAACTGAATGACTTAACCTACTGGACCTAATAATAAATGAAAACCTTCAGTAATTGTAGTTTACTAATGAGTACTCAGTAGTATATCAGCATTTATGTCAGTAAATGTCAACTCAGTAGAATAATCATCATTTATGTCAGTAAATGTCATTTTGACAGGTCCCTTAGCCTAAACATTTTTTACTTCATTCAGAAAATATTGTTATTGATGTTTTGTTTTTAACATCACTTCCATTTCCAAATGTCATCCCTTTCAAACCCCCTGGTTATATCTCATAACAAAGAATAAAAAAAGAAAGAGAAGGGAGAAAAGAAAGGTAGTTCAGTAAAATTAACCAAAATATCAATTAAGTCCCACATTAAATGCAGCTTTCCACATACGTCATCTTTCCTCAATGGAAAATAAAGGTGATGTTACATTTCTTCTACTCATTTTCTTTTTTTTGACAAGCTCAAAATTACACAGTATTTAGTTCATTTTTTTGTTTTCTTTACATTGTTATAAATTGTTTTACATTGTTGCTTTTTTCTAGACGCTTGCTTTTTTCAGTTCATATAAGTCTATTCATTTTTCTCTGTATTCAACATTTTTATAGTGTAGCAATATGCCATTATATTCTTGTATTATAATTTGTTTAGCCATTCCTCAGTCATCAGGTCCCTATTTTGTTTGCTGTTCTTTGCCACCTTAAAAACATACAGTATTTAACTTAAAAAGGTAAGCTTACAATTCAATTCTCTATCATTTAACAACATTAGCAATTTTTGACTTATAAAAACTCAAATGATTCGTATGTACAGTCATATCCCAGGGATAGAAATCCCACAGTTGATGACTCATTGTAAGAATAAGTAGCCTATGATAGTTATTAAATCATTTAGATTGGCATCCTAGCACACATTTAAGAATTCTTTTATTCAGGAAATGGAAATATTGATAAGAGGGTGGAGTAAATAATTTAGGAGTATGGAAAACTTTGGTGTGGGGGGGGGAGTGTAAATCAGGGCTGATAGAATGCCACAATGAAGGAGAAAATATTAGAAAAATGGTCATCTAAGAAGAAAGGGCACTAGGATATAAGAAAAGAAGTATGGAAAGGGAGATAGGAAAGTAACAAAGACAAATTTTGAGTACTTACAAAATGATTTGTAGCACAAGCTTGACATCCATGAAAGAGGGTTAGGAAATTTTCTTTTCCTTGTTATTTCATGGTCAGCTAGGATCCAGAACTCAAATTAATGCCATTCATATTATAGCTAAACTTTATTATGAACTGGACTTTTGTGGGCTACCCTAGATAGTTTTAACACCATTTCAAAATCATTTCTATGAGAGGAAAAAAGTGTTCCCAATTCCAAACAACTAACTTATAAGCATTCTTTTTGAACATAGCTCATTGGCATTTGGAGCTACCAGCATAAAATTTGGATTCCTTAATACCTTCAATTTTGGAATGGGCTCTTTTCGGCAACAGGATTATTCTTTTTAATTTCTAACCAACTTTTTTTTTTTTTTGTTGTTAAAAAGATATCACTTCAGAAGGTTAGTCTTAAAATCAGGAACACTTGGGTTCCACTTGTAGGCCTTTAACTTAACTTTTTAGTGATCCAGGCAGTTTTCTAAAACCAAAAGTTGCAAATAAGATTTCCATTTTATGTCAGTGGGAGTTCCCTACAATAAGTTATCCACTTATATCTCCTTCAATTTTGGAATATTAGCTACATAGATAATTCTAGATAACTGTCTATTTAATATATTAGTGCTTTAAAAAAATATATTTTATAATTATATGGGATGAGTGTTCCGGATGGTACTGATACAGCTTAATAGATGGTTTTTGAAATTCCCTGTGGTCAACCTCATGATAAAACTCTCCAGAGAGATGAGATTAGTACTTAGACAAATTATAAGTTCATCATTAGGTCCAATTTTGAAACCTTTCTGGGTCTACAAGAGCTTTGACTTGGTAAGAACCCAGTGACACCAATATGTTAGGAAGAAGTAGAATTTAGAAAACTAATATGGTTATAAATGCTATCAATTTTTGATTGCTTAATATGCCAATATAGTCCTTTGAATTAATGACACCTCTTATTTGCTCTGTCTTGCTATTGCTGTGAAGAAAAGTGTGTGTGTGTGTGTATATATATACATATACACATCATTTAATTTTAGAAAATAATATATATAGTGTAGTTAAAATTTTGAGAACAGTTCAAGATCATGAACAACTTGCTAAGTTAGAATATATTTAGTCTTCTGATTATATTGATCTAAATATGATATATGCATAAAGACAAATAGATATACAAAAACTTAAATTGCTGATGTTTTCAGGGTGCATCTTTGCTAATTGCTGTGAAATCTTATGTTTTTGTAAAATTTATTTTAAAAAACTGGGAAAGGAACCATTTTATATTTTGTGGGAAATATTTTTAAACTATACACCAATTTGAATTAATTTGATTAGTCATCTGTATGTTAGGGATAATAATAAGCACAATAATTTCATTTGCATAAGGAATTCTTAAATGAGAGAACTTCCTTGACCATTGCAGATTGGTAGTTTCTCTGCAACTTAGAGTCTTAGTATCAGTGTTTAATAAGAACATAAGTATTTAATTTTATTCTACATCATTATGCCAAGTTTTCAGCCTGCTTACTCCAGAGTTCTAATGTAAATAGTCTTCTAACAATAGGAAGTTAAATATAAATAGAAAGCTAAAAGACTAGAATCAAACAATCATATGTGTCAGAGGTGGTACTCTGAATCCAAGTTTTCCTTATCTAAACCAGCTCTCTCTTCATTGTGTAACACTGTCTTTTTTGGACGCTTACAGATCATTAAAAATTAAACTGAATACTCAGCACTTAAAAGAAAATGGTATTTGAGATTTAGGTTGCTTAGTTGTTGTTGGGTTTTTTTTTTAATCTCTAATGATATTTCTTGGTATTTTAATTATTTTTCCCTTTTAAGAATGTTTTTATTCTATAAAAATATTTTAATTGTTTATTCAATAAGCAATTAACAAGGTAGTTATTTAGAATGAAGTAATGTGTAATTTAATGTGGAAGCATGAAATTTTGCATATGTAACATTTTTGTGTATACTTTTTTTTATAGGGTTATAAGAGACTTATTTCTAAGTTGTAATGGAGTAAATCAAATGATTGAATTAAATTACTTAGATGGTATTCGAAATCATTCCCTAAAAGCATTTGAAACTCTAATAACCAGCTTTGGAGAGCAGCAGAAAGATGAAGTGATTCCAGAAATTGATGGAATAGACCATGAAAAGAAGATTTCATCTTTAGTTACTTCTTCACTTAAACAACAAGTATGCTCAGATTCTTCTCAAAGTCTTAGCAAATTTTATGCTGGCCTTAAAGAAATTTGTCCGAAGAAACAGAAGACCATTGGTCAGGATATACATATCAACATGATAAATCTATTCCTCTGTGTGGCATTTTTGTGTGTTAGTAAAGAAGCTGAATGTGATCGGGACTCCACCAATGATTCAGAAGATACTTCTGGCTATGATAGTACAGCTAGTGAGCCTCTGAGTCGTATGTTACCATATTTATCTCCAGAGATACTTATCTTACCTTCTCCAGAACATATCCACAGGGCAGCAGACATTTGGTCTATGTGTCGTTGGATCTATATGTTGAATTCAGTTTTTCAGAAACAGTTTCACAAACTTGGAGGTTTTCAAGTGTGTTATAAGTTAATTATTATGATAATTCAAAAACTCTCAAGGGACAAAGAACAACAAAGAAAAGAGAAAGGTCTTTTACATGTAAATGAAAACAAAGATTTAGAGAAAAATTTTCAATCTGAAATGGCAGTGGATGAGGATGCATTACATTTAAGTGTCACTAGTGAGTTAAGTTCTTTAGTGTCAGATAGTTTAGAGGAGAATACTAAAAGTTTAAGTCAACTAGATTCACAGGAAATTGTTTCTGAACCTTTAAGTGTAAGACAAATCTCAGCTTCTGTAGCAGCTCTTGAACCTAAAGTACCTTCAAGTCAAGAACATGAGTGCACACTTCAAAGTATAAGACTATTAGAAGCTCTTCTGACTATTTGTCTTCACAGTACAAAGACTAAAGATCAACAAAAGATGGAAGTAGAATTACCTAACCAGGTAATAACCATTTTTTTTTCAGTTATTTTGCCATGTAATCTTTTTATTTTTTTATTTTTTAATTTATTCTTTAAATAACTTTTTATTGACAGAACCCATGCCAGAGTAATTATTTTACAGCATTATCCCTTGCACTCACTTCTGTTCCGATTTTTCCCCTCCCTTCCTCCACCCCCTCCCCCAGATGGCAAGCAGTCCTTTACATGTTAAATAGGTTACAGTATATCCTAGATACAATATATGTGTGCAGAACCGAACAGTTTTCTTGTTGCACAGGGAGAATTGGATTCAGAAGGTATAAATATCCCGGGAAGAAAAACAAAAACGCAAGCAGTTTATATTCATTTCCCAGTGTTCTTTCTTTGGGTGTAGCTGCTTCTGCCCATCCTTGATCAATTGAAACTGAATTAGCTCTCTTTATCGAAGAGATCCACTTCCATCAGAATACATCCTCAAACAGTATCGTTGTTGAGGTATATAATGATCTCCTGGTTCTGCTCATTTCACTCAGCATCAGTTCATGTAAGTCTTGCCAGTCCTCTCTGTATTCATCCTGCTGGTCATTCCTTATAGAACAATAATATTCCATAACGTTCATATACCACAATTTACTCAACCATTCTCCAATTGATGGGCATCCATTCATTTTCCAGCTTCTAGCCACTACAAACAGGACTGCCACAAACATTTTGGCACATACAGGTCCCTTTCCCTTCTTTAGTATCACTTTTGGGTATAAGCCCAGTAGAAACACTGCTGGATCAAAGGGTATGCATAATTTAATAACTTTTTGAGCATAGTTCCAAATTGCTCTACAGAATGGCTGAATGTATTCACAATTCTACCAACAATGTATCAGTGTCCCAGTTTTCCCACATCCCCTGCAACATTCCACATTATCTTTCCCTGTCACTCTAGCCAATCTGACAGGTGTGTACTGGTATCTCAGAGTTGTCTTAATTTGCATTTCTCTGATTAATAATGATTTGAAGCATATTTTCATATGTCTATAAATAGTTTCAATTTCTTCATCTGAGAATTGTCTGTTCATATCCTTTGACCATTTATCAATTGGAGAATGGCTTGATTTCTTATAAATTAGAGTCAATTCTCTATATATTTTGGAAATGAGGCCTTTATCAGAACTTTTGACTGTAAAAATGTTTTCCCAGTTTATTGTTTCCCTTCTAATCTTGTCTGCATTTGTTTTGTTTGTACAAAAACTTTTCAATTTGATATAATCAAAATTTTCTATTTTGTGGTCAGTAGTGATGACTAGTTCTTCTTTGGTCATAAATTTCTCCCTCTTCCACAGGTCTGAGGGGTAAACTATCCCATGCTCTTCCAATTTATTTATAATCTCATTCTTTATGACTAGGTCATGAACCCATTTTGACCTTATCTTGGTGTACGGTGTTAAGTGTGGGTCAATGCCTAGTTTCTGCCATACTAATTTCCAATTTTCCCAGCAATTTTTGTCAAATAATGCATTCTTATCCCAAAAACTGGGGTCTTTGGGTTTGTCAAACACTATATTATTAAAGTTATTGGCTGTTTTGTCCTTTGAACCTAACCTATTCCATTGATCAATTAGTCTATTTCTTAGCCAATACCAGATGGTTTTAGTAATTGCTGTTTTATAATACAATTTTAGATCTGGTACAGGTAGGCCACCTTCATTTGATTAATTTTTTTATTAATTCCCTTGAAATTCTTGACCTTTTGTTTTTCCATATGAACTTTGTTGTTGTTTTTTCTAGGTCAACAAAGTAGTTTTTTGGGAGTCTGGTATAGCGCTAAATAAATAGATTAGTTTAGATAGTATTGTCTTCTTTATTTTATTTGCTCACCCAATCCAAGAGCATTTAATATTTTTCCAGTTGGTTAGATCAAACTTAATTTGTGTGGAAAGTGTTTTGTAGTTTTGCTCATAAAGTTTCTGATTTTCCCTTGTTTGCCATGTAATCTTAAGAAAAATAATTGATTTAACAATTTTATGAAAATTCCCTTTCTTCTGGGTATTGACAGTTATCAAGTGTGTGCTATGTACATAGCATTGTGTTTGGCACTGTGGAACAGAGTGAGAAGTGTGATATATAGGTTTTTTGCTCTAAAAAAATTTTAAATATAGATGGAAAAGCTATATATAATGATCATATATATGTTCATAATTCGGAAATCTATCAATCAGTCCCAACATCTCTCTTGACCTGTAGTTTCTCTTGACTTCAGATTGCCTATTGGGCATTTCAGACTGGATGTCCCCATACTTATCTTAAATTCCTGTCCAAAATGGAATTATTTTTTCCTTAACTCCCCTTCTACTGGGGACACAGTATTCTCCCAGGCTCATGATTTAGGTATCATCATTTCTTATTCTCTCTCACTGTACCCTGACATTCTATCTTTTGACAAGTTCTGTCCATTTTAATTTGTAACATCTCTTTACTACTTGTCCTCTTCTCTGACGCTGCCATCGCCTTGGTATAGATCCTTATACCTGGACTATTGCAATTGATCTCCCTGCTTCGATTTCCCCTCCCACTTCAGTCCATCTTCTACTCAGCTATCAAATTAATTAAAGCATATCACCATGTCATCTCCTATTTAGTAAATTACAGTGACTTTTGCCTTTGGGATCAAATATGAAATTATCTATTTGGGTTTTAAAGACTTTTATAAACTATCCCCTTCTCCCTGATCTTCTTATCCCACACTCCCTACAATGAGTTCTTTGATCCTGGGATCTGGTCTGCTTGAGGTTTTTCAGACAAACAGTATTTCTCAATTTCAGGCATTTTCCCTAGATGTATCTGTGTCTGGGATTTTCTCCCTTGTTAGCTGAGTTTGTCCCTTATTAACTCTGCCTCCTGGTTTTAAGTTCCACCTAAAATCGGCTCACTCTTTGTACATAGTTCTCTTCTCCATTTGAATGTGAGCTTGTGAAGAGCAGGAACTGCTTTTTGCCTTTCTTTATTTGGCAGTACTTAGTCTAGTGCTTAGCATATAGTAAGCTCTTAATAAATGCTTTTGACCTTAACACATGACAAAATAGGTAATAGTATCAAACAATGTACTACTGACAAATGATAGAGAAGTATAATCATTTAGTCCCTTGAATATTTATAGGAGTTACCTATAGGAAAATCTATAGAATATCCCAGGACAACAATGAAATTTCTAAAAAGGTTCAAGAAAATGATATTTGAATATTTGAACAGAAGTAATTCTTAATATTTTAAGGAGCTTTGAGAGAAGAGATTAGAATGATTTAAAGGGAGGTTAATTAAAGCCCCAATTGTGAAAATAATTTGAAGCCTAATATTTATAGAAAATGTTTTATGATAAACTGAAATTTATAAATAAAGATGATTAATAAAGTGATAGATTTTTCAAAGTTCAATATAAAGTATAGCAGAAGATATTTATCCATTTGTGATTTTTTTATCTTAATTGGTTAAGAAGTAAATCAGAATTAATTCTAATTTAATTTAATTGTAATTAAATGATTAAAAACATGCATACTTGATGTTCTATTTTTTTCCCTCCCTCTTAGAACTTGTCTGTGGAAAGTATATTATTTGAAATACAAGACCATCTTTCGCAGTCAAAGGTGGTTGAAACTGATTTAGCTAAACCTTTATTGGATGCACTGCTTCGAGTAGCTTTGGGGAATTATTCAGCAGATTTGAATCATTCTGAAGAGAAATTTGAAAAGGTATGAGTGGTTTTCGTTTTGCCAAGGTGAAGACCAACTATGAAGGTGAGGTATAATTACATACATGTTCAGGGCAATGATTTGGAGTGGAGGCAAGGCTAGGTTCTGTACAAGTAATATGATTAGGACCAAGTAATATGATATATAATATGCTAAGAAAAAAGGGCAGAATTTGCCTCTTTAAAAAATATTTTGTATAATGCAGAAGAATTGCCTTTAAACAAAGTAAAATTATCTTTTTGTATCTTATAACATAGAAAACTCTGCAGAAAAGTTAATTATCTTGGAATTCCTAATTTCTGTGTCCTTTGGCTTAGTCAATTTACTTCTTATAATACTTTAAGGATTTGTGGTTTCATTTGGTAGATGTTATTCATTAATTATCTATTATATATAATCATAGGTAGTTTTTCATGAAAATTGATTAACTTAAATCAGTTAACTAAATATGTACACCTGTACATATGCATATGTGATTGTTAAATTATAAAAATTTCACTTAATATCTTTCATTTTTAATAATTTCATGCTATGTGGCAAGGATGAATAAGTTTCCTATACAATTGTGTGTGTGTGTGTGTGTGTGTGTGTGTGTGTGTGTTATTTTTAATAATTCTTGGTTAACTAATGCTCCATTGTAGTGTTCTGGTTGGTTTTCTGGAGGTCTCTGGACTAGCCTTTCTTTCAGTAGAGTAATCCCCATGAAAATAGCCAGGTGCTAAAGTCCAAATTCTTTATTATCTACTTGCCTGGGTCCCGAGCTAGGTTGGTTTCAGTGGAGGAAATGCAGGAGGACAGGCCAGCCACTATGGCGGTGTGAGATGGAGTGAATCTCTCTTCTTGGCTCTGAGAGCTTGAGCTCCTGCTTCTAGTCCTCTGTCTTCTCCAAGTCTCACCCTGGCTGAGTTTGTCCCAGCTTATATGCTCTATTATAATTAGATTATTTATAGTATACTGAGTATAAACCAATCATTATATCACTAGGGAACCATTATTTGTGGTAAGATTAAATCAACCATACTGAATTAGCGAACTCACATGCTAAACTAGATAACCATTGTCTTATCAATTCTACTGAGTTAGCACCTTGTAAGAATCCTTGTTTCAAGTACAGAGTTCTGGCCCATAACACTCCATCATCTATTAAACCCATTTTTGGAGAAGTACTAATTCAGTTACATAGATTATATAATTTGTATTATTATATCTAGTTTTATTATGACAGATGAAGATTTGCTATGAGTTTTCCATAATTCTATGTTTATAAAGAACTATAACATTTTAGAGCATTAAGGGACCATAGAGATTATTTAGTTTAACTTAAGTTTAATTAATAGATGAAGTAATTGAATCCCTAAAAGTGAGAAATGACTTCTTACCCAATAAGTAAACAAGAATTTAAATCCAAATCATCTGATTATAAGTCTAGTTTGTTTTTCCCTCTGATATGTTACCTCCTACCATTGAATACAAGATCTTATTTCCTTGCTTTGCCAAAATTTCATAATAAGTTTTATAGTCCCTTTTCCTTAATTAACTTATTAAAGTATTACAGTGATGTTTTAATAACTTTTTCTTATGGTATATATTCTACATAGGACATGTAATATATAATTATGTTACATAATATAATATCACAGTATGCTGTTAAAGATGTTTTTTTTCAAAATCAGTATATTAATTTTGTTCAAATAAATGTAAACTTTTTTCAATAGTGAATAAATTATGTGCTGCATGTTTTTTAACAGCACATTCATCTTACAGATGCACCAGACTGAGTCAGATTCAGTATCTCAGCAAGGTGATCTCTCAGAAGAAACCGAGGAAAGCCATGGTACTTTTAAATTTTTTGATGAAGAAGAAGGTTATGAAGCAGACAGTGAAAGTGACACCGAAGATAGTGAAAGCCAAGATGAAGGTAGGGTAGGATTGAATTTGAAAGTCAATTTATATAACTTGTGTGAAAGTTCATAAATGATATATTATCTGACTTATCTAAGAATAAATAATTTAGGTAACTACATATGCTTAAATTTTACTATAATTATTTTCTGTAAAGGAGAATTTGGTGACTTCCTATATTGGAAAATTTTTTGCTAACATAGACATTTATTATCCACTAAAATTTTGCATTTGTGCAGGTGGTTGGCTATAAATGAGCCTGTATAAGAGGACCAGCTTTGAAATAGGAAACTTTAAGATACTATTCTCTTAATCCAAACTTTCTATGCTGCTTAAGTCTTTTATTTACAGTAATCTTATTTTCAGCATCATGGTTACATTGGATGCCTTTATTATTTAAATACATGAAACAATTTGGCAGTGGCATAGATCTTGATAATATTTTTTTTAAGTTTCAAAGGAAATATGTACCTACTAAATGGCAGACAGTGTTCTAAGTGCATGTAAATATTATCTAATTTGATCCTCACAACAGTCCTGAAAGTTAGGTGCTATTATCATCTTTAAGTTATAGTTAAGGAAACTGAGGCAGAAGTTAAATCACTTGCTCAGGGTCATACAACTGGTAAGTTTCTGGGGCTGGATTTGAATTAAGGTTTTTCTGATTCTGTGCCCGGCACTTTAATTCACTGCACTGCTTAACTTCTTTAGTAGTTTGCCTATATTTTAGAACTGATTTTTAAAAATTTTCTATTGAAGTTAATTTATGTAGACTTTTAGGGTTTTTTTCCTTTGAAGATGAAAATTTAGAGAGAAATTGGGAATTAATAGTTTAGTCTTCTGATTTTTTTTTCCTATTTTTTCTCATTGCTTATTGATTTTAGCTTTTTTAGCTCCCATTGAGTCTCAGCTTAAAATCTCACTTTCACAAGAAGCCATTCCTCATCTCACTTAAATGCTTTCCTCTGAGATTATTTTCAAGTTATCTTGTTTGGATGTCACTGTTTACATGTTGTCTCCCTTATTAGACTAAGAGCTTCTTGTAGACAGAAACTGTCTTTTGCATTTCTTTATATCCTCAGGGCTTAGCATGTAGTAGGTCCTGAGTAAATATTTTATGACTTGAATTTATACTAAGTTTCCAATTCTCATATGAATTTTACTTCTTTATTCACTATTTGTCATAGGATCAATGCATTTTTTTAAAAATACATGCTGAGATTTAAAAAAAATTTTTTTTTTAGTCAGTGTTTTTCCAGGGATACTTGTAACTGAAAAAATTCAGAATCATTCTATTTCACTTCAGTTTGAAAGTTTTTAAGTGCTTAATATGCACCAGATATATAATATCTTTGATACTAAAGATACAAAGATAAAATCAAAAGAAGACCCTGCTCCCAAAGAGTTTATGTTCAGTTTGGGACAAAAGACTTGTATACATATGAGTAAATACAAAATATATACATACAGAGTTCAGGATCCTGGAAAGGTGGGAAGCATAGCCAACGTAGCTGAAAGTATCTGGAAAGTCCAGAATAAGATACGCTTTGGAAAAAGCTTGGAATCTAAAGCAGAAGTGGAGGAAAAGTATGCATATTAGACACGAAGGTCAGTTTTTGGAAGGACACAAAAATTCAAGCTACACCGGCATGAAGAGCAGTTTATCTTGAAGTCAAGTAATAGATGATAAGTTTATATTTCATGCTAGAAAAGGAGTCACTGTAGCATTTTGATGTTTTTTTCCCTGAGGCAATTGGGGTTAAGTGACTTGCCTTGGGTCACACAACTAGGAAGTATCTGAAGTCAAAATTGAACTCAGGTCCTCTTGACTTCAGGGATGTTCCTATGTTCACTGTGCTACCTAACTGCCCCTCACTATAGCACTTAGAACAAGGCATTGACATGGTCAGATCTATGCTTTAGGAAAAGAACATTGGTAATTATGTAAGGGATGCATCGAAGAGGAAAGCATCTTCAGGCAGGGAGACCAATTAAGCAGCTCTTGCAGTAATCAAAGTGAGAGGTGATGAGGGCTGAATCTAGGATGATAATTACCAGAATGGAAGCTAACTTGCTGTTGTGGAGGTGATATTCATAAGCTTTTACCAATTGATAATATATGTGGGGTATGAGGGACTGAAGAATTGAATATGATTTTATTTCTTTATATATATATTAACAATCTTAGATGAGCTTTCTAGAACTTTGGACTCATGAGGATTTACAGTCTGGATAGTATACATAGGAAATGTTTATTGAAATCAAAAGGTTTCAGTATAGGCTGTAATTCAGCAGTACTGATTTTACATATGTAACAATATTGTCAAGTTTTTTGGTGCCCCAAAGCCCATGTTTTCTTTCATGTCTAGATGGCAGAAAAAATTTTGGTTTTATGATTTATAAAGATTTATGAGAGGTGTAATGATGGCTTTTCAATAGAAACATTCTCATATTTTCATGTCTTCCAGGAAAATTTTATTTTTAAAAACTTTGCTAGAAATGTATTTTATGAGTTCAGACATTTTTATAAATATCTTAGATTTAAAATCTATTGTTTAGAAGTTGGGCCAATTTAAATTGGATTAAACATTTATTAAGTATGTGCTATATACTAAACTATGCATTGAAATAGATATAAAATTTAGATAAAGACACAGACCTGCCCTCATGGAACTGAAAGCTTTAATTTGAGGATATAATATATATATATACATATAACTAAAAAACAAACTAATATCCAGTGAGTGCATGAGAAAAATGTAAACAATTTTAAGGAAAGTTAAAAGAGATCAAAGGTAATTATTTATTTTAAAGAAAGGGAATATTTTCCAGAAGAGTTGGTATTTGACATGTTCTATAAAGCATTCATCTTCAAAGCTCTAAGTATTCAAAGAAAATATCGAAACTGAAGAGAGCAGCACAAATAGTCATTGTGTTTGCCTTGATGCTTTCCTCAGTTAATGTAGTCAGTAGACATTCAACTACCTTGTGCTCCTTTCCAAAAAACCTGGAGGTCATTTTCCAACAGGCCCTAGCCTTTTCCCTCTTTCTATCATATGGGCTGTGCCATTAAACCATTGGAGTTCCATTCCAGGTAGTCAGAAAGGTGGACAGGCAATCACTCCTTGCTTGGCATCTTGTGCTTCTATCCTCCCCTTTTATTTTGACCATAACCTTAGTCACATCATCTATTTCCCCTAGTCTGGGCTTTCTACATTTTCTGGATGAATAGTATTTCCTAGGAAATTGTTTCACAGCCTGAATTTAAGGAAGAATAGAAGTTGGATGGGATGGATGCTTTATAGCCTTTGACATATGGGGGGGAAAAGAATCCCAGAAGTGGAAAAAGTGCTTCCCAAAGGTGCAGGTGTTAGCTCTTTGATGATTGCTCGAATTCTTCCTTCCTTTCCTTCTCTCTCTCCCCACCTTCCAGAAGAATAAAGATTCCCAATGAAGTAGGAGGAACTAGAGCAAAGAGAAAATGAGAATATTAGTAGCAGCTTATAAGCTCGTAAGTAGTGAGCAGTTAGTGGGTTTGAGGTTTAATGACAACTACATAACTCTCAAGTCTGCACCTCTAATCCCAAGATCCCACAAAACCCATTGCACAGGTTGGAAGGAAACGGTGAAGGCTATCCATCACCAGGAAATGATGGCCCAACTAACTGTTTTGCATCTTCTTGCTTCAGTCTTCTTCCTTTTCTTTTTCCACCAGCTACCTTTCAGATCTGGGAAGTGGGGAAAGAATTTGAGCAGTCAGCAAGGAGGTAACATCTCTACCTTTGGAAAGCATTTTTTCTACTCCTAGGATTCCCTCATCCCCTTGTCAAAGGCTGTAAAGCATGTCCCTTGCATTTTGCTCCCACAAGAGAGGAAATTTTCCTAGTCAAATTGTAATAAAAACCTTTGCAAAAAAATTTTAATGGGTTGAATTTTAAAAATGAGTATCTTGATTTAATAATAAGTATAGTCTATGATGTATCTTTTCTACTTGTTGCTACATACCTTTGTAAAGTATTATGTTCAACGAGGTTAGTTATTAAAACCAGGTGTCAAAATTAACTAACTTAAAACCAGACCTTCAAACTGTCGTATTACAAAATGTTAAAGCAAGATTTTAAAAAATAATGAAACATTCAGTCACATCTAATAAAAATACTTTAATGAGATCAAAGTTTTTTATATTATTAATACAAAGTTATTTTGTTTCATTTTATTCCATTGTTATTTATTTCTATTTTTATATGTTTTATAAAATATATTTTATATTGATATTTTATAATCAATACAGTAACAAGTATAAATAAATTTATATATAATTTAAACACATTTAAGGGATTACTTGCTCAAACTTTTTATTTGTAGATGTGTGCTAACAAAAAAAAAGTTGGAGGCAGCTATTCTGATTCATAGGAATTCAAAAGGCAGAGGAAAAAAAATAGGGAAGTGATTGTAGGTTTAAGGAATAACTTGTACAGGGACTTGAAGAAAGGAAGTTACATAGGGTTAATGAGTAGTCTGTTTTCATTGGAGCATAAAGGTACTTAAGAATTTTTGAAATAAGTCTGGAAAGATTAATTAGTGTGAGGTGTTAAGAACCTTGAAGGCCAGCTAGAGTTAATTGCTAGGAAGTAATAGACTTGTGATGTTGTGATGAGATCATGTTGTGAGTATGTATAATAGCAGTAGTATAAAGGAAGAATTTGATGGAGCATCAAGTGGAGCTGAGGATGTCTATGAAGAGGATGCTGCAGGTGGGGTAGGAAAGACACTTTGTCTAAGATCTGAAAGTTTGAAATTTTACTTTCCTAACCTACTTCTCCAGTGTTTATTTTCATACTAAGTCTATTCTTATTTCCCCTCATAATCTTTTTTGAATCTCTGTTTATTCCAGTCTATTTGCTGTGCTAACCTCCATACTCAGCCTTAATTCCATGATCGGATACTTTGATACTTTTCACTAGAACTTCTTTTCTTACTGACTTTCTTCCATTCTCAAGCTTTAACTCTGCATCTCTTAGTAAATCTACCCATGTAATTCATCTATTCCTGCTATAAGGCTTGAAATGTCCCTAGCAAAAGTTGCAGGCCAATCTGATTTCATCTGCTACAAATTCATGATCTATATATCATGGACTTGCTTACTTGTCGTGTTACTTTTTTCTACTCTTTATCTTAATTCCTCTAGGTGTTTCTTTGAAAACTCGCCTGTCACATTTAGATTAGATGACCAAATCTGTTATTTGACTAAAAAGATTGAGACTATCCAATGTAATCTTGTTAGTCTCCCTCCCACCCTGATTCTGAACATTATCATCTGTTTTTTTTCCTCTACTCATGGGTCACACAAATTTCCTTATTTCTAACTAAAGAGTCATTTTTTCCCTTGGGACTTTACCCTATGTAAGTAACTATAGCCTTGGATCACCCACACTATCTGCTGCCTTTGCTTCTTCACATGATTCTAACTTGTTGATTCTAACTGTGCAGGGCAATCCTTTTTCTACTTCTTTCATTAGCATGGTGTTCCATATAAAACAGTAGCTCTTCTAAACATCTTCCATCTCATACTTTCTATGGTTTCCTTTTTATGACCATCCTCTCTGTTAAGAATCTTGCCTCTTATTTTACCAAAAAAAAAAAAAAATTGTCCCACAAGGTTCTGTCCTGTACTTTCTTATCTCCTTTATGTAATTTCACTTGATTTTATCGATTCCTACAGATTGAGTTACCATTTTGCTCCCATGGTTCTCTCAGATCTGTTTGTTCAGCTCGAACTTCTGATCTCTAGTCTTGGATTTCCAGTTTCTTTTTTTAATAACTTTTTATTGATAGAACTCATGCCAGGGTAATTTTTTACAGCATTATCCCTTGCATTCACTTCTGTTCTGATTTTTCTCCTCCCTCTCTCCACCCCCTCCCCCAGATGGCAAGCAGTCCTTTACATGTTGAATAGGTTTCAGTATATCCTGGATACAATATATGTTTGCAGAACCGAACAGTTTTCTTGTTGCACAGGGAGAATTGAATTCAGAAGGCATAAATAATCCGGGAAGAAAAACAAAAATGCAAGCAATTTATATTCATTTCCCAGTGTTCTTTCTTTGGGTGAAGGATTTCCAGTTTCTTACTGGACATTGTGAACTAAGAGTCATCTTAAACTCAATATGTCTAAAACCAAACTCACTATTTTTCTTGCCAGACTCTTTCAAACTTTCCTATTTCTGTTGAGAGTACCACCATCCTCCCAATCCCAGGCTCATAACCTAAGTATCATTTTCAATTCCTCACACACACACACACACACCCTTAACCCCATATCCAATCTATTGATAAAGCTTGTCAATTTTACCTTTGTAACATCTCTTGAATATGCTTCTCTCCTCTGACACTGACACCACCCTGGTGCAAACAGGCTCTTATGTTGTTACTCCTAGACAATTATTGTAATATCCTATTAGTTGTTCTTTCTGCCACAAATGTCTTTACTTTAGTCCATCTTCCACTAGATTGTCAAAATGATCTTCCTAATGTGGATTGTCAAAATGATCTTTGTGCATGTCTAACCATGTCATCCCGTCACAAGAAACTGCATTGATTAGTTTGCTATCATCAAAAAGATGAAATAGAGAATCCTCAGTCTGGATTTTAAAATCCTTTAAAAATTCCTCACCCAAAAAAGAGATTATGCCACAGTGAAATTAATAGGTCTTTAGCAAATCAGAACTGAAAATTAAGGAGAAAAGAAAGTGAAAGATACCCCAAATTTCAAGTATAAGAGACTACATAGATGGTAGTGTCTCTAAGCCACTGATAGAAATGAAGTCATGAGTTGGAGATTTTGGCAAAGAAAAAAATATTTGCATTGGTATAGGAACTCCCAATGAGGAAATACCATCTACCCAAGACCCTGAAAAGTTAAGTGAATTGCCCAAGGTTTTTCACTCAGTGAAAGTTCTGAAGCAGAACTTTAATTCAGATGTTCCTGATTATAAAATCACCCTTCTTTCTACTGTACTGCGCTGGCTTTCACTGAAGAGTAGGTAAACTAGGTTTTTCACAGGCTGATTTTGAAATATTGGCTAAATGGTTAGGTTGAGAAATATTATGGACATTGAAAAAATTTAATTGTTTTACAAATATTAACTTTTCTTTCTTTGGGCCTTTAAATTGTTTTTATTTTATGTAAATATCATATTTTAACAAAGAATCACCTAGAAGTAAAATTAGTAAACACCTGAAATGTTCATAATGTTACTAGTAGTTCTGAAATAATAGTCAATATTAAAATTATATTTGTTACATTATGAATGAAAATTAACTTTTTTTAATTTTAGAGGACATAAGGGCTGAAATAGAATACATCAGTTCTTCAAGTTGTTTAAATGATGTGATTGAAAACCTTGCACAAGGAGAATTGGTGTATCCTGAGATTTGTATACTGGAATTAAATTTGCTTTCAGCCAGTAAAGTCAGATTTGATGTGCTTGGCCATGTCTTTGAGAGCTTTTTGAAGATCATCAGACAGAAAGAAAAAAATGTGTCTTTACTCATGCAAAAGGTAAGGTTTTCGTATGGTTAATATCAGATAAATATTGCTTATATTAATAATTCTTTATTTTCCATTCTTGTTTGTTATATTCTAATAATAATCATTATTATTAAGATTTGCAAAGCATTTTATGTGTTATTTTATTTTATCTTCACAACAACTATTATGATCATCATTTTACAGAGTATGTGAGGTTGTTAGATGGCACAGTAGAGAAAGTCTCTTGGGTCCGGACTCAGAAAACTAAAGTCCAAATCTAGCTTCAGACATTTACTGGGTGGCGAGTCCCTTAACTTTTGTTTGATTCAGTTTGCTTAACTATAAAATGGGGAATAATGAGATCCCAGAGTTGTGAGGTTGTAATCTGATAATATTTGTAAAGTATTTAGCACAATGCCTGCCACATAGTAGATAACTAGAGAAATTATTATCTTAAGTATTATTATCCCCATTCTGTGGACTCCTTTAGCTGGGAAGTGTTAGTGTCAGAACTTGATTATAAATAATTATTAAAATAGTAATTGTACTGAATAATTAAATATTTTTGCACTACTGCTTCTTAAAAATTTAGGTCAGATTTCTGATGACTTTTTTTTTCCCCTCCCACAAGCCACACAAAAACAAAATTGGTCATCTATTAGTGCAGATTAACAACTTCTCTGTAATTTATTTTATTACAGGACTCTCCTGTATTTGTCTCTGTAGTTGTTTTGTTTAATCAGGGGAAATGGGAAACATAATATTATATTTCTTTAGATTCCACAGAATTCTTCAGTACTTATTCTGGATAGATTTTAGCTATTCTGCTTGTCACTCAACAAAGGAAGTTAATTTAACAATATTTGCTATCTGGCAAATCTGACAAGCACGTTCTTTTTTTTTTTTTTTTTTTTAATGACTGACTCTAAAATAACCAACTTAAATCATATCTCTATTGAAAATATCAAAATGGGTGTCCCACATAAAACTCACTCAGTATGTTTAAAACTAAACTCATTATCTGTCCCCCACAAGCCCTTCTCTTTTTCTTTCCTTCTTATTTATTACTGTGGAAAGCACTGCCATCTTCCCAGTCACATACTAGCCTAGATAACTACATTCTTGACTCTTCCTTCTCTTTCACACATATGATCTCCAATATCCAAACAGTTACCAAGTCCTGTTTTTTCTTCCTATATAACATCTCTTCCATATGCTCCCTCTTCTTCTCCAAAACTGGCACCATATTGATGCAGGCTCCCATCATCTCCCACTTAGTTTTTTGGTTGGTCTCCCTGTCTCAATTCTGTCCCCATTTCAGTACTCAAATAGACCTCCCTAAAGTGCAGATCTGACTGTTTCCCCTATTCAATAAACTCATGTTGCTCTTTGTCATCTCCAGTAATAAAATATAAAATGCTCTGTTTGTCTTTCAAAGCCCTTTATTACCTGGCTCCCTGCTACATTTCCAGTCTTTTTATCCTTTATTCCTCTCTCTGCCCCCAACATACTCTGTTATTCAGTGACATTGACATTCTTGCTATTTTTCAAACATGATACTTCATCTCCTGACTGCATTGTTTGTGACTGCCTCCCCAAATTTGGAATGTTCTCCTCCCTCATCCCTGCTTCTTGGCTACCCTGAATTACTTTAAGTTCTTGTTAAAATTTCATTTTCAGCAAAAAGCTTTTCTTCCCTTCAATTTCATGCTTTTCCTTTGTGATTACTTATAATTTACCATGTACAAGTCATGTTTTTATTTGTCTTCCCCATTAGATTGTGACTTTCTTTAGAGCAAAGGCCACCTTTTGCTTTTATATCATTGTATCCTCAGCACTCAGCCTAGTGCCTGGCACATAAGTAAGGGATTAATAAGTGCTTGTCAATTTGACTTTTGATTTATATAATATTAAAGACACCTTTATGTAGGAAAGTCTACTATGCAATTATTATCCTATTTAAATATTTGTAACCAAAATGTCAGTTAACTCAATAAAGTAGCATAATTGTTTAGTGTATTTTTTTTTTTTTGCAAATTTCTGCATTGATAGCAGTTGTTTCATTTTAAACATTTTTTTTTTTTTTTTATGTTTTAATTCACAGAAAATTGTTAGAAATATCTTAGGAGGGTTCCTAAAAATATTTACTCGGAATGATTCTAGTTTACAAGGTAAGTTTGGCTATTTCATTTTCATAAACAATTTTCATCTTATCCTAATGTAATAACATTATAGCTCTGTATCAATGTGATAATAGAGACAATCAAGCAAAAAGTGCCACTTATCTGCTTCATGGTTAGCATTGTACTTGTGCAGTTCTGTAGGAGACACAGCAAGTGTGTTTCCATATATAACTCTTACAGTTTAGTTAGATTCTACAGCATTAATGCAAAGAACAACTGAAAAATTTCAGGAGTATGGCGGCAGGTAGGTGGTGCAGTGGGTAGAATACCAGCCCTGAAGTCAGGTGGACCTGAGTTCAAATGTGGTCTCAAACACTTAACACTTCCTGGCTGTGTGACCCTGGGCAAGTCATTTAACCCCAGTTGCCTCAGGGAGAAAAATTCAGGAGTATGTAATGGAGTTCTAAGTTATTTAGTAGAAAAACTATAGACACTAAAAAGAAGTCCTAATTCTTTATTAGATGACTATGGAATTACTTCCAAATTTAATATTGTATGTGCCTATGGAATGAAAATCAGTTAGAACTAGTAGTCATGAAATGCTTCATGACTTAAATTGAAAGATGATAAAATTGGGGCAGCTAAATGGCGCAGTGGCTAGAACACCAAACTTAATTTGCCTTTCAAGAAAAAAGAAAGGTGGTAAAATTTATATTTGGAAATTGGGAAGGCATTTCAGGTGAGTGAAACAACATAAATAAAAACAGGAAGATAATGTAAGAATAAATAAAGGGTGTGTCTTCAAAAGTAGAAGAAATAAGATTTTATAGGCATGGTTAGACTAGGTTATCTTGAGAAATAACAAGAAGAATTCAGAGTTGATGTGAAAGTAAATAAGAAACCCTCAAAGGTTTCTTTGAAGAGTGGAATAATCTTTTATGATGAGAATTTTATTTAAGATTATTTAAGATGTCTTGGAGGGGAAAAACCTAGAATCAGGGAAGCCAACTTAGGAGACTCTCATAGTATCAGGGGTGAGTCTGGATTGGAGATAGGATTGGAGAGGAAGAAATGTTGTTTTCACAACGCATTTCAAAAGAAAAATCATGCTAAATGGACTTTGCAACTAACAAGTTAAAGGGATTTAGGGGAAATGATGAGTAAAAGATTAATCCAAGAATTAAGTTTCTGGGAAAATTATGGTGACACTAATAGAGATAGGAGAACTAGTTTCATATAGTTTGTTTTTTAATGATTAAAGTTGAAGGAATTCATATTTAAGTTAGTTTTTGTTTGTTTTTTCCCTCTCTTCTATTGCCTTTCTGGCCTTTTCCTTCATCTTTTACTTTCCTAGGGATTTCGGAGATAGGGATTTGGATTAATATGGTTCTAAGACTCAGGAAATCTGGGTTTTGTTCTTAGTTCTATAAAAAAGGCACATGGAATCCTATTTTACTGAAGACCATTTTAACTTCTACCTTTATGTAAATGATTCTATTTTCATGTCTAGTCTGTAGCAAGGATCTCTTAATTTTAAGGGAGGGAGCTGTACTTTTCATTTTTTTGAAATCTTGACATTATTGGCAAGCAGTGTTAAAGATAATAATGTTACTTAGAGGGTTAGAATGAATAGCTTACCTTATGTACTGTGAGACAGATACAGAGGAAGGCTTTTATGGATATTATCATCTTCTGGTCACACAAATTTATTTCACATAAAAGATCTTGCCATGTAGAAGTCTTCCTCACTTTGAGATGACTTAGTGTTCCTTTAGAAAAAGAACAGTTAATAGTTGAAACTTCAAACATTTTTTATAACACATCCAACCCTGACCTCCAAATGTCTCAATAGTTTTTACAGTGATGCTTTTCTACTTCTATACTTCTCCATTTCTATTATATATTTGCTTTTTATGCCTTATACTTTATTTTTTAAACTTATTTATTTAAAATGAATACAAATTAGAAAATTGTCATGCACAGCAGAACATAAGATTCAAAATAGAAACAATATATTTATATTTCAAGAAAGCTGATATAATAAATATTATACATTATATTCAGAAATGTCCATCTTTTCTTTGTTTCCTTTGTTCTTAGCAGAGTTCTTTCCAATTTCCTGACTTAGATGTCTTGATTCCCCACACTGTCCAGAAGGCGAGAGTTCCTATGGCTGGGGCTAAAGCTACTTCCCAACCCAGCTAACTCTTGGGCTGGCAGCCTGTTGTTTCACAGGAGCTAACCTGAAGGTGCTTAGATTTCACTGGGGCCAGGCCTTCAAGTCATTCTGATCTTCTTTGATGGTCTCAGCAGAAGTACTCTTACTTGTTTTTAACAAAATTTTTAACCAAAATTCTCCCCGAGGCATAATCTGTTTGTGGGAGAAATTTAGAGAACTTGGAGCTTTCTGACTTTGCACCATCTTTCCAGAATCTTCTGTATGCCTGATATTTTGAGATTCCTCACATTTCTTGCTTTCCTCTTGCTCTGTCTTCACACCCTTATCTGAGATTCTCCATTCTTAAGTTGACTGAAGCCCCCTAGTCTTTATTTCACATTTCTTGCTTTTGCACTAGTCATTTTATTTCCTACCCTGACTTCAACCCTGTTACTCTCCCTGGCCCTGGCTGTCATCTGGAGCTGAGTTGGAGGATGGACATTCCAATATAATTGCCAGCTTGTGTGATTCACTGTTATGTAATATCAAGAGAGGTCAGGGAAAGCCTTGACTATGTTAAATAGCACCCCTATGTTGAATTTATAGGAGGTTGTGGTCAAGATTTACCTAGAATAAGCAAGTATTAATGGGTTGTGGTTTGAGTTACAGGAGGGAACATCAAATCTATGAGATTATAGGTCCATTTGAGTATTTCTGTTTTAATACCCCTGTGGTTCTCTTTTAAGCATTTTGTTATCTCAAAATCCACTCACCTGCAGTTTGAAAAAAAAAAAAATCTCCAATAGACCCTAACAGAATCTTTTGAAAACTTCATATTTTCATAATTTTAAAAATTCCATTCAGGATAAATTTGCTCTTTCAGACTTACCAAGCATTTATTAAGCACCTGCTATAAATTAAGTATTCTTAATTCTGAATCCAATACTCCCTGTGCAACAAGAGAACTGTTTAGTTCTGCACACATATATTGTATCTAGGATATACTGTGGCATATTTAACATGTAAAGGACTGTTTGCCATCTGGGGGAGGGGCCGGAGGGAGGGAGGGGTAACATCGGAACAGAAGTGAGTGCAAGGGATAATGTTGTAAAAAATTACCCTGGCATGTTGTAAAAAATTATCTGTCAATAAAAAGTTATTAAAAAAAAAACTATGGATATCTACTATTATAGTAGTCCAAGGGTCTACTACTTATTGAGTTTTTATGTAAACTTAAAGTAAAACGTGAACCATGTTGTTTGTGGGATTTTTCTCAGCAAAAATACTGGCATGGTTTGCCATTTCCTTCTCCATTGGATTAAGGCAAACAAAAATTAAGCGATTTGCCAGGATCACATAGCTAATAGGTGTCTCAGACTAGATTTAGACTCGAGTCTTCCTGCCTCTAGGCCCAGTGTACTATCCATTGAAACATCTAGTTGCCTCTATATCTGTATATACAGATACAGAAAGATAATGCTATATTTATTTGTATAGATTCACATAGATGTATAAATGTCTGTTTAGCACTATAGACTAGTTCTATATTTATTTTCATCTATTTATAGTATAATATTTTTAAAAGCTTAAACAAGTTTTGGTGAATTAAAATGATTACCACTTATACATAGTAATATTTTTAAAAAACATTTAATTTGTAAAATGATTTTTTTAAATAATTATAGTTATAAGCTAAATATTTGTGAGGTACTAAGAGAACAAAATGTTTTTTAGAATTAAAATTATTGTTAAGTTTTAAGTTTCAGTTATCAAATGTTACATTTATATTTTAAAAAATATCTTTGGTGTGTATATGATGCTAATGTTCTTTTTAAAAAATGTTACAGTTGAATTCTCTTAGTTACCTCTTTGTTTCTTTAATGAATTTATTAATGCACATTATGATAGTGATGGATTTGATTTTACTTGGATTTTATGGATGGATGGATGGATTTGAAATTACTTATATAGAACTCTTAATTTAGTGGTGTCTTTTTTCCCCTTTTCTTTGACTAATGTAGCATGTCAAATGGTACTGATGGATCTCTTGGTGTCCCTGATGAGTTCAAGAACATGTTCAGAAGAACTAACCCTTCTATTGAGAATATTTCTGGAGAAATCTCCTTCTACAGTAAATATGCTATAATTATTAAATGACTTGTGAGCTATTTACCAGAATGCATTATTTTGATATCAATCATCCATAGGCATTCAATAGTTATTTATATTGAATTTTGGATAATTTTGTCTGAATTATACAATACCATTGGAACTTCTCTACTTACATAGTTATGCTACATTTTCATACTACCATAAACCTGTGTCAAAGAAATTCAAACATTTCATATCAGCCTAAAGAACATAATTAGGAGCTTAACCATGACTTTAAAATTATCATGGTGAATTCTATAGCTAAATATAATTGACTTTTGAATTAGACATGGTTAAGATTATCCATATCACTATCCTTTTTTACTTTTTAGATAATCATTAATTGATTATATAACTATTAGATGTGCTTCTCACTTTTCCTCGCTTCTTTATTTAGTATCATTAACCACATCACCAATCATAACTATTTATAGAATTTTTATTAAAATATTATGTTAGCCATTAAAGATACAAATGTATAAAAGATATATTCTGTACCTGTACTCAGAAAGTGCAAATTCTGGCATATCATTATAATTATAGTGTTCTACATTTTCTCCTTCCCAGTGGTTTCCTTTGTTTTTCTTCTCCCATTTATTTATGTGATCTAAAGGAAGGATTCATTGATATTTTAAACCAAAGTTTTATTATAGACAGAGCTGGGATTTTGGTGTAAATATACCAGTTGGTTTTTATGAGGTGTGACTCATTAGATAAAAGATTCAACATTGAAAACTTTCTAATAATGCTTTTTAATAAGTGTGTATTATCATGTTTATTGTCAGAAAATTCTGTCCTCTGATACACATGAATATTTATTTCATATTATTTGAAATTTCATGTGTTAGAGTAAGAAGGCTCAAAAACTTCCATATGAGATCCAATTTTTGAAACTTGTTTATAGGAGTTCATATACTTTGTCTCAGCTCTGAATCTGTCTATTCCCCTTATGTTGCACATAGATATATTTAACCATCTCAGATGTGGAGTAAATTGAAAAGTCAGAATATAATTTTTAAAATGTTAATAATTATGTTATGAACTTAGCTAAGTTTTACTACTAGAAATGTTTCTTTATATTATAAATTCTTAAATTCTTAAGCTGGTTTATCACAAAGTTATGGGGTTATGTAATTTATAATCAATTTCTTTTTAAAGAATTAATTATATTTAAAAATATAAACATGTGCTCTATATTTCATACTAACCAAAATAATTACATAATGGGATAGCAGGTAATTCAGTAAGATTTCTGATTTGCATGCTGGCTTTTATTTCTTTAGTTGTAAATTTTTGTTTCTAAAGAATTTTTATATATGTGATAATATCAATTATAAATGCTCATTTCTTTTTTCTCTAGGAAATTCTTCTTAAGGGTGTCCTGAAAATTATTGAGACTGGTATTAATATGAGTCCATTACAATATCTAACCTTCCCTTTACTTCATATACCAAATATAAGCAGCAACTCCTTTTCACAAAAATATAGCAGTATTCTCAACAATAAGGCTATTGGGTTGCTAAAAAGGGCAAAATTTCCTCAAAGTAAGAAAGAAGTTGATAGTGAGATTTTCCCCCATCAACTTCTTTCGTCTTGGCATGTAGCCCCAATTCACTTGCCTTTGGTTGGGCAAAATTGTTGGCCACATATGTCAGAAGGATTCAGTATTTCCTTGTGGTTTAATATGGAAAGTATTCATGAAACAGAAAGTATCTTAGAAAAAGTAAAGAAGATAAAGAAAAGAAAAAAATCATCATTTATTCAAGATGACAGTCTTGATGATACAGGTATGAAATTCTTTGCTTTTATTTCTTTTATAAGATGAATGACATATGACTTGCATGCTAAAGAAATTTTTGAGGATTTTAGAAAAGTAATATGAAACATTCTGACTTTGCTGTTAACATGTTCTTAATATTTTTTCCTTATACAAGCAGTCTCTGACTTATGCGTACTCATCTTAAAAACAGATGTCCTTGCCAACTAACCATAAGAATTCTTTTCCCTTTCTATTTCATGACATTTTCTTACTCATTTTCTGTTTTTCTTTATTTCTGTATGTCCTGTTGCTGCCCTAAACTTTTCTCTCTTCCTCACTTTCCATTAGTCTCAGGACTAATTGAATGAACTGGTCTAGGTGTGATCTTTGTGGGAATGGTGCAGAAAAAAAGCACTTGGGGACAAGGGATGGATAAACCTCTGAAAATACTCGCTCTTATTCTGTCTTTAACTGTTGTTCCAGAATCAGGTTGCATCCATTTTGAAAATCATTTATAGCAGAGAAATTCCCTCCATAATATCTCTCGACAATCCATCTTTTGAAGACCTTTAGTAATAAGGAACCTATGGCCCTCTTAGATAGTTTGTTCTCCAGTCAAGTTACATAATTTGTTAGGAACGATTTTTTGGTTTGTTTTTAGCTCTTTATTTTAAAAAATGTGTTAAGCCCAAATCTGCCTCTGCAGCTTCTAGTTCTGCCCTCTTGTTCTTAACCAAAATAAGTTCATTCCTTTTCTACAGGATAATTTTTCAAATATTAAGCGATTATTTCCCCCCCAAAGTCTTTTTCAGTGTAAATACCCCCAGTTCCTTAAATCTGTCAATTCACTGCAGCACTCACCGCAGCAACTATTCCAAATCTTTTCATTCTTCCTCAAACTTCTTATAGTACTTCTTCCATCAGAAAAGTTGAGACCATTCACTGAGTCCTCTTTCTCTCTCTCTCTCTCTCTCTCTCTCTCTCTCTCTCTCCTACTCTTTCATCTCCCATCTCTCCTGTATCTTCCTCCATTATTTCTTCCTTCACTCCTGTCTCACACAAAGAAGTGAACTTTCTCTTTCCTAAGACATTTCCCTCAACATGGCTCCCCCCAGATCCCATTTTATCCCATTTTTTCCGGTAAATATTCTTCTGTATCATCAACTTCAGTCTTTTCCTGTCTACTGGTTGCTTCCCTGTTGCCCACGAATACACTATCTGTCTGTCTGTCTCTCACTCTCTGTATCTCTTGTCTCTCCCTGTCTTTCTCTGTTACTCTTTGTCTTTCTGTCTCTGTCTCTCTCTGTTTCTCTCTCTCTCTCTCTCTCTCTCTCTCTCTCTCTCACACACACACACACACACACACACACACACACACTCCAACTTAAAAATCCTTTATTTGATGTTTTCATCCCCACTACCTGTTTTATATTTTGTCTTCCTTCAGAGGCTAAATTCCTTGAGGAGGCCATCTATCACAGTAGTCTCCACTTTTCTCACTCTCCATAATTCTCCAAGTCCAGCTAGTGATCTCATCATTCACTGAAATGTTTCTCTCCTAAATTACCAGTAGAGATCTTGTAATTAACTAACCTAATGTTCTTTACAAAATCCTCTTTCTTCTTGATGTCTTTGTGTCCTTTGATACTGTTTATCAACTTCTCCTTGATAGGAGAACTATCAAAGAGAAGTTGATAGTCTTCTCTCTAGGTTTTCATAATACTGCTCTCTCCTTGTTCTCCTCCTTTCTCACTGACAAATTCTTAGTTTTTTTTGTTGAATCTTCATGCAGGTTACTCCCCTTAATTGTAAGTATCTTTCAAGACTCTTGATGATTTCAAAATCTATCATAGCTTACTGAAGAGTTTGTGACCTTTTAGTTATAATAGTTCAGACCTGATATTTGAAATTTCATCTGAATCTTAAATTATATCCACAAATCCTTCAGCAATACTTCCACAAGTACAGGGCACATATTTATAATTCTCTTTCAAGCCATGGTACTTCATTTATGAAAGGCAGAAATATTAAAATTCACAAATTACTTTAAAGGACTTACTTCTTTTTGTTAAAAGATAAGTATTTACTATATATAATATTCTGTAGGGAAAAAATAGTATTTTTAGAGTTTCAAAGCTCCTTTTATTAGTGATTTAAATGGTTGGATGATAAAGGCATTAGGTTTAAAATAATTTATTTTTAAATTTTTGTTTTCTAATTATTTTAATTAAATAATTTCTAATATCTGCTTATTGTTTTAGAAGGAAGCAAATCAGAAAGTTTGGAATATATGAATCCTGGGGAGAAACTTGTAGAAGAAGGTTGTATTCATATGATTTCATTAGGTTCCAAAGCATTGATGATACAAGTGTGGGCTGATTTGAGTACTGGAACTTTCATCTTTCGGTATTGATTTTTTTCCCTTTCATTATTAACATATTTAAATAGATTATTTTAAAATTTCATATTAAAAGCTACCATAAATTATTATTAGAATGACAGGAAAAAATCTAGAAACAGAGGGAAGTTCTACTCTCCTAGTTATGAATGTAACATTCCATAAAAATAATCTTGATGTTAAATTATTCTAGCTACATTTTACAAAGACCAGATATTAATGGAAGTATTATTTTATAGTCTAGGAAAATTCTTTTTCGAACAACTATTGGGATACTATTAAATACTTTTCCTATGTAGATTATCTTAAATTATCGCATAAGTTATATAAATTGGGGGTTTCCTATTTAAATATGGAAACAAAAACCAAATAGTTCATTAGAAAATAAATTAATTATTTCTACTATTGAAATATTCCTAAAGGAAGCCTAAAAATGAAAGGTAACTAGTATAAATTAAATACTGTATTAAAAATAATTTATGTATGAACAAAATGTGTACATCATTTAATAACTGGATTATACAAATTTTGCTTGTTTTAACAAAATTGATGAATGAAATTTATGAGTAGCCTAAGATAACATGATAGGATTTAAGATATTTAATTCCATTTACTTGTTAAAAAATATTTACTTGTAACTATTAAATTCATCTTTTTTTACATTGTCATTCTTTGCTTTATTTGTTTTTTTGGAGTATGTGCATGGATCCAAACGATGATATGAAAGCTGGATTGCTAGCACAAGTTGAATCACAGGAGAATATTTTCCGTTTGGGAAAATGGCAACATTTAGCATTAACATATATACAGCAGCCTGAAGGAAAAAAGAATATCCATGGGACATTCTCTATATGGGTCTCTGGTCAGAGGTATGATGTGTTTTAGAGAATGGCTTATTAAATGTGATTTTAATTTAAAACTTAATCTTTCATGTTTTCTGAAATATATTTTAAAATGAATTTGTTACAATTAACTTTTTTAATAAGCTAGGAATTCATCCTTGTAACTTTTTTTTTCCCTCTTCCTTTCATATTAGAAAGAAAAGTATCTTAGAGAATAAATCTTTGAAATATTTTGTTGAAAAACATTATTCTTTCCCATTTTATTGTTAGAGATATTTTATTTTGGAGGAGATTGTATTTTTTTTAAAAACAGTTGAACCACTTAGAAACTTAAACTGGAAATCAATATAAAAGAAACAGGAGACCCTGTCTTTGTCCTTTAGGATGTTAAAATTGAGAAAAATATTTAATATCTATGGGCATCCATTTATTCTTACATAATAACAATAAAAACAGCTTCTGATGTTACATTGTCCTATTATAGGTACAACTCTGTGACCTTGCAAATGGCAGCAATAATAGTAACAGTTCTTATTTATGTGATGCTTTTAAGTTTTAAAAAGTAGTTTGTATATCATATTTGATCTTCAAAAAATCCTATGAGGTAAATGCCCCAGATGTATGAATAATAAGGGTTAGAGGAAATATTTAAATCTAGTAAGTCTCTCCTGGCTTCTCACATTTTGCTTTTTCATTATACTGTATTACCACTTATTGAAAGTGAGAGATTTGAACTAGATGATCTCTGAGATTCCTTTGAACTCTGAATCTTACAATTCTCTAGAAGGAAAAAACAAGCTCAAATTAAAAATTTATTCATCATGATTGTGAACATTTCTTGGAATGTAGTAGAAGCAGAGATTAGGAGGGGAAATGAAGGATTATAGCATGGAGGAGTTAGATGAATATTCTCAGGGATGTTTTCAATGATTAGACCTTTAGCAGTTATCTGCCTTGACTCAAATGGATTTTATAAGAAAACACTAACTTGGGTAGGAATTTCCTTTGTTTCTTCTGGCTAGAGAAAGGAAAAGTGAAAGGATTACTCAGAATGATAGTCATGATGAGTTTTGTCAGCAGAAGGGGATGGTTATAAGAGGTGGGAAGAATTGAGGAATAAGAAAATTAAGAGGACTATACTATCATAGAGGGGAAGAGAAAGTGATGGACAATAGGGATACAGGCTAAAAGGACATATATAGATCAGTATGTGTTCAGTAAACATAGAAACACTTATCTCCTTTTCTTGCATCATGAGCTTTCCAGTCACTGCATTCAAAATCCCAAAGCTCTGTTTTCCTCTTTCTTTTTCTTTACCATCCCTATGCATCTGATTCTGTTTTTGCCACATCTCTCCATGTTCTTTGCCTCCATCTCAGGAATGCTCTCACCTGGACTTTTATGACAACCTCTCTCCACTTGCTCAATTACTAAGCATTTATTAAGTGCTTATCTTAATTTAAAAAAATTAAGATATAAAGAAAGGTATGAACAGTGCTTGCCCTCAAGGAGCTCTTGTTCTAATGGGAGATACAGTATGCAAAAAAGTCATACACATGAGATGAATGCAGTGTAAGTGTAAGATAATCTCAAATAGAAATGGAGAGGGTTTATGTTCACGTTCAGAGATGAGGAAGGGACTGATGTGGCCTACCCACACTTACCAAAAAAAAAAAAAAATCTCCTTAACAACTCTGTGGAGGATAAATTGGAGGGGGGATGAGATGTTAGAGCCATCTCAAACTAGCTTGTGACAGCCAGTTATTTCAGATTTTCATTATGAGTAATTATCCTCACAATAAATGAAATCAACAAATACGACACATCAGGGGTTTTGATGATTGTGTAGAAATAAGAAAATGATGGAGAAAATGAAAATAATGTAGGTTAAATTTGAGACTGGGAAGGTAGGTGGTAGAGGGGATAGAGTGCTTGACCTGGAGTCAAGATACCAAATCTGGTCTTAGAAGCTTAGTAGCTGTGTAATCCTAGGCAAAGCACTTAACCTTGTTAGCCTCAGTTTCCTCACCTGTAAAATAGACCGGAGAAGGAAATGGCAAATCTCTCTAGTATCCCTATCAAGAAATTCTGAAATGAGGTCATGAAGAACTGGACACAATTGAAAATAATTAGACAACAATGACAAATTAAAAGTGTGTTATAGGTCCTTTTCTTTTTCCCCAGAAAGCCAGTTGTATACCAGCATACTCTTGATTGGGAGCAGTTTGAAGCAGGGAGACAAAAGTTAGAAAGTTGTTGCAGTGGTTCAAAGAAAGTGGTTGAGATAAGATATGAGGAGGGCCTGGACTAAGGTTGTGAGAGACAGTGCAGAGAGAGAAATATAAGTAAGAGATGTTTAAAAAAAAGGCACAAGTGACAAAATTTGGTTACAGATTGGAGAGGAATAAGAGAAGAGTTTGTGAGCCTCTGTGCTCAATAGGATGGTGGATTTCTTGACAGTAATGGCAAAATTGGTAAGAAGAGTATGAAAGACTGTGTTCTATTTTTGATATATTGAATTTGAGATGAATATGGGACATTCTGCTTGAGATGTCCAGTAAAAGTTGAAGATTTAAAACTGGAGCTCAGGAGAGAGATATGGTCTGATTATATAGATATGATAATCTGCATAGAAATGGTAATTTATAATACAGAGGTAGTATTAAGTCAAGGAACCAGATTAAAATGCAATTTGGAAATGTTTAACAAAATAAACAAAAATATAACAACACAAATATGTTAATTTATGGCTAAGTCAGTATGCTGTCCATAGGAATCCTTTTCTGTTTGAGTTTGACACTACCGCATAAATACATGGGAGCTAATGAAATCAATAAGTAAGATAATGTTGCTGAAAAAGAAGAGGGCTCAGGGCAGACCTTGGGAGATATTATGGATGTGATATGGAAAAAGAACCAGTCAAGAAGAATGAGAAGAGAATCAGGAGAAGAGTGTCATGGAAGCCTAGAGAGGAGAAAATGTATAGGAGTAGGAGAAAGTGATCACCAGTGTCCAGTGCTACAGAGAGATCAGAAAGATCAGTATTGAAGATAAATCATTACATTTTGTGATTAAAAATAATTAGTAAGTATGGAGAAAAGTTTTCAGTTGAATGACAAGGTTAGAAGTCTATGGATTCCATAGGCTTAGAAGACTTATGGAATCCATAGAAGATTCCATAGAAGAGAATATGAGAAGAAGTGAAGGCAATGAGTGACTTTCTCAGTTTTAGTCAAGATCATCTAAGTAGATGTACCTTATAAGCTAGGTAATATGGAAATCTTCAACTTGAAAAAACTTTTGGAAATAAAGATATGTAATAATCTATATATAAAGATGATCGTCACCTTCAAGGTGTAGATAGGTAAAACAAGAGATTTAGACTAGTACCTTATCATTACAATATTTGATTGCAAAGAGGATCAGGAGCTACTGAATTAAAATGAAAGAAGGAAATTTCAAAATATAAAAAGAACAACTGACTTTTGACCACAGAAGAGTAATAGAAAAGGAAGCAAATTACAAGGAACTGAGGAGGTATTAAATGGTAAGGAAGTGAAAGTATTGGTTGTAAAATAGTGTGATGGTAAAAGGGAGAAAAGATAAGAATAATAATTTAATTGGCGGGAGAGGGAGGTAGAAAAATTTAAAAAATGCTCTTTCATGATTGAACAGATAATCCTGAAACCAGCTTTTATATTCACAAATGAGAGAATGAGGACTTGAACTAATGTTGTGGCTGTGTGAAGACAGGGGGGCCTAAACAAAATTTGATAAGATTGGCAGCATTGAATATTTAGAGTGAGAGTGAATACAGAATCAAGGATGACACTACAGTTTCCATTTTAGTACAAAGTTTAATGAACTGGGTCCTAGAACCTTATGTTAAGTGTTTGATCATAGATGAGGGAAGATACAGACACTATAAATGGCTTTCCTTTCTTTGAAATGGCTATATGTTCCCTGTCATATAAGTTACTAAGCCAAAAAATGTTGGTACACAAGTTTCTAAGTGTTTGCCTTTATTTAATTTCTACTCCCCTTTCTTCCCCATACAGTCCTATCTCTGAATTACTTCAAAATACACATTGTACACTTTACCATGAATGATTTTTAACTTTATACAACAGCCTCTAGAGTGTTAGAGCCATTTCAAACTAGCTTGTGACAGCCAGTTGTTTCAGATTTTCATTATGAGTAATTATCCTCACAATAAATGAAATCAACAAATAAGGACACATCAGGGGTTTTGATGATTGTGTAGAAATAAGAAAATGATGGAGAAAATGAAAATAATGTAGGTTAAATTTGAGACTGGGAAGGTAGGTGGTAGAGGGGATAGAGTGCTTGACCTGGAGTCAAGATACCAAATCTGGTCTTAGAAGCTTAGTAGCTGTGTGATCCTAGGCAAAGCAACTCTTAATTAGTTTCCCAATCTCCAGTCACTCCCTTCAACAAGCCATAATACCCAGATATGCTAAAATAATTCTTATTAAAACATACACCATTACCTGGTCAAGAAGGTACAGTGACTTCCTAATGCTTTCCTAATTCTAAGCTTTTATTAATTTGTGACTACTTTTATCAACTGATGATAGTTATTGGTTAAGATTTCCCAAATAAGGCATTTCATTGGGCAATATAAATGTCATCCTAAAGAATAATTGACATCATCAAAAATGTGTTGTCCATACTGTACAAGGTATTGTTTTATTGTTTTATATTATAGGACTAAAACAACACCAATAGCTGCCTGTGCTCTCAAGGAATTTATATTCTTCTTGGGGATATAACCTGTATACAGTGAAACAGATAGAAAACAAATGCAAAATAATTTTTGAGGGGAGAATTAACTAAGAGAGGAATTAAGAAAGACAACTTGTAGGTGATACTCTTCCATATACCGCTTAGCAACCCATTTAGCTAAAAGTTCAAGAAAATGAGGGACTCCAGGAGGTAGAAATTAGGTAGTGTTTTCTAAATGTTAAGGCACAATGTGGAATCTCAGATATGGTGAATAGCAAATAGGGGAGATTGTTTAGATACTGGTGTGTGAGGTACAATAGACAAATCTAAGTCTATATTGTTAGAGACTTTAAATATCAAACAAAGAAATTTATACTTTATCCTAGAAGCATTAGGAAGTCACTGTACCTTCTTGACCAGGTAATGGTGTATGTTTTAATAAGAATTATTTTAGCATATCTGGGTATTATGGCTTGTTGAAGGGAGTGACTGGAGATTGGGAAACTAATTAAGAGGTGATGAAGGCTAGAACTGAGGTACTAGTAATAAGAAAGAGAAAAGGATAAGTGGGAAAGATTTTTTTTTTTTTTTTTTTTTTTTGCTGAGACAATTGGAGTGCCCAGGGGTCACACAGCTAGGAAGTGTTAAGTGTTTGAAACCAGATATGAATTCAGGTCCTCCTAACTTCAGGGCTGGTACTCTATCCACTGTATCACCTAGTTGCTCCTAAATGTGAAAGATTTTATGTTAGAATTGGTAAGACTAATGTGAAGGAAAGACTGATGATGTGAATAGGGATGACTTTTTTAGAAATAGGAAAGTTAGGGTGAAAGGTGATTAGGAGAAATTCAGAACGAGTTTGTAGTTTTAGATATGATGTATTTAAAATGGAAATGAAACATTTTGATGAAGAGGTCCTGCAAGCAGTAGTAATATCTATGCTAGAGCTTATGAGAGAAATAAAAGCCAAAGACCTAGATTCAAAAGTCGTCTGTATAAAAATAATAACTGAAGTCATGGGAGCTGATAAGATTATTAGGAAAGAGCTGTAGGTAGGCTGAAGGACCCAGGGCAAAGTCTAAGCATGCCTGTTCATGGCTTAGGAGGTAGATTATGATTCAGTAGAAGACTAGAATGTAAACAAAAAAAGGTCATTAGGGAAAAAAAAATCATTGATTAAATACAGATTATAAGTATTCACATTATATAAATGAGGGTAAAAAATAAGAATTTTGTTACTGTTGTTGGAGGGAGCACTTAATGAACAAGTATTTAACAATCCTATTTCATGGTTTGCACTATATGAGGCACAATGACTTTGGGCCTAATCACATTGTTTTTATGGTGGAAATTATCTGTAAACAAAATAAATTACATACATAAAAACGGACAGAGTTTTAGAAGAGTTTTTCAACTTTGATTTTTCATATTACTAAATACTTGCTTTAATACTTGGAACTTTGTACTAATGGGCTAATTTAACTGACTTAATTTTAATTTTAGGAAGTCTGATGTAGTTTTGGATTACACACTTCCCAGGAGAACAAGTTTATCATCTGACAGCAATAAAACATTTTGCATGATTGGCCATTGCTCATCATCCCAAGAAGAATTTTTACGATTGACTGGAAGATGGGATCTAGGAAATTTACTTCTCTTCAATGGTATGTTCTTACTCTTTGAAGAATTTCTAAGAAAGTTTGGTAATTAGGGTCTATTTGTCTTATTTAAAAAAAATTTTTTTTTGGTGTCTTTGCTTTTATGCCATCTAAAATGCTGTCTTGTCATTTTTACCTTTCCCCAGCATCTTTCATATACATTGCTTTCTCTGCAGTCATTCAGCTAGTGTTGGTTCTTATCACTTTTTTAAAAAGATGAATGTATTTATTTAAAACTAAAATACAAAATAGAAAAAAGAAAAACAGAAAAAGAACATTGTTATGTACCCAGCAGAACATGAGAGGATTCAAAATGTGTAACAATAAATTTCTATTTCAAGAAAGCATATATAATAAAACACATTATATTCAGAAGTGTCCATCTATCTTTTGCTTCCTTATAGGTTTTCTTTTGTTCTTTGTGGTACACTTTTTACTTTATTCTTTTTTTTTCCTTTTCTGACACTTCCCTCAACCAGGTACAATTAAACACAGATATATTTATGTTTGTATGTATATATACACACATATATACAAATACATCTACATAGATACCTATAATCATACACGTATATGCACTGATACATGCACATACAGTCTATAGGAGGTTGTACTACACTTGTTTGACCTCTTGTTTTTTGAATGTGGATAATATCATCCTTCTTAGAGCTGAGTCTTTCCCTATTTTTCTATATTCACCAACACATCATCATTTCATCACCATCTCATTCATCATACCACAGCAATATTCCAATCTTACTCTATCTAGTTATTGTAAATGGTTTAAAACAAAATTAATATGGCTTACATATAGTGAAGTTTCCCTAATTTTTTGTCTTTTGATTTGAGATCAAAGATTACTGCCCCTAATTTTTTTGTCTAATAAATTTTAACACTGATCACATTTTTTGTTTGTGTGTGTTTCTTACTTCCTATCCCTGTCTATCTGGCTATTACTTGTTTGTGTATATCTCTTACTTCCTATCCCTGCTAATTCTTCTATTTCTACCTAATAACCTACCTGGCTATTCTTAACCTCTCCCCTCCAAGGATTCCATTTATTTCTCCCCTCATCCTTTCCTTGCCTCTTTATCTCGTTCCCATTAATCTGTTTTACCTTATCCCACTCCAATTAATCTACACATCTTTTTATCCCCCCCTTTTTTATTTTCCCTCTCCTTAATTCTTAAAAAATTTAGAAAACTTTTATACTTTTCTAGATATATATGTATTGTTCTCCCATTCTTAATGACAGTAGGGTTCCAGAACTACCAACCCTTCTCCTACAACTAATTCCTGTGTCAGTTCTTGCTCTTGCACTTCATTCATAAAATCTTACTAGTCTTTTTTGACCTGGTTTTGCTATTTAGAATCATATCATACTCCTTTCTACCCCAATATTTCTTTCAAAGTATCCATTTACTTGTGATAGTCTTAGACATATGATTTACATTTCCACATATAAAGCATAAAGTATGATGTTTGATATGATGAATATTTGATGTTTATCTGATAATTCTCTTAGATCTTATATGTCAGATTTTCATTTGAGTTCAGGTGTTTTATAGCAAAATCCTGAAAGTCTGACAATCCATTGAAAATCCTTTTTTTTTTTTTTTTTTCATTCAGGATTATATTTAATTTGTGGTATGATATTTTTGGCTACAATTCTAGTTCTTTGGCTCTTTGATCTATAGAATATCAAGATCTGTCGTCTTTTAATGGAGTCACTGCTAGGTCTTGTGTTACTTTAATTATGGCTCCAGTGTATTTTAATTTTTTTCTTATTGCTTGTAGTATTTTCTCCTTGATCTGGCAGATTCAAAATTTATCTATGATATCCTTATGGGATTTTCTTGTAGGATCTCTTTCAGGTGGTGATTGGATTTTGTTGTTGTTGTTTTTATTTTCTTCTTGTTTTAACACTTGGTGATACTTTTTAAAAATTATATTGGGTTTTAATATATCTATATGCTTTTTATTTGTTATAGCTTTCAGATAGTCCAGTTATTCTTATATTTTTTCTATTTGATCTGTTCTCCAGATATGTTGTTTTTCTTATGATATGTTTCACATTCTCTTCTATTTTTTTTCATTCTTTATATTTTATTTTATTAGTTCTTGATCTCTTGTAATTTGAGCAGCTTTCCCTTGCCCAGTTTAGTTTACAAGGAATCATTTTTTCCCTTAGAAATCTGAATCTCTTTTTCTACTTGGTTGAATTTCTTTTCATAATCTCCTTATTTTTTTTGAATTGTTCTCTATTTTTAAAAAAGTTTTTCCTCAGTCTCATTTGATTTTTAAAGTCTTTTTTAAAGTTCTTCTGTGAGTTCTTTTGAGATGGGGGTCCATTTGATGTTACTCTTTGGGATAAGAGGAGTTTTTTAAGTTTCAGTATCCTTTTCTAAATATGAACCCCATTTTTTCTTATTCCCATAGTAACTTTCTATGGTTGGGTTGTCTCACTTTTATTTTACCCTTTTTGAAAAAATAAGCTTGTTAGTGTCATGTGTCTCATTACTGTTACTGTTCTTTTTAAAATATATTTTTATTAATATCTTTTGGTTTTATGGCATCTGTTTCTTACCATACTCCCATTTAACTCTTCCCAAAGAACCATTCCTTATAATAATTTTTTTAAAAGAAAGAAGAAATACAAAATAATTCAGCAAAACCAACATTTTAAAAATTTGGTGTTATATATAGCATTTTATAAGGGGAAGATGTTTTTTCTCTTTTATTTTTCTTTTCCTGAGGCAGTTGGGGTTAAGTGATTTGCCCAGGGTCACACAGCTAGGAAGTGTTAAGTGTCTGAGATCAAATTTGAACTCAGGCCTTCCTGGCTTCAGGGCTTGTGCTCTATCCACTGCACCACCCACCTGCCCCTAAGGGTAAATGTTTTCTCAAAATTCTTCTCTAAGCTTTATATCAAAACATTCAGTTTAGATTTTTTTGTTGTTTTTTTCCATTTGATTTGTTTTCGTCATTATGATTTTCCTGGTTTTCCTTCACTTTGTAGTAGTTCATATAAATCTGTCTATGCTTCTCTGAATCTTTATGCCCATTGTTTCTTACAGCACAATAATGTTTCCTTACTTTTATGTCAGCCAGCAGACATTTATTAAACATTTACAGTGTACACATGGAGTTCCAAAGAAAGACAAAATCATTATTGCTGCCCTCAAGGAGTTCACAGTATTAATGGGGAAACAGCATATAAGCAATCATGTACATACAAAATACAGAGAGAGAAGGAATTAATTGTGTTATGATTCGTGATCATAACCCTTCCCCCCAAAAAAAAACTTAAAAAAACAAAAACAAAAGAAAATACTGTAACTTTCAGATTCATGCTTTTTATGAATAATTGTGGCTGGCACATTTTGAAGAACTAACTACTTGTTTTCCTCCAATGTAGGAGCCAAGATTGGTTCACAAGAGGCCTTTTATCTCTATGCTTGTGGACCTGACTACACTTCTCTAATGCCTTGTAAATATGGCAAATCAGGAAACTATTACTCCAAATATATTAATAAAGAAATTCTGCAGTGTGAACAAATTAGAGAACTCTTTATGACACAGAAAGATGTGGACATTGACCTCTTAATTGTAAGTTTGAAAAGTGATTAGAGAATTTCATAGTACTGTGTGTGTTTGTGTTTGTTTTGTTATAACCCAGAATTCTTTGTTTAAATAAGCTTTGGGAATCTTTCTCTTTTGTTTTCTTGATTTTTCATTGTTTAAATATGATTTCTATTGAAAAATGATACATTCTGATATTCAGCCCATTGCCTCTGTAGAATTTTTATTACTTGGGCTATTGGAATCATAATAACATTATTCTAGCACTTTGCAGTTTTGCAGGTCACTTATGAATTTGGGGGATAAATATGAGTCATTTATTAATGAGGCAATATTAATCAGGAAAAGTTTCATTTTGCATGTTAACCTTATTCTTTTTTTTCCTTGTGTATCTACTGTAGCTGGTGCAATTCCCTGTGTATAGTAGGTACTTAATATTTGTCATATTGACTCATTCTACCATAGGTCCCAAATTTTGCTGTTAAAATAGCTTTTCCTATATAAAAATGTTTATTTTTATTTTTGTGTTGTGAATAGATGTATATATAAACCACATTAATGAAACCTTTTGCTTTTTTAATTTAATATTTTATTTTTAACATTAAATTTTGAGTTCCAGATTCTCCCCCTTCCTCCCTCTGAGAAGGCACATATGAAATTATGCAAAATATTTTCACGAAAGTCATGTTGCAAAACAAAGTATAGATCTCCCTCCCCTCTCCCTGAAAAAAAAAATACCTAAAGAAAAACAAATTAAAAAAAAAAAAGAATACACTTCAATCTGTATTCAGACACATCAGTTCTTTCTCTGGTTATGGATAGTAGTCTTAGATCATTGTATTGCTGAAAATAGCAAAGTCATTCATGGCTGATCATCCCATAGCATTGCTGTTGTTTTGTACACAGTACGTTCTAATTTGCATGAACTTATGGAAGACTTTGCAGGTTTTTCTGAGAACATCCTGATCATCATTTCTCCCAGACCAATAGTATTCCATCACATTCACATACCACAACTTATTCAGCCATTCCCCAATTGATGGACATCCCCTCAGTTTCCCATTCTTTGTCCAGAAAAAGAATTGCTGTATTTTTGCATTTATAGATTCTTTTCCTTTTTTAAAAAAAAGTATCTTTGGGGAGATATATGTCTAGTAGTAGCTTTAAGTCAAAGGGTATGATTGATTTTTATGCCTTTAGGAATAGTTCCAATGTGCTTTACAGAATGGTTGAATCAGTTCACAATTCCACCAACAATGCTCTAATGTCTCATTTTCCCCACTTTCTCTCCAACATTTGTCATATTCCTTTTCTGCTTCATTAGTTAATCTAATAGGTGTGAGGTGGTAGCTCAGAATTGTAATTTCTCCAGTTAATAGTAAGTTATTTTTTTCATGTAGCTATAAATAGTTTTATTAGTTTATCTCAAAACTGTTCATGTCTTTTGGTCATTTTCAATTGGGGAATGGCTCATATTTTTTATAAATTTGACTCAGTTTGAGAAATTAGAGAAATTGAGGTCTTCATCATTGGAGAAATTTGCTTCAAAATGCTTTTTACAATTACTATTATTAACTGTATTTCCCCACATTTATTCTATTCTCTCTCTTCTTTCACTTTGTCCCTCCTTAAAAATGCTTTGTTTCTAACCACTCCTCTCCTGATATGCCCTCTCTTCTATCACTCACCTCCTCCTTTTCCTAATCTTTTCTCATCCTATTTTACTATAGAAAATAGATTTCTATACCCATATTGAGTATGACTGTTATTATTTTTTTGAATCAATTCTGATGAGAATAAGATTAATTCCTTCACTCTCCCCTTCACTGTAAAAGCTTTTTCTTATTTCTTTTATGCCATTCCACCTTTCCTTTTCCCTTTCTTCCAGTACATTCCTCTCATTCCATAATTTTTTTTACATATAATCCTTTCATATTCACACCTATACCTTCTGTCTATGTCTATTCTAACTGCCCTAAAAATGAGAACAATTTTATGAACTATACGTATCATCCTCTCATGTAGGAATGTAAACAAATTAACCTTATTGAATCCCTTATGATTTTCCCATCTTGATTATATTCTTATGTTACTTTTGATACCTATATTTGAAAATCAAATTTTCTATTCAGCTCTGGTCTTTTCATTACAAATGCTTGAAAGTGTTCTACTTCATTGAACATCCACCTTTTCCTTGGAAGGATTATACTGAGTTTTGCTAAGTAGGTACTTGGTTTTAATCTTAGCTTCAAAATATCTTATTCCAAGCCCTCAGTTCTTTTAATATACAAGCTTCTAAATCTTGTGTTATCCTGACTGTGGCTCCACTATACTTAAATTGTTTCTTTCTGGATGCTTGCAGTATTTTTCCTTGACCTGGGAGTTCTAGAATTTAACTATAACATTCCAAGGAGTTTTCATCTTGGGGTATCTATTAGGAGGGATTGATGGATTCTTTCCACTTTTCTTTTACTCTCTGGTTCTAGAATATCAGGACAGTTTTCCATGGTAATTTTTAAAAGATGATATCTAGGCTTGTTTTTTTGATCATGATTTTCAGGTAGACCAATAATTGGATCTGTTTTCCAGGTCACTTGTTTTTCCAGTGAGATTTCATATTGTTTTCTAATTTTTCATTCTTTTGGGGTTTTTAAAATTGTACTTTGCTTGTTTTTATTATTTATTGATTTCTTACAAAGTCATTAACTTCCATTTGTTCAGTTCTAATTTTTAAGGAATTACTTTCCTCAGTGAGCTTTTGTACCCTCTTTGCCATGTGGCCAATTTTGTTTTTTAAGGCATTCTTCTTATTGGTTTTTTTGTACTACTTTATGTCATTCTCACTTCTCCTTTCAGTTTTTTCTCTATCTCTTTTACTTGATTTTCAAAATCCTTTTTGAGCTCTTTCATGGCCTGAAATCAATTCTTATTTTGACTGTAGGAGATTTAACTTTGTTTTCTTATTCTGAGTGTGTGTTTTGATCTTCCTTGTCATTATAGTAATTTTCTATGGTCTGAATCTCTTTCTATTGTTTGCTCATTTCCTCAGCCTATTACTTGGCGATAATTCTTAAAGTAGGGCCCTGTTCCAGGATGGAGGGTTCAATGTCCCAAGCTTCTGGGATTTTGTACAACTATTTTCAGAGATGTTTTTAGGAATATATAATTTCTCAATTCTTCGAGGGTGATGTGAGCCAAGGAGAGGTATGTTTACTTTCCTTGGTCTATATTCTGGTCTGTGAGTGACCACAAAAACTCTTTTCTAATTTGAAACTGTGAGGAGGGTCCCTGATCCACGGTGGCTATAAGTTCTAGTGTGCTATTGCTTCTCCTTCCCCTGGAACTATGAGTTCCCAGAACTGAGTATGGGCAGAGTAAAAGTCTTGTTTCAGTGCTAGCAAAGAGAGCCCATAATATCCTTCTGATCTGTTCGGTCCCCTTAACATCTGTGGTTTAAGACTTCTGCCACTGCTGCTGCTGCTACTACTGCAGATTCAGTGGCTTATAAGGCCCACTCCTGGTTTGCTGTGTCTCCCCTCGAACCCTAATGTGACAAACCTTTCCTGCCACATTTCCAACTAATCTTTGGTGTCTGTAGGCTGAGAGGTCTGCAAACCACCCCTGCCGCCACTGATTCATGGTCCTAAGACCCACTTCTGGTTTACTGGTACTGGGGCTGAGATATACTCTCACCCTGGTGCAACAGACCTTTCTTGCTGACCTTTTAAGTAGTCTTTGCTGGAAAATTGTTTTGCTTCATCTTTTTATGGGTTCTGATGCTCTGAAATTTGTTGAGTTATTATTTAAAGGTATTTGAAGGCTTTAGGAGAGAGCTCAGACAAGTCCCTATCTTTATTCCTCCATCTTGTCTTCACTTCCGTAATGAAGCCTTTCTTAAAAGATTAATATTGCTTTGATAATTAATGTCTATAAAAATTTAATGAAATTAATATTTTGATTACCTTCTTATTGATGGTTTTGATTACTTCATTTTTTCATTATACTCACAAATTTTGATAAGGATATTCTTTTAAAAATTGTCCTATTTATTTCACATGTTTCTAGCACCATCGGTATAGCACCCTTCCTTACCTTAGTAGACTTTCTGCAGCTAAATACACTTCTCCCAAAAGAATCAAACAAAATTGAATCTTCTGAGATGAATCTTTCCAAGTTTATTTAGGCTGTTCCTCCATTGACAGATATATATTCTTTTCCTTTGCCTTTAAATTAAAGCCTTTTAACGTTGACAGAAACTTCTGTACTCTGCTATGATTCTATAAACCCAGAGTTAACGCCATACAATAATGGAGTGCTATGTTAGTATTTTAGTGGAAGAACATTAATATTACATGAGAAACAGAGAAAGGGAATCATGAGATGGAACTTGAAATAGAGTTTCTATAATTTGTAATGGAAAATTCTCAAGAATTAAAAAAATATTATTCACATATTGACTATACATTAATAATTCAAGAGAACTAGTTGGTATTTTGGATAGAGCTTTGTACCTGAAATCAGGAAGAGCTGAATGCAAATCTGGCCTTAGACATTTACTAGCTATGTGACCCTGATCAGTTCACTTAACCTTTATCTGTCTGGGTCTTCATCTGTAAAATAATGGCATCTCTTTGCCAGGGTTGTTGTGAGGATCAAACTAGATAATATTTTTGAATAAAGTAACCTTACAAACCTTAAAGCACTTATATAAATGCTAACTATTAATGTAATTAAGTATTAATATTTTGCTTTCATCTGTTTGTTTGTTTGTTTGTTTTTGAGAAAGAATAATGCCTTGGATTTATTTATTGTATGTTGTGCGGTGTCCCCAAAATTCCCAAAATCTTAGTGTAGTATTTATAAAGATTTTGTCGTCCATTCTGAATTCTCTCTTACCTTTTCACCTTTTTCTCTCCAATTGAGAAAGCATGAAATACTATATCTATTATACCTGTGAAATCATGATAAAATATATTTCCACATTAGTCATATTTCAAAAAGAAAAAAAAAACAAAAATAAAGAAAGTGAAAGAAAATATCCTTAAATTAGTACAATTTAAAGCTCTAAAAACTTGAAACTTTTTGGGATATTTCATATGATTTTAAAATAACTACCTTTTTGATGTTATATTGTGGAACTAGTAGGAAATGAAAATCTATCAAGTAGGGTGGATTCTGTTTTATATTATTTAACATATTTTTCATATATATACTTTTTCTTTTTTTTGCTGAGGCATTTGGGATTAAATGACTTACCCAGGGTTACACAGCTAGAAAGCATTGTGTCTGAGGCCAGATTTGAACTCAGGTCCTCTTGACTTCAGGGCTGGTATTCTACCCCATTGCACCATCTAGCTGCCCTTATTTTTCCTATATTTTTTATTTTAAAATGACTTTGAACTAAAACTTTAACATCCTCTTGCATTAGGAAAAAATAAATCTCTATTTTATTATAGTTAGGTTTGGCTACTTTTCATATTTTATTATAGTAAAAAGAATGAGGTATTTTGAAATAATCTTTAATTTGGTTGAACAACTCTAAAACAAAGGAATAGCTTTTTCTAAATTTATCACCATGTTCTTATTATTGTTTTAATTCCAACTAGGCTTTGGTTTTTTAATGTTTCTAGATGTGGTTGATTTTGTAGTCTTTGCCTCTCATTTCAAAGGTTGGTGTGCCTTGAGTGAAATAATTTTCTTCCCTTTATAGAAAAAAAATGGAAAGATTAATTAGAAATTTTATCACTGTTAAAAAGATTTGTCACTGAAGAAAATATAATTTATTTTTCAGGAAGCTCTTGCTGTAGTTTATACGACTTGCCATCCTACCCAGTACACAATCTATGAACCAGTTATTAGACTTAAAGGGCAAGTAAAAGCTGTACAATCTCAAAGACCATTCAGTTTAAAAGAGGCTCAAAGCTTCTTGTTGGAACCTCATCATTTAAAGTGTCTCCAGCCTACTGAATACAAATCTCTTCAGGGAATTCTGCATGAGATTGGTGGGACAGGTGCATTTGTCTTTCTCTTTGCTCGGGTAAGAATTAGAGATTGTAGAGTTACAAACTCATTTTCAAACTATATTCATCTCTTATTAAAGATGAAACTTGATGTTACTTTGTATGAACAAATTAAAGTGGACAAAAATCATATAATGATAAAAATGATCAGAACACAGATTTTGCCACAACTTAACTATTGACCCGTTAGATGATCGTCTAGTATCAAAACACTATTTAAACTGTTCTCTTATTATTCTATTAGCCTTAAAGGCTAAGTGAAATATTGAAAATGTTCGAGATAGTGAAATTTTTTTTGGCAGTGTAAAAAAACAACAGGCATGTATTATTATTAGAACTGGTATTATTTTCTATAAATATTCCTTCATCTAAACAAGAAATATCAATTTTCTTGATAAAGTATTTTAAATCAAGTGTTCAGATCTGAAAATCTTAATATGTTTTGGCTTTGAGTGAATAGAGTTCTTTGATTAATCAAGCAAAACAACACAAATTTTGCTATGTGACACATTTTGTGTAATGTGCGGGTTTCTTCTGTATTTGTTATAAAGGCAAAAATATATGTCTCAATTAGTAATTGAAAAAAGAGTCATAGGCAGCAGTGTCATCAGTAAGACCAGGTTTTGGGAAAGTACCTCCAAAATACTATTATAGTTATTTCATAATGTATAAGTATGCAATTTTAAAGAATATTACCAGTAATTAGGTACTTGGCTATGTTATTTTAATTTTATGTTTAGAACTTTTGTGTTTTTATAAGATTTTAATAAATTCTTAATTTTTAAAAAATAAAATCTGAGAGATAAGGAAAAAATACCAATAAAAGCAACTTAGTATTATTATGAATAGATTATTGGTCTTGGAATCGGGAACACTTGGAATTAAATTCCTTTAACACTTACTAATTTTGTGACTCTGGAGCAGTCATTCTTTTATGTGCTTTAGGATTTATCTACTAAGTCATAGATTGCAGAGATATAGTTAGAAAGGAAGATAATATATAAGTAAAGGCTATAGATAAAACATAAAAATAGGAAAATTAATTCAAGTCAGAATTAAAATTCAAGAATTTCTTTGTTCTTATTTTAATTTTTACTAAAAATAGAATTAGTACTCTCATACTTTCACAATACTACTTACAAGAACCTCCTGGGATTTGTAAAATTATCACTTTGGCACTTGAATGTAGGCTTACTTAATTTTTGTTTTGTATTGAGGAACTCAGGTTTTTTACCTTCAATTAAATATAATCAAGATTTGATAAAAAGTTATAGGTAGAATATAAATATCAGAATACATTTTCAAATTATGTTATATATTGTTTGGAAATTTTCCTCGTTAAAATATATTCTTAACAAAACATTTTTACCTACTTTACTTTTAGGTTGTTGATATCAGTAGTCGTGAGGAAACTCAGGCTTTAGCACTACAAGTAATACTTTCATTAACAAAATACAACCAGCAAAGAATGCAAGAGATGGAGAATTGTAACGGACTTTCCATGATCCATCAGGTGTTGATCAAACAAAAATGTATCGTTGGCTTTCACATTTTGAAGGTATGAGTCATTAAACTGTTTTCATACTTTTGAGTGTAGTTAAATCCATTTCTTCAAAAACTTTATATCAGTATTCAATTTTGTGTCCAATTGTAATTATTCTTATAGAAAAAGGGAAAGAATGTAAATGTTTTTTCTCTATTCAGAAGTAATCATCAGAATCCACTTATTTGTAATAAATTATTACATATGGGAATTTGGGTTTGAAATATCCATAAAAAAGTTTCTGATTTTTATAATGGTTGAATTTTTATATGTTTAATACCTTTCCAGCAACTTTTGTATGTTTTGAAAGAATCTTTCTTTAAAAAACTGGTTTAATAAGTGAATGATATTTAACATGCAATATTTTCTCCTTATCTTACTAAATTATTCAAAAGCTATTATTTTTGGCTGATCAGTGATTCTGGTAGAATGGAATAAATTACTATTGTTTCTTTGAAATTTCTTTAGAAATCCAAAGATAGAATGAACTATCTGTTCATTAGATTTAAGACAAGATTGACTTTTGGTTTGGTCTATTTAACATTTGGAAACTCGAATATATATATAGAGCTAGAAAATATTTTAAAGCTTTCATTTTTAAAAATTATTTACAAGCATTTTGTATAATGCTCTTAGATTGTCACTAATATTTTGAATTTAATATTATAAGTACCAATTTTCCTACTATGGCAAAGAACCAAACCTTTTTTAAAATAAAAAAAAAAATCAAGTAAATAATTGTAGTTAAGCTTTTTACAAAATACTTCTGGATTAAATTTTTCGATTGGATAATAAGTTCGTCTTTTTGCCTTTTCCATAGACCCTTCTTGAAGGTTGTTGTGGTGAAGAAATTCTCAGCATAAATGAGAATGGGCACTTTAAGCTGGATATAGAATCCACTGCAGTAATCCAAGATGTTAAGTTATTAGAAGAACTGCTACTTGATTGGAAGATATGGTCTAAAGCAGAGGCATGTACTTTTTAAAATTTGTCCTTTTTCTAAGAAGGAGTTCAGTGTGATATCTTATAAAGAAAAATATGTAGGTTATTTCTAGTTGTGAATCATGGACAGCTGTGGTCTGGGGCAGGTCTGAAAACTGGGCAGGATAGGTATGCACAGTAATTAGATCTATGTACAATTTAAAGATGAATGATGGTAGGAGTTAAGGAATGGGGCATGAAGTTCCTAAGTACTGAAAAATTACAATTTATAGCATCATATAAAACCAGAAGACATGAAACATATTATAAAGTTTATGATGCAGGGTATAGGTTGGTGTTTAGAGCTCAAAGCCAGAGTAATGAATGTATGGTCAAGGTATCTACCCTCTGGTTTAAAGATTAAAGGGTTAAAGTAGGATTGTAAAGGTAGGATATGAGTTGAAGTATCTAGGTGCTGATCAATGTTAAGACAAGTGTAAAGGTCAGGTAAGGAATTGAAATCAGATTGGCAATTAGAATCAGCATCTCAGTATGTGGAAAAGATTTTAAGGCAATATTTCTGGGCATTTTAGTGCTCAGATGACTGGGCATTCTGAAGAGACCATAAAGTTCCACTCCACAGTCACCATCAGAATCTACTGTGAGATCATAGGATGCATAACTCAAGGGTATCTGCATAATATTAATAGCTGGAGCTTTTTTATATCATTAGGAGACAAACCAGGTAAAGGTATGCTTGAAGTGAATAAACCAAAGTAGTAACATATAATAACATAATTATTTTATTCAACAAAGGTTAAGAGCTTACAGAACATTTTGTAGATGGATTATCTCATTTGATTTTCACTAAGCTCTGTGGTATAAACATCATTTTCCATTTTTATATATTGGGGAGGAAAAGGGAGTTACCTAAAGTCAAAGAGCTTACTAAGTTCTAACCATGCGTTTTCTGTTACTTTGTTGCTTCTGAGGAAGGTGCTGTGCTGAAGAAGATTCACATACAGTATTTGAGGCCCAGTTTATATTGTAAAGGAGGAAATGAGCCATACAAAATAGAAAATGAATACATTAAATGGTATTTAAAAAGATAGTGTGAGAGTGTATAATGAGCTGTTGTTTTTTTTTTTTAATGAGCTGGCAATTGTCTTGAACATTAATGAAAGATTTTGACAAACTAAAGGGAGGGTTATCTTCTAGACACAAAGAATGATCAGTGTATATTTAAGCTGCTTCATCTGCATATTGGCATATAGGAATCAGTCCAAATATAAAATATATTGAATATCAATTCAAGGCTTCATCTATCAGTAAACATTTATTAAGCATCTATTAGGGGCCGCTAGGTGGCACCATAGTGCACAGAGTTCTGGTTCTGGAGTCAAGAAGATTCAACTTCTTGAGTTCAAATCTGGCCTTAGACACTTACCAGCTGTGTGACCCTGGGCAAGTCACTTACCCCTATTTGCCTTAGTTTCCCCATCTGTAAAATGAGCTAGAGAAGAACATGGCAAATCATTCCATTGTCTCTGTCAAGAAAGCCCCAAATAGGTCATAAAAAGTTAGGTAGGGTTGAAAATGTCTGAACAACAATAACTGTTTCTCTGTACCAGGCGTTGTGCTGCACACAAGGGTTACAAAAAGAGGAAAAATAAATTCTCTGTATTCAAGGAGCTTTTAATATAATGGAAGAGACAACATGTTAAGCAAATATATACAAAGGAAACTATGGGCAGGTAAATAGGAAATAATTAATAGAAAGAAGGTGTAGAACTAAGAGTGATTGGGGAAGCTTTCCAGTAAAAAAAAAGAAATTTTATTTGGAAATTAAAAGGAAACCAAAGAAGTCATCAGTCATTGTAGTAGAGGATGAAAAACATTCCAGACATGGGAGAAAAGCAGAGAAAATGCCATGATGTAGGGCTTTGAATGCCAGACAGAGCATTTTGTATTTGATCTTGCAAATAATAAGAAGCATTGGATTCAATTCCTTGAGACAAGGTGGGAGATGGGAGGCTGTGATATGATCAGACCTTCACTTTATGAAAATCACATTGAGAACTGAATGGGGAAAGGCTTGAGACAGCAGTTCCCCCAGCAGGCTTTTGCAGTCATCAGAGTGTAAGGTGATAAAGGCCTGCCTTAGAGTGGTGACAATGTCCAAGGAAAGAGGGGGAAGGAAAGAGAAATTTGTGAATCGTTATAGAGATGATAATTAAATCCATAAAAGCTGATGAAATCTCCAGGTAAAAGGAGGAGATGAGAAGAAGGTCCAGGACAGAATCCTGAGGAACATCTGTGGCTAGGAGGCCTGATCTAGAAGATCCCACAAAGGAGGAGGAGGAGTTGTTAGGGAGCCAGTGGATTTTTTCAGTGGATGTTGGAAGCAGATGCTCAGATAGAAAGCCCTGCTTCTCAAATTCTCTTCCCTCCAAAGCGAAGGAGCACAGCTGGAGATAGAAGATGAGCCTGCACAGTTGGAGAAAGAATTCCCATTCCCCCCCAGGCTTCCTGTTTGACTTCCATCAGAGGAGAGGCCAGTGGTTTAGGGAAGGCCTGAAGTCAGGTTTTCACTTTCACCTTGTTTTGTTGTGTTTGAGACTGGTTCTTTCTATCATACCCATGCAGTACAGTAGATGCTTATAGAAGAGATCTTACCCTTGATTGGCACAGGAGCTTTAACCTGTTCTGTTTCTTACCTGTTCTGGTTTGCCCCTCCTTAACTAGAATGCTGCTCCTCTTTTCCCTTTTCCATTATTCTGGGAGGCTTACCAGATTGGTGTTGGACTGAGTGCAGTCACCTGATTAGTTTAGTATAGTGTGTCTCAGAACTTATGAGCTCAGTCAGTCCATCAGCTTTAGCCTCTCCATTTGCAGGAATTACAAGAATTCACCATCTTATATGGCCTAGCTTTTTTTCTTTTCTTTGAAGGCACATTTCTTAAATTCAACAGCAGTTAATTAATTAAAATTACTTAGAATCAGTTTCAGTAACATTTTCTCACTTTCTCAAGTGTTTTTTGAAAAGTGCTTTTATTGCTCAGAATATCTTTGAATCAAAACTTCTCCTATCCTTGGCATACACCTTTTGTTAATTTTCTCATAGTATGGGACCTTCATTTGAACAAATAGTTTTTAAATGGTGATTTTTAAGTTCAACAGATTTAAGCTTTTTTTTTTTCCCTGGTTACTTTTAAAGTCAACAAATGTTAGTATTCACCATGTGCAGTGTTTACTATAATTAATACTGGGAGAGTTAAAAAAAAAAAAAAAAAAAGCATGACAATCCCTACTATCAAGTTGTTTATATTCTCATTGGGAATTAAGAAAATTAGAATATGTGACAAGTGCACATAATTATTTTAGTGGACACAATGCTATAAATATTTCAAAGGGGGAGATATCACACACAGTTGGAAGAAGGATCAAGAAAGATTTCATTAAAGCTGTGGCATTTAAATTGAGCCTGGAAATAATGTGTTTATGACAAGTATAAATATGGAAAGATAACATTTTTCACTCAGAATACAGCAGGAGAATAGTCAAGGAGATGTAAAGATATTGAAATATATTGGGAGTAATTCTATTTTGTAAAGGTAGGAGGAGGAAGAAAGGCTGGAAAGATAATTTGGAATTCTGGTATAAAGAAACTTGGACTATGTAGACATTGAAGTTTTTTGAGAAGGGGAATGATAAGCTTTGAATTGTATTTTGCTGAATTTACTTTGACATGAATATATAGGATGATTAAGAGGAGGAAAGAGGGATGTGTTAGATGATTTGCATCAGTACATTTTAAAAGCAATGAAACTTAAGTGGCAATGACAGTGGGAAAAGTCATGAATTCAAGATAAAGCAACATGATAGAATTAATAATACTTAGCAACTAATTGAATAACAGCAAATTCAAAGAGAAATAGAAAAAAAATTTGACACGTTATAGTAGACTTGTTTATCTTTACTTTCAGATAAATTTGATCATTGTCATTAAGAATATGGCTAATTTGGTATGTAGAATGTATTTTTAGAAAGCCATTTACCATATTTTATCTTGTTCATTGGCTAATTGCTGTTGCTTATTTTTCCAGCAAGGTGTTTGGGGAACTCTTTTGGCAGCACTTGAAGTCCTTATTAGAGCTAATCACCACCTACAGATGTTTAATATCAAGCAATTATTAAAAGCTCGAGTGGTGCATCACTTTCTACTAACTTGTCAGATTTTACAGGTACTTTTACGAAATTTAAATGCTTTAAAAAACAGTTTTTCTTGCCACTTTCTTTAGTATTTAGGAATATAAGCTTTTGTAGAGAGATTAAAGTTGTTCTGCTTATACCTCAAAGGCAGAACTAGGTGATTTGTATGGGAATTATAGAAAAGCAAATATGGGCTCAGGATAAGGGAAAACTTTCTAAGAATTAAACAATCTAAAAGGAGAATGAGGGAAGCAAAGTGGCACATAATAACAAATGTGCCTGCTATTAGGAAGGCTCATTGTCCTGAGCTCAAATCTAGCCCCAGACAGGCAGTATCTGTGTGACTCTGAGCAAGTCATTTAACCCTGCTACCTTCAGTTTCCTCATCTGTAAGATGAGCTGGAGAAGGAAATGGAAAACTACTCCAGGATCTCTGCCAAGGAAACTCCATTTGGGCTCTTAAAACAGAACAACCGCCACAGGAGAATGACTTGCCTCAGCCAGTATTTGGTTTCATATTATAAATACTCACTAACATTTGCATAGCACTTTTGGTTTGCAAAGTTATTTCATATAATCCTGTTTTTAAAGTATTGTTATGTCCTCTATCCCCTTGTACTTTAGAAACTAGAATACTGTATCACTCCAAATCTCCTAGGAGAAGCTGAGAGGAAGGCTTAGGATACTTGCTGCTCTCCTCTCTTCTATTTCTAGATCATTCTTCTGTGAAAGTCTCCAAATGATCTTTTCTCTGTAGAACTTCATGCATTCCAGTAATACCATCATTTCCTTATAATCAATCATTCCATTATTACTTTCCAATAATTAATTAAATTCTCTTCCCTCCCCCTTGACCTTTTACCTATTTCTGCCTTGTTAATTCTCATTCCTAGTAATCCTTGATCCCCTTTCCCTTTCAGTCTTGCTTCCTGTGTGCTGTGCATAATGATGATCATCAGATCCTGATTAGCAGTTCTCCATTTTGCTTCCTTTATATTTCAAAGAAGAAATTAGCCCTAAAACAAGCCAAGAAATTATTTAACCACTTTGATTTTGGCAGAACGAGCTTTAGCAGCTTATATATAAGCCTGTAAGGCTTACATCATCCTGGATTACATGACAGAACGTTAGAATTGGAAAAGAATATAGAAATCATGTAATCCAGCTGGCTCATTTTGCAAATGAGAAAACTGATACTAACATGGTTAATTGATTTGCCTAAAGTTACACATCATGTTTATGGGGATAGAACTTAGGTATTCTTACTATCAATCCATTGCTCTTTCCATTATGTCATCAGTGAATTCTAAATTTGGGACCATATATATACATTGAGACAGGCAGCAAATATTTAGTAATGGTAATTATTCAATATAATCCAATTCTATATGTGTACTTTATGGTAGCCAGTAAATTCCTATTTGCAAAAGTTCCTTGATTTTTGTCAGCTTGAGGACCTCTTTTCACACAGGATTCCTGTTTTGGAACCCCTATATAACCTGTGAGTATCATGACAGGTTTTGAACCCAGTTCTCCTTTATTCCAAGCATTTATCTCCTCCATCATGCTCTCTCTAAGATAAATATTCTCCTTTTAAAGAAATGTACTATGAAGTGAAGATTGTTGTTATTTGACAGTTCTTTTTTAAAATAATGTTGTTGTTTCCAGGAACACAAAGAGGGGCACCTGACTTCCATTCCTCAGGAGGTTTGTAACTCCTTTGTGAAAATAATTGAAGAAGTTCTTGGTTCGCCCCCAGATTTGGAATTATTGACACTTATTTTCAACTTCCTCTTAGCAGTTCACCCTCCTACTAATACTTATGTTTGTCATAATCCCACCAACTTCTACTTTTCCTTGCATATAGGTAGGTATATTCAATGTTAGAGTATATTTAATTATCTGATTTTTTCCCCCACTTTGTTCAAAATAAAAGAGGGAAAAAAGAAATTCACATGATAATTTTATTTTATCTTTAAAAGAAATAGCAAGTTCTATATGATAGATGTGCAATTTCATGGGCAGTCTTTAATATACTGTGTTATGGAAATGCTTGTTTTATCCCATAAATTAAAAATAAAATAAATTTTTAAAAAAGATAACGTTAGTGTTCATTAAGTAGTTTTGTGGAAGGCACTGTGTAAGCAAAACATTCTCCAGTTCAAAAATTGTCATTAATGCCTCACAGCTTTTTGAATGAATTATACTTTAAAGCATATCCTTATTTTGCTATCCAAAGCCCTCCACAATTTCTTTCTTTCCAGTGGTATTTCTCCAGTCTTTCCCCTTACCTGTACACAACAGCTTTCAAAGTTTACAGGGAAAATCTGGTTTATCCTGCATGTTATAATGGGACATGGACGTGGGATTTTATAGATTTTACCCATACAATACAAAAGAATAAGCACATGCGCTTTTGCTGCATGCCAAGCACTGTGCCAGACTCTAGGGAAGATAGAAAATCTAAATAACACATGATTCCTTCTCAAGGGACTCATTCTAGCGGAGGAAATAATTACATCAGCAGAGATACATATAATGTACAATAAAATATGGTTAAGTGCATTGAAGAAGTACAAAACAGTGCTGTGTGAAGTCTGATGAGAAAAGTTGATAAGCATAGGGATCATGGAAGATTTCTTATAGAAGATGGCATTTAAGTTGAGCTTTTAAGGAGTGACAAATTCAATTCAGAGAGAAAAAGGGACATTCTATAGGAAACAACAGTAGCTTAGGCATAGATTAGCAAGAATTCAGTGTGTATTCAGGGTCAAATAGTAGAATATTTTAGCTTGGAGCATGGAATGTGTAAATAGGATTAATATGAGATAAAGCTAGTTGCCAGATTATTGAAATTCTTGTATGCCAAACCAAAGGCTTAAACTTCACTTGGAGAGAATAGTTATTCACTAATGCTTTTTGAGGAGCTGGCATGCAGGCAGAGAAGTGACATAAACAGATCCGCTTTTAAATTTAAAAATGTTATTTTGGCAGAGATGTGAAGATTGGGTTGGAAACAGAAGAGAATTGAGTATATGAAACACAATAAGAAGGCAATTTTAAGAGTACAAACCACTAGAAATGTGAATCTGTAGAGTGGTAGCAGTAGGAATTGATATTAGAAATTCTGTGAAGGCAGAGTTTGTAGGAGTTTGTAATTGCTTAGATATGAAGGGTAAAAAAGTAGAAACAATGAAAGCTACCAAAACATTGCAGACATAGATTTAATAAATGATTATCCCACTCAATAACATTTTAAAAAGAGAAATGTATATAGCAGGAGAGATGATGAGCTTAGTTTAACCTGCTTATATTTGAAGTATTAATGGGACATTCTACTAGAGATGACCTGTGAACAGAAAAGTAGATCTGGAATTCCAAAGAAAAGACAGAACTACAGAAAGTCATTTAGATGTCATCTTCATTGAGTTGGTAATTGTAATTAATCAGTGTTTGTTAAAGTAACTGTTTTAGGGATAGTTTAGGTCCCTTCTGGAAGGGGGGATGGGTTGTAATGATTAAATGATGAATGAGTAGTAAGGAAATAATACCAGTGAAGGTGGACTCCTTTTTCAGAGTTTAACTAGTAAAGAAAGGAGAGAATGTGTTGGTTTGAGAAGATAGCAGGATTGAGAAAAGGATGTTTAGGATTTTAGGATGTTTAAGAACTAATCAGATTCTTAGAGGAGAAAGATCCAATTAGAGAGAGTTGAACATATAATAAGAAATGATTAATAGTTCAAGGTCTGCAGGAAACAGGAGATCAAGTGTAGTGTAGTTAGTGTGGTCAGCTCTGGTAAGGAGACTAAGAAAACACTTGCTCTTAGAGAGAAAAGGAGAATACATAAAACATTTTGAGGTAGAGAGAAGAGTATGTAACAGCAGAGATGTGGGATAAGTAACCATGAAAGTTGAGATAATAGTGCATAATTGTCAGTCATCAGTGTTTCCTCCCTTATGAGAAGTACAGTAGAAAAGATAACCCAAGGTTGTTATTATTATGAAAAGAATAGATTGCTTGTGAAGGCATCAGGTGCCAAGTATTATTGATGTTCTTTCCACATTTCTTGACTCTATCCACTCATAGAATTACTACTCTAGTTTATCACCTCATCCCTACTCCCCAGTTAATCTTCTGAGTTCTGTTTATTTACTTCCATCATTCTGTCTTTTGCATTACATAAAATAATCTTCCTAAAGTATAAGTATGATTATGTCATTCCCTTTGTTGATAATCTTCAGTAACTTCCTGTTGCACCAAGGATCATTTATTTTGGAACTTGGCAGATGATCCTGTTGAGGATATGGAGAGGATTACATAAATTGAAAGTTTCCAAAGATATATTAAAATAACTAAACTAAAACAGTGGTCTCAATGATATTGTGGAAACACAGTAGGCTATCTTTGCTTACTTTCCTATTAATTACTTCCTCCATAATCTTTAAATAGAAATTTATTAAGCATCTGCCATTTATCCACCACTGTGAAAGGTCTTTGTGAAGAATATGAGAGAAATAGAAAATAGAATAATTTCTTCAGAATAAAGACTATATGTTTAGGTACATATTGAAATAGGTATGTAAATATCATTTTGGATGTTCCATCCAAAAGTGCAGATCCTAATCTATCCATGCCTGCCCATATGTGCAATAGGTCTGTATCCCTCCATAAATTAAGTATATCAGATGAATAAATAAGGGCTTTATCTTGAAAAGAAGTGCTAATCTGTAATTGTAACTATAAATGCAATAAAAAATTCTGTGTAAAAAAAAAAGAATAATATAATTAGCTCATATGTTCCCCTCAAATTTATATTTTTATTTCTAAGATTTATTGTAAATTTTAGATCCTTTATTAAAAATTAAATTTAAGGCATCGAGTTAAATGATTTCATTTAATGAATTCCCCTTTTTTATGATTCTTTTAAAGAAAAAATTTCTTAATGATTGAATTGTTCCTCTTGTTTTATTCTAGACGGCAAAATATTTCAGGAAAAAGTACAATCAATCATGTACCTGAGGCATTCCAGCAATGGAGGAAAGAGTATTACTAGTCCTGGATTTATGATTATAAGTCCATCTGGTTTTACAGCTTCAGTATCTGAAGGTAACATTGGCCACAACACTACTTCCTTCCCTTCCCTCTACTCCTTGCAAAAAACAAAACAAAACCAAAAAAAACTAGAATTACCTTATTTTTAGCCTTTGGTATATATGTAATATAATTTGAATAATTCCTAATAATTGAAGGCTAAATTGGTGAAGATTAAGAATATTTTTATGGAAGAGTACTTTTATTATATTCCACATGAAAAAGTAACTCAAAAATAGCCTACCAAATTTTTGTTCAAGTTAAATCCTCAGAACATCTGATAAAATGAGTAAACAAGAAGTAAATATTACAAATAGAGGTAAATTCAAATAATCTAGAGTTTTTGCCCTCACTCTGATCTCATCTATGCTCATTTACCTTAATTCTAAGTCCATTTCTCTTTCTTGTCTTGCCACTATCATTGCATCTTTCCTCTTCTACTTTTGACTTAGCCCTGTATTGATTGCTTTCCCTGTCTCTGGTTCTGTTCTAGTCCACTCCAGTTCTTTCATTACCTATAAATCCCCAAACCATAAATTAGAATAGATGTACAGTTGTTATTACTCACGTTTTTAGTTTATATGAGATTCCACTTTTGCTATACCACCAAAATACCTGAACAGTTTTTAACAGTTTCCATAGCTTGTAGTTAAAAAAATTAGTTTTAAAGCCATATTATATTAGTTTTATTAGTAATTTTTCAATAGCATGCATTTTTAAAAATTGTAGAACTTGGAACTTGTGAAGGATATCAGTGCTTATCTTGTCCTGCCTAAATACAAAAGACTCCTCAGTGCAATATAGCTAACAAGTGGTTTTCTAACCTTTTCTTAAAGATTCCAGAGGAGACCTCACCACTTATCTAGGCAGTTCATTCCACTTTTGAATACCTCCAGTTCTTTGAAAATTTTTTCTCTCAGTAAGACTAAATTTGCTTCTTTGCAACCTCTAAACAATACTTTTGATTATTCCTTCTTGAGCCAAACAGAGTAAGTCTCATCTCCCTTCCATGTGACAGCCCTTCTTAATATATCATGGACTCTAGGCCTTTCACAGTCCTGATTAACTTCATCTGGATACTCTTCTACTTTTATTATTTTAAATGTGGTAGCCTGACCTAAACACAGTACTCCTGATAAAATATGAAAAGAGTAGAACAGTAGCATTTCTTTATTCCTAGAAATTATGCCACAATTAATGTAGTCTTAGACAAAGTTTCTTACACTGTGGGTTTCAATTCCATATTGTGAATGTGAAGGTCTCAAAAAAATTTGACAATAGTAAAAGTATAAAATATTCCACCAGGATTTAAAGGCTTGATTTGCATACTAGTTTTTTCTATCTACATGCCCAGGGTTGTGTAAAAAATTCTCAGGCAAAAAAGCATTATAAGTGGAAAAAGTTTAAGAAGCCCTGTTCTAAGATTCCATTAATATTTTTATCTGATATAGCTCATTGGTAAGTCAGCCAATAAACATTTATTAAGTACTTGCTATGTGCCAGGCACTGTTATAAGCTTTATGGATACAAAAAGTGGCAAAAGATGATCCCTATCCTCTAGAAGGGAGGCAAGAAGCAAATATACATGATAAAAAGGAAATAATTAAGAAAGGCAAAGCCCCAGAATTAACACAGATTTGGAAAGGCTTCCTGTAGGAATTGAGATTTTAATCGGAACTTAAAAGAAATCATGGAAGCCAATAATTGGAGATGAGGAGGAAAAGCATTCTAGGCTTGGGAGATAGCTAGATAAAATGCCTAAGGTTGAGAGAATGGGATATCTTATTTATGGAGCAACAAGAAGACTGGATAGAAAAATATATGGTAGGAAGTAAAATATAGGAAAACTGGAAAGGTAGTAAGAAGCTACTGATAAGAAGATTATGAATGCCAGAGTATAGTAGGGAGTATCGCCTAAAGGTGATAAGGAATCACTGGGGTTTATTTGGGGGGTAGGGAGTTAGGAAAGGAAGGAGTGACATAATTAGACCATAGGAAGATCACTTTGGTGGCTGAATGGAAGATGGATTGGAATCAATAGAAACTTGTTGACTTATATTAACTAATTACTAGTAATTATACTGACTTATCTTAAACTTGAAGTCTACTACAAAACCTATATCTTTTTCAGAACAACTGCTATATACTATGCCTCCATCATCTTATGCTTGTGATGTTAATATTTTATTGTACCCAATATAAAATTTTACATTTTATATCTATTGAATTTCATCTTAGTAGGTTCAGCCGCATGTGGAATTATTCAGTGTCTTTCTTATAAGCATCATTTTAGATATTTTGTTGTTTTTATCCAAACTGTCACTAATTTTTAAATTTTAAAATTTTTTTAATCTAGTTATATTTAATGTTAGTAGATCCAGGTTTATATTTTCTTCTGTTTGTTTCTAACCTTTTTTCTGAATTAGGATTTTTAAAAACTCCTCTTCCTCTACAAAGAAATTACTTTGTCTCTTTTAATTTTTGCTCAATTTACTTTGACAACTCTTCTAAACAGGCTTTCTTTCCTGTTCCCAAATATCTCCATTTGTCACCTCTCTCTCTTGTTTTGGATCTTTGATCAATTTATTAATTCTTATATCTTTTTTTTCCCTTTTATCTAGTTATCGAGTTCTTTCCTTCCTTTTTTTTTCCCCCTTCAGTTAAGTCAGATAAAATTTTGGGTCCTTTTTGTGTCAAAGCAAGCATCCCTACAAGTAAGTCGGTAGCACAATTCCACAACACTACTTTATTTAGTAGTATAAACGCTGAGTAATCCAGAAAAGGTTAACTTAGATGCATGCTAAACCAGGGAAGGACAGAATTTAAAAATGGAAAAATAACGAGATTTGTGCTCAGAATTCCCTGGATGACAAAGCACTTAATTACCAGGCCTTTTTTCCCTCATCTCTAAAATGAAAACTTAGAGTGCATATACTCTAAAGTTCTAATCAGTTCTTAAATAATTCTCATAATGAACTGTAACATAGTCATGCATGTAATATATTTTAGAAAGAATTCCATCTTGGTTTTTAAGTGTTTTGGTACTTAAAAGTAATAAGCAGCAGATATCTAGAAAATTCCTTTATTCATCTCTTACTTAAATGAATCATTTTATTCTATTAAGGCAGCTGGGCAGATGAAGTGTTCTAGGTATAATCTAAAATGTTATTTCTTATTTGATCTTGTTAGGAAGCAGTCCTCCAAGCATTATTCCACAGCAGAATATAGTTCAAATGCTGCGCTCTAAAAGTGTACCAGCGTCACCTGCTTCTTCACCATTGGTGCATCAACGTAAGCTGTCAGGAAGTTTCGACAATTTACAAAATATTCCAGATAATGACATTTCTACTCAACCAGAGAAAGTTAACTCTGGGAGGAGTGCTGATATATTGAAAAAAGTCCATGAGGAGATATTCATCAGTAGTTGTGAATCAGCAAAAACTGTGTGTGAATCAGAAGAATCACCTTCCCCACAAATTTTTGTCAATGACGTTCCAAAACCAGAGTCAGAAGAATACCCATCGACTGTGTTGAGCAACAAAGATCCAAATGCAAATCTGAAATTAGATGGTAATAGTCCTGGAGATGAGTTCTCCTTACGTCGTCCTGATAACCTAACGGTTCTTTCTTCATTTCAGAGAAGCCATAGTATTATTGCAAGTTTGGGGCTAGCTTTTCCTTCTCAGAATGGATCTTCAGCTGTTGCACGATGGCCAAGTCTTGCTGACAAGAACATTGTTCCTGAAGATTGGGAAAACTTTACTTTTACTCCAGGTTATGAACAAACTTATAAGCAAACTACAAGTACTGATAGGTATGCAAATAATAAATTTTTCTGTGAGAACATTAATATTTCTTGAAATTAAATATGTCTTCTTTTGTTCCTTATATTTAGGATACATTTTAGTGACCAAAAAATTCTCTTATAATGATAGATAGTATTTATTTCTATTTAATCATTGGATTATTAGAAAATTCTTTCATTAGAGAAATCTTTTAAAAAATAGTTACGTATATTTAAACAATGATATTTCTATTAATTAAACTTGTGAATAAATATTAAGTCAGAAAACTTATAAATGTTAGAGACTCTATTCAATATTATAGGAATACACCGCTGTGTGATAAATATCTTTCTTACTGTGTAAATAATTTCTTTTTCTTATTTTTTAGTTCAGCTGAGGACTGCCTGGTTCTGATATGCTGTGGGTTATATGACCTGTTACGTGGAGTTCTTCTGATACTACCTGATATTATGCTTGAACATGTGATGGACAAACTTATTCAAACCGACACACTTATAGTTCTTCTCAACCACCCATCACCTCTTATACAGCAAGGAGTTATTAAAGTAAGAACAAATGTTACATGTGACTTTTAATTTAGAAAATATCTGTAAAATGAAATTGGATTTCAAATATGATTGTAAAATAACTCTAAAGCTTAATTCAGGAGTAGTAATAAATTAACAAAAAAACATAAGTCTTCTTTTACTCCATTTTCATTCAATTGTCAACCTCCATTTTCTCAAAATTCTAGGTCCGTGAAATATTTTTGACAACAAATTCATGGATCTGATTACTTTCAAATCATTTGCAATAGATTGGGGAAAACAGGAAATTTGTATATGGAATTCTAAATTAATTTTGTCATTGAGTGTTTCTCAGAAACATTACAAAATGAATATATCTGTTTACCTTTCACAAAATCACAGATTTTTCTAGAGTTAGAAATAACTTGAGGAACCATCTAGTTCTTCTAAAAAGAATCCCTACTATAAAAACAACAGTCATCATCCATTCTTTGAAAATTGATGTTTAAAACAAAAAAGCTTTTTTTTTTCAGCTTTCATTTTTCATATTTGGAATAAGATTTTATGGCTCACTTCCAAAGTTTATTATATGATTTAAAGCAATTATCTGATTGTTTTCTTCAGAGATAAAGAATGGATGTTCAACTTTTAGCTTTGCCTAAAGTTGTGATGGGGCAAAAATCATTTTCCCAGACAAAGGAAAAAGTGCTGTTTTTTTTTTTTTTTTCTGAGATCTACGTAAATCTGTCATTAGAAGTAAATTTTAATAGTAGTTTAGTTTGATGGCAGTGTTTTAGTGTTTCTCAGCTACATAACAAAATGAGCAGAAAGATTTATCTTTCACAGAATCACAAATTTTATAGAGTTGGAAAGAATCTCAGGAATCCTCTAGGTCTAAAAGGAATCCATTTTATAAAAATGCTTGTCAAGGCATCATCCATTATTTGAAACATAGTGCTTAAAATATTTTACATTTCTCAGCTTTTTAGGATAGGATTTAGTGACTCACTTCCAAAAAGTTTCATCATATTAAAGTAATTATATGATTGTTTTCTTCCATGATAAAGAATAGAGAGTCTATTTAGTATTATATTATACTTTGTTACTAACTCTGAATTCTAAAAATCATAGCAAATTTCTTTCTTACTATAGTGATGATATTTTCTCTTTAAGTTAATTTCTTTTTCTAATGAAGTTAATCAGAATAAACTGGAAATATATTTTTAATAACAAACATAAGCGACTAAATTGTCATAATCATTTTTTTGCTTAGCTTTTGGCTGCATATTTTAGTAGAGCATCTAAGGAGCAGAAAGATAAATTCTTGAAGAACCGTGGTTTTGCCTTGCTAGCCAATCAGTTATATCTTCATCAGGGAACTCAGAAACTTTTGGAATGTTTCATGGAAATGTTCTTTGGCCATCCTATTATCCTTGATGATGAGTAAGTGTGCTTATTTTTTCCCCCTTGATGATCTCTTGCCTTTTAGATTTAACAAGAATTTAGGAAATAAGTTAGAAGGCCACCTTCAGATAAATTAACTAATTTTTGTGGATATGATGTGCTTTAAGAGGTAACATAATGAAATCGCAAGAGAGCTGGAAGATTATCAGCTGCAGAACGATTGTTGATCTCCATTAATAGAATCAATTTCTTCGCCAGTTCTCTACACCAAGAAATCACAGGTCCAGACCATCTTGCCAGAATCACATTTTGATGTATTTTAATGTATTGTTAATATAATTTCTGTTCATTTTATCTGTTAATCAAAGAGCAAATATTGGCTAGCTACCAAACATTTATTAATCACATGCTGTGTATGTGCCAGGCAGTGTTGAGAAAATATTGGACCTTGAGTCAGGAAGATTGCACCCAAGTTCAAATCCGGCCTCAGAAAGTATTTACCCTGGAGTAAGAAAGATTCCTCTTCCTGAATTCAAACCTGGTCTCAAACCCTTACAGCTAGGATCCTAGACAAATCACTTCACCCTGTTTGCCTCAGTTTCCTCATCTGGAAAATGAGCTAGAGAAGGAAATGGCAAACCCCTAAAATATCTATGCCAAGAAAACCCTAAATGGATCATAAAGAGTTGGGCACAACTGAAAAATAAATAAACAACAAAAATAATAGTACCGGCCTCTCAGGATTCTTGTGAGGGTCAAATGAGATAATAATTTTAAAGAGCTTAGCAGAGTTCCTGGCACATAGTAAGTGCTATGTACAAGTTGAACATGATTGTTCTGTCTCTCAATGCTGCTTCTTTAACATTATATATAAAGTTGTCTTAGGTATTAGTGGCATAGACCCTTTAAAAATATATAGTCATTAAAATAGAGGAAATGTCAGATGTGTTACAGATATTTTTCTCACTTTATACTTTATTTCTAACTAAATGATGTTCATCATGTATTTTTTTTAAATAGACTTGATCTTGAAGAAGTGAAAAACATGGAACTTTTTCAGAAATGGTGTATCATTCCAGTCCTTGGACTAATAGAGACCTCTCTCTGTGACAACACACTCTTACACAACTCTCTTTTTCTTCTTCTTCAAATTTTAAACTCTTGTTCTAAGGTGGCAGATATGTTGCTGGATAATGGCCTCTTATATGTATTATGTAATACCATTGCTGCCTTAAATGGACTAGAAACAAAGTAAGTATTGTATTAATATATTTTTAATTGTACTTTAATAAATTGGAAAGAGGAAAATTGAATTTGTAGTTGGTCCTAGAAGTATTAGGGAACCACTGGAGTTTATTGAACAGGAAAGTGACATGGTTATACCTGTTCTTTAGGAGAATCGCTTTAGATACTTATGTGGAGAAGGTGGTAAAGAAGTGATACTGAAGATAGAATAATTAGGAAGATATTTAAGTAATGCCAGTGAGAGTTGATAAAGTCCTTAACTGGGGTGATGTGAATACAGTCAAGGGGATTGATATATAAGAAATTTTGAAAAAGGATAAATTAGCCAGACTGAGCAACTTAGTGACAAGACTGCATTGGAAGCATGGGATGATGGAGTTGAAGATTCAGGATAATATTGGATGATGGGAAGGACAATGATAACTTTAGTAGAAATATTACAGTTCAGAAGAGGGATAAATTTCAAGATTCCTTAAAAGATATAAATATAAAGAAAACTTTGATCTCCTAATTTTAAATATTAGATAAGGCTTAAGGCAGGGAGATGTATGTTCATTAAAAGTACTTGCAAGTATCAGGGAGAATGTGCAATACAAAATCCAAATGGAGTAGAAATTCCTTATAGATGATCAGTTCCTCCAGATAATTGCTATTTGTAAATGACATTTTGTTTTATCAACTGCTAGAACATTGAAAAACCTCCTAAACCACACAACATAGTTTGTCCCAACAACTACATGGGGAAAAACTAAGTGGATGAAAAGTGCCTATTATGATATGCAGCTATATAAAGTCTATACAGCTGGTTCATCAATATGTGTATCTTGAAAATAGCCAGTAAAATAGTCTCAAAATTGAGTAGAATGAAGACCATAACTTCTTAAAGCTGTCAGAGATCCTTATTATGGATGAAGAAACTGAAAAACAGAGAGATGAATGAACTGTATTATTGGGAAATTAATCACCCCAAGCTTCTTCCTGAAACAAATGCCCATCTTTTTAACATCAATATTTTTGCAGTGAAATCTCAGTCTTTGAAAAATTAATGTTGTGGATCACTTAAAGAACAGTGGAGAGATGCATGTGGGAGTGAGTAGGCTGTAACATGTTACCAAAGAATTGCATAGGAAAGTGGCATAAAAGATAACATTCAAGATGTGCAACTAGAAAAGTTAATAATCCAGGAAGGATAACTAATGGATAGGTTATGGTTTCCAGTGGTATTTACATAATTGCAAGACATCTAGAAAGGGACTACTAGCTTATTGGACAAACCTCTATATAAGAGTTATGGGAATGCACAAAACAGTGTTGCCTAGATTGAGAAAGCATGAATAAGAGTTTTCTACAACATTAGACTGCATAACTAATACTACTAAGTGTTGTGAGATTACAGATCCAATTAAAATATTGAGAAACCGTAGTACGTTGAAAGAACGATGGCCAAAATTGCAAGAGTCCTTGCAACTGTTATGTGAAGATTACTGAGAACATAGGTCAATCTCACTCAGATAAGAAAAAAGGTTAATAAGGAGGATAATCATTACCTTCAAAATTTTAAGCATTCTAGTATAATTCACAACTCAAAAATTTGTGTTTAAAGCTTATATCACTTTTCTCACAACATCCTTCAAGCCATGTGTAGTATTGAAGCCAAGAATTATCTTCACCTTTTACACTAAGAACCTGGGGCTCAGAGGGATCAGTGGCTCGCCACACAATTCTCATGTCTTGAAGTATTAAAATCCATGTTTCAAGACTTGAGGTTCAACACTCTTTACATGATGCCATGTTCCCTGTCAACGTAGAATTGAAATTGGACCTTGTCTGCTTGGTCTCAGATGATATAAATGAATGTAAGGGAAGATGGATTTCAGTTCAGCACAAGAAAGAAATTATGAAGAACTGGCTAAAAAAGGGATTGGCTGTCCTGCAGCACCATAGATTTCAGATTCAAAATTGTATTTTGAGAGACCTTAGAGATCATTGCCTGACCCCTTCATTTTATAGATAAGGAAACCAAAGCTCTGAGGAGTTATCACTTGTCAAGTGTGTCACAGGTGAGAGAACTGGGATCATGGTCAAGGACTTAGATCTGATTATATCCAGTGCTCCAGCTATGCCTTCACAGCTGAATGAGGCAGTTTCCTATATGAGAAAGAATCCAATATAAGTAGGGAAATGGAAAAGAAAAAGAGCGAGCAAAGCTGATGGAAAAATTAGAAGATCCTCTTGGACATTTCAGAGAGGTGAAGTCGTGTACCCACATTCACCCAGTTAGGTTGTGATAACCTGGGTCTTAGACATCAAATCTCTCTGGAAAGAGTATTTCAATTTAAAACTTCATCTTGGACCTTGTTTTACTTTTGATGCATCAAACTAACTCATCCCAGTTTATATTTTGTACAGTATTTTAAGGCATGCAAAGCATTTTTAAATCACAATACTTTTAATAGCCTAAGATATTTGTAAGAGGCAGATTGGCAAAGTAGACATCAAACTAGCCTCTCTCAAAAAACTTGAGCTTTGCTTTTGCCTCTGACACACACATGTAGCTGTGGAAGCGTGGGTGAATCTGTTAGTGTCCCTAGACAATTCTCCAAGACACTCAAGAGAATGTCCTAATGCATTTTGGCGGAAAGAGCTCTTCCCAGGTAGCTGTGGAAATCACAGGTCATATACATACACATAGATATTTTAGTAAATAAAATTCCATGTTACCCAATTTCAAAAATTTTATCCATATTCTTAAGGTAAACAATGGAGAATAGCCATATAAACTCTTCAGGCAACCTAGGAACTCACTCTAGGTTTTTTTTTACTTTTATTGAATTAATATAGGAATGGTAGAATTGGGGAAGAATTAATAGGATGCCAGAAGAAAGGCTTATTTATGATACCTTTGGGAAACTTAATGTTATCTTTTTTTTTTTTTTTTTTTTTTTGGTAAATCATGCTAAGTAGAAGTCCATAATGAGTCCTAAGAAGAAGAGTACTATAATAATTAACCCCAAATATTTGCTACTTCTTTTCCTTGCTTTTTCTTTTGATTAAAACATAATGGAGAAAAATGAGGTGGACTAAAGAATAATACTGGGACTACTGTGTGGCATAATAGATAGAGGACCAGGCCTGGGGTCAAGAAGATTCCCCTTCCTGAGTTCAAATCTGACCCCATAACACTTACTACCTGTGATCCTGGGAAAATCAGTTAATACTTTTTGCCTTAGTTTCCTCATTGGTAAAGTGAGCTGAAGAAGGAAATGACAAATCACGGCAGTATCTTTGCTGAGAGACTCTAAATGGGGTCACAAAAAGCTGAACACAACTGAAACAACTGAATGGCAGCAACAACAAAAAAAAAATGATATTTTATTTGGACAATGGTTGTCTGAAGAAAACTGACCTGGGCTAATGGAGTGGGACAGGCTGAGGACAGTGGATCACTTGGGTTGGGGCTTCCGAGTTATAACACTAAAGCCAACCAAGTTTCCACGCTAAGTCTGAATGAGAGAGGGGATGGGAGCGAGGGGAACTTGATTTTATAGTTGAGATAGCTTATCATTGATAGGAGTTCTTTCTAAAAATGTTCTGACACTTCTTTCTATTGGGGTTTTTGTTTGTTTTTTAGCATTCCTTTGAATGACTACAAATTACTTGTTTGTGAAATACAACAACTTCTTGTAGCTGTTACAATTCATGCTTGCAGTTCTTCAGGTTCACAGTACTTTAGGGTTATTGAAGATCTTATTATACTGCTTGGATATGTTCAAAGCAGCAAAAACAAACGGACACGAAGTAAGACTTAAATTTTACAAGAGTTATTCAGTATAAATGTTGAAAATATTTCATTTTGTAATCTTTTAAATTTCTTTTTGGAGATAAGTTTACTTAAGATTAATTTCATAGTTATATTAATTAGTTTTGAAATGGGGTTTTTTCAGGCAAAAATAAGAGTACTAGTGGCAACTGAGAGATCTTAATATGTCAATGAGAATAAAAATACCAATTTCCCTCATAAATCTGAAATTTAAATTCTTAGGTTTACTGCAGAAAATTTGATGCCCTTTCATTTTCTTTTGATGCCTTTTTTGGCGGGGAAAGAATAAGAAGTGAAGGCAACAGACCTGTAATTTTATTTCTTTATAACATCAAAAAACAATTTGTTCATTTAAAATAAGTTCTTTAATTATAAAATATCCTTTATTATAACACATTTACATAAAGAAAGCACTTTGTTGCAGTGAATAATTTTATCACAACTTATTTTTTGAAATTTGGTTTTAGTCTAAAAGTTATATTCAACAGAAATTCTTTGTTCACTAATATTTAAAAATATTTTTTACTTTAAATCTCACATTTTAATTTTAAAATTTATATATACTAAAATCTGAGTGGCACTTTCTTATGTTGCCTAGAAATAAAATTGATTCAGTAAGAATAAATTATTAATTATATAGCTTAAATATTTCACAGAAAGAACAATTCTTATTTAGTATTGTTTGTTTTTCTCAGATATGGCTATTGCACTACAATTCAGAGTTCTTCAGGCAGCTATTGAATTTATAAGGACGACTGCAAACCAAGATACTCAAAACCTGACAAATTCATTCCAATTTCCTTCTATTTCTCATCATGCAATATTTCAAAAGAGAAAAAGTATTGCTGGTGAGTAATGAAATAAAATTTTTCTAAACATTTTAAATAGAAAAGATAGCTCTATTTTCCCCTATAATAGTACCCTTTATAATTTTTTCCAGATTTGTTGATTAAGGAAGTAGATGGTTAATAAAATATTTTTAGAAATTTAAACTTATAAATTTTAAGAATATTTCTTTTTCTTAATGTTAGTTATTTTGCTTCTTTTTAACATTGCAGATTTTAGTATCAAATCATAGGTACAATATAAGTAATTTTTGAATTGTTACACATTAGTAAATATTGCTAGATTTCCCTGACATAAAATTCTAAAGCTGAATTGACATCATACCTATCTTTAGTCAAGATAAAGATAAAATTATAAATGTAGCTCCAAATACAAAGACTCCACAAGCTTAATTGATAAATAATTTTTTTTAAAGCTTTTTATTTTTCAAAACATTTGCCTAAACAATTCTTCAACATGAGCTCTTGCAAAATCTTGTATTCCAATTTCCCCAGTCTCCCCTCACGCCCTTCCCTAGATGGCAAGTTGTCCAATAAATGTTAAACATGATAGAAATGTATGTTAAATCCAATATATGCATACATGTTTATATAATTATCATGCCACACCAAAAAAATCAAAAACCAGTAAAAAGAGAAAGAAAGAGAGAGAGAGAGAAGCAAAATAAAATGCAAGCAAACAATCACAAATAGAGTGAGAATGTTATTTTGTGAACCACACTCAAGTCTTCTCTTTAGGTGTAAATGGCTCTCTTCATCACAAGACCATTGGAACTGCTCTGGATCATCTCATTGTTGAAGAGAGCCATGTCCATCAGAATTGATCATCATATAATCTTCTTTCCCTGTATAATGATCTCCCAGTTCTGCTCATTTCACTCAGCATCAATTCATGTAGGTCTCTCCAAGCCTCTCTGAAATCATCCTGCTAATTGTTTCTTACAGAACAATAATATTCCATAGCATTCATATATCACAACTTCTTCAGCCATTCTCCAGTTGATGGGCAACCATTCAGTTTCCAGTTTCTTGCCACTACCAGAAGGGCTGCCACAAACATTTTTGTACATGTGGGTCCCTTTCTTTCCTTTAAGATCTCTTTGGGATATAATCCCAGTAGAAACATTGCTGGGTCAAAGGGAGGGTAGACACAGTTTGATAACTTTTTGAGCATAATTCCAAATTGCTCTGCAGAATGGTTGAATCCATTCACTGTTCCACCAACAGTGTATAAATTTCCCAGTTTTCCCACATCCCCTCCAAAATTTGTCATTATCTTTTCCTGTCATGTTAGCCAATCTGACAGGTATGTAGAGGTATCTCAGAGTTGTCTTAATTTGCATTTCTCTGATCAATAGTGATTTAGAGCACCTTTTCATATGACTAGAAATAGTTTCAATTTCTTCATCTGAAAATTGTCTATTCCTATACTTTAACCATTTATTAATTGGAGAATAGTTTGACTATTATAAATTTGAGTCAATTCTGTAGATATTTTAGAAATGAGGCCTTTTTGATTTATATAATGTAATCAATCATTGTAGTCTAGAAATATGTTCATGTTTAACCTGAATTTATTTTTTTTATATATTACATACTGCTCTTTTCAGTAAACAAACCTTAAAAGCCATGTGAAATCACATTCTTAGATCAAAAACATAGACATTTATATTTTGGGGCCCATCCAAAACATTTTAGTCACTTCTACATATACATCCTTTTATCTCCCATGACACTTCAAAACTTCCATTTTCATTGGTTTGAGGATTCCTGTGTCTCTGAATAATCCCTAAAATGTCTATGCCTTTATGAGTTGCTACACACATTAATAACTTGAGAATCTGCTTTCTCATTATGAAATGCTCAGAATTTAGCCAAATTGACAGACGGATTAGCTACTGAGCTAAAACTTGTAAACTACCATTTTTGTTGGACTTTCCTGAACTTTCGTTCTATTGACATAGCCTTTAAGATCCTAGGGTTACCTCCATTCCACAGTAAAACATCAGAATTGAACATTAGTGGAGTGTTACATGTTCTTTCCTCCCACGTCTCCTCTCAAATTATAGTACTTCCAGTAGAATGTAGTTAATTTATCCAATCAAGCACAACATTTCTTTCTGAAGTCCTAGAAACCAATGGTTTTTGAGTATTTTCATTAATGTATCTTCCTGCCAAGTAAGGATTTGGTAGAATTTGCCTTTCTACTTATGTGGAAAGAGAATGAATACTCTTAAAACACTCTTAAAATTAGGCTTTTATTGGAACAAAAGTGAGTGCAAGGGATAATGTTGTAAAAAATTACCCTGGCATGGGTTCTGTCAATAAAAAGTTATAATTATTAAAAAAAAAAATTAGGCTTTTAGCTAGCCTTGCTGATTGTTCATTATAAATATTCATTAGTTATGTTCTTTCTTAAGATCACTACACAACAAGATCACTAATACAACCTTTTGTTTAAACCAAGAGAATACATTTTTACTTTCTCCCCTGTATAATTTTCCCACACACAGCAGCAAAAATTAGGTTTCTAAAAAATGTAAATTTGATCATATTCACATTGTCTAAGCTCTCCATGTTTTTTTGAATCGTATTACAATTTAATATGGACTTTGATTCTCTTCCTCAGTAAGCTATTCTTATCTTTTATTTCATTTAGATGTGTTCTCCTCAGTCTAACTGCTTTTACATGCTTCTATAAGGAAATTAGTATAAATTATAAAATCCTACTTAGAAATTTTTGCTAAGTAATCTTAACTGGACTTTCACTGCAGCAAGGCAATCAATCCTTTTTTACCTCCTTAATTGATTTCCTTGCTCATTAACCAAAACAACTATTCCAAATCTTTTCTTTTTTCCTCAAGCACTCCCATAACCTCTCAGATGAAGATCTTGCTTCATATTTCATTAAAAACAAGGACATTCACTGAGAGCTTTCTCTTCTCCCCTTCTCTTTCTCTAATTTTACTCAAATCCCTCTATCTACTATTTCTTTCTTTATCATCTCACAGAAAGAAAGGGTGTTTTCTCCTCTTTTCTAATTCCTCTGCAATTGACTTCTGACCTCATCATTCACATGAAATTTGTTTCTCAAAGTTACCAATAACTTTAAAATTGCCAAATATAACAGTTTGTTCAATTCTCATCTTTCTTGACTTGCCTGTAACCTTTGACACTATCCACCTTTCCCTTATAGTCTTTCCTCTCTGCATCCTCTCTGCAAGTTTCTCTCTTGGTTCTTCTACCAATTTGACCAATCCTCAGTCTCTTTTGCTTGATCTTCTTCCAGGTCACATCATCTAGTCATGGTTGTCTCCCTCTTGTTGCACTAATAGCCAGGGGTACTGGAAAAGAACTTTTGGGGAAGTGGGGATTGAGCTGAGTCTTGAAAAAAGCCAAAGAAGCCAGGAGGTGGAAAATAAGGAGTCAGAGCTTTCCAGGCATGAGATAATAGTGAAGGACACAAAAAGTGGTAGGTCTAGGAGTGTGTTGATGAAATTATTAGTAGGCCAGAGGAGTTAGATCAAAGTCCATATACTAGGGAGTAAAGTGCAAAAAGAAAGGAAGGAAGGTAGGAAGTAGCCAATTGATAAAGACTTTTCAGGAGGTCATATGGAGCTACCAGAGCTCTTTAAATAGAGCTGGGAGGCAATAAGGGGTTGGAATTAACTTTAAGAAAAATCATCCTAAGCAATAAATTGGAAAAACATTTTTACATTCAAAGGTTAGGATAAAGGCCTCATTTCTAAAATATAGAGAGAATTAATTCAAATTTATAAGAATTCAAGCCATTTTCCAATTGATAAATGAAAAGATGCTCCAAATCATTATTGATCAGAGAAATGCAAATTAAGACAACTCTGAGATACCACTACACATCTCTCAGATTGGCTAGAATGACAGGAAAAGATAATGACAAATGTTGGAGGGGATGTGGGAAAACTGGGACACTAATGCATTGCTGGTGGAGTTGTGAACGGATCCAACCATTCTGGACAATAGTTCAAAACTATGCTCAAAAAGTAATCAAACTGTGCATACCCTTTGACCCAGCAATGTTTCTACTGGACTTATATCCCAAAGAAATCTTAAAGGAAGGAAAGGGACCTACATGTACAAAAATGTGGGAAGAAACTGGAAATTGAATGGATGCCCATCAATTGGAGAATGGCTAAAGAAGTTGTGGCATGTGAATGCTATGGAATATTATTGTTCTTTAAGAAACAATTAGCAGGGTGATTTCAGAGAAACTTGGAGAGACTTATATAAACTAATGCTGAGTGAAATGAGCAGAACCGGGTGATCATTGTACAAGAAAAGAAGACTATACAATGATCAATTCTGATGGACATGGCTCTCTTCAACAATGAGATGATTCAAACCTATTCCAATTTTTCAGTGATAAAGAGAGCCATCTACACCCAGAGAGAGGTCTGTGGGAACTGAGTGTTGTTCACAACATAGCATTTTCACTTTTTTTGTTGTTTACTTGCATTTTATTTTGCTTCTCTTTTTTTGTATAGCATGATAATTATATAAATATGTATGCATATATTGGATTTAACATATTTCTACCATGTTTAACATTTATTGGACTACTTGCCATCTAATGGAGGACATTGGGGAAGAAGGGTAAAATTGGAACAAAGGGTTTTACAAGGGCTAATGTTGAAGAATTATGTTTTGAAAAATATGTTTTGAAAAATAAAAAGCTTTAATTAATAAAAAATAACACCCTAGCACCTCAATAGAGAAATTGTAATGGGGAGAAAGCTGCAAGTCTACTCTTATAGTAGTCTGGGGCAGAGGAGACCAACAAACTATTAAATCCATGTGAGAGATATTGTGAATATAGAAATGAAGGTAGATAGAAAATGTAACAGGTTGTATATGGGAGATTGAGAATTTAAAGATAATAACAAAATGGTGAGCTTGGGTGACTAAAAGGATGATGGTGCTCTTGAGAGTATTAGCGAAACTAAGGGATGATCTTGGGGATAAAGATGAATTTTGTTTTAAACTTATGAAGTTTTGTGGGGCAGGGAGTTGAGATGCCTATGGGATATCCAGTCTGAAGTATTTAAGAGGCACTTAGCAATGTATTTGTAGCACAAGAGAGAGAGAGAGTAGGATTGGATGTATAGATACAAGAATCATCAGCACAGATATAATTGAAATTGTAAATGCTAATGAAATCACCAAGTAAGATAAAGCAAAAAAAAGAAGAGGCCCAGGACAGAGCCTTGGCCTTCATCCACAGTTAGGGCTTGTGATTTGTAAGGGGATGCAGCAAAGGAGACTGAGAAATGTGGTCAGACAGATGGGAGATAAACCAGGAGAGAGTGGGATGACCAAATGCCTTTGAGCAGGGACTATTCAGGAGGAAAAGGTCATTAACAGGGTTTGATTCTGTAGACAAGTCAAGATAAAGGACTAAGAAAAGATTTAGTGATCAAGATTTTTGGTAACTTTTAGTAGAGCTTTTCATTTGAATGATGAATTCAGAAACCAAATCCTAGAAAGTTTAGAAGAGAGTAAAAAGAGAAGTGGTGGTTCTTATTGTAGAGAAATGCCAAAATGTTTTTTCTTAAAGTGTAGCTGTGATCATATCTCATTAAAATATAAGAACTCTGTTCAGAACAAAATATAAAGTCCTCCTTTGCTTTTAAAACCTTTCACAACTGATCTCTACCTTACTTTGCCAGAATTTTTATATGATTTCTTTTTCTATACTCTGTTCTAGTCAGACTGACTATCTTGCTGCTATTCCTTACATACCATTTGGCATCTATGTTTTTGGCATTGGCTGTCCACTGTTCCTCAGATATTCACTCAGTTCAGACACCACACAGAATCCTTTCCTGTTTCTCCCAGCTGCTAGTGTGTCATCCCTCTCAACTATCTTTTATTTTCTGTATATTTATATAAATTTATTTTTTTCCCTGATAAAATGTAAGTTACTTGAAGTCAAGGATTGTTTAATTTTTGAATGGGACATAATAGGTACTTAATAATTGCTTATTGATATATTAATTGATAAGATCCTATTTCATGATGCAGTAGAGTGATACTCGTATTTCAAATAAATTTCTTGATAATTTCAATGTTGAGGGCTAATTAGTTGGCAGATCTAATTAGATAATCATTGTTTGACTTCATGATGTGGCTGAAGAAGCTCTCATATTGGGAGTAGAAGGATCAACTCTGCCATTTTCCAGTTTGCTTTTTGTTCACATTCATATTCTTTATTTCCTGATATGTTCACTAGAATATTTTAAAACTTCTTACCCATTTTATGAGTTCATTTCCTTAAAACTAGATAATATAATCTATAAATTCACTTAATCCACAAGTAAATTATAATTCATTATGAATCTTGGAAAGTGAATGAATAAAAAGAGGGCATTGTCAACCTTTCTGTGTTGTGAATTTCCCACCCTTAGTTCAGAATACTTCAAAGTGACACATTAGTATGTGATATAATGACTGAATGAAGACACCAGTGACCAACTGAATTTTAAATAATAATAATTTTTTTAGATAATATATATAAAAGTTCTGATATTTTCTTCTTGCATTCCAGTGGGCTATCTTACACACACCCTTGGATATGCATCCTACTTAGAAAATCACTGTTAGAGACAATAAAGCAATATTGTTTTAAGTATCAATGACCTTGGTCTGTTAAGAATGCAGGCATTCCTTTTATGTAAACTCATTGTATATAATTTCTTTGGAAACAGTTTTATATAATAAGAGCTTAAGGAATTTTCAATGTTTATTTTTTTTTATTTTTTTATTTTTTTTGAGTGCCAAGTCTTTTTCTCTTTAGCCCCCTCCCTCATTGAAAAAAGCAAACAAATATAATACCCATTATCATGTGATGTCATGCAAAACATTTCCATATCATCCATATTGCAAAAAAACGCAAGAAAAATAAAAAGGCAAAAAATTGCTTCAATTTTTCTCATTAGTTCTCTCTCTGAACATGTACAGCATTTTTCATCATTCTTTGAAATTTTCATAGATTATTGTATTGATCAGAGTAGCGAAATTTTCTACACATGATCATCTGTACAATTTTATTTTACTTTGCATTAGTTCATATAAGTCTACTCAAGTTTTCTAATATTAAGGATTTTTTTTAAGCTGGAGTATATAATGCAAAACAGTATCTAGTGATAAAATGTATTTTAGAAGTCTAGTTCTTCTTTTTTTGACTTGAAAATTTTTATGTAAATCATTATATCCAGATTGAGTTTTTGCAAGAATATGCACACCTTTAAGAGGGGTACTTCAGAATCCTATTTCATCCAGAATAGGGTTAAAATGGACATATGCTGTGATGAAGAGATATAGTTATGTAATTTGATATATGATTACGATCATAGTATTATTATATTATATATAATAATTAATATGATATTTATAATTATAAAGTCATAAATGAAGTACTTTATTCTAATGTAAGGATAGAAACTAATTTATTCAGCAAAAGGATCTCAATCTGGAATTCTCAAACTTTTTTGTATCCCTATTTCAGTCTATGTACCCCTTCTGAGAATGATGTTTATTGCCTACATTCATATTTGAAGATGTAATTTTTTTCCCTACCAAATTCTAAAATCTATCCATGAATCTCTTTAGAACGCCTACATTAACCAAAAATTCAGACAAGTTGGAAGTAGGTTAAAAAGTAATACATACTACCTAAAAAAGTGTTTGCTTCCTACAAATGGTGGTCTTTAGAGCAAACAGGTTGGCCCCTCAAGAATAAGGGTATGATTCTGCATTTCCTTGCATCCCTTCCACTTCGCACAGTGTCTGGCAGATGATGCTTAGTAAATGCTTAATGATTGACTGATTAAAAACAATTCTGCCTAAAAGAATGATTCAGATATATGTTTAAAATGTATTTTATCATATCAAATCATTGAAATGATTTATGTACAGTCAACTTCATAAATACAATATTTGGGAAATTAGTATGATAAATTTTCATTTTTCTTTTTTCAATTTCTTTTTTTTCTTTATTCTTTAGGCAATAAGGATTAAATGATTTGACCAGGATCACACAGCTAGGAAGTGATATATATCTGAGGCTAATCACTGTGCCTCCCATTAATTTTCTTATAATTTAAAGCTTACCAAGAAAACCTTTCAGGACTCATTGAAAATCTTTCTTAAACATGAATATCCTTTCCTGTCTTAGTATAATACGTTATAATTTTGTCCTTGATGATTTAGGATATCATGGATTACCATACAGTCTTGTGTATAACAGAAGTTATAGAAAATTAGTCTGAGAGCACATTTTGGACATTTTTCTTCTGACATAGGTCATATATTTGCTTTCTAAAACATTTTTTCCTTAAAGGCAACTAGATTCAAAAGAGTTTTAATCAATTGAAGTATTGTGTGTATTTTACATTGGATAGTTCTGATCAGTCCAATTTGTTGGCTCTTGGCAGCCAGGAAATAGAGATCTGGACCTGAAGTCAGGAAGAGCCAGGTTCAGATATTGTTGGGAGTTCAAATGTGGGGTTCTTGTTCTTCTCAAAATATTATAAAAGTTCTCTCTGGGTGCCTTCCCTGGAATCAGGATTTTGTCGGTCCCTGTTCGGGCGCCAAAATGTTGTGATCTTTTTCTTCTCAAAACGCAGCCAGGAGATAAAAGTTCAGATCTTTTATTATCTCCAATATAGCCCGGTTAGCTTAGAGGCCTATCTCTCTGCTTGGTTCCAAGAGCTCTTGCCGCTTTGTCCTTTGCTTCTGCCTCTGCTTTCCTCAGCCTCCAGAGCCAGTACCAAGTTGAATCTGTCTTGCCTTGAAGAGAGGGCTTCTGGCGTAATTCTGCTGAAATCCCGACTTGTAGCTCCTTCACTCTGAAGAACTTCTTTGACTGGCCCATTGAAGCTCTATTTATGCTAGTGCTCTCTGGCCCAAAGAGCTTCAAGGGAGGTGTGAACTCATTGAACTCCAATGAGTAAAGGTGTGAACACAAGCCTTGTATTAATTAGTTCTACTTAGTACCTTGTTTCAGGTTCTGCCCAAAACATCTTCTTGTAAGATTAGATCAACTCTAATTAGTTAGCAGTTAGTAAGGATTCCAACAAGATATGACCTTGGACAAGTGATTTAATCTTCTTTTGCCTCAGGTTCTTCTGATATGAAGTGGGATTAACAGCACCTACCTTGCAAAACTGTTGTGAGGATAGTGCTTAGTACAGTGAGAGTGACATGATAGGTGGTATGCAGATGTTTCCTTCCTTCTTCATGTTTCACCAAGATTGTTACATATAAGTACCCAAACATATGTAATATGCAATATACAATGATATATGAGTATTTTAAAGGCATTTATAAAAATTGATGTATATTTAAAAATTATTTTTAAAAAAGGTTCAATTGCAATGAAAGGTTTCATTATTCCTCATCTACCAAGACGTCATTTTAGTTCCTATGGTCAACTTCCGATGCCCCTCTCCTTGAATTTGTTAAATCAGGAATCAACCCCTACTGGATTCACTTCATGTTTGTTTCCCACAGAAGCAGGTGCAGTAATAGTGGTTTCTCCTACCTATTCAAATTGAGAAATTCTCTCAAGAAATTCTTTTATAATATTGAATAAACAATGCATGTGTTCAAAGTTATTTTGATTACAGATAATTGGGATTGTAATCATTTTTCTGGTCTCTTCTATGTCAGTGATTTCTACTTTGTTACTAAATATTGTGCAAGAAAAAACCTTTATTGCAATTGTTATATTATGACTAGAGCACAGAAAAGTTGAAAATCTTTTGGTAAAGGTGAATATGAGGAAGTGAAACAGTAATTTTGTGAGAACTTTTTTGTTACCCTATTCAGCCCTAGTTTAATATTGACTTATAAACTCATTTTTTAAAAGAATCAAACTTTCCAAACCACTCTCTATTCTGCAGATTTAAAACTACATTTCTATTTAAAACGGGTTTTTATTAAACTTTTAAATTAAAAATACTGTTACACTTCTTCAAATACAGGAAAAGGATTACTTTCTTTTAATCACTTTTTAAATACTATTTAAATAAACCATTAAGTAAGCTTTTTTTTTTTTTTTTTTGGTTCTGGCATTATGTTTTTTAAAAGTTTTGGTAAAAGTAGTTTCATTGCTAAGAGTTTTAAATGTTTCCTTCCTTACCAACATTAGCATTTTCTCTTTTTCTTTTATGCATGAAGATCCCCGAAAATCTTCTCTTGTTCAGTCTGAATCTCTTCTGATGAAAATGCGTTCAGTGGCAAGTGACGAGCTCAATATGATGATGCAACGAAGAATGAGCCAAGAAAATCCTATTCGGGCATCTGAAACAGAACTCACACAGAGACTTCAGAGACTCACTGTGTTAGCAGTTAATAGGCTCATTTATCAAGGTAGCTACACAATATAAAGAATACTAGATGAATTCCTGAAATTATTTAAAAATGGTATTTTAATAAATTTGAATCATGTTAAAGGCTGGAGAAGTTCTTTAATGCCTAAGTAAACATTTATTTAAGCATTTTATATGCTGAAGTGCTAAGTTTTTCTTAAAGAAATCCTACAGTAAAATATTTTATAGGATGAAAGTTCTTTAATATAAAAGATTGTTCTTTAGTTTATCTGTTTCATAAATTGAAATTTCCCTGTGTGAACTTATAAGAAAAATAGCATAGCAGATTTCTATGTAGAAAATGAATAAAAAGTTCAAAAACAATAACTGTTGTACATTAATGCTATAGAATATTTTGATCATAACCTTAAAATATTCAGTTGAACCAATATCTCTTGAAGGTATATTATATAATGAGTCCTTGCTCTCAAGTAGCTTCCAGTCTAGTACAGAATGTAAAATTAATATACCTCACATAGTATAAAAGCTGCTGCTTGAGATAGAAGCCCAAGTGAAAATTAGATCATATTTGGATATTCTATTTATGAGATTTTAAAGCATTATTCTCCAGTAAGCCATGCTGTAAAGCAAACTGCGAGTTATGATCCCACAGGGGGTCTTGTAACCAAATATGGAGGGGGTCTCAAAAAATTTGGCAACAGTGAAAAGTATCAGATATTCCACCAAGATTTAATTCTTTATGTAAAAATAAACAAGCATATATATCTCATTAATGGGCAAATTTGCCTTTATCTTTAATTATATGTGTATCAAAGAATTGTTTAAAATAAATTTTTTGATGATTAATTATCAGTAAATGTTTGATTTCTATACCTATTTTTATATATCTATCTACCTCGGTCACACAAAAATTTCCCAGACAAAAAGGGAATGTGAGCGGGAAAAGTTTAAAAAGCCCTACTTCACTCAGATTTTGCAGAATTGTAAACTGCTTCCAAACTGAAAGAATGAAGAATTTTTTTATAGTTTACCATCTTGATTTTAATAGTTTCCTTACAAATAATTCTCTAGAAAGTTTTACTCTGTGGAGTTTTATTATAACAATTTTAATTTATATTGTGATAGTTTCTTTAAACAGTGTACCTTTTTTTTTTAAACCACTCACAGCATTACTTAATTTGATAGTGCTTTTGAAAATTAATGTGCCGTGTAAAGCTAGGGAAATACATTTATTGAAATTTATCAAGTACTCTTTGTAGTCTGTAAGCTTGATTTATACTATAATCATATGAATTCAACCATTTTAGTATTTAGCACATTTGAATAAGTTTAATTATATTTTAAATCAGAATTGTGACTTAAAAGAAATAAAATTTTTATTTAATATAACTTTAAATGAATCAGTTTCTAATTATTTAGCTTCATAGAAATGCTTTATTAAGTAAATTTCTAACCCAGCTAGAATATTCTAATACTAGCACTACATCTCATTAATATAGATTAGGTGTCAATGACTTAATTAATTTTTATTTTCTCTTTATGTTTATTTTTCTATTAAAAGAATTGAGTCCAGATTTTATTGATATTCTGAGTACACCAGGGACTACAGCTCAAAGCAGAACCTCAAATTCTGAGGCTGGAATTTCTGAAGAGGAAATTCATCATGAACACCTTTCCAATTTGAACCCATTTCAGAAAGAAATGTTAATGATTATGGTAGAAGGAATGAGAATAGCACTTGTAAGTAATTGTGGGGAAGGTTTCCATTAATTCTTAAGGAATGGAGGTTTTATCTTTATTATGTTTTCAGAACTTATTTCTTTTGGGATTCTCTTCCCTTATGCCTTCTGATTCTGAAGTTGGCTAGCTATAAAAGTAATAGGTACCTTGAGTTTCCATGCTCATTTACTCTCCTCTAAAAGAATATTACTAATGATTATTCAGGGAATTGTTTTCCCAAATTGTAGTTGAATGGGATCAGCAAAGTATGAAATAGCTGATCACTAATATAAGTATGATAATATGCCCCTCCTTTTTTCCTTAACTTTTCTTTTAAAAGTAGTTAAAAGCTATAACTGAAAATTCTATTCTTAAATCTTTTTTTTTTTTAATGTTAGTGATAAGAATGAGCTATTATTATACAAAGTAATTCACTGGTAAATTCTTCTCTTAAGGGCTCAACTAGAACCAGTGCTCCCAGACAACAGTGGAATAAGATTCTGTTGTCTTGTAAAGAAACCTTCCGCATGCAGCTTGGGAGACTCTTAGTACATTTATTGTCACCAGCCCGACCTCCCCAAGAGAGAAAACAAGCTTTTGAAATAATGCATCAACCAAATCATCAGGAAATACTGCGAGACTGCCTCAGCCCATCTTTACAAGTAAGTGTCTCAGTAATTAACATTCACAGAAAATTTCACAGTGAAATTACTGAAATCAAAAATGCATTGTCTAATATAGTAAATGGCTATTTTTTTAAATAAATAAAGACTTGAGATTAAATCTTGCTCATATATTTGCTAACAAATCATATTACTTCTCTGAGTTTTGATTTCCTTCTCTATAAAATGGGGATAATTATAGTGCCTACTTTGTAAGGTCATTGTGAGATCAAATGAAATATGTGTAAAATACTTTGTTAACTTTGAAGACCTGTATGAATGTTAACTAGTTTTATAATTATCATAATTCTTATTATTATTAAAGTTGAATTTTTAAGATTACAGGTACCCTAGGTAATATGTAGCAGGCTAAAAAATATGTATATGTGGATATATATGTTATTTTAGTAAAATTATTTTAATGTTAAATCATGTACTAGACAGCATTCTGCTTACATAACCCCTTCCTATGCCCAGTTAAGATTTGGGAATTTTTTAAGTACTAAATCTGAATTCTGTGAAAACTTATTTTATTCTGGAGATTTCTCTGAAAAAAGTTTTCATTTTTAACATTTGTTACCCAAGTATCTATTATACATAATTTATATTAACACTAAAATTGTGGCATATGAAATAGATTTTTATTGAATGTGTTCTTAAATATAGCCTGAAGTAGAATACTTGAAAGAATTTTAAGTTTACACATTCTAGTGAATGTCTTTATACAGTTTCCTGGAATTAAAACATACTTGAAAAGACATTGGAGAAGATTTGAACATAAAAACATTTCATCATATTTTATATCTGGGAACAACATGTTCTATATTAAAAGCCATGAATCAGCAATAATAGTAGTAGTCGCAGTCATAGTAATAATAGTTGTAATGGTAGTAATTATAAGAATGGTGGTGGTGATGTTTATTATAAAGATTGTTATAACAGTAGCAATGATAATAACAATAATAATAAGTTTACATTTAGGTAGCTCTTTTTAGGTTTTTTGAAGTTTTTCTTATAGAGACTCATTGACAAATATTAACATTTTAATGTTTAAAGAAATCCAATAAGAGAAGATTAAAAATGAAATCACATTAAATATGCCTCTTTACAATGTAAGCTTATTGAGAGGAGAGATTGTCCTTTTTAAAATAAAATTCCTAAAGACAGTACAGTTCTTGGCACATAAAATACTTTAAAATCTAATTATTTTTAAAGGTCTTTATTAAAATTATAACTGCCTTCTGTTCTTTTTTGTGTAGTCCTAAAAATGTTTCCTTGCTGTTTTTTTTCCTTCCTTTGTTTTTGCATGACTATCACTCTTCCTCTCTCTCTTTAAGCAAGAGGGAATGGCTTAGATTAGAATGCTGGACCTGGAATTAGGAAGATCTGAGTTCCAATCTCAGCTAGCCTGGGCAAGTTTCCTCAACCTTAAAATGGGGATCATTAGCCCTCATCTTACAAGGTAGTTGAGAGTAAAATGAAAAGTATGTGTAACCTATTTAATAGTGCCTGGCACATAGTTAGCATTTCACTCTGTCATTTCATATCTTCCTAGATTTCTCTAAATCTATCTTTTTTGTTATTTCTTCTGGTCCATTAGTATTCCATTTTATTCATATATCATAGGTTTTTTTTTAAACTGCTCCCCAATTGATAGACAACTACTTTGTTTCCAGTTGTTTGCTGCTCACCAGAAAATTCTACTATAAAATATATGAATTTTTCCTTCTACTCTTGATCTCTTTGGTGATACATGCTTTAAAGTGGTATCAATTGGTCATAGGGTATCATATCACTATTTGGAGATATATTTCCAAATTGATTTCATATGCTGCAGAATCAACTCAAAACTTTAACAACAAGGAATTAGGGTGCCTGTTCTCACACTACCTCTCCAAACAGTAGCTACTTTCTTGTTGTCATCTCTGCCAATCTGTGTAATAGTGAGCCTCAGGCTTATTTTAATTTTCATATCTCATATTGTTAGAGGTATGAAACATTTTTAATATGTATTTTTTTAGGTTGTACATGTACATTCGTTTTTTTACATATTTCAGCCTTGAGAGAGAAAAATCAGAATAAAAGGGAAGAATCAGGAGAAAGAAAAAAAAAATATGCTTCGATTTGCATACAGTCCCTATATGCTGGATGCAGATGGCATTTCCCATCTAGTTTTATTGAAATTATCTTAGATCACTGAATTGATAAAAAGAGATAAAGTTTCTTCATAGTTGATCATCACACACTTTTGGCTATTTCTTTGTACAGAATGTTCTTGTTTCTGCTCACTTCAGTTAGCATCAGTTCATGTAAGTCTTTCCAGACTTTTCTGAAATCAGCCTACTCATCATTTCTTATACAATAATAATATTCCTTTACTTTAATATGCTGTAACTTATTCAAGCATTCCAACTCTTTGCCAGTACAAAAAGGCTGCTACAAACATTTTTGCACATGTGAATCCTTTCCTCTCTTTTATGAGCTCTCTGGGATACAGACCTATTAATGGCATTGCTACATCAAAGGGTATGTACAGTTTGATAGCCCTTTGGGCCTAGTTCTAAATTGCTCTCCAGAATGGTTGGATCAGTTCACAATTTCACCAGCAATGCATTAATGTACCACTTTTCCCACATCCCCTCCAACCTTTATTATCTTTTTCTTTCATCTTAGGCAATGTCATAGGTGTGAGGTAATACCTCAAAATTGTTTAAATTTGTATTGCTTTAATCAATAGTAATTTAGAACATTTTTTCGTATAATTATTGATGCCTTTAATTTCATCTAAAAATTGTCTGTTTATATCCTTTGACCATTCACCAATTAGGGAATGATTTCTATTATTATCAATTTGACCCAGTTCTCTATGTATTTTAGAAATGAGGTCTTTATCAGAAACATTGACTGTGTAAAAATTGTCAGCTTTCTATATCCCTTCTAATCTTGGTTGCATTGATTTTATGTGTGCAAAAACTTAAATTTAATATAATCAAAATTATTCACTTTGCATTTCATAATGTTCTCTTTTTATTATTTGGTCATAAATTCTTCCCTTCTCTAAAGATCTTACAGGTAAATTAGGCATGAAACATTTTTAATGTGGTTGTTGAAGACTTGAGTTTCTTCCATAGAAAACTATCTGGTCAGTGTTCAAGAATTTTTTTTTTTTAATACGCAGAAGAGAATAGAAAAAGGTTTAAAATAATATACAAAGAGAATAACTGTGAAAATAGCATATTGGACTTATTAGATATTTGAAAAGAAGAGCAAGCTATATGTAATAATGTAATAGAAAGTCACAGTTTCACATGTGATCCCATTATCCTATTTTTATTTTGTGTAAGGAAATGTCCTCTGGGATATTAAAAGCAAAATTTTGACAATAAAGATAATAAAGAAGGAAGAAGGTAGTAGGGGATAGAGCGTATTGGGTGATGGGTTTTGAAGAGGGTCAAGGGAAGGGACAGGAAGAAAAAAAAGAGAATAGAATAAATGGGGTGTGGGGGGGGAGATACAGTTATCATTAGTAATTGTGAAAAGAATTTTGAAGCAAGTTCCTCATCAGATATATAGGGCCCTCAAATTTATTTTAAAAAATTGGGATCCAATCATCAATTGATGAATGATCAAAAGATATGAACCATGCCCAAAAGACTATAAAATCATGAATATCATTTGACCTAACAATACCACTAGCAGACATGAATCCCAAAAGAGATTTTTTTTTTTTAAGGGGAAAGAACTTATATGTACAACAATATTTATAGCATCTCTTTTCTCAGGTAAAGAATTAGAAATTGAGGGAATGCCCATCAATTGGGTAATGACTGAATAAATTGTGGTATGTAATTATGATGGAATATTATTGTTCTAAAAGAAATGATAAGTAGTCAGAAAAACTTCCATGTACTTCATGAGCTCAAGCAAAATGAAATGTGCTGCATACAAAGCAACAGCAATGTTGTAGGATGATCAATTATAAATGACTTTGGTGTTCTTAGCAATTCTCAGATAATTTTAAGGCTTAAAAGCCTAAATGCTATTATTTTGCATTGCTCTGGGGAGAAACTTTTTGGTCTTATACAGGGTAGAGTTACTCTCCAGGTTACCAAAAAATGAAAAAATATTTGAAGTGCTTTGTGCTATCCTTAAAACCCTGTATAAATGCAACCTATTAAATGCAAGTTAGTAACAGGTTTTGCTCCAAACATTCATTTGTAAGTTAGTTATTTGGTACTCAGAATAAATTTCCCCAAAGTAAAATTAAAATTGATGATTTTATTATGAGTCCTTCAAAGACTGCTTAATATGTAATTTAAGAGAAATACATTTTGCAGTGGTATTATTTTCTGTCACTAAAGTTTTAATGGGAAATATACAGTATTCCAACTACATTAAATAATCTTGTAAACTAGCCTGGGAATGTATCAGATATTACATCAATAATACTGATTTCTTTTATACACTTCACTATTAGCATCTGAACTTTTTCTTTGAACTTTACCCCACTGTTGGTGAATAGAGATAATAGCCATTTAGAATGTGAAAATTGTAACTTAGGTGTTAATGTCTCAATAGTTATGCATTTAATTTGAAAATTATTGGTATTTTCTTCATGACTCATTATGATAATTACAAACATTATTATACTTAGAACTATAGATTTAAAGCTACTACAGAAATATTCCAGAGGTAACTTAGTGCAATCCCATCATTTATATAAAAAAACTAAGGTCACTTAGTCTAATCCCATCATTTACATAAAAATAAGTCTTATTAAGTAGAAGTGATTTTTATATGCGGAGTAAGTAAAAGAATGGGGTCTGGTGGCTTTGTGCCATCCTACAGTATAATACTCTATGTTACTTACATTAATGTGTACTTAGCTCTCATTTCTCCCAGTGCTTGGAAGAACTGCTTGGACTTTGAGGTTGGAAACAAAAGTTCAGTATTACTTCAGAAGTTACTAGATGGTAACCATGAATTGGTCATTTAACCACTCAGAGCCTTAGTTTCAAACTCTGTGAAATGAGGTAATACTACATTATTATGAGTAGTTAACACTTGGTTATTTTTTTTCATCTGTTTACTCATTTGTCATCCTCATTATTGTGCCAGTTTTAATCTGCTGTCCATTATAACTAGGCGAGAGCTCAATGAAATAACTACATTTTTTATCCTGCAAAGTCGGACTCTAAAGACTTCTTTCCTCAAGAATGGAGTAAAGTTTATAGATTTCATGAAAGGTATTTTCCTGGCAGTGTAGTGTTATTTTTACTTCCTACTTATAATCTCTTTGCTGATGATTGATGTGGTGAGTGGTTTGAATTATAGAAAAATGAGTGTTTCTTTCTATAATTTTAGATTAATGTTTCAGTAGTATGGCAAAATAAAAATAAAAACTGATGCTTTAAGATTTTTAAAAATTATTTTTTAAATGTAGAATTTAGACTGAACTTAAAATTTTCTTTTTCAAGTTAAAAAATGTTTTTTTAAGAGACACATAGCTGAAAATATTCTAGTCATTTAACATTTTCTTAATTTGCCAACTTGGCAGGGCTTCTGCTCATAGTCCATGTGTCTCTGTTGGTCAGGTAGCAGCTGTCTTTTGCTTAATTCATAGTATTCTGTTAAACACTCATCTTTGCTGTTTTCACCATTACATATGCTATCTTATGCTTTGGAAGAATGACACAATATGATTTAAATTTTTAATTTAAAGATCAGTAAAAAGTGTAGTGGTCTGTTGTTTTCATATTAGATTGTTGACATTTCATAGAATCATAGCATTTTAGAATTGGAAGAAATCTCAATGTCCATCTAGACCAGTTTGTATTTATTGTTGTTGTTGTTGTTTTAAAATCCTTTACAATGTACTTGACAAGTAAGCATTCATTCAACTTTTGCTTGAATTTAGTGAGAAAGGAACGAGTTACTTCCCAAAGCAACTCATTTCACTTTTGGTTTGCTCTATTCATTAGAAAATTTTTCCTTATTTCATACCTAAGTTTTCTTCTGTATAACTTTTACCTTAAAACTGAACAAGTAGATTTATAATATAACTAGAAGAGATCTTAGAGGTCATCTTATTCTGGGCATCAAATTCATAAATGTATGCACTAAAGTGTAATTGGGAAATGTTGAACAAAATAAATAAAAATATAATACAGCATAGATAATATTATTATTTCTAACTCAGAATGCTTAGTAACTTATCCTCTAGGGATCTGTTTCTGTTTGGGTTTGATATCACCAATCTAGTGTAACACTCTCACTTTACAGATGAGGAAACTTAGGTCAGGTCAGGTTAAGTGCCTTCTATAAGCTAACATGGGTAATAATGACAGAGCTGGAGCTTGAAATTGATATCCTCTAGCTATTAACTATGCTTTCTTTCACTGGGCTATATACCGCTTCTAATCTCCTACTTATACAGTCCTACTTACAGTGCTTTTGTGGCTCCCCTGAATCTTCCCTAGGACAGACATCCCCAATTCATTAAATCAGTAATCGCATGGCTCTTCACAACCCTTTTTCTCCTTCTCTGAGCACTCCTAAAACTCCTTTAACTAACTCCTTCCTAAAATGTATTATGAAAAGCTAGAGAAAAACATGTCAGCTACCAAAGGAAGGTCAGAATACAGGCATAAAAGCCCTGAAGTACATTGATAGTTGTATGAGTGGAGAATTGGAGACATAGACCCAAGATAATATGAAGTTGATACCATACGTTTTTGTTGACCAAGTAGGTAACCCCAGAGAGCTCACAATTTAATATAGAGCCAAAATTGGATGATAGGGAAAGGAGAGGGAGGGAGAAAGATTTGAGGAATAGAGGATGACAAGTAGATTGTTAACCTGAGTGGCAGGTTTTCTTAACAGTAATAGGGAAATTGGGAAGAAAAGATTTGAGGAAAACATCATGAGCTCAGTATGTTGAGTTTAAGTAGTCAACAAGATAATCTAATTTGGGGTGTCAAAAAGATTGTTGGAAATGTGAGACTAGGGGGTCAAGAGAGAGATTAGGACCAGATAACTAGATCTGAGATTAGATGGGAGGTAATGAGATAACTAAGTAAAATTGCACATAAAGACAAGAGGGTTCAGAACAAAATCTTGGAGGGACAGCCTGTTAGTGGGCATGATCTGGGGGAAAGTCCATCCAAAGATACTGAGACATGTTCAGATTGGTTAGAACAGGGGTCCTCAGACTTTTTAAATAGGGGGCCAGTTCATTGCCCTTCAGACTGTTGGAGGGCTGGACTATAGTAAAAACAAAGACTATGAAAAAAAATATACATGTTGCATATATCTTATTTTGAAGTGAAGAAACAAAATGGAAACAAATACAATATTTAAAATGAAGTAAAGTTAAATTAACAAACTTGCCAGTATTTCAATGGGAACTGTGGGCCTGCTTTTGGCTAATGAGATGGTTCCATGTTTGTCACTGCTAGTAGTAACAAGTGATGGAAGTGTGCATCTGTTAGTCTTGATCTGATTGGAGATTTTAAATGTTTCATTCTAGAAAAAGTCTGTTCACAGACATAATTGCTGTCAAAGATGGTTGCCATTTTGAGTGCATGGTTCCTGAGATGAGGATATGTCTCAGAGGGGAGAGATGCATAGAAATTATGAAGGCTGCTTGACTTGAATGTGTCTTTCAGAGTCACAATTCTGCAATTCAGCCAGTTCCATTTGGTAAATTGTATCCACATTTTCAGTGACAATAGAAAATGGATTATGGAAAAGCTGTATGTCCTGTTCATGGAGATGAAGCTTTTTAAATCTAAGTTGGAATTCCTTTTGCGATTTTTCCAGTGAATCCACACATGTTTTGTTTGGGAATGCAATCAGCGGTTTTTCCTCTAACAGATTTTGAGTTGTGGGGAGATGGCAGAAGTTTTCCTCTTTCACTTGTTTGATGAGGAGGCTTAATTTTACTTCAAATGCTTTGACATGTGATTGCATATCACAGATGAGCTTGCCCTTTCCTTGAAGTTGATAGTGAAATTGTTGAGTAGCTCTGTTACAGATGTCAGAAAGGCAAGGTGCCATTTCCATTCTGCATCATTGAGCTCTGGTTCTTCTTTGTTTTTTGAAAGCAGAAAAGTTGTAATCTGTGGAAGTAAGTCACAGAAACGTTTCAAAACTCTCCCTTGACTCAGCCAAGGGACTTCTGTGTGATATAGAACATCTTCACACTCAACATTTAGCTCATTCAGAAATTCCTGAAATTGTCTGTGATTTAGTGCATTATCTCTAATGAAGTTAACACAAGATACCACAATTTTCATAACAGAGTCCCACTTCAGTGACTTACTACACAGTGCCTGTCGGTGGATGAGGCAGTTTGTGGCTATTGAATGAGAATGGTTATGTTTGCCCATCTCTTGGTTAATGTGAGCAATTACTCCTTTCTTAGACCCCACCGTGCTAGGAGCACCATCAGTTGTCACACTGGCTAGTTTAGCCCAGTCCAGCTCCAAACCATTCATAGTTTGGCAAACCTTTTTCATAGATAATCTCTCCTGTAGTTGTTCCTTTGATGCTTTGCAGTGCAGCAAGCTCTTCTATGACTTAAAAATAATCATTTGTGCCACGAATAAAAATTAGAAGTTGTGCAGAATCACGAACATCATTGCTTTCGTCGAGTGCCAAGGAAAAATAAGATATTTTTTAATGGAGTTTTGCAAATGCTGATGCAGATTGTCTCCCATTTCTTCAGTCCTCCGTGTAATTGTAGGTCCTGAAAGACTCACTGTACTAAATAAATCGGCCTTCTCTGGACACATCTCTTTGGCAACAGAAAGAGGTCATTCTTTAACAAATTCTCCCTCCATGAATGGTCTGCCAGTGCGTGCTATTAGCTTGGCAACTTGAAAACTTGCTTGCAGTGATGAAATATTTAGCTGCTTCTGCTTCACAAAAGTATTTTGCTGAGTTGTCAATGTATTTTTCAGTTTTAATATTTTATCTTTTCTCACTTCTCCAACCAAACAATCATATTTATCTTTATGTTGAGTTTCATAGTGTCGACGCAAATTATATTCTTTGAACACAGAATATAATGTCTGGCATATCAGACATACAGCTCTTTCCTTGTACTGCATGAAAAAGTGATCATAAGTCCACTGTTCTCTGAATATCCTACACTCTGAGTCCATTTTTCTTTTTCTTGACATCATTATTTCCTAGGGAGTCCAAATTGCTATTAATAAAATACCAACACACACACACACACACACACACACACACACACACACACACACACACACATATATACACATACAGCGCTACAAAAACAATATACCAGCAATAACTTTGCCCACACAGAGACATACAGACTGCAATGCCCAACTTCCTCCAAGCTGCCTCTGCGCTGTGACGCCTCCGTTTCCCGCACTCTTTCCCGCTCTTCGTAAAGCTTCCGACCTTCACTGCTGCAGTGAATTCCCCCTGCAGTGGTCGGGACATGTGCAGCATGCACTGTACATCCCCCGCAACTGTCTGTTGTGGTGGCTGCTGTTACTGTACAAGGCCGCAGGCTGTCAGTTCTCCATCTTCTGCATCTCTCTCCCTTCTCCATACCACACACTCCGTATCACCTCACACTCTGTCTCTGCCGCCTCAGCCCAGATCCGGAAGTGTGCATTGCTAACCGAGTTTAGGTCGAACATCACTTCTGGTCTGATTTTGCCATAACCAGGTGGGCTGCATAAATGTCCTCAGCAGACCACATCTGGCCCGAGGGCCGTAGTTTGAGGACCGCTGGGTCAGAAGAATCAGTAGAAAGCAGTGTTGTGAAAATCTGAGTATCAAGAAGGAAGATGTAGTCAGCTTGTCAAACTGCAGAAAGGTCAAAAAGAGTCATTGGTAAAGCAGAGAGAGCAATTTCATTTGAAGCTGTCACTGATAGTTGAAAAATTTTGTACAATGAGAGAGGTGCCAAATATTGTAGATGGTCAGATATCCAAATATTCTTGTGGATATCACATCTATAGATGCAATTTATAAACATTCCATAATCTGACAGGTGATACTGATTATTTCTTTGGCTGAGAATCACCCCATGCCCAATTTACAATTGAACTTTTAAAATATAGCTTGGCTAGTCCTGGTGATAACAGATATACAATCTATCACTAAATCCATACTGAAAGGCTTTTTAGGATCTTCTAAAGCTTGTGCCCTGCTGAAATAGAGAAGAGGGAATGAAGCTGTGCTTTTCTTCATATAGAAAACTCCCCAGAGATGAAACTGCCTTTAGGAAAAGAAGTCAGCATCTTGATTGGTGATGTCAAATTGAAATAGTGATAAATCCTTGCTTTGCATATTGACTCAGAAAAACCACACTTTGGCATTGTCTGTATTACATTTTTATTTATTTTGTTAAGTATTTACCTACTGGTTCCTACAGATATTTTAAGTGATTGGCTCAGCATTACATAATCTGTGTGTGTCTGTGATTATGTATATGTACATATATGTGTTTATGTCTGTGTGTGTGTGTGTGTGTGTGTGTGTGTATACATACAGATATGTGTATTCATGTGTATGTATGAGAGGACAGACAGACATGGAATTTAATGGCAGCCTTTCCTGACCTCAAAACTGGCTCTCTGCTATTTTATGTTGCCTTTTGGGCATAGCCTTTGAAAACCCATAGCCATCAACACAAGATATGAGACATTGCAATATAAGACTGTGGTTCTGTTTAAATTATTAATTTTTAGTTAGCAAGATTGACCTTCGAGACAATGAAGCATTTTCATTGTTTTTGCTAACTTCAGAAAATCCTTTCTCTTCCTTTTTTCAATTTAGGATATTTTAAATATAAATTTTATTGGCATATTTTGCTTCCCTCTTTTCTACCCCTCTTTGAGAGTCATCTATTAAGACATAAAATTTTTTAAAAAGGAAAAAGAGTTCAGCAAAACTAAACAATACATAAAAAAACCTCTGATATTATATGAAGTATTGCGATCTATATTCTCCTCTCTGCTTGAAGGGGGATAGAGGCTTTCTCTCTGGAACAAAGAGGGTTATTATCATTTCATAACATTCAATTTCCATTGTTTTATTATTGTTGTTCTTTTGAGTTACATTGTAGTCATTGTGAATTTTTTTTCTATTTTCACTTCAGAAAAGCCTTCCCATTCTTCTAACCATATTCATTTTTTCCTTACAGTTATTTTATTATTTTACCACATTTTTTTAGTCTTTACCCATTTGATAGTCATGTACATTGTATCTAGTCCTTTGCCTACAATAAAAGATACCATTTTAAATATTATTTAATTAACAGGTTAATTTAAATAATTACATGGAATGAGCTTTTATAAGGTTGCTAAGAATTTACATTTCTTTTGTGAACCCTCAGGTTTAAATTAGTTTTAAAAATGTGGAAACACATGCCAGTTGTTCCAAGCTTCAATACAATTTAAGTTTTCTACTTTGTACCCATTTTCACTTTGTTCAAATAATGAATGACTTTGCAGAATATAGTCTGTTAAATTCTAATTTCATTTGTTGTTTTTCTTTTCTTTTTTTGGGAGGGAGTGAGGCAGTTAGGATAAAGTGACTTACCCAAGGTCATACAGCTAGGAAGTGTTAAATATCTGAGGACAGATTTGAAATCAGGTCTTCCTGACTTCAGGGCTGGTTCTCTATCCGCTACATCACTTAGCTGACCCTCATTTGTTATTTTTCTAGGAGATTTGACTCATATTGAGATTGATTGAATAGCACATTTGTAAAAAAAAAAAAAATGGTTCCATTACTGTATTATGTATCATATTTGCTGTCATTTTTTTAGATTTCTTAATGCAAAAAACTTTCATTATTCAGCAATTTTGCCAGTACTCAAGTTCTGCTGACATAGATCTCAGCAGATGGCAACCTTTTTTTAATATTCTTTTTTTTTTTTAAAGAATAATAGCTTTTTACCCAAAGACCCCAGTTTTGGGGATAAGAACTCACTATTTGACAAAAATTGCTGAGAAAATTGAAAATTAGTATGGCAGAAACTAGGCATTGACCCACACTTAACAACGTACATCATGATAAGTACACCATGGACTCAAAATGAGTCCATGACCTAGGCAAAAAGAATGAGATTATAAATAAATTGGAAGAGCATAGGATAGTTTACCTCTCAGACCTGTGGAAGAGGAAGGAACTTGTGATCAAAGAAGAACTAGAGATCATTATTGGTTACAGAATAGAAAATTTTGATTATATCAAATTGAAAAGATTTTATATAAACAAAACTAATGCAGACAAGATTAGAAGGGAAGCAATAAACTGGGAAAACATTTTTACAGTTAAAGGTTCTGATAAAAGCCTCACTTCCAAAAATATATAGAGAATTGTCTCTAATTTATAAGAAACCAAGCCATTCTCCAATTGATAAATGGTCAAAGGATATGAACAGACAATTCTCAGATGAAGAAATTGAAACTATTTCTAACCATATGAAAATATGCTCCAAGTCATTATTAATCAGAGAAATGCAAATTAAGACAACTCTGAGATATCACTATACACCTGTCACATTGGCTAGAATGACAGGGAAAGACAATGCGGAATGTTGCAGGGGATGTGGGAAAACTGGGACACTAATACATTGTTGGTGGAACTGTGAACACATCCAGCCATTCTGGAGAGTAATTTGGAACCATGCTCAAAAAGTTATCAAACTGTGCATACCCTTTGATCCAGCAGTGCTACTACTGGGCTTATACCCTAAAGAGATACTAAATAAAGGAAAGGGACCTGTATGTGCCAAAATGTTTGTGGCAGCCCTGTTTGTAGTGGCTAGAAATTGGAAAATGAATGGATGCCCATCAATTGGAGAATGGCTGGGTAAATTGTGGTATATGAATGTTATGGAACATTATTGTTCTGTAAGGAATGACCAGCAGGATGAATACAGAGAGGCTTGGAGAGACTTACATGAATCGATGCTAAGTGAAATGAGCAGAACCAGGAGATCATTATATACTTCAACAATAATGCTGTATGAGGATGTATTCTGATGGAAGTGGATTTCTTTGACAAAGAGAAAGATCTAACTCAGTTTCAATTGATCAAGGATGGACAGAAGCAGCTACACCCAAAGAAAGAACACTGGGAAATGAATGTAAACTGTTTGTATTTTTGTTTTTCTTCCTGGGTTATTTATACCTTCTGAATCCAATTCTTCCTGTGTAACAAGAGAACTGTTCGGTTCTGCACATATATATTGTATCTAGGATATACTGTGACATATTTAACATGTATAGGACTGCTTGCCATCTGGGAGAGGGAGTGGAGGGAGGGAGGGGAAAAATCGGAACAGAAGTGAGTGCAAGGATAATGTTGTAAAAATAATTACCCAGGCATGGGTTCTGTCAATAAAAAGATATAATTATGAAAAAAAGAATAATAGCTTTTCATTTTTCAAAACACATGCAAAGATAAGTTTCAACATTCACCCTTGCAAAACCTGTGTTCCAAATTTTTCTCCTACTCTCCCTTCCTTGCTCCTCCCCTAGACAAGAAGTATTCTAGTATAGGTTAAACATGTACATTTCTTCTAAACATATTTTCACATGTATCATTCTGCACAAGGAAAATCAGCTCAAAAAGTGAGGGGAGGAGGGAAGAAAAAAAAAAAAGCAAACATCAGCAACAACAAAAATGTGAAAATACTATGTTGTGATTGACATTCAGTTCCCATAGTCCTCTTTCTGGATACAGATGGCTCTCTCCATCAAAAGTCTATTAAAAGGGGCAACTAATTGATGTAGTGGACAAAGCAGTCCTGAAATCAGGAGGACCCAAGTTCAAATCTGGTCTCAGCTACTTAACACTTTCTGGCTGTGTGACCTTGAACAAGTCACTAAACCCCAATTGCCTCAGCCAAGAAAAGAAAAGTTGTTCTGTACAATGATCTCTTGGTTCTACTCATTTTATTTAGCATCAGTTCATATAAGTCTTTCCAAACCTTTCTAAAATCAGTCTGCTTATCATTTCTTATAGAAAAATACTATTCTGTTATATTCATATGCCATAACATATCCAGCAATTCCCGAACTGATAACATCCACTCAGTTTCCAGTTCCTGGCCACTTCAAAAGTGCTGCTACAACTATTTTTGCACATTTGGGTTCTTTTCCCTTTTTATTGATCTCTTTGAATTACAGACAAAAAAGAGATATCGATGGCAACTTTTTTTCAGAGTAAATTTTGAAAGATATATCTAACCATAATTTGACATTTTTCTTTCTAAGTTTTATGTATTTTCAGTCATCTTGGCTTAATTTAACTTAATATTATGCCCAGAACTTATTCAGATAATCTATTTTTGTTGGTAATCTCTATCTATCCTTGGGTAATCATGATTCAGGACCTCTGTGGTCTCATTTGATTCTCACTATCTGCATTTTTAATGAAAACAAAGCTAATAAAAGAGCTGAAAAATGATTCCCCTTTAGAATTCCAGACCAGCCTACAACTTTTACAGCTTTCCTTGTTCATGTACAATAAACTTTAGAAAGAATGTTTTTTCAGAGCTTTTAAAAGAACTTATATTCTTATCATAGGGAAAACAATTAATTAGATCTTAATAAAATTTTAAAGAAAAGGGTAAAAAGTCTTTATTACACAGAGAAATTACACAAAAAATGCTTTTTGTGGGTTATTTTTTATGTGTTCTTTGTAATCCAATTCAGTTCAGCAAATATTTAAGTATCTGTTTTTTTCTTTTTATCCTATCCCTTCCTTTTGTAGCATGGAGCCAAGTTAGTCCTTTATTTAAATGAGTTTTTGCATAATCATGAAGAAGAATTAACTGAAGAAGAACTTGCCACAGCAAGATTATTCATGAATATTTTAAAATTATCTGGTCATAAATGCACTCTTCCCAGTCTTCCAACAAAATCAGACTTCTTAAAAGTAATCAAAGAGGTGAGTCAATATAAATAATATATTGTAGTGTCCTCCTTTATAGTATCCCATGTTGGGTGCCAAAATGTAGTGTGCTTTCTAGAGCCCCCAAATTGGGATGCCAAAATATACATATTTTATCTGATTTGATCTTCCAAAAAGAGATTAATGTAGTGTCCGGACTAGCTCTCTGGAGGATCTTAGGACCAGCCTTACTCTTAGTGGAGGAGTGAATTAGGCAGGAGAGTCATGAGGATGGTCAAAGATGAAGCCCTTACTTCAAGTCCTTAAATACTTTGGTATGATTACCACTAAGCACACTAAGTATGTGCCAACTAGAGAACTATTATATCATCACATTATACTGAGCAAGTGCTAGCTATAAGCACCCTGCTATTGATAAGAAAATGCCTCTCTTTACTCTAAGTCTCTCTTACTTCAAGTAAAATACAGGTGGTCATACCCTCTCTGACTTCTCAGGAAAAGTGAGAACACCAAAGGGAAGTGGGGAGCCGAACCAGACATTGTCAGCTGGCTCCCTATGGGCTGAAGAGTCTTATATCTTACCCAGAGTTCTCCCACTCTCCCACTATCTGTGGCCCTCTACACTATATTTGTAATTTAAATAGATTTAATGTAACATAAAAAATATACATAGATATCTACATGTGATATATAGATTTTTTTTAAAACCTATCACAAGTAGTTTCACATATGATAAAAAAAAATTGTTACCTTATGCAATATAAAAATGTCATCACTTCACCTCAGTGTTGCTTCATTTTACAAGAAGAAAAATATGATTTTCAGTAATTCTTTATGGTGATCATTTTTAAAAAAGTACACTTTTATGCTGTGATGGAAAACATTTTTTGAAGCATTAACTTTCAGCTTCAGACCTCATATAACAAAAGAGCAAAAATAGTATAAGCACTTTTGTAAAATCCAATAAAAACTGTTTCCTGACATCTCAAAAAAGGGGGAGAAACTTATCTTTTTTCCTATAATATAAGCCTAGTTTCCCTTAACCATTCTTCATGGCATTTGTGTCCAAAAGAATTGCTGTGTGATGTCTCTTAATGTTCAAAGGATGAATAAACATGAATTCCATATTCTGGTTTCCAAAGCAATATTGTTTTTTTCTTGTTTAACCTTTATTTCATATTTAATTATTAATATCTTATTCATAGCTAAATAATCCATACTTGTTAGAAAATTATCATTCAAAAAATTTTTTTAGGAGTTAACGAAGTGTGAGATTGAAGACTCTGTGAATAAAGCTGCCTGGCAAAAAACAGTCAATAATAATCAACAAAGGTAAAGCTACTTCGTTTTTTTTTTTTTTAAGTTTTACTTTTGAGGAAATTATAGACTCAATATGCATTTTTGCCAACTAATATGACCTATCCATTCTTTGTTTATATGGAGATACATAATTTCACTGGTAATAGTGATAAGGTTTAGATTTAGGGACCTAAAACGAGATTAGGGTTTCTGGTGGTCAGGGAGTTAAATGATAAGGTCTAGTGACAGGTGCGGGGTTCAGGGAACCAAATTGAGAGGTTTGGCTCCCCTATAACCTCGTGGAATTCAGCACAAGGGTAGGGAGTTTTGGGGACTCCCTTCTGGTAGTGCAGGGATTCTCTGTAAAAGAATTTACAGACCCAAAAACCTAGATTGATAAAAGAGATTTATTATAGGGGTTGGAAGTAATGTTAGAAATCTTGACAGAGAAGTATGAAGTCTGGTTAGGAAATAGGTGAGGATAAAGAGAGGATGGCATTGGAAAGAGTATTCCAGTGGACAGAGGCTCCTTGGCATAACATGGCATAGCATGGCATATTTGGAACTTCTGCAAAGAGAATGTTTTAGTTTGGCTCTTTTATAATGGGAGCTTTGGCTATAAGCTGAAGGGGATTCGTGGGTAGAGTCCCAAGTTGGCTCATCTACTAGCTGGGTTTCAGCTTGAGCTGGAATTTGAATTGAATTCAGCAGTTTCAGGACTGAGCTGACTCCACCCAGATAACAAGGTTGAAACTGTTTGTCCCTTGGGGCAAGGTCCCTCACTGAGGCAGAGTTGAAGGAGATATTCTCCTTTAAGGATTTTAGAGTTTCGGGGTCCCCTCTTCAATAGGGAGCTCCTAAGTAAAGAAGCTTTTTCTGCCAGTACAAGTTGGCTTCTTCTCTGCAATTTTTATAGTCTTAGAGAGTTGCTGGGAGCATTGAGAGGTTAAGTGGCTTGCCCTTGTAGATCCCAGAACTCACATGTGAAAGAGCTAAGCCTTAAGCACAGAATCTTAGGCATCATACCATGCTGTCTATATATGTTTTTAATCATATAAGCATAGCAGACAGGAAACATGTTTATTTAAATTATAGGGGCATTTATGCATCTGTGTATTTGAGTAAAAATTATATGGATGAATGAAAAAATATCTATTTACTATGAGCAAAGCACCATGCTAATTAAGTGCTGGGGATAGTAATAGACAAGTCAGTCTTTCTCTCATAGAGTTTATATTTCAATGAGTTTCATATGAAAGGTTTCAGCTGCAAGTCAAATGGGAAAGGTCTCCTGGTCCTTAGAGTATAGCAGCAAATCATATAATAATTCTTTAATAATTTTCACTGATAATATTGTAGTAGCTTCTGATCAGTCTACAATGCCAAAGGCTTTGGTGGCAAAAGTTTTCTTTTTTGGCTCTTCAGTAGATATGCACCTGCAGGAATAGTTGCCAAGTTGCAGGTTGTTATTCTTAAGGCTCTTGGATTCATCAGTTGGGCTGTCTCCATTAACAGCTAGGAGAGATAATGGTCAAGGTGATTCTTGTGGTTTGGCTTGATTGACACACTCTGTGTCCTGCCTCTTCCTCAGGTTATCCTGTGAGTGACTGTTACTGGCAGTGGCTCTTCTCAGAAGTTCCCCAAATGCTGTCTGTGAATGTTGGGCTGATAGGAGCAGCATCAATGGTCCCAGATTGGGAGAAGGATTCCCTTGTGCTTATCTACCTGTTGGGAACTGCTGAATAGCAGTTACTGCAGATAGACCCATTGTCTGCATTCATCTTACTGATGGCTGTGGGGACTGTGCTTAAAATATGTCTGGTGATTTGAAGATCCTACTGTTAACCAAGATCCTTGGGTTCAGAAATTCATGTTACAAATAATATTGTCATTAGGAAATTTCAAAAATGTATATCCATTCAAAGTGCCAATTCAGTATAAGTTGCAAGTTTTAGATAATTTATAATTGCATTTATCAAAGTGTATTTTTTGTATTTCTGTTCATTTAGTCTCTTTCAGCGCCTAGATATGAAATCAAAGGACATTTCTAAAATAGCTGCAGATATCACCCAGGCAGTGTCACTTTCTCAGGGAATTGAAAGAAAGAAGATAATTCAGCATATCAGGGGAATGTATAAAGTAGACTTGAGTTCCAGTAGACGCTGGCAAGAACTTGTTCAACAACTTACACATGACAGGTAAGCAAAAGTTATGATTGGTTTTTCTTGACATACTTCTCCATTTTTAACATATTTTTGAATATGTTCAGAGGTGACAGCATTATTTTACATCTTTACAATATAAATATTTTGTGTTTAAAATGTTTTTTTTTTTAAGTTAAAAAAATTTATATATGAGAATGTCAATTAATTTGACTTCTTGTTTTCTTTTGGAAAACCAAATTAAATCTATTATATCTAGTCAATTTCACATATGTAATTTATCACATTAAGTGTTACCTTTAAATAAATCAGAGAGATCAATGAGAATTCATCCAGCATCCAGAAAAGCATGACCTGTCCAGTCCTGTCTTGACAATTTCTTTGGAATTATGTGACCACAGACTATTTCAGAAAGAGTGGTTCTATCCTATATTTAGATGTTTTGTAGATACTCTGTGCTTTGATGCCATTTTTATGTGTTTTAGAAAATATTTTAATAGAGAGAATTAATATCCGGTTTTTTATATTATTATTGAGAAGGAAAGGCAGGCAAGTAGAAACATTCTCATTTTTCAAATTATAAAATAAGACTTAGGAAATTTTAAGGTTGACAAGTCAGCATTTGAAGTGAAGTCTAAACTCAGGTGATCTGTCTTCCATTTCTATCCTATTTTTCATGAACCGTGTTTTAGTAATATACCTTACCTCATGTGTTACAAAACACCTAAGATTATGTGTTTAATATAAATTGCTACTATTAAGAGCCATCATACTAATTTTATAATAGTTAATTATAAATTATGCTACTATTAATATTCCTCTTTATTCACTTGTAGAGCACTGTGGTATGATCCCATCTCTTATCCAACTTCTTGGCAGTTGGATCCAACAGAAGGTCCAAATAGAGAGAGACGCCGTTTACAGAGATGTTACTTAACTATTCCAAATAAATACCTTCTTAAAGACAGGCAAAAATCAGAAGGTAATATTAGTTTCTTTCATATTTGTCTTTTATATAGCCAATATTGAAGATATAAAAATAATGTGTTTTCCTTTTCCTCCCCCAACAGAAATCATTAAACCCCCCCTTTCTTACTTATTTGAAGATAAAACACATTCTTCTTTCTCTTCTACTGTAAAAGATAAAGCAGCAAGTGAATCTATAAGGTAAAAAATTATAAATATAACTAAAAAATTGTATTTGTTTTTTTCCTAAATTTGATGCTGTCAGAAATGTCTAACATTCTAATAATTGCAGTATGTATACAGTAGCTATTAAAATAATATTTTTATAAAAGATCATTGATATTTTAATGTGTATCCATGTGAAATATTCCATATTGTCTAATCCAAAGAAACCAGAAATAGGAAATGAAAGTAGCATTTCATAGAGAGATTTATTGGACCGTGGAAATAATGACAATATAAATAGTGAAGAGGTATGCTTTTCTTCTTAGCACTTTGTTCTTAGAATATTCAGGGATGTTGTAACATTGAAAGAAGTAGAGCTGTGTTATGCAAATGGGTTCTCTCATGGGTTATCTTATTTGTTTCGAGAGCACAAAATGAAAGATTACATCTGGACATTGTGTATGAAAAGTATACAGAGGGAAAAAAATAATGAATTTGGATTAAAGAGATGAATCTGGGGGCAGCTAGGTTGTGCAGTGGACAGAGCAGCAGTCCTGAAGTCAAGGAGAACCCGAGTTCAAATCTGATCTCAGATACTTAAAATTTCCTAGCTATGTGACCGTGGGCAAGTCACTTAACCCCAATTGCCTCAGCAAAAACAAACAAATAAAAAAGAAATGAATCTGAAGGAAAAACAACAAGATTATTAATGACTTGTAAGGGAAAAGAAAATACAAATAAACTTGTCCATCATCCATGACATTTAAGAATAAATGTGCCTGTGAAAAAAACAAAAAGCATAAATATTGTAAAATTAGAATTTAATCAGGTAACAAAAGGAAGAAAAGATAACTACTGCAGACCCAGTAAAAATGGGTTCTCCAAAGTCACTAATGATCTCTTATTTGCCAAATTTAATGGCCCTTTGTCAATCCTCATTCTTCCTGACCTGCCTGCAGCATTTAGTGTTACTGATCATCATCTCTTTATTAAAGTTTTCATCATACTATTCTTTCCCCGGTTTCCTCCTTCTATGTCCAACTACTCATTCTTGATCTCCTTTAATAATCTTATTCTATGTCATGCCTAATGAAATATGTCATTCATGGCTCTGCCCTGGACTACCTTAAAATTTCACTATATTCTTTCTCACTGGTAAGCTTATGAACACTCATGGCTCCATGTATATTCTTTATACGGATGATTCCCAGATGTATGCGTTTGACCTAGTATCTCTCCTCAGCTACATTCACATATCATCAATTGCCTCTTAGACATCTTGAAGTTTTGGACATCTCAAACTCTAAATTATCTTTCCTTCAGAACATTTCCTCTGCTAAATTTTCTTGTTAGTATTGAGAATACTACAAACCTACCAGCCACCCACTGTCACAATCTATCTGTCATCCTTTACTCCTCATTCTCTTTCACCATATATATCCAAGTCTGTTGCCAGATCTTACTACTTCTGTCTTCTCATCTGTTTTCTTCTCCCCATTCTTCTGATAAATCAAAAGATTTTAGTTACCTAAAGGTTTTTTTTAATTCTTCATCGCAGACTACAAGAGAGTAGAATCAGTGTTAATCAAATGTTCCTGCAACTGAATACAATATTATGTAAGTGAAATTTGTTTCAATAAGAGTACCATTTTTTGTTGGTATGACAAATATGCCAATTAAACACAATGAAGTTTTCTAAAATGATCCATCTAGCTGTTTATAGCTCATTTACATAAAAAATTTGAAAATTAAACAGATTTTTTAAGAAAATGGAAATTATAAAACATAGGAAGTCTTTTTGAAAACTTCAAAAACTTCTCTTACCTTGCTGAAGTCTATAGCCAGATGAGGGGAAGATACACTGTAAAATGGGTCAAAAAAAATGAATCATGATCATTTTATTTTTACTTTTTGACAGAGTCAATCGAAGATGTATCAGTGTTGCACCATCTAGAGAGACTGCTGGCGAACTATTATTAGGTAAATTAGCATTTTGTAGAACAAAGCACTCAGACTCTTCTTTCCCTCCTTATCTGAAAATATTCTGATATTAAATTTATATTGGCTTTCTGAAAGTTATTCCAATTAAATCAAATTCCTCTGAGTTGATATCCATCATTTTGCCTTTGAAAGCATGATAGTAACACTGGAATTTTAAGTTCTGTGACCACAGTTTTGTGCACATGTGGTAGGTATGTACTTCAATTTTTAGTCATTCCATTATTGCATACCAAATTAAATCTTGAATGCCAAATATTAATGGCATGCTTGTTTATTTACCTACTCTATTCAAAAACAAATAATGTGATTTCTTCTCCATACTTCTTGTCAAATTTGTATATGAGGCTTCTGAAATTATCAGTATATCAATAGCATTTTATGTTGTCTTTGGGCAGCTAGATGGTGTAGTGGCTAGAGCACTGGCCTCAGACACTTAATACTCCCTAGCTTCGTGACTTGGGCAAGTCACATAACCCCAATTGCCTTACCAAAAAAAAAAAAAAAAAAACCAAAGAACATTCTGAATTATCTGGGCATTAAGGAAATTAATTTCTTCACTGATACAGCCTCACAATGTCAAGGAATAGGAATGCATTATTTAATTTTAATACTCATATACACCCAAAGGGATTGCTGCCCATTCTTATGATCCCTAGTTCTGAGATTATTATGATTTTGTCTGTAAGTTTTCCAGGAACTCACAGGTTATACAGTATTTAAGGGCTAATACTATCTTGCTTTCCCTTATGTTTATTACCTCTGTTCTTTATAGTCAATCTGGATCTCAAGAATAGCCAGTGTTTATTTGGAAGACTCCAACAATATTTCTTAGCATGTGGAAAATTTTGTAATAGGGACTATATTATAAAAGTAGTAATTGCACTCCTGAGTCTATTTTGGCAGTCTTGTAGTCAAATATGTTGGAATTAGCAAAGTACTTAAATGAGGAGAATGGATAGAGTGCTAAATTTGAGGTAAAAATTACCTCGGTTCATATATGTCTCTGCAATTCTGCAACCATGGCCAAGTCGCTTAAGGCCTCAACATCGTCATCTATAAAATGTCATTAATAATGTTTCTAAATCAATTTCATAAGATTATTGTGAGACTCAACTGAAATAAATACTTTGCAAACCTTAAAAGTACTACATAAATAATATAACATATGATAATATAAATGACAGCCCTTATCACAATTCACTTTTGATAGAAAACACTATAATTAACTATATAGGTAATTGATTTTTAACAAATTTATTTGTAATCTTGCCATAGTCAGCTCAAACTCAGTAATAAAGCAAATACTTTCTTTGTTAATTCTGTATTAAATGGTTTTCTGCAGGTAAATGTGGAATGTATTTTGTTGAAGACAATGCTTCTGATACAATTGAAAGTTCGGTGAGTACAGGTTTCAGTTTGCATAAGTAGAAATATAGCTAAATGTTGCTTGTCCTGTCCTGTCCCCCTTCTGTGAACATCATTGTATGATCAAACAATGGCCACTATTTGTCCCATCAAGGCATTTTGAATTTTCCTGCCTCTACTCCTTTGATAACAATGTATATTCTGTGCCCAGAATATCTTCCTTTCTCTTGTTTATCTTCTGATTTCATATTGATCCTTTAAAATTTCAGCTCAGATTCCATAATTTTCCCTAAATTCCTTCCTTTAGACTCTACTGTCCCAATAACAGTTTTATCCTTTGGGTCTCACAGAACATTTGTTTTGTACTTTTTTAATGCATTTAAGACATGTTATTTTGTTTTATTTTTCTTTTCCTGACTCTCAAATTAATAAATATTTATGAATTGTTGTACAAGAGATTGAGATCCTAGGATTTCATATTTGCATTTCCAGAATGATATGCATTCAAATCATCCCTTAGGAAAATCTAAAAAACAAACAAACAAACAAACAAAAAACCTTCCCTTTTATAAGTTACAAGTTCTTGTTTTAATTCATCCTAAATTATTATTCTTGCATTTTCCTTTATTCAGATGAACTTAGTGCTGAAATTATGCTGTTGCTTGTTCATTTGTAGAATATGGTTATATTATGAGTATGTAATGACTTCAAAGGAGTTCATGAGAAAAATCATGAGACTTGCTTACCAACAATGTGAATGATTCTAACACGAATAATTTTGGGGACATTGATTCACTTTATTTTAAATAATCAAAGAAATTTAATAGGAATTCTTTTCTAATGTGTAGCAATTAGCACAGAATTGTCCTTTAATGTAAACAGAGTTAAGAGTTAAAGCATTTTAAAAATCTGTTGCTTTTTATTAGCTAAGGCAATTGCTACTTTATAGGTTCATTATTTTCTTAGAATTCCAAAATGAGTTTTTAGTCTCAGAAAGTTCCTAAAAATTCTGCCAATTTTTATAAGCTGAAGAAAACATAGTTCCGAGGAGTTCATTCTGAATCAGATATTTATTAAAATGCAATGAATAAAATATTAAGTTAAACTATAATCTTTTGAAAGTGTCCTGAAAACTCCGTGTGTTTGAAAAGTATGTACCTTTGACACAGCTACTACCTCCAGCTACTGTTGTAGAAAATTATGAGAATCAAATGAGATTATAATTTTAAATCATTTAACAGTGCATGGCTTATAGTAGGTGCTGTGCTTATAAGCTAATAACATAACAAGCTAATGTTTATTCCATTCCTTTCCCTTCTCTTTTAAAAATATAGTACTTATTCTAACCAGATGAATGGAAAATCAGAAGAGTTCAGATGTGAGATTTACTTGAATTCTGTCAGCAACAAGTTTTTCCTCAACAGAAATTATATGGGACTCAGTTTGCCTAGGTAGTTGCCATCTTTGCAGCTACTGTGTTACCCTATAAAACCCCTGAAGGCTTATGGAGTATTTCATTACTGAATGAAATATTTTTCTTCTTTCTTTCTATCTTTATGCCCACTCCCTTGGCACATTTTCATTCACTTATACAGGTTCATTTTTCACCTTTTCACAGATGACTGCTTAGTCCCTATCTCTACCCCGAGTTCTCTCCCAAATTCCTGGCTTAATGTATTTGAAAATGATTTGAAAATTAGCAAAGCATTTGATAGTTCTCTATAACTTGTGAGAAAGATGACAAGTTAAGGATTGAATGATGTTGCATATAAATAGATCCAGAATAGGTTACAAGTAGCTTGGTTAGGTAGAAAGAGCATTGGACTTAGAGATGGAAGAAAGTTTCAGACTCTGATCTGTTACTAACTACATGATTATGGGCAAATTGGCTAAATTTTATGAGCCTGGTTTTTTGAATAGTAAACTAGGGATATTGCTATAATCCCCACCTCATGAGATAGTTGTAAGGATCAAAGGAAATAGCATGTAAAATGACTTTTAAACCTTCAGTGCTATAAGAACAGCATCTGTTTCCTCAAAGACAACCAAAAGAAATAGTGACAAATGGATCAGTTTTAAGCAGAGATAGAGGATGTTGTTGTTGTTCTACACGTAGATTCAAAAATGTCATTTGCCTAGAATATATGAGTTATTTCTGGACAAATCATGTAAATATAGATCAGGGAATTGTGATGAACTCCAAGCTCAACATGAATACAAACTGTGAAATAGCAACTAGAAAAACTAGTACAGTCTTTGTCCATATTATCTTCTTGGAATGAGCAGAGTATTATAGAACTGTGGCTTCATTGGTGTACAGACTGTGCTAGGAGGATTATTTGATGGAAATGGTGGATAATTATTTTGTCAATTAGTCATGTCCAACTCTTTATGATCCCATTTGGGATTTTCTTGATTAGATAGTGGAATGAGTTAACCATTTTCATCTCCAGCTCATTGTATAGAGGAGAAAACTGAGGCAAACAGGGCTAAGTGACTTGCCCAGGGTCACACTATTAACGTCTGAGCTAGATTTGATCTTAAGAAGATAATTCATGACTTTAAGTCTGGCACCCTATCCATTGTACCTCCTACTCCTGAGAAAAAAAGATGATTGAGTGGAGCCTGCCTGTTATGTTGACCTGTGATGTGGAAAAGGAATTTGAATTGTTTTGCTTGGCTCCAGAGATGATTATATAAAAAACCTTTGACACAGCTACTACCTCCAACTACTGTTGTTAGCTTTTTCCTTTCCTTTGTAGTGTTCTCTGTTTACTGCTTCTTTTTCTCTGACATTTTTCCCTTATATGTAAATCTTGTTTCCAGACCAATAACTTGCCTGAAACTATAGTTTGTATGTTTATTTATTTATTTTTAAAGAAATAGATATAAGTGTTTTTGCTATCAAAAAAAGCAAAATAGTGTGCTGGGTCTGGAGCTAGCAGGACCTGAGTGCAAATCAGGCCTCAGACATTTATTAGCTGTGACCCTAAATTTAAACACTATTTTATTTAAACTCTTATTTGCTTCAGTTTCCCCATATGTAAAACTGGATTATTAGGCTTATTGTGTGGCTCAAATGAGATAATTGTCAAGTATTTAGTATGGTGTCTTGATCATAGTAAGCAAAATATAAATGTCAGATATTATTATTAAAAACACTTTGAAAAATTGACTTCGTATTTTATATGAAACATTACCCAAAATGGAATCATATTTTTAAACTTTTCATTGAAGCTAGTTTCTCATGAAATCTCTTAGTTTTTGCTTCCTTTTAAAAACTAGTATAGGAAGGGCCTAATCAGGAGTTATATAACTTATTGGAAGCTCTGATGTTTTTACTTTTATTATTTTTTGCTGCCAAATCCAATTGAATTCTCCGAGTTTCTTTTACTTCCCTCTTAAAACTTATGAGAATACTATTTCTTTTTTTAAATACCTCCTTTCCTGGACTTCTCTGGCATTGAACTGTTCTAATTCTCTTTCCTATGTTGTTCTTCTTTATTCTCACTTATTACCTGAATGTAGTTATCCCCCAAATCTCTCTCTTGGTCTTTTACCCTTCTTAATATATTTCTTATTCCTGTGACTTTAACTGTCAGTTCTCTCTGGCAATGTCTGTGCTACCCTAGTCTGTCTCCTGAGTTATGTGACATTTCTAATGGCCTGTTGAAAAATTAGATATCTTGAAGACCCCTCAAAGTATAGTATGAACAAAACTGAGTCTTTTATCTTCTTAATTTCTAGAAAGTTCGAAATAAAATGTGACTCACCTGTCTTCTCACACCTCATTCTTCTTAATCCTTCCTTTGAAATATCTCTTCTATCTGTCACTTTCTTTCCTTTTTTTTTTTTTTTTTTTTGATATTCCACCAATTCAGGTCCTTATTACCATATGCCTACAGCTTTTCTATAATTTAATTGACTTTCATAAGTCTATTATTTTTACCATTATCTGAAATCTTGCATAGTACCATGGTACTATTAAAAACACCACTAAAGCATATTATTTCCTTGTTGTAAAGCCACAAGCAAATCCTTGTTGCCTCCATGCTATATAATCCCTACTTCATAGAGTAATGTTCAAGATTTACACAATTTAGTTCCAACCCTCCCCTTCCAGACATCCTCTAATTATGGTTTTAGAGCTAGAAAAAACTCAAGCAGCACTATTGAGTCTACTCCCTTCATTTTACAGATGAGGAAACTGAGGCTCAAAGAGATTAACTGACTTGTCCAGAATAACAACTAGTAAGTGTCTGAGGTGCATTTGTAACTAGATTTTCCAGTCTCTAAGGCCCTGTTCACTGTAACCCCTACTTCCCTACGTTATTGTGAAGATAAAAAGAATTAACATTTATAAAATGTTTGTAAACCTATTAAAGTAACTATATTTATTATATTAGCTATTACTGTCCTTCTCATAATCATCATCATTATACCCTGCTGCCTTTGAATACACCTTGCTTACCATTGGCTTGATAAATATTGTGCTTTCCCACCCTCAAGCTTTTCTTTTTGCCATGTTCTCTTCCTAGTGATTCAGGTTTGAAAACTGGGTTATAGAAAGGTAATGAAATATTGAAAGAAATATTTCAACAGAAATAAAGAAGTTTGAAGGTGTTATGTTTGGGGGAAGGAAACTTCAAAAGTTTTATTTGATTTTTGTGCAAAAGATGATTTTTTTTTCCAATTTTAACTTTTCTTTCTTATTTTAACTTATTTTTCTTTCTTATTTTAACTTATTTTTCCTTCTTTTTTTATACCAAGTAGCATGTCTAATGCCTGGTATAAAAAAAAAAATACAATTAGAATAATCTCTGCATTGCATCTTAGGCATTCCATAAAGAAAACTGTCTTTTTCTACTTTTTTCCTTAGAGTCTTCAGGGAGAAACAGAACCAGCTTCATTTTCGTGGACATATGAAGAAATTAAAGAAGTTCATAAGCGTTGGTGGCAGTTGAGAGACAATGCTGTGGAAATATTTTTAACAAATGGCAGGACTCTACTGTTAGCTTTTGATAACACTAAGGTAGATTTAGTACTGTTGGATATGTATGTGGGGGGATGAATACATATGTGTGTGTATGCGTTTATGCAAACTCTTTAGATAAAGTAATCTATGTAATAGATTGTATCTATGTAAAGTTTTTGTTTAAGTGTTTTAATGTTGATTTTAAGAATTACATTTAAAGTAATGAGTCTGCAATGAGTCTTAACCCCATTTGGTTTTTTTACATTCCAAAAGTGTTATAAGCTGTCTCAAAGGCATTTGGAAGTTTTGTAAATAATTGTTATTTGTCCAGTCACTTTCACCTCTTAGTGACCCCTGTGGATCACAGATGCCTTTATGGTTTTGTTGGTAAGGACACTGGGGTGGGCTTGCCATTTCCTTCTCTAGAGGCAGTCAGAAGTTAACTGACTTGCCCAGTGTCATACAGCCAGAAAATATCTGAAGTCGGGTTTGAACTCAGGGTTTCCTGACTCCTGGCCAGCATTTGATCCTTTGAGCCATCTAGCTGTGAGGAATAGAAAAAGCAAAAGACTTCACTTACTCCATGCCTTCCTTATCTCCTTAAAGTTGGAGCATAAACTTGTTCAAATTTCTTTGGAACCAACCTTCAACTCAGTAGCTAAAAATTAAATTAGCTAAAGCTAAATTCAGGAGTGTCAGTCAACACTCATAGAAGGTTAATGCAAATTTTGTGGTCTCATTTATTTCTGTTTCTAAAGACATGTTTTCTTGGTCTTTTACCATATTCTCCTAAATATATCCCTAATTATCTAAATGGCTGTGGAGCTTTTCTCCTCTTCCTGCTGTTAAAATTTTACATGAAGTATCTTCATGCTTATATTGGATGTTTAATATTTATTCTTTGTAAAGACCTAGTTATTGAATTGCAAAATTATATCAAATTTATTATCAGCTGCTTAGTAAAAACTGAATAGCAACACTTCCAAAAGCTCCTTTTCTATATTAAAAATCATTTAAAAATATATGTATCTATCAATTCTTTGTAACAAAAAACATATTTTTAAGTCCTCTTACTTTGGTATTTTTCAAATCATCATTAATTTTGACTTTTATTTAAAAAACAAAAACAAATTGTTTCTTGAAATTTGACAGATAAAGATTCCAGATACCCAGTTACTTCAGATTGTTTTTTAGTTTTAATGAAATATTATTGCTGCTAACCAACATTGCTTTAAATTTGTAAAAACTTCTATAAAAGTATTAATTTAGATATTAAACTATGTAGACATTTCTTTTGTTTGTGTATGTAGCCAGAATATGGTGAAGGGTAGAAGAAGTAGTAAGCTTTTTCAATATTTGGAAGCATCTAAGTGACCCAGTGTATAGAACATTAGACCAAGAGTCAGAAAAACCTGAGTTTGAATTCAGCCTCAGGTGCCAAACAGGTGTGTAATCCTGGACAAGTCACTTTCCCTCTATTTGCTTTACTCCAGTGGAAAAGAAAATGGCAAACCAGTCCTGTATCTTTAGCAAAGAAACCTCATAAACAGTATTAATATGTAATGGTCCACAAAGTCAGATGTGACTAAAAAACTAAACAGCATTTACTCCGTCAAAGTCTGCAAATTATCAAAACAAACTTTTAAGTATTTATTAATCCAGGTTGAAATGAGTGAAGAAATAAAATCATACTCCATTCCCCCTTGCACATGAAATAACTTTTTTTCCTCCTTTTTTCCACTTAATAGTATTTTTCTTCAATTAAATATAAAGTTTTGTGAAGTACTTTGGAGAAAACTCATTTTTATCACTGTATTCTGTGTTTGTAGTTATTTAATTGAGATATTCTTTTTTGGCATTAATTTTTTTATTATAGCTTTTTATTTACAAATTTTATGCATAGGTAATTTTACAGCATTGTCAATTGCCAGAATTTCCAATTTTTCCCCTCCTTCTCCTCATCCCCTCCCCCCAATGGCAGGTTGACCAATACATGTTAAGTATGTGCTAACAGTTATTTTGCTGTACAAGAAGAATCGGAGTTTGAAATAGTGTACTATTAGCCTGTAAGAGATATAACATTTCAAAATAATTATCACATTGTTCATAAAGGGCTGTTTGTTATCTGTGTGTGTGTGTGTGTGTGTGTGTGTGCACGTATTCTGTGAAGATCATGGACTTTTCTTACATTAATTAGTATCTGAAATTACATAAAACAATGTATGGTACAAGATAGGTAATTAATAAGCACATTCATTTATTTATACCTTTTACCTTGATGGTTCCATAATTAAAACATTAGACAAAAACCAATAAGGATACCTGATTTACCACTGACTCTGCTACTGAATTTCAATCTGACATGAATAAAATAAAGTCTAAGACATGTTTTCTCCTCTCACATGGCATACACCTTTATTGAGGGAATTAACGTCTAACCAGACAAAAAAATTAAATAGTAGGAGATTTATTTAATAGATTGGTGCAACAATGGAAGAGATAGAGCTATGAAATTAATTTGATGAATTGTACGGAGCTTTATTGTTGGTAACAGATCTGAGGAGGGAAATCACACTGTCAGATTAGAATCATTAGGATAATCTCATCCTTGAAGAGTAGGTAAAATTTAGATTGATTTTTAAAAGATATGATTAAGATAAGTTCAGAGGACATATAAGAAACCCGTGAAGCAGTGAGAACAAAGATAGCCACAGATACAGGTGTTTGATCCTGGAGGTAATAGGGAATCTTTGGAGTTTATTGAATAAGGGGGTGAGAAAGGGCATACATGTTTAGACCTTTATTCTAGGAAGATCAATTTGTCAGTGGAATGGATGGTAGGCTTGAAGTGGAGAGAGACTTGAGATAGGGAGCACAATCAGTAGACTTTAGGAGTAACCCAGATATGAGATGTTTTAGATATGACAGTGTCAGAATAGAAAAGTAGACATATATGAAAGAGGTTATAAAGATAGAATCAGTATATTTGGGCTGAAAGCTATGAAATAAATTGGGTATAGAAAGTGAGAAGGAATGAGGAGCTGAGGATGGATTTCCAAATTATGAGCATGGGTGACTAAGAGGATAGTGGTGCATTCATCAGTTTGGTAGAAGAGAAAGCATGGAAACAAAAAAAAATTAGTGAGTTCAGTTTTAAAATGCCTACAGGACATCAAACTCAAGATGTCCAAGAGGCTGCTGAAGATGAGAAAGTGGATGTCAGGAGGAGGATCAGGGCTGAAGAATTAAGTTCTTCATTAGCATTGGCATTTGCTAGATAAATTAAGAGAACAGAGAGTAAGCAGAAGTCCTTGAAGCAATGAGAACAAAAATAGGCATAGATGCCCAAAGGTCCATTGTATTTGATCTTGGAGGTGAACATCATCAACATAAAAATAATCAAATCCATGGGTTTTCCAAAAACCTAAAGAGAGAAGAACATCAAAGAGAGAAATGAAACAATTATTGGTCTTGTTTTTCTCTCCCATTAGAACATTTATTGCTTGATAACAAAAACTGTTTTTTTGACATTCTCTATAAAAGTGCCTGGCACATAGAAGGGCTTTTTGGATTTAATTGATAGGAATATATCAAAATGAAATGGTCATTGATGTTAAAAATAGTAATTCATATTTATATCATGCTTTACAGTCTTCTACACACTTTCCTTAACTCCTTACTATGTCCCCACCTTATAGATGAAGAAACTGAAGTTAAAAAAATTTAAATGATGTACCCCAATTTTTTAAAAGTTAACTTGAATTCATCTCAGCATAACTTGGTGATTTTTATCACTTCTCACAGAATTTTAGAACTTAAAAAATTTGGAAGTATTTTCATTGAAAAAAACATAAATTTTTTAACCTAGACAAACTCTGTCTAAAATACATTCAAGAAAAATAACCAAACAAAGCTAAAAACTAAAATTTCTCCTTACCTTTTTTGTTGTTTTAGGTTCGTGATGACGTTTACCACAATATACTTACAAACAACCTGCCTAATCTTTTGGAATACGGGAACATCACAGCTTTGACAAACTTGTGGTACACAGGACAAATTACTAACTTTGAATATTTGACCCACCTAAACAAACATGCTGGCGATCCTTCAATGACCTTATGCAGTATCCCGTTTTTCCATTCATACTTTCTGACTATATTAGTGAAACACTTGATCTGAATGAGCCTTCTATATATAGGTGAGTACCTCTATGTAGGTAGGAGGAAGTTGAAAGGATTTGATACCATTTTTAAAAAACTGACCAGATATTTTATCTTCTATGATAGAGGTCATTTATCATTCTTATCCAAAATCTTTACTGATCCTCTCTATCCCATCCATGCTGCCATCATTTTTGTATTGGTACGTTTTCTATTGATATTATTCTATATCAATTTGTATATATTTTATACTTGTGTAAATATGAAAGATTTACTGTATATTTTATAAATATAAAATGTGTTTTCTGTTTTCTTGTATAAGACTTTTTATCTCCTCAATACATTGCCTTGATTCTGCTGTCCCTTACTGGAAAGTATCTGCTCTTTTTCTTCTCCCTGTTCTAGTCCAACTCAAATAACTATAATGATTTCTTGGGATATATCTATAACTACCATTTGGGTAGGCAAGAGAGTGATGGGAAAATAATCATTACAGTTTTCTTTAGGCCATTAAGCACACTTAAATTTTTATCTTTGGCCTTGTACTAGAACTTGCCCAGCTCCTGTTCTCTCTATCCACTCAGCTATAATAAAAAAAAAGCTCTGAATCTGAAATCAAAGGACATAAGCTGGAAGCTCCAGGCCACATCCTGGTTCCTATGTGACATTGTCTCACAGGTCATAAAAGAAAAACTTTTGTTGTATAAATGAGGAAAGTTAGGCTCAATTGAAGCAACTGGCATACAATTGCCAAGTACTAGAAATACAACTAGATCACAAAGTACAGCCCTATGCACAACTCTGAGCCCCATCTGACTCATTTAGAATCTTTATATTACAGTGTCCTCATCGCTAAAATGAAGAGTTTGCACTATCAGGTTCTCTGAGGTTTCTTTAGGTCTAAATACTGTGATTATTTTAATTTTTCATAGTTTTAATCATATAGATTTCAATTCTGGATATTTTGCCTATATATTTATAAAACTGAAAGGAGTTCAGGTTCTTTGATGAGATGAAAAATACTCAGTGTATTTTTGGTTAAAATAGATTATTGAAAAAGATTAGAAATAGATTATAATAAAAAAAAATTTTAATCATCCCCTTCAACCATTTTCTTTTATTCCACTTCTTCCTCCTAGGTAAATATATACATTTCTTTGTTTCCTTCCCTTTTTTATACACATGTTAAGGTGGTTATAGAAGTGTTATTGTAAAACAAATAAACAAGTATTTGCTGAGTCCTTAGCCTATGCTAGAATATCTAGCATACAAATAGGTGAAGACATGACCCCAGACTAAAAGGGACTAATAAAAAGTTAGGCATATACAATACATACATGCAAAAATAGTGAGCAAAATGGCATAAACTGACTATTCAAACTATTAAATCATATCAAATATAACTAGAAAATAAATCCATATATAATCAAGTGCTAATTATGTGAAAAAAAAAAAGCAAAATAAATTAGAAAAATATAGATTGAAATAATTGTGGAAGTCTTCATTATTAAGGAAAATTCTGGAAAAGTCAGAAGGAAGCTTTACTAGAAGAGAACATTAAGGATTTTGACCAATAGTTGTCAGTCATCATTAGAATGTATGGGTCATTCATAAGACCAGTATCAATGATTATTTTGGCATAGCAAATAGAAAAATTATACATTCATATGTTCTTGATTTTTCTTGTTTTTGTAAATCTTTTAAATTTTTGAAAAAAAAATGAAATTATTTCAATTTTAAACTTAAAATACAAAAGCAGAAAAAATTGCCATGCACACAGCAGACCACAAGAGAGAATTTAATATAGAACAATATATTTCCATATTAAAAAAAAGGTATTATATAGTGTTTTCAAAGTTGTATTTTCAAAGCTTTCCAGCTTTGCTTCCTTGTTGGGTTTTTTTTTTTTTTTTTTGGTTCTCTTTTCTGTGCTTTTTACTTTATTTCCTCCCTCCCTTCCTACAAAGAAGACTACAATTAAGTGTGAATATATATATATATACACACACACACAGATATGTATGTGCATATATGCATACATGTACATATTTATCTATAAACATATATACATACACTCATGCCTATATATGTAAGACCACATGTTTGTGAATATTCTCAAACAGTCTTAGGAGGACAATTGCTTCATCCCATGTTTATTTCTGCTTCTCTGAGGCGAGGATCATCTTCTATTGTTTTTTGTAGAGGAAATTTGGAGAGCCAAAAGTTTTCATACCTACTCCATCATCTTCCTAGATTTTCTAAATTAATTTTATTTGGAGAAAATTAATTGAGATTTGACTTAAATTAGTTCTACCTCTATAGACAAGACAAATTTTTCTTCTGGAGTAGTTCTGGAGAGTACTGTGGAAAGATGATGAATAATTAAAAAGTATTCAAAACTATTTTCTCTATTATTATTTTTATTATAGAAATTTGGCCAAACCTATAGCTGTACAATATAAAGAAAAAGAAGATCGTTATGTAGACACCTACAAGGTGAGACTTTGGTGTGAAATTACATTTAAATTTTTAAATTTCTTCATTCTCTAATCCGAGTATGTTGCATAAACTTAAGCATTTACATTTATTTTATGTACAGGTGTTTTTCTTCTAATTTCATCATTTTATAAATATGCTATATTGAATCCAAATGTTTCAATTATCAGAAAGTACACAGTGAAGATGTTCATTGTGACATCAAGTAAATCTTGTTGAACAGTTATTAGACCCAAATGAGTTACTGTAATCTCTGAAATTCACTATGAAAATTGTAGAGAACAAATAAAAAACTGCCTTATTATTTGCAGTTCTTAAATAGTTTTTTATTTTAATGCAATGATATAAATATATGTATAATACATATAAGTATGTACACATGCTATATGTGTACCATATATGTATTTATGTGTTTAAATGTAAACAACAAAAAAAATCCTGTCCTTAAGGTGCTTACAGTCTCTTAAAGAAAGATAACACACAAAAGGAAATTGAAAGGTCCAGAAAAGTGAGGGACATCTGGGACTACCCACACAGCAGCATCTTGCTCCTTGGAATTAAAAACCAGGCAGAGTTGTAAATGGAGATGGGATGGAAGTTCAGTTTCTTCTGATGGAGTAGGAAGAGCAGGGAATACAGAATAGGTAAATTTTGAGGGAGAAGAAAAGCCAGAGAAAAACAGTGAATGTAGACATATATAAATAGGAGCCTGGGATGTCCTGGATTGTGTGAAGGGTAACCTCACTGGGTGCTTGAGGTGGGTTTGCTGAGAAGACTCTGAAAAGGGATGTGGAAGGGTTGCATTATATACACGTGCACATGCACGCACGCACACACATACACACACACACACACACACACACACACACACACACCACACACACACACACTTTTGTGCCTGCACTCATGCCACACTTTCTGACTTTTTTTCTTTCAATCTTAGTATTTGGAAGAGGAATATCGCAAAGGGGCTCGAGAAGATGACCCCATGCCTCCTGTGCAACCTTATCACTATGGGTCACATTATTCAAACAGTGGAACTGTGCTTCATTTCCTGGTTAGAATGCCTCCTTTTACAAAAATGTTTTTAGCCTATCAAGGTAATTTTTTTGGTTACTATTTTTAAAAAGTACATAGGTGTAGCAGTACTATTAATGCAAAAAAATTAATATTTTTACTGACCACCTGCAACATTATGGTTCATCTCTAGAACTAATATAAAATAATGCCTTTCTTGATTTTATGACACTTGATAATACGCTGTATTATAATTCCTTCATGTTTCCAGAGTGAAGAACTCTAATCTCTTTATTCTTTCAGAATACTTGTCTTATTACTATAGCTGTTCTATTTCTGAAAATTGTCACACATAGCCTCTTTCAGTATTGTGTGATTTTTGGCTATATCTTATGATGAATCTGTCAGAGGATCAACACAGTGCCCTGGATGCCATCCTTAGATCCTTTAAACCAGGGGTCCTCAAACTATGGCCTGCGGGCCAGATGTAGCAGCTGAGGACAATTATCCCCCTCAGCCAGGGCTATGAAGTTTCTTTATTTAAAGGCCCACAAAACAATGTTTTTATTTTTACTATAGTCCGGCCCTCCAACACTGTGAGGGACAGTGAACTGGCCTCCTATTTAAAAAGTTTGAGGACCTCTGCGTTTAAACATTCCATAAGTCACATTATAGAACTAGAATAGTTCATCACTATATATATATGTATATATATGCATATATATATATATATATATATATATATTTCATCACTATACATATATATATATATATATATATTTATTATTTAAGGATAACTACAATTTCATGCTGGTTGTTCAACTTCTACTTCATTCTTCTTGTTTCTTCAATAAGCTTAGTGCCTGGCTCATAATCTTTCTTTCTTTGCCAACTCCTGTCCTCATACTAGGGCTCATGTATTGATATCCTCAGCATGTACACTAATTTTTCCTCAATTACTCATTTCCTTTGACATAGTCCATCATTATGCCTCAGCTATAGACAAAGATTGTCACCCTTTGATATAGCCATTACTCACAAGAGTTGTTCTTCCATGTTTATGATCTTTGAATCATAATTGGATATTGTCATTCCCTCTCTCCCTGTTTTTTGCAACCTCTAATCTTTTACTTCATCCTTATTCTATCCACCAATCCCTTCTCTTTATTAACTTGTAGAGAATCTCTACACTCACTTCTCTTGAATCCTTTGTTCTCCTACACTTTTTGCTGATTTTGCTTTTCCAAGGGTCAGCCTTGGAGTCCTCCTACCATCTGCTGTGCTTTCTTTGCTCCTACTTATTTCCTGCTGAATGAAAGTGGAGAAAAACATTAAACTGGGCTGACTGGATCCACTATAAATTTAATCTCAACTGGACCCTCACTATATCAAAGCAATGCTTTGATACTTCCCTAGTTTACTTATTCACCCACTCGCTACAATGGTTTTTCTAGACTTTTTCACCCTTCCTTAAACCTCTCATCTGAGAAACATGTCTTATGATTAATTCACTAAAAAATTTTTTTGCTATTTGTTAAAAATTCCCTTATTTCCCTTCTTATACCACTCATATGCTTTCTGCCACTATTCCTATTTCACACAAAGAGGTGTGCCAAAGCAAGGTCTTGCCAAAACAGACCCTCTTTACATGAGCAAATCATCCCATTTTATCTTCTCCAGACTGTTGCCATGTCTGTCGTCATTACTCTCACTAATTTTCAGTCTCCCTCTGTGTTATCATTGTTTTTCTACTGCCTATAAACATGCCCTTGTCTCCCCTTTATCCTTAAAAAATTGTCACTTAATCCCTTTATCTCTGCTAGCTTTCATTCTAAATAATTCCTTCCTCTTGTGATTAAAATACTTGAAGTGGGTATCTTCAATCAGTGCTTCTATTTCCTTTCTTCTCACTCTCTTCTTTATATTCCAGCCTCCTCCTCACCATTCAAATGAAATTGCTTTCTCCAAAGTTACCAATTGTCTCTTAATCCCCAAGTCTAACCACCTTTTCCTACTTAATATCTTCCTTGACCTATGTGCATCTATAAACATATTCAACCACCCTCTTTTTCCTTAATAAGCTCTTTTTTTCTAGATTTAAAAAAATAGCTTTTTATTTTTCAAAATATATGCAAAGATAAATTTCAGCATTCACCCTTGCAAAACTTTGTGTTCCAAATTTTTCTCCCTCCTTCCCCTATCTTTCTTCCCTAGATAGCAAGTAACCCAATATAGGTTAAACATATGCAGCATGCTATACAAAGAAAAGTCAAATCAAAAGGGGAAAAATGAGAAAGAAAAAAAAAAAAACAAAGCAAACCAATAACAAAATGAAAATGCTATGCTATGAATCCACATTCAGTCTCCATAGTCTTCTCTCTGGATGCAGATGGTTCTTTCCATCACAAGTCTGTTGAAATAGCTTTGTATCATTTCATTGTTGAATCCATCCATCACAGTTGATCATCATGTGATCTTGTTACTTTGTACAATGTTCTCTTGATTTTACTCACTTTACTTAGCATCAGTTCATGAAAGTCTCTCTAGGCCTTTCTGAAATCATCCTGTTCATCATTTCTTATAGAACAATAATATGCCATTATGTTAACATATCACAACTTACTCGGCCATTCCCCAGTTGATGGGCATCTACTCATTTTACAATTCCTTGCCACATTTTTGCACATATAGTTTCTTTTCTCTTTTTGGGGGGGATCTCCTTGGGATACAGACCCAGTAGAGACATTGACAAATCAAAGGGTATGCACAGTTTCATAGCCCTTTGGATATAGTGCTAAAATGCTCTCCAGAATGGTTGGATCAGTTCACAGCTCCACCAACAATTTATTAGTGTCCCAGTTTTCCCACCCTCCCTACAACATTTATCATTATCTTTTCCAGTCATCTTAGCCAGTTGGAGAGGTGTAAAATGATATTTCAGAGTTATTTTAATTTGCATTTCTCTAATCAATAATGATTAAGAACATTTTTTCATTTGACAAGAAATGGCTTTAATTTCTTTGTCTGAAAATTGTTTGTTTATATCTTTTGACTATTTATCAGTTGGGGAGTCTCTAGATTTTCATGACACTATTCTCTCCTGATTTTTATCCTACTTGTCTGACTCTTATGAGTGTCCCTTGCTGCACCTTTAACATACAACTAACTGTGATTATCCCAATGCTCTCTCCCAGTCCTTTTTCTTCTTTTCCTCTACTTAATAATTTTTTTACTTGATAATTTTTTATTCGATAATTTTACTTGATAATTTCATCACTTTCCATGGATTAGCACAAGATATGTGCTAATGATTCTCAGATGTGCTTTAGGTTTCTTAAACTAAACTTGTCAAAAACTGAACTCATTTTATTTGCCCTGAAGATTCCTATTCACTGCTGAGGGCGCTCTCATCCTTTCAATTTTACAGGTTTCTAATCTAGGTGTTTTCTTCAATTCTTTACTCATTACTCATATGCAGTAAGTTGCCAAGCCAATTCTACCTTATAACATCTCTACTTTGTGCCTACTTTTCTCTTCTGCCATTGCCACCACCTTGTTATGTACCCTCGTCTCCTTATATCCTGACTAATCAAGTTCCCATGCCTCAAGTCTCTCCTCAGTTCAGTACAAATACCACTCAATAGTCAAATGGATATTCCTAAAGTGCAGGTCTGATCATGTCATCCCTATTCAATTTATTCCAGTGGCTCCCTGTTATCTTCAGGTCAAGTATAAAAAAATCCTCTTTGACTTTAAATCCTTCATAACCTAACCCTTTCCTACCTCTCTCAGTCTCCTCCAAACTCTTCAATCCAGTGACACTATTCTCCTTGCTATTGCTTACATAGACCTTTTAATCCTTCCTCAAACCTTTTTCCTCCCATCTTTCATCTGAGAAACTTGTCTTATAATTAATTCACTGAAAAGTGTCATGCTATTTGCTGAACCGATTATTCTTTTATTTAGGTCTAATGATCACTACTGGATTTTGTCTTACTAGATTTTCTCCAATACTATAGCTTGTCAAAAATATTTTTGAATCCTAACTCTTATTATCTAGATTATCAACTATCCCATCCAAATCTGTCATCTGCAAATTTGAGAAGCAAATATGTATACATTTAACAAATCATTGATTAAAAATGTCACATAGCACAGAACTCGCCTCAGAACCCAGGAGCATTTTACTGAAGACCTTCCATCATGATACCATCAAGGAATGACCATTCTTTGTTACTGCTCACTCACTTAATTTAAAATCCAGCTAACTATACTTTGTTTTATTCATATCTCTCCATAATTTCCATAAGATTAGCATAAGCATTATTGCCAAATGCTTGCTAAAATAAAAAGTAAATTTCATCTACAGCATTCCCCTGGTTTATCAATTTTGCATCTTTGTAAAAAATAGAAAGTAAGGTTAGTCTGATTTAACCTGTTATTGATGAAACCATGTAGTTTCTTTGTAATCATTGCTACCTTTTCTGGATGATTACTAGCTATTCCTTCAATAATAGTTTCAAATTTTATCATTCTTTGCTTGTAGTTTTCAAATTCTGTTCTTAACTTTTTCAAAAATTGGAATAGTTGTCTTTCTTTAATCATGTTTTTCATTCTCCATAGTTTTTCAGATGTCAGTGACAGTATGAGCAATCAGTCACATCTACCATATTTCGGCATGTATAAATGTGTACTTCAGACAGGTGGTAACCTCATTGAAGGCACTAAGTTGATATCTTACAATATCCCTACTTTTGGTATGAACTGTTTGTTACTCATTTTTGTTGTGCTATATCCAACAGAAAGTTGATTTTGTATGTTAGAGAAAACAGAAGAAAATTAAAAATTGAGTATCTCTCCCTATTCTTGGTCATCCATTGTCAAAATTAGTAGTCCTACTCCTTTTTTGATCCTTTTCAAAAATAGCAAAAATAAAAATGAAAGGAAGAACAAAAAATAGATTTTTGTTATCCTTAGCTTTCTTCACTTAGCCTCAATGAATTCTGAATTTAAAATTATTACCATACTTCTTCTTTGTTTCCTTTATTCCTCTCATATATGTGGTACTCATCCCCTCTTAGCTATCTTGTTTCTTTCTGAGTAATCTAAACCTATGATCTATAGATAATAGGGTCTGTCTTATTCACAAAATCTCACTATGCCATTTCCTTTTTAGATCTTACATTTCCTGGACCATATAATCAGTAGTATAAGATACTGATCTGTATCTAGTTTCAACCAGACTGTTTTCCATTTTCCCAACTATTTTTGTCAAATAGTCTTTGTCCCAATAGCTAAGAACTTTAGGTTTATCATATATTAGGCTATTGTGTTCATTTTTAAAATATTATGTATCTAATCTAGTCCTCTGGTCAATCTATTTCTTACCCAATCCCAAATTCTTTTGATGAATACAGCTTTTTAGTATAATTTGAGAGTAAATACTACTAAGCCTCCCTTCCTTCTTCTTTTTTTTTTTTTTATTATTTCTCTTGATATTCTTGACCTTTTATTCCTCCAGATTAATTCAGAAAATTTTTCTAGCTCTATGAAATAATCCTTTGATACTGTGATTGGTCTAGCACTGAATAAGTTAGCATAGGTAGGATTGTAATTTTTATTATATTAGTTTAGGCTTAAACATAAATGATTAACATTTCTCCACCTATTGAGAATTGTTTGTGTAAAGAGCATTTGTAGTTGTTGTTCATAGAATCCTTGTATATATTTTCACAGGTAGACTCCTAAATATTTTATGTTTTCTGTAAATTTTATTGATAATGTACTAAAATACTGATAAATGTATATTATTATATGTTATAGCCTACAAATTTGCTGATGTTTAACTCTCTAGTTTTCATAAGAAATATCATGTTTTTAAAATGGTAGTTTTGTTTCCTCTTTGTTTTTACTTATTCTTTGAATTTCTTAGTCATGTCTTTTTATTGTAGCTAGCATTTCTAACACTATATTCAATAGTAATAGTGATAATGAACACTTTTATTTTACCTCTGATATTAATGGAAAGATGTTTAGTTTTATCTCCGTTACAGAAAATGCTGGCTCTTAAGTTTTAAATAGATATTATTTATCAAATTAAGGAATCCTCCATCTATTCCTATTCTAATGGTTTTAGCAGACATTGATATTGTGTCTTGTCAAAAAAATTTTTCCACATCTATTGATATAATAATATAATTTCATTGTTGTACTTGCTAATAAGGTTATGTTTATTATTTCCCTAAAATTGAACTAGCTTCATTCCTAGTGTAAATGAAATATAAATGAAATAATATATAATATAATCTTTGTAATATGTTGCCGTATTCTCATTGGTAAATTATTTTATTGAGAATTTTTACATCAATATTCATTATTAATTTTGACCTTTTTAAGTCCTCTATTTTTAGTTTTATTAATCTGGGCATGTTAAGTAAATAGTAATCATCTTTGTTTAGTTTGTCAAGTTTGTTGCCATGTACTTGGGAAAAAATAGCTTCTAGCTTCTCATCATTATTTCTCTTATTTCTTCATTGTTTGTGAATTCACATTTTTTCATTTTTGTCATTGGTAATTTGGCCCTGATAATTCCAGCAAGAAAGAAAGATTCTTTGTTTTTAAAAAATCAAATTAGCTAATAGTTGATTCCTCTCCCTCTCCCCATACAAAATAGTTTCTAGTTTTATTTAAATTTAGTGTTCTTTTTTTAATATTTCTTCTTTGATTTTCAAGATTTCTATGTTGGTATTTGATTGGAGACTTGTAATTTTTATTTTGGCAGGTTTTTTTTTTTTTATGTCCCATTGATTAATTTTTTAATTCTTTTATTGATTTAAGTGTTTAGAGTTATAAAATTTTCCCTACCTTTCACTTTGGCTTCATCTCATAGAAGATATATTTTCTCCCAGTACATTCCTTTCTCACCACATAATTTATTTCTTTTAGATATTATCCCTTCATATTCAACTCACACTTATGCCCTGTGTCTTTATCTACTTCTCCTAACCACTCTAATAATGAAAAAGTTTTTATGAGTTACAAATATCCTTCTCCCATGTAGAAGTGTAAATAAATTAACCCTATTGAGTCCCTTATGATTTTCCTTTCTTTATTATTTCCTTATGCTACTCTTGAGACCTGTATTTGAAAATCAAATTTCCTATTCAGCTCTGTTGTTCTCATTACAAATGCTTGAAAGTCCTCTGTTTCATTGAATGTTGACAGTTTTTATGCTCAGTTTTGCTGCGTAGGTGCTTGGTTATAATCCTAGCTCCAGAATATCTGATGAGAATGATATTTATTCACTCCTCCTGCTCTCCCTTTTCCTCACTCCACTATAAAAGGTTTTATTTCCCCTTTTTCATGGCAAATAATTTATATCATTCTACCTCTCCTAATCCCTTTCTTCCAGTACATTTCTTTCTCATTCCTTCATTTTATTTTTAAAAAGATATTATCTCTTTATATTCATAGGAATGTATACAGATTAACCTTATTAAGTTCCTTATATAATTTCCTTTTCCTGATTATCCCCTTATGCATTTCCTGAGACCTATATTTGAAAGTCAGATTTTCTATTCAGCTCTGATATTTTTATCATGAATATCTGAAAGTCTTCCATTTCCTTGAATGTCCAGCTTGTCCTCAGAAGGATTATACTCAATTTTGCTGAGGATAGGTTATAATCCTAGCCTTCCGATTCTTTAATATGGAAGCTGCTAAATCTTGTTCACTATACTTGAATTGTTTCGAAAGAAACAATTTTTGCAATTGGATATTTGCATTATGTTCTCCTTGACTTGGGAGTTCCAGAATTTAACTATAATATTTTTGGGAGTTTTCATCTTGAGATCTCTTTTAGAAGGTGATCAGTTGATTCTTTTAATTTCTACTTTACTTTTTAGTTCTGGAATATCAGGACAGTTTTCCTTGATAATTTCTTGAAAAGTGATGTCTAGGCCTCCTTCCCCCTTCCCTCCTTCTTTTATCATGGTTTTCAAGTAAACCAATAATTTTTCAATGGTCTCTCCTGGATCTATTTTCCAAGTCAGTTTTTCCAGTAAGATGTTTCATATTGTTTTCTATGTTTTCATTCTTTTAGTTTTGTTTTATTGTTTCTTGATTTTTCATAAAGTCATTAGCTTCCATTTGCTCAAATTTAATTTTTAAGGAATTTTTTTTCCCCAATGAGTTTTTTAATTTCATTTTCTATTTGGCCAGTTTTACTTTTTAAAGCATTCTCTCCTCATTAGCTTTTTATACTTCCTTTTGCATTTTTCTTCCCAGTTTTTCCTCTATCTCCCTAAAAATTCCTTTTCCATGGCCTAAGACCAATTCTTATTTTTCTTGGAAGCTTTGGATATAAAAGCTTTGACTTTATCTTCTTCTGGGTGTGTTTTTTTATCTTCTTTGTCATAGTAACCTTATATGGTTAAAATATTTTTCTGATGTTTGCTCATTTTCCCAGCCTATTATTTGAGTTTTAACTTTTTATTAAGGTAGATCTCTGTTTTCTAGAGTGGAGGGCACACTGTCTGAAGCTTCACTAATTTTAATACAGCGGTCTTCAGAGATTCTTCTAGGGATCTTTTCAGTACTTCCAAGGTAGTATGATCCAAGGAGAGGTGTGTTTACTATTCTCTTGGTCTATACTCTGTTCTATGACTGACCACAAGTATACTTTTCTGCCTTGGGTCTGTGAGGAGGCTTCCTGATCTACTTTGGCCGTAAGTTCTAGTGTGATGGTGTTCTTTCTCACCTGGGATTCTCACCTCTCCAGGACTATATCCCAAATATAAGTATGGACAAAGCAATAGAATCCTGCCTCAATGCTAGTAAAAACACCTTCTTTGGATCAGCTGTTCAGTCCTCTCATCCTGTGGTTGGTACTTTTAGAAGTATCTCATGGGCTCCCAAGGCTTGCTCCTACTTTGCTGGGGCCAGGATTGTACTAGTGAGCTTGCATCAGATCCACACTGCTTTCCTACCCTAGCTTTCCCTGCTGACCCCCAAAATTATTTTTGACTGGAAAATTATTCCATTCCATTTTTGTGAGTTCTGATGATCTAAAGTTTGTGTGGAGTTATTATTCAAAGGTGTTTGGAGGGGTTTGGAAGAGAGCTCAGATGAGCCCCTGCCTTTTACTTGTCATCTTGGCTCCACCTCTGCAGCATTTCATAGAATGCACTTTAAATAAAATTTGGTCAAGAAGTTAGTTTCCTTATAAAGAACAATAAATAGAGCCTTAGTGAGTCAAATTAATATATTTAGGAATGTTGTGAAATTTTTTCCATATAAAGTAACATCATTATTTCTTTGAGTTTATTATGACTAAAATTATGATAGATTTCTTTTTCCTAAGGAAAGATTGTTAAACTGAGAGCAAACTAAAATTCTTGGTTTTCATTTGTAATCAGCATGAAATAAATGTGTGACTGTATAAAATTTGGGAATTTAAATTATAAGCAATAATCTGAAGCCAAAAATATTAGATTTTCAAAAAGAATGCAGACAACAATGGACAGTCCAGTTCATTGCTCCAAAGTAAAAATAAAAAAATAAGGATTTGACTTAACTACAATTTTTCTTTTTAATTTTCAGTTCAGTTTTTCATTATGTAAGTAGCAAAATAGAGGTTAAAAACTAACTCATGCAGGGCTCCCAAAGTTCCATTTATATGCAAACATTATTATATTTTCAAAAATAGGAAATGTTTAATGATGAGAAATTAATCCTTTTTTTTTTTTAAAGAATTGTCGACTAAGCTAGAAGAATATATTTTTCTTTAACAATTTGAAGTAATAAAACTACATATATTAGAAATGGCCTACAAGTGAAAACAGTACTTTGTAATTAAAACTAAATTTCTTTAATTTCCTTTGTAGACCAAAGTTTTGATATACCTGACAGGACCTTTCATTCTACAAATACAACTTGGCGTCTCTCATCTTTTGAGTCCATGACTGATGTAAAAGAACTAATCCCAGAGTTTTTCTACTTACCAGAGTTCCTGCTTAATCGAGAAGGTAAAGTATCAAGTAATTTCAAATTGGCATTTTTGTAAGAGTATTCCCTGGTTGGGTGTTGGCAAATTGTAGTTAGCTGTAGAACAAATGGGAAAGACATTTAAAAGGAAAAGATAATGTAGAGTTATATTTGTTCACTAAGGAGTTGAAGTATAGAAGAAAATAGATTATAACTAATGTAGAGTTATTGACCTGGAAAAGACCTGAGGATTGATGGGATGGAAGTCATGGTGAAGATAAATAATAGATTTAGAGATTGTATGGTAGAATAGAAGACAGAATAATATAATTTTATGATAAAATAAACTAGTTTTAGAATTCTTGAACATGGCAATGGAGCACTTATAGTAATAACAAGATGAATGATAATTAATATGTTAATTATATGTCAAGTTATATAAGGATATAATTATTTCCATGGATAGTAGAGGGGGAGTGAAAGAGTAGGTCATGCAAAAGCAGGAGCTGAGAAGTTAAGGTAGCTGAGGGAATATTGATTAGGTATATTGGAGTCCCCTAGTATAGGGACAAAAGAAATTGTGAGCCAGGCAATGAAATCATTGAGAAAAGAAAGAGAATGTTTTAGGACTTGGTAGCTGATAGCCATGAGAATCTGAATTAGTGATGAATTTTTATTGAATGATCGTTAGAGGAAGAGAAGTACTAAGCAGTGGTAATAATGGGAGGGTATGGAAGTGGCAATGGAAGGAGCAAATAATATGAGTCCTTCACTGTGACTGTTGATTTGAGGAATGGAAAGAGGTATAAATGAAAAATGCAACTAGTACAGGAAAGGGTGGCCAAGAACAATGCAATGTTGTCAAGAGAGGTCCAGGTCTTAGGAAAGGCCAGAAGATGGAAGAAGTGAAAAAGAAACAAATTTAAGATGGAACGAAGTTTATTGATTCTGGAGCAGGCATTTCAGAGAGCTTGGAGGTTACAGATCTGGAGTGGGACATTTGGGGGTAAGCTTAAGGGAGAGGGGGATAAAAGACTGAACGATTGTGGTAGGAAACAAAGTTTATACACCACCAGCTTGGGATTCAGAAAGACTAGAATGAGGATGAGTATAAGTGAATGAGTTGTTCTATTGAGGAATAACTTCAGAGAAAGCATCATTAGCTAAAGAGAGATCTATTGAAGAAGGCATACAATTAGACTGCTGAAAGCCCTTTTTAAGGTCCATCCTTAGGGAAGTGGTATCATGTCCTGGGAGACCCACCTTACAGCATTTAGGAGCACAAAGGGATACACATGTGCCCAGAGACAAGTTTGGAGACAGAAGATGATAGAATGAGTTAGGCAAACTAAAGAGAATTCTGAAGCTGGTGACTTGGGTGTCCCTGCTATAGCAGCAGGAACATTGATGAAGGCCCAAAAGGCAAAGTTAAAAGGCAAGTTACACATTATTTTTTTAACCTTAAAAATTAGAAATTTTGTGAGTTATTTTAGACAGACTTTTAATGTTCCTTTGAAACTGCAATTCTTAAAAATATATCTAATATCAAGAAAGTAACTTTAGAATGTTTTAAATAATAACATTAATAAACTCTGAGATACCTTACAGCTGGAAGCTGAAAGAGGAATCAGTGTACATTTCACAAATGAGTATCTATCCCATTACTTTCTATATTTGAAAATCTGACTGGTGAAATTGTTACACTATCTCTTTATATTTGTTCTCCAGTGTGAGTGCAAAGTAGTAAAAAGATAAGGCTACAAATCTCTCAATATATTATGATGCCATTTGTTCATATAACATTGTATAAGGTAGTTGGGTGACCAGTATGATAATTAATATTTCTTATTCACAAATAACTTATTTGTCTTAGCCTTTTTGAGAGGTAGTAGCAGAAAAACTTGGAGTAGATGTTCAGATTCTTGACATGGAGGATATGGATTTGATAATACATGCTTTCCTATAAATGGATGTCATTAGTATAAAATAACTTACTTTCTTCTTTAGGTTTTGATTTTGGTGTCCGTCAGAATGGTGAACGAGTTAATCATGTCAACCTTCCCCCATGGGCTCGTAATGATCCTCGTCTTTTTATCCTCATACATCGACAGGCTCTGGAGTCTGACCATGTGTCCCAGAACATTTGTCAGTGGATTGATTTAGTGTTTGGGTTTAAGCAAAAGGGCAAGTCTTCTGTTCAGGCCATCAATGTATTCCATCCAGCTGTAAGTGTCATCTGTTTCTGTTACCCAAAAGTGAACTCTTTTGTTAATTTTAGTTATTGGGTATATTCCTTTTAAATATTTAAGTTAGCCCAAAAAAAGAAAAACATTTGTGGTTCACTTAGATTTTTGACCAAGATTTTTTCAGGTTTTATATATTCAAATGTTTGAGACAAAGAATATACAAACCTGAAAAAATGTAAACATCACTCATTTTCTTGTGTATATCTCTAGGTAAATCATTTTATATACATACATTTCCCAAAATAATAGAAACAAATTCGACATGGTTTTTATAACAAGCCTGCCTAAAATGTGAATAAACATGAAGACATTTATAATGTTGAACTTTTTTTAGTATTAAAAAGCCAACATTAACAGAGAGAATAAGATTTGTTTTTTTTAAATTGGTCTTCATTATTATTTTAGTGATAGAGAAAATTGACTCTAAAATGTAATTTTTTTCAATGATACATTTAAGAATTCTCACATTATCTTCCAAAACAGATCAGAAACTTTATTAAAGCATAAATCTCTCCATTCAGTTCTCTGTAACTTTAGAATTTATTCATGTAGTAATTCAACTGAAAATTTCATCTTATTTTGAAGTATAACTTACAACTAATTCCAATTTCAGTGAGCATGTTCCCTGTTAGCTTAGGCTAAAAATCAGTTGTCTGAAAGAGACATATGAAATGTTTTTCTTGGTAGAAAGTATCTGTTCAGTGGTATCTATCATACTGCACTCATTTATCAAATGCTTAACGTGGTACATCAAAACAAATTGAATTTTGCTCAGATGGTACTTAATTTCAGACCATGGTAAACCAAGAAAACACAAAAAAGATAGAAGTTAGATATAAATTTTTTTGACTGATAATTCTTTTTTTTTTTTAATAACTTTTTATTGACAGAATCCATGCCAGGGTAATTTTTTACAACATTATCCCTTGCACTCATTTCTGTTCCGATTTTTCCCTTTCCTCCCTCCACTCCCTCCCCCAGATGGTAAGCAGTCCTATACATGTTATATAGGTTACAGTATATCCTAGATACAATATATGTGTGCAGAACCGAACAGTTCTCTTGTTGCACAGGGAGAATTAGATTCAGAAGGTATAAATAACCCGGGAAGAAAAACAAAAATGCAAGCAGTTTATATTCATTTCCCAGTGTTCTTTCTTTGGGTGTAGCTGCTTCTGTCCATCCTTGATCAATTGAAACTGAGTTAGATTTCTTTCTGACTGATAATTCTAAAGTAGATGTTTGAAGGTAATTTAATTTTTGAAACTGCTTTAAAATTTTGTTTAGAAACCAAAGAAAAATATATATGAATTATATATATAAATGAATTATATATTTATTAAATACTGCATTAGCCTTTACTGCCAGGGTAACATACTTAAATGAAATTGACATGTACTCACTATATCTGTTCTGCTTTATCTTTAAACATATACATATGAACATAATAGATTATAATATCAGAAAATAAAATTTAATATTGCTTTACATTAAAGAACTCAAATTTGTCATTAAAATTCTTCCATTGGATGCCAGTTTACACCTCCATTAGTTATCCACATGCACTTCATTTAATTACACTATAATATATTTATCTGTTTGTAAACTACATTTAAAGAAGATAATGAAATGTTTTCCAGATTTTTAATAATGGTACATGGAAAGATATCCTTTTAGTCAAATCTCTAGTTATGCATTAAGAAATATTTTTATGCCAACATTACATATAACATTCCTTAAAGAGGATTATTCTTTCTGATTTTGTTGAGGCAACTGGTGATTAATGAAATGATTAAAAGAACTTCAGTTTTGGATCATGAATAGGTCAGGATTAAACTATCACCTAAAGAATACTTTAATGGATACTTAATGTGAATATTTTTCTATTTTGTTTTATGAACTATTTGTCTCTTCTTTAGACGTATTTTGGAATGGATGTGTCAGCTGTTGAGGATCCAGTTCAAAGAAGAGCACTAGAAACCATGATAAAAACCTATGGTCAGACCCCTCGACAATTATTCCACACAGCACATGCAAGCAGGCCCGGATCCAAACTTAGCATTGAAGGAGAACTTCCTGCTGCTGTGGGATTGTTTGTACAGCTTGCTTTCAGGGAAACCCGAGAACCTGTCAAAGAAGTTATCTATCCAGTATGGTTTTTTTAAAATGTTTTGATCTCTATTCCAATTTTGCATGCAGTGAGTTAGTGTTGAATAGCTAACATTTATCTGTATATATAATATAATATTACATATTATCAAATACTTCTGCTATTTTAAACTATATTATTGCATCAGACAAAATATTTCACAAAGAATGGGGCAAAATTCTACGGGGAAAAAGGTAAATGGTAAGGAATAATTATATATCAACCACTTATATTTTTCTAAATTTAACATCTCTGGTTTTAAGAATCCCTTTAGTATTTTATAGAAGTAAGTATATAATAGTTTACATCAAGGACTTGGTTGCAAAAGTTCTGAGTCTTAACCACATATGTGTTTCTTGAAAAAAATTTCAGTGATCTTCAGACACTAGAATGACATTTAGACTAATACAACTGAGCCCCAAGTAACCTAAAAGAATAGGTATTGATCCATCCATATTCAAGGGAATTTTAAATAGGTTCTAGTTCAGTAATTCTTATTTCTAATTCACTTTGAAAATAATATGGATAAGCTTCACTGAAAATCGCCATGGAAGTTCTTTTGGATATAGCTGAAAAATTGCTTGTTAGTTTATCAGTTTTTAAGTAGATGTACATAATTTCTTTCCTGAAGATCTGGAAATACTATAGCTAAATATTTAAACTTTAAATATTAAGAGACTCAAGTGGAATCATAAAAGAAAGATAAGTTAGAAATAAAAATGAAGATAAAAAGAACAGAAAGGTAGACATAGGGCAAGAGCCACCAAATTTAGTTCCTAACAGCATTTCTCAGGGAGTAAAGGAACTTTCTCTTCTATGTTCAGTTATCTCTGTTTAAATGTGTTTCTGTACCTTCCTCCATGCTATTCCTTTTGCCTAGAAAGTCCTCCCCTCTCTTCTAGATCTTACTCTTATCCATTCTTCAATGTCCTGTTTAAATTTTATGTTCCTCATGAAGCCTTTCCTAACAACTTCAGCCCACGTTGAACACTTTTTCCTGACTCCTGCTGCACTTAATTTTGGTACTGCACATCTAACAATATATTAAATTCATTTTTCTGTACTGCAGATTGGCACATTAGCTCATTATATACCATTTTACAGTATAATGATTTCAATTTAGTGTCCCCCAACAGAGTTATTACAGGTTTATTTTGTCTTTGTATTACCCATGGTGCCTAGCATAATGATAGGCATAAAGATATTGATTAATAAAGCCTAAAATTTTTTACATTCACTAGCCCAAAACCAGTTTAAAAAGTACAAATCAAAAGTTTTAGAATACCAGATTTATTTTATTATCTATTACATGCAAAACTAATGTTCTAGGTACCATGCAAAGAAATGTAAGAGTCCCTTCTCTCAGTAATCTATCTAATTGTATTATATTACAGTTTAGATTGTAATTTGAGGATAAATTATCTGTTTTTTAGAGTCTTTCATTTTTCCTTCTTTTATGTTTTTTAGAGTCCTTTGTCATGGATAAAAGGTTTAAAATGGGGTGAATATGTGGGTTCCCCAAGTGCTCCTGTACCTGTTGTCTGCTTCAGCCAGCCACATGGAGAGAGATTTGGTTCTCTTCAGGCTCTTCCCACCAAAGCTATCTGTGGTTTGTCCCAAAAATTCTGCCTTCTGATGATATACAGCAAAGAGCAAGGTAAAAATAAACAATCTGGAAAAGTTGTTCTTCACATAATTATTCAAGAGATCTAAATTCTTCTAGCATAAATATACTTTTAGTCCATTCATCTAAGTCTTTGGTAAACTGTTTAACTTGACAGTTATTTAATGTTGAGTAGGAATTAGAAGAAAGTGTTAACTGTCATTTGTAAAATGAGGAAATTACAAAAGAAAAGAATAGTTATATTTATTAGAATGAAGGTAATTGTCATTTTAATGGAAACAGGTTTTTTTTTTTTAACCTTCTTTATCCTTGTAATAGCACACACAACAGATCTAATAATCTTGAGATTAAGTCAAAAAGGAGGGATTCATTTATGAAAAAATAGGTACTGGGTAATTTTTTAAGCATTTTTCCCCACTTTATATTCAAATATCTTACCCTAAAAACAATTTAACCTGGTAAAAAACAACTTGTGAATCCCTGTAGCATTAATTATAGGGGGATAATCATAGAGTAATACAATTTTTATAAAAAGGAAATATACCTGCATTAGAAAAAATATAGTTCTTATTTGCTGAAATTGGAAACTGGGAATATTTATTGTATGTATAATTTTATATGCTATATATTTTGTATCATAATAATCAGCATTTGGAATTATGCTCAGCAATATATTATGTATATTTATTTAATATGCTATTACACGCTTCCCTAATTTACCATTCAAAGAAGTTTTAGGATTAGCTCTGGACACAGTGAAATTCTCACCAGGAATGTTTCTAAATCTTTTTTTCTAAAAACATATGAAGGATTATGCTGAAGGTTTTGTTTTTTTTAAATTAGCAGTTGTGAAGTAAGAAATATAGTTAATAGACCTTCGTATTTTAGGATGTTAAAGCTATCCCTTCCCGAAGTAGAAATTGTTTTTATTTTTACATTAATTTTGTCTATGCTGTTTGTCCTCTATTATTCAGGAAGGCATTCTTGGAAAGTTATTTATGTACATTATCTGGTTCATATAAAAGACAAATACAAAAAAAAAAGAGTTAGATAATGAATGAAATGCTCTTAAGTTTATAAATTTTTTTTTACTAAAAAATATATTGACTTGAGAAAAAAAGACAAATGCAACCAAATATAAAAAAAAAAATCACTAATGGAGTGAAAATCATATTACTATTGCTGTGTAAAAACTTGTGTTAAAATCTTATCACTGTTGCTTGTGCAAGAAAAAAAAAAACTTTCTAGTTCTGAATCATATTCCTCTCTAAATATTACAGAATTTGGAGTGGCACAACATAAATATTTTAATCTGCTTCATTTTCTTAAGTGTGTCGTTATTGTGCTGAAGTATTTAATCTTCTTATGTCTTCTAAATCAAATATACAATGACAATTTGATATGTGTATTATCCTTGTTTAAGGTGTGAGAAGCATGAACAGTACTGACATTCAGTGGTCTGCCATTTTGAGCTGGGGATATGCAGATAACATTTTAAGACTGAAAAGCAAACAGAGTGAACCGCCAGTGAACTTCATACAGAGCTCTCAACAGCACCAAGTAAAAACTGTTCAATGAAAAAATGTTAATGTTTTTTCATGTAATGCTTTTCAAATTGCTCATTAAGAGCAATAGTTATTAATTTTATTTCATTTAATTGAATTCTAAAAACTGATGATACACCTTAACATTGATGGTATTATTTCCTGTCTCCATTCTTACTGTATCCTTTAAATGTTTATTTTTACCAACTTTTCATGAATTATTATCATAATTTTCATTCTTTTATTCAGTGTCAGTAGTGATTCTTAAGCAATCAGTTATTCTCTTTTGAATGAATACTTACGATGGTGACAAACATTATTTGTTAATAATTATAATTCAGTATTTAATGCTTTTCTTTTCTCAGATGATTTATATTCATCTTTGCATTAATGTCCACATATAAATGAACCATAAATCTGGGTTTCTTTAATGATACTTTCCACAGCAACTTCCTATCACATTTTCCCAAATTCTAGGATATGCAAAATACAGTACTTCCCAATCTTTTCATTAATATTAAATGTGTCCCTAATCATTTTAGCACTTTGAAAACAAATGAAGTTTTAAAAAATCTTTGTTATCATAAATTAATCCTCTGAAATTCTGTCTGAGTTTACTATCTTTATTTCTGTTGTTTTGCTTACCTAGAAAAACTAATATTTAATTTCCAGTGTCCTTCTCTTCAAGCAAGAGTACAATTAAAAGACAACTTTATTTCCTTTAGAATTTACTTCACCACTCTAATGATAAATCTGATGATAGCATGTTGTCAGCTTATTGATGTACTTTGAGACTTTAAGACAGTTGATGTACCTACTACTACTGCTTTCACTATTCGTTTTTCAAGGGATTTTGGTGTTTCTTTTTTAAAGCTATCCTTATAACTTACTTTCCCCTGTGGTACCACTTATTAATTCTTTGGAACTATTGTTTATAATAAATTGAGGTGCTCTTTGTCAAAAAGAATGCATTTTAACACATTTTTCCATTATTACAATTTTATGGAAATGTTATTAAATTTTTAGATATATATATATATATATATATATATATATATATATATATATATATATAATATATATATATATATATATATATATATATATAATTTTATGAAATGTTATTAAATTTTTAGATATATATATATATATATATATTTAATCCAAGATAAAATTCATCCAGTTTCACTGGTACTAAGTGCCTACAAGGTTTAGAAAAATTTGTGTATGTATTAAAAAATGTAGTCTAATTTCAATCAATAAGCACTTTTTAAGTATCTACTATGTTCCAAGCACAATGTTAAATATTGATAATTCAGAGAAAGACAAGACTACAGTGTCTAATCTCAGGGAGCTCAGAATCTAATGGGGGAATTAACACCCAAACAACTTTCTTCATACAAGATATATGCAAGATAAATGGGAAGTAATTTCAGAGGAAATGCACTAAGAAGGGAAAGAAAACGATAGAGAAGTTGCCCAGAAAAGGCCTCTTATCAAAAGTGAAATCTACAAGCCTTTGACCAACTTGCACCAAACTTGTTTTCTAATTTAAAATGGTTTGCCTTCTATTATCACATGAGAATATATATATTATTGAAATTAGTAAAGTGGTATTCATTATCAAGAAAAATAGCTTTACAAGAAGTATTGAAAGGCATACATGGATAAAATCACATAGTTGTAAGAAAAAATAATTGAATTACAGAAAATTATATTCATAAAATAATTCTTTTTGTATTACTTTTAAGGTAACTAGTTGTGCTTGGGTACCAGACAGTTGCCAACTATTTACTGGGAGCAAATGTGGTGTCATCACAGTGTATATGAACAGATTCACAAGCAGTACGGTATGTATCTTTTGAGAAATATTTTGTTCAATGTGGCTTATTTAGCATATAACACTTAAAGGAGAAACTAAGTGTTTAATGATGAAAAGTTTTTGAATCTAGCTCCTTTAAAATGAGGAAAACAGTCTTTAGATTTAGTTTGTGAAACTATTACCACATTTACAAAGCATAAAATGCTCCTTTTAGGAGAGAAAAATCCCTTGAATTGTCTTATTTTATGTCTTCATTGAATGAAGGAATGATTGGATAAATGAATGAAAACCATTTTTAAGCATTTGCTTTCTGCCAAGCACTATGCTGACTATAAGGATACAAATACAAAAGTAAGATAGTGCTCAGTCAAGAGGCGCTTACATTCTATTGGAATTCTGAATTCTGAATTCTGAAGCAGAAGAGTGGTCAGGACCATTGACTTGCTTTTTGCAGACACTGTGGTAGTGATGACTTTATTATAGATTTCAAGGTAAGAGGTAAAGTGGAGGGAAGTGTGTGTTCAACAAAAGGGTAGGAAAGAGCTGGGAAGAAGCTGAGCCAAAGAGGGAAAAACCCAGTGGCTTAGATTCTTTAGGGCATTGTCTCTGATCATTCATTTGGAGGGTAGAGTTGTAACAGGGCAGAAATGACCTAGGTGAAGATCCCTTTCTCTCATACATCTACATTCTTATTCTCTCTGTGTGTGTGTCTCTCTCTCTGTCTCTCTCTCTCTCTGTCTCTCTCTCTGTCTCTCTCTCTCTGTCTTTCTGTGTCTGTCTGTCTGTCTCTTTCTCCTTCCCTCCTCCCACTACCCTTAGATCCTAATTGACTGTTAAGTATAGTTCAATTTAACAAGTGTTAAATCCTTACCCCCATGCTGTGTGCTTGCAATGTTTGTGTGTCTGTGTGTGCATGTATTTCACAAAAGTGAAGCAGTTTCTACTTTCATAGAATATCTGCTCTTTTGAGCAATAGGAAGGGAGTATACTAGGCAATTTAAGGAAGAAGATGGAATAGCACTAGCACCTAAGGATATCAGGAAGATCATATCAGAGGAAGAAATGTATGAGCTAAACATTAAAGAAAAATGAGGATTAAGAAAGGTAAAGATGGGAGTGTCTGAGTGAAGCAGGATATGGTGTTGCTTAACAACAAGAGCCGAAACACCATTCTGACTGGAGTGTAGAGTAAATAAAAGCAAGTAATGTGAAATAAGAGTGGAAGAAAGATAGGGAGAACCTGGCATGTAGATAGAGGCTTTTTGATGCCAATTTAAGAAAGGCATATTTTATAATGGAAGCAATAGGGAAGAACTGAGGGTTATTTCAGGCTGGAAGTGTCATAATCAGATCTATGCTTTGAGAAGATTGTTTTGACATCTTGGTGAATGATTAGATTGGAGGAGGGGAGAGATCAAAGGCAAGGAAATCCTTGGCAATGTGAGATGAGAGGACAGGAAAGAATCTAGGCCGTCTTTGAGGTTACTTTCTTGCCAAGTATATTCTCTTCTCTTCCTCACTTCCCTATCACTGGCAAGGGCGTCAGCATCTTCCTGGTTATCCAGTCTCACAACATGGGTGTCATCCTTGACCCCACTCCCATTTCTCATATAACAGCCAAGTCCTAATAGTTTTACTTTCATAACCATCTCTCAAATGTACTCCATAATACCCAATCATCCCATTTTTCTTAAGACAAAGATGTTTGGCCACGAATAACAAAAAATAATCATGTACCTAACTTCTGTTTAGGAGAGAAAAATCCCTTGAATTGTCTTATTTTATGTCTTCATTGAATGAAGGAATGATTGGATAAATGAATGAAAACCATTTTTAAGCATTTGCTTTCTGCCAAGCTAACTAAACTGATAACTACTCAAAGCCATTGTAGAGAGGAAGTCCTGTATTCAGTGGAAAACTGAACTAAATGATTATCTCTAAGGTTCTTCCCAAAACACTGAAGCTACAACAACAATGCATTGTGAAAGAGGAGACCTTTTTTATTGGGATCAGACACTACATATGACAGGTTGAGGAGAAGGACATGTTTTTTTGGATAAGAAGCTCTGCCATTTCGCCTGGAGTTGCCACTTCTGGCAGATCATGGTGAGAGATTGATAGGGAAAATCACAGTATCTGATAATAATTATGTGGTATCTTTTATTAACATAACTTTCCCATATGATCTTTGGGAGAAGAAGCATCAGATCTCAACTTGTGTGAGCTCACAGTTCACTACAAGACATTTGAGTCAGAAAGACTCAAAAGACTTTTTGCATCTTACCCTTGAAGACTGTCAGTTCAAGTTATCTGTTGTTATTAGTGAAGCAAATTTCTTTGTTTGTAGTTCTTCAGTCTTATAAAATCACAAGTCCAAACTTTTGCCTCTTCTCCATGAAAAACAACTAATAAATATTACCTGTTATCATTTATAATAGGAGATGCCTTCCCTTATGATGATGGCCCACTGTAACTTTGGAAGTCTGGCTGAGTAATCTAAATCTTTATTTTCCAAGCAATATCTGCATTTTAGTTCCCTATTATCATACAGACTTGCTCACCTCCTAATTCAGTTCAGACCCCAGGATTTTGATATATTGATGACACTAAACTGGTACTAACCTGGCCTGACTTTTTGACTGATTCTTGATCTCCACCATCTCTTAAATCTCTTAAATACTGTGTAGGAAGGATGTACAAAGAAGAATAGCAGATGCCCAATTCATAGGAAACAAAATCCAAGACTGCAACAAAATTCAGGTTTTAAATGACTATATATTAATAGCATAAAGTATGAATAACAACAATGTAAAATTCGAGAACTTTGCACATAGAGAGAAGTTTTACCTCATAGATATGACTAAAACTTATGCCTAGAATATGGTACTTGATGAATATATGCTTCTCAAAATGAATAGGATAATTAAAGAAAGATGGGAGAATCATATTACATTATCTGTTAAGAAGATATATTTTTATGTGAAGAAATTCAGGAATCAGAGGGAAGAAGAAATATGATGGGATTTTGATGAAGATTAGCAGAGGCAGAAATAGTCATTCTTTCTATTCTCTTGAAAGAGCAAAATAAATGAGGACTTTGAAAAACAGCTCACAAGCCTGGCAGAATGACATAATACAATAGCGAAAGAGAACTTTAAATTATCCAGGCATCTACAGAGCTCTCCTGCCAAATAATTGGCATTAATTAGCAATTTCTTGACTTTAGGTTTGAAGAAAGCAACAAATGGGAATTTCTGTACTTGACATGATGTTTATCAACATGGAGGATCTTATTTCTAAAATACAAATAATGGGGTATGTGGGTGTAATTAACTTGGAGAAAGCCAGTCTTTTCCAACATGCATCCTGTGTTGGAGAGTAAAAATGATTCTGTTGGGGAAGTTAGCCCTGAGATGAAGAGTTCTCAAGAATGAAATTCTAAAAACACAAAAAGAATTAATTCTAATGAAAAGAGGACAAGTTTCTTAGATACACAAGGAATTCATTAATCAAGTAAAATTTTTAAAACTTATGTACAGAAAAAAAGGAATTGGCAGAAAGAACAAGAACAAGTGACAGAGGATATGTAGAGAAATATGACAACATCTTATAAGAATCATGGCAGGAATGCTACAATTCAGACTGGGCTATGATTGTCAAGAAATATTAAGAAAAACAAATAGTGGAAGGGGGAAATACCAAAAAAAAAATGGATTATTACTAAATATGGATGGAATGATAATGATGATAATAGACAATAGAAACAAGGCAGGATAATTTAACCCTTAGTTTGCTTTTGTTTTCTCGGCTGAATAGAGTAATCTTAAACCTTTAAAGAAAAAAACAAAAATTATTACAATGCCATGGATATTTAAGCAGGAAAATAGTACAAAAAGATAACCCAGCTTTCTTTGATTAGTTCTAGTCACCATGTTCAGAGGAAATGCTGAAAAAAGCTTTCAGACATTAAAGAATGCAAAGAATAAGACAAGCCATGGAGCAGAGCCAGTATCCTGAAATTCAAAAAAAGAATGAAATAGATAAATGAAGTTGGAAATAACAGACAGGAGCCAAGTTTTTAAGGCCTTCAACAGCCAAAGAGAGGAATCAGTATTTTTTCTTCAAAGCAAGAGAGAGCAGAAAATGAAGAGGTGGCAATCACTCTCTTTCAATGGAGGTTCGAGGAGGAAACCTCCAATGATCCAATAGACAGCATTCATTAGATCAAACTGTGTACTAGTGCATGTTTCTAGGGAGGACAGATTGCTAAGTTGCAGTGGCAAAGGGAGAGACAAAGTGGAGAGCAAGGAGCATTATAACTTTACCTTCGGGACCAGTAAGACTAGAGCAAGAAGGGAAGGGGCTAAACATTCCAGAAAGGATAGCCACCTGGGTCTCTGTGATCATTTACAAATTATGAAGAAGAGTTTCAAAAGGAAGTTTGTTTGAATGGAGAGACAGACAAAAGGTAGCATGGTCCAATAAAGGCAGACCACCACCATCATCTCCTCTCAGACTATATTGGAAATAACCTGGGAGTCTGAACCTAAAAGCTTTGGAAGTAGTAATCCTCCCTTTCCTCCAGACCACCAGCCCTGCTTTCAGTTCCAACCCTACAGCTAAGAGATCTCCAGAATGAGCTGATTAACTGAAGGTAAAACCAAGAAGCCCAAGAGTAGCAGCACTCATAGACTAGCCCATGATAGCCACCATCCTAGAAAGAAACCATCTGAAATGTGAACAGGTAACAGGTTTTGGACAGTGTAACCATAGCCACTGAAGACCCAAAAAAATAAAGTTTTCACACCCAAACCCTTGGAATTGTCAAATGGTTTAAATGCAAAATTTGCTAACATTTTATCAGTGGAAATGACTGATGTATCTGCTTTGTCACACCCTAAGGACCATGGGATCTTTCCATCTTACCTGCAGTCAAAACTTTTCTATGTATTCTTCTATAACAAAAGTACCTCATGAGACCAAGGAACAGTCTTATTTTTCATTTGTATCCTCAGCATTTGCCACAGTATTTATACATAGTAAGACTTTAATAAATGTTTTTTCATTCATGGATTCATTCATTCATGCATTCAATCGTTATTGAATAGAAATTCATATAACATTGTATTATTCTCCTTATGTGAGAGAGAGATACCAAAGAGCTATATGATTTAAGCATAAAGATGATAACATCAGAAGATAAAATACTAAAGTTACAAAACCATTATTTTTTTTCACTGTAACTAATTTATTAAAAAGAAAGGGAAGTCATGTATCTTTTACATAAACAATCTTGGAAGTCTAATATAAAGATTATATTATTTCTTAGTCTGAGTCACCATTCTAAGGATCTGTCAAAGGTCTTTTGTTCCAGCTCAGCAAATGCTAAAGATTCTTTAGCTTGATAGAAAGTAAACTATAGCTTTCGATGTCTTTATTAAGAAAAACATTTTTGCATGGAAAAGGAGCTTTTGATTTGCTCGTTAGTGAAGAATTGCACTCTTAGACTGAATATACAAGTTATATTTTTCTTTTGGTGATTATAGCTTAAGTAATCTTAATATTAATGTTCAAAATTATCACTTGGCTTTTTCCTTATGTGTTATCATAACTATAATTTTTTTTAAAGAACTCATAGTCTTATGGTTTTTTAATAGGACATCCTATAAGATTTCATATATATTTTATTAGCCCACTAATTCCTCATCCATGAGTTCCATCCCCTTGTATCAGTAGTTCTTCAGTAATTAACTATTTTCTTTTTACTTATGTTTCTTATTTTATGACAAATTACAGCCTGAATTAATATGGCAATTTTTCTCAGAATCCCAGAATTTGGGCATGTGTAGAGAACCGTGACCATCTAGCACAAATCATATATGAAAGGAATCCCTAGCATAAAAAGCCCAAAAAGTCAAAAACACTATTTGAAGATTTCTAAAAGTCAGAGAAGCTACTCCTTTCAGAATAGCCCATTACTGTTAGATAACTCTAATTGTTAAAAAATTTTTCTGAACTCAGTCTTGAAACTGACCTTTCTGATTTTCAACCATTGTTCTTGGTTCTAACTTCTGGAGCCAAACAGAATTAATTTCTCTTATACATGACACTTCTTCAGAAACCTGAAGATTGGCAACTATCATGTGTTCTTTGAATCTTCTCTTGTTCAAGCTAAATATCCCCAGTTCCTTCAGACAGTTCTCATGTGACATGAACTCAAGGCTTTTCACATTCTAATTGTCCTTCTCTGGACATTCTACAGCTTATCAATATCCTTCTTAAATCATGCTACCAAGAAGTCATATCCCCATATGAGGTATGAGAAAGGATGAATATAATGGGACCATTATCCTCCCATTCCTACAAACTCTGCTTCTCTTACTGGAGCCCAAGATCAGATTCATGTTTTTGGCTATCACATGATATTTCTGACTGACTGAGCTTATAGTTAATTAAAATTCCCAAATCTTTTTAAAGAACGATTGTTACCTAAACTATGACTTGCCATTTTTTACTTGTGAAATTGATTTATTTTTTACTCAAGAGCAAAATATTATATTTGTTTTTATTAAATTTCATTTTATTAGATTTAGCTAAATGTTCTTTTTGTATCATGCCTTATTTACTGTAGGAGTTATCCCTCTCATCTTTGGGTCTTCTATAAATTTAATGAGTATACCTTCTTTGTCTTTATGTAATTGTTTAAAATGTTAGCCAACAGAAGGCCAAGCAAAGACTCCTGGGCTATTTCACTGAGTCCTTTGACTCAGGCTGTCCATTCAGTGCTGAATTTCTCTAACTATTCTTGTCTAATCTCTCTCTCTTTTCTACCAATAATAGTATAAGATATTGTGTAGGGGGGGAAAAAAGCTTTGCAGCTTTTGCAGAAAAGCCTAATCTACAGCATTGCCCTCCCTTATTAATTTAGTAATTCTACCAAAAGAAATTAATGTAGTCTAGTATGACTAGTTCTTAAAGCCAGATTGGTTCTTGGTGATAGTATTCCCCTGGCCAGATGTTCATCAACTGTCCCTTTAATGATCCATTCTAGAATTTTCCTAGGAATCAAAATTTAGCTCACTGGCCTGTGGTGTGCAAAACACTTCTCTTTTCAGAAAATAGGAACAATAGTTTCAAGTATCTATCTAAAGAATGGATTTGGGCCATTTTTTTTTTTTTTGCCAGTTTCATCATGCTAAAAACTTTCTTTACACATTTATTTTTTCAGGATTTTTCAGTGTGTAAATTTTTTGTCTCAAATTTTGGCTTTTTCAGAATTCTTTTTTAAAAATTTAATTAATAAATTTGATATTTTTGTTGCTTTATTCTTACTAATACAAAAAGATACATGTTCTTGTAAAACAGTAAATTTTAAAAATTAAGTAGATTTAAGATCATTTTGAGAAGTTAGATTTTATGCCTTCCCACCACTTGCCTTCCCACCCACACAAAACTATTATGAAATAGATGCTTTTTCTTATCTAAGTAAACTACTATATAAAGTACTGTTTTGGGGATTTCTGAAATTATCAAGTTCTGGTCACACTTTTCAAAAGAATTTTATTTTAAAAACATTTGACTTTACTTTCACATTGTTAATGCACTAAATTGTACATTTCGGGGTCAGTAATTTTGATGGAGACAATTTACAATCATGAAAGTTTTCAAAGCTGTATTTCTATTATTTAAGTAGTTGAAGATAGTTTTTTAATCTGTTTGTGCCAAATCTTCAAAATTTCATCACTTGGAGGTACAGCTTTTAAGAATGGGAGATAGGACTTTTGATCTTTAGATAATCTAGATGAATTTTTTTTTCTCATTTAGATTAAAGTATTCTGATAGCATATAAAAGTAGAAACTTATTTCCACTAAGTTTCCACTGTTTTTAGTCTTTTTAAACTAATAATCTAAACTAACATTTCCATTGTTTTAAAACTTTTTTAGAATCACAGAATGTCAAATCTCAGAAAGATCTTATAAATTTTTTTGTCCAGCCTACACATTTTATAAGAGGATAATTAGGCTTAATGAAATATATTGATGCCATGGACTTAGAGCTCAGTTGGTTTCAAAACTAAGATTAAGTCTTATGCCCAATCAAGCCCTTATCCATTATACCATAGATTCTATACTGACTTATTAGATTAAGATCATGTGCATACTATTAAAGTCTAAAGGAAAAATATAGATTATTTGTTCTGGAAGAGTTTTTTTCTATAAAAAAAATCCATATTTTTAAGAAATACATTTTGATCTCTTTTAAGTATTCTCACTTGAAATTATTATTCCTGTATATATATATATATATTCACATGTGTATCATTAACTGAAATCTTTAATCACTTTATTCACTTTTTTTTTTTTTGGCTGAGACAGTTAGGGTTAAGTGACTTGCCCAAGGTCACACAGCTAGGAAATGTTAAGTGTCCGAGGCCAGATTTGAACTCAGGTCCTTCTGATTTCAGGGCTGGTGCTCTATCCACTGTACCACCTAGCTAACTCAAGACACATTTACTTGAAGGAAAAATTAGCCCTTCCATTACTTACTTTTCTTTTGTTCCATCATGTTAAACAAAATACACCGAAAGTATAAAATAATAAAATTCTTCAGAGAACAAATAATGCCACTTGCTTGACACAGTTCAAATTCATTATTAGGTCTCAACTATTTCTGCTTCCTCCTTTTCGACCTTGAAAGGTCAGGTCTACATTAATCTAAGCAAGTAAAAATAAGATAAAATATCAAGCTATTTTTTTGAAGGGGACTAGACTATGAAAAGTATGATCTTAAAACCTTTGAATTGTTTCTAATCACCTCTACTTATCCACACTTCTTCACCTCAAATAGCCAAAGCTATCTTTAGTCATAACAAATTGAAAATGGTCTGGTTACTCTTTGTAACCGATGCAAATAAAATAAGTTTTGTTTATTAAAATATCTATAAATATGCTAAGAATTTGATTTGATGATGCTGCCTGCTGCTGAGGAGTATTATTATTAAAATATTTGGGAACATATTTTTATCTCTTTAGATAGCTTCTAGAGCAAGTTTTTGTAATGGTTATTATTACCTTTTTCCTCATTTAATTTTATTTCAGCCATCAGAAATAGAAATGGAATCTCAGGTACATCTATATGGCCATACAGAAGAGATAACCAGCTTATTTGTTTGTAAACCATACAGTATAATGATAAGTGTAAGCAAAGATGGAACCTGCATCATATGGGATTTGAACAGGTACTCACAAATTTTCCAGTTTAAAAACAAGCATTTGTAAATTTTTTTTATCAGATTAAAAGGTATTTCATTCTAATTTTTCTTGAGATGAATCCTGATTTTTTTTTTATGTCTGCATTCATGAAATACATACTAATCTCATCTGAAAATTTTACTTAAAAAATATATATATATAATATGCTTAAAATTCAACATAGAGAGGAAAAAGGCAGAAGTGAAGGAGGAGTGAGTGAACCTTACTCTCATCAGAATTGGCTCAAAGCTGGAATAATATACACACTCAATTAGGTATAGAAAGAGTCATTTTGAAGCAGGTTTTTTTTTTTTTTTAATAAAAGCTTCATTTCTAAAACATAGAATTGAGTCAAATCTATAAAAATAAGAGCCATTCCCCAATTGATAAATGATTAAATTTTATGAATAGTTTTCAGATGAAGCAGTTATAGCTATTGATAGCTATATGGAAAAAAAAAGAAAAGAAAAAAGCTCTAACTCACTATTGATTGGAGAAATGCTAATTAAAACAATTCTGAACTATTACCACATACCTATTAGGTTGGCTAATAGAACACAAAAAGAAAATAACAAGTGTTGGTGTAGATATTGAAAAAAATGAGACATTATTACATTGTTGGTGGCATTATGAATTGATTCAACAATTCTGTTGATCAATTTGGAACTATGCCCAACAAGCTATAAAACTATGCATACTCTTTGACCTAGCAATATCACTGCTAAGACTGTATCCCAAAAACAATTAAAAAGAAAAAGGATCTATATGTACAAAAAATACTTATAGCAGCTCTTTTCTTAGGGCAAAGAATTGGAAATTGATATGATTCTTATATATTGGGGAATGGCTTAATAAATTGGCTACTTAATTATGATGGAATATTAATTGTTCTATAAGAAATGATGAGCAGGATGCCCTCAGAAAAACCTAAAAAGACTTCCATGAGCCAAGACAAAATGAAGTGTACTATGTACAAAGTTACAGCAATATTACAAGATGATAAGCTGTGAATGACATATTCTCAGCAATACAATAATCCAGAACAACTCTGAAGGACTTATAATGAAAAATGCCCAGAGAAAAATACTAGTGGTATCTGAATGTAGATTGAAACATTTTAAAAGTTTTCTTTATTTTTCTTGAGAATTTTTTTCTTTTTTGGTTTGTGTTTTCTTTTATAACATGACTGTAATAGAAATGTTTTGCACAACTAAAAGAAAACAACAAATATATGTTTAATACATATTCTGTGTAAAATAACTTTCCTAATTACAGGGGGTAAAAAAAAAATTACATAATTTATGCATTCAAATTTTCAATCTGTTAGCTTTACTTATAGCATATTCTGTTAATTAAGGATAAACCTAGTAGACTATAGGTTATATTTACATTTAATTATCATGAAAAAAATTTTTTTAATTCATCTGTCAGGTTGTGCTATGTACAAAGTCTAGCTGGACATAAGAGCCCTGTAACAGCTGTATCTGCTAGTGAAACCACAGGTGATATTGCTACTGTTTGTGATTCAGGTAAGTAATACACCAAAATCAAAGCCTTATGAATAAAGAAAAACTACATTTCAAAGGTCATGGTTATTTTTGTTGTTTATTATCATAAAACACTTTTCTCTGCATCCTTCTATTGTAGTACTGTATGTATAAAAAATTCATTATGTGTCTGTTGAACTCATGATACAATCATAAGCAAAGATTGCAATCTTAATATATAAAGTATGGATAAATGCAAAATTGGTTTTATTTTTAAAATTTAGTTCCTTTGTGTTAAATATAAAATTATTTAAATAGGTATAATTTGAATAAATTAGTTTTTATTGACTCATCTCAATTTTTAAATAATTTTTCTCATTTTTCCAACTTCTTGAGTTTTCTCTTCTTTAATATAATCTTGGTTAGTCTCTGTGCCTTACCAATTAAGAATAAATGGTCTATGGTAGATTTTTTAAAAATATAACTATAAAATGAGAAGCTTGGACTTGTAGGATGCCGTTACTTTGAGCTCTGAATCATAACCCTAAATAATACCATGACCCTTAATCAAAGGTTCCAAAGCAAGAAAGTACTTACTAAAAATGATTCCTATGGATACAGAATTAGAAATTTGTAGAATTCATACTTACTTGTAATATTCCAGTTCACTTTTACTTACTTAATGGCTGTCACCAAAAAAACTCACTCTTATAAAATCACTTGACTTTGGAAATGAAACTATAAATGAACAATATGTTAATTGCTCTTTATTGATTTGTACTACAGCTATGTATCACTTAGAGCTGGTACAAGTTCCAGTGGTTTATAGAACTCTCACTCCTCTGCAAGATTGGAATGATCCTAAGAGATCTGAATTTTGTAAAGTTAATTACTTTGCTGCTACCAGGAGTGATTTATTAGCTATGATATTGTATCCATTATACTTTTGGGGATAGAAACAAAATTACTTCTCTTACACCATTAGAGTATTCAGGTGTCCCTTGGTGATCCATATTATAATAGAGTTGGTGTAGAAATTTTCTCCCCATTAAAAAAGTCACCAATAAAAAATTTAAGGGTCTCTATGCATAAATAAAAGAAATTGCAAAAAGCATTTATAATACTGAGGTGATATAACTGAAAAACCACAGAAGAAAGGCCCCCAAACATTCCAATTCTAGACCAGTTTTTGTCATCTGTCCAGACTTTCTGAAATTGGGAAAGAAAGAAAATATGGGCCCCTAAAATATTATTTATTTATTTATTTATGTGTTTGTTGAAGGGTGCTTACTTTCTCTCCTTTCACCCATTACAGTCTAGCTTCCAAACTAAACTATTCCACCAAAACTATTCTTTAAAAGTTGTAAATGATCTCTTAGTTACTAAATCCAAAAGCTTTTCCTCAGTTCTCCCTGACTTCTCGGTAATGTTTTACACTATTTATCATTTCCTCCTCCTTGATTCTCTTTTATCTTTAGGTTTTTGGGACATTGCTCTCTTCTAACTATCTGACCTCTCTTTCTCTGTTTCTTTTGTTGGATTCTCCTCCAGATCATACTCTCTTATTTTAGGAGTCCCTAGAACTTTGTCCTGGGTTTTCTTGTTCCCCTATATTACTTCACTTGGTGATCTCATCAGCTCTCATGGATTTAATTATTATTTCTCTGCTGATGATTCTCAGATCTGCCTTTCCTGCCCCAGCCTTTTTGCTGACCTCCAATCTCACATCTCCAACTGCCTTTCAGAGAGTTCAAAATGGTTTCCAGTAAATATCTTGCACTATCTTATCTTTGCATTACTTTCTATCTTCTACCTTCCCTATTATTATAAAGGTTAATATCTTCCTAATCCCTCAGACTTGAAAACTAGAAGTTGTCAGCAATTTTCGTCTCCCATTCCTCATATCCAATCTGTGGCCAGGTTTATTGATTTCACCTTTGCCCTATCTCTGGATTTTGTCCCTTCTGCTCTTTGACAGTGCCATTCCTATGGTACAGGCCTGCATCATTTCACTCTTAGATTATGGCAGTCACTTCCTCGTGGGTCTGTCTACAAGTCTCCTGTTGCCTCCAGGATCAAGGATAAAATGATCCATTTGGCACGCAGAGTCCTTCCTAATCTAGTTCCCTCCTACTCTTTTTTTCAAACTTTATTCCCTAAAACATGCTCTTCGATCCAGTGACAGCCATCTCTTGTTTCACTGATAAGATACTCTAACACTGGCCCCAGGCCTAGAATGCTCTCCTTTCTCCTTCTGACTACTGACCTCCTGTTAAATCTCAACTAAAATCCTGACTTTTATTGAAGCATTCTCCAACCCCTCTCAATCCTAGTGCCTTTTTTTTTATCCCAAGATAGCTTGCTTTATATAGATTTGTTTTTATTTTGTCTTTCTCATTGATTGTAAACTTCTCGAGGATAGGGACTGAATTTTGTCTCCATTTGTGTCCCCAGTGCTTAGCACAGTGATCAGCACATAATAGGGGCTTAATAAATGCTGACTAAGTGATTGAATATACGTGACATTATGCTAAGCACTACTTAAAATAAATGCAACCTGTGACATTAAAATGAAAATAATTCAACCATTAAAAGAAATTCTCCTATTCATCATAATTATCTTGAAGCAACAGTCAGAACTGAATATTGCAATGAATGCTCAGTCTTCACAGATCATTAAGAGCTAACACAACTGTTATAATCAGAAGCAGATTGGGAATCTTAGGTCTCTAGTTCACACCACTGGCAGAAGGGCAGGACTGCTACAAGATAACAGATCTAACTCTTCAAAAACCTGAAGACCAGCAGCTATTGTGTGCCCTCCAAGTCTTCTCTAGGCTAAATATCTTCAATCCTCATGTGACCTTAAAGCAAAGCCCAGTAGCCTTGCCCTGGACACTCTTTAGCTTAGCAATGTCCTCTCAAATTAAACCATGGCACCCAGACCCAACTCTCCATGATATAGGACAAGGGCTGAGTACAGCCTTCACTTCTCTTCATGGAGCCCTCACTCATGTTCGCACTTTTTATCTACCACATCACACCGTAGACCCACAAGTTTGCAGTCCAGTAAAAGTCCCAGATCTTTTTCATAACAACTGCCTTTTTATCTTTTATGTACTTTATATAATTTTACTTAACATTTGTCTCTTTATCTTCAGCTCAGTTCTTTAGCCTAACAACAACAATAATAATAATAGCTAATATTTATATAGCACACTTAGGGTATGCAGAACACTCTACAGATCTTATTTCATTTGATCATCACAACAGCCCAATGAGGGAGGTTGTTAAGGAAATTGAAGCAGACAGGCAGTATAACTTGTCTAGAATCATATGACCAATAAGTGTCAGAGGTCAAACATGAATATGGGTCTTCAAAACTCTACACTGTACCACCAGTTGCCAATATTCTTTTGGATCTCAACTCTTATTCACTCTTAGTTATTCTTTCCAGTTATGCCCTCAAGGAATTTACATTCTAATGGGAAAGAGAACATACTTACATCAGTACCTACAAAATAAATCCAGAGTAAAGGGAAGGTAATCTTAAGGGGCAAGACATTAAATGGACAGAAAAGAGAAAGGACCTTCTGCTGAGGATGGATGACACTTGGACTGAGGCTTACAGGAAGCCAGAATTCTGAGAGGTTAGGTGCAGGTTAGGAGGTAAAGCATTTGGGAACTTCCAGTGCAAAAGCTTTGAGATGAGAGGTTAGTCTTCATGTGTAAGAAACAGCAAGGAGAAAAGTTTGGCCAAACTAGAGCTGGGAAGATAGGAATAAATTTTGTTGTAAAAAGCTTTAAATGCTGTCAACATTTCTAGTTAACTGTAGGAGGCACAGATGTTTATTGATTGGGTGGAAAGAAGGAGGACATGACCAAAGTTACACATTGGGAATGTTTCTATAAAAGTTTTCTGGAGGACAGAACAGAATGGAGACTTGAGGCAGAAGCTAAGATGAAGACTCCTCTTAAGAATCTAGCTTGGCGATGGTGAGAGCCTGAACTAGGCTGGTGGCTGTTTGAGACCAGAAAAGGACATGTGCGGGAAATATTGTAGATAAAGAAAGGGTTGTGTTTGGCAATGGATTAGACAGATGGGGAAAGGAAGAGAGGACAACTGGAACTGGGTTGATGGATTATAATGATACTGAAGGATGGAGTGATGAGAGGTCATATTGAGGATGAATGCCAGGTTTTGGAGAAGAGATATGGAAAATAAAATTATGATTGAATAGAGGAACCTTAGAGTTCTTGAATATGGAAGCAAAAGAATTGTGGGTGATATCAAGATCAAGGGCATAACTATCTCTGTAGGTAACTGAAGTAAAGTGGAGAAGTAGGGTTAGAAGCTGAGGAAATGGAAGAACAAGTAAGTTATGCTACTTAAAACGAACATCAGCATACGTGTGTTAAAAAAAACTTTTCCCTAGAATGAGGGCAGAAGATTGAGATGGAAAACAGTGAATATTTTGAGAAAGGAGTATTAAGTTTCTAGGGATTGGTAGATAACAGCCATCAGCATCTAGATTGGTTAACAAATTTGGATAACATGAATTCCAAAGGACAGTTGCTGAGTGATGGCAACAGAAGATGACTTTAGTAGAAGATGAGTGAAAGTGCATTTAATATTGGAGGTCTAGTGTTATCGAGATGAAAACAAGTCTCTGACAAAAGTTGGACTAGACAAGAGAGAAATGGTACAAGATTAAGTCTGATACTTGAAAAATAGGCATTAACTCATTCTGCCATTGTTGCTGTGTTTTAGAATGCTAGCTGGCAAAATGAATAGAATTTACATCCAGCCTAAAATACTTAATATTGAGTGAGCTTGGAAAAGTCATTTCATCTTTATCTACCTCTGTTTTCCTCATTTGTAAAATAGGAGTAATAATAATAGTACTTATTGTTATAAGAGTTGTTATAAGGATTACATATAAGAATATAAGGATGTGATATTTGTAAAGTGCTTTGCAACCCAGAAGGCACTATATAAATAACAGTTAGGATCAGCTGAGACACTAATGTACTATTTGTACATTATTTATTTGCAAAGGTCCTGACACATTACAGACCTATAAATGTGAATGCCCTTTCCTTTTTTATGGCTGTTATTCATTAGCTCCTGCTCAAAACTGCTGTGATCAACCTTATTCATGACACATGAATAAGAAAGGTGTTTCCAGCCAAGATCCTACAGTGTTGTAGACTAATCAGGAGAAGCTTGGTAATATTTTGACCCTTGTCTAGTGAAGAAATGGAAGAGAATGTATACATCAGACCATATCAGAATTTTTGAAGAAAAGCTGAAAGGAAGATTGCTACCAAGATATTTATCCCTCATCCATAGTAATCTAACTCCTACTTTTGTTCCCATTTTTAAATCTCTGCATAAATGAATGATTGGAGTGAAGGAATGAATTAAATTGTGAAACTATAAAGTGCTTTATCTGTGTGAAGTACTCTGCTAAATACTAGGGATACAGATGCAAAAGTGAAACAACCTCTATCTTCAAGAAGCTTACAGAAGCTCTTTTTAGACATTTTGTGTTTGAGTGTTACTAGAAATAGTTAGAAGTACCTGTGGTGAATTTTAGTTAGTTTTTTTTTTTTTTTTTTTTACTTATCTTTACATTTAAAAACAACAATCACTTTGTTTATTGTTTGAGTAATAATGTTCAGAATCTTCTGGTGCATTTTATCTTTGTGAATTCTTTTTATATTTCAGTAGGGGGAGGTAGTGATCTCAGACTTTGGACAGTAAATGGCGATCTTGTTGGACATGTCCACTGCAGAGAAATCATTTGCTCTGTTGCTTTTTCTAACCAGCCTGAGGGTATATCTATCAATGTAATTGCAGGAGGACTAGAAAATGGAATTGTAAGGTAAGAGAATTTAGAGCCCTTTGTTTTTTCCATTCTTCTCAAATATGTTGCAATTCTAAATGTTATTTTTTTTTCCAGATATATTAATGTGTATAGAACATAAAGTCTTTCAAAAATTTAAAATGTTTAGATGTAGATAGTTTATTCCTATTTAAGTTATAATTATTCATTTTAATATGTGAATTCTATTGAATATTAATTTTTTTTTCAGGTTATGGAGTACATGGGATTTAAAGCCTGTTCGGGAAATTACATTTCCTAAATCAAATAGACCTATTGTCAGGTAAAATTTTTATTTATTTCTTCATTATTGGTGATGCAGGTTTGTTTTTATGAATCCTAAATGTTATACTTAGGTAATTTCAGAAACAAAGTAAGGCATATAATTTATGATCGAAATAAACATACGTATATATGCACAAATATGCACATATGCACATGTATAATACATATATACATGCAAACATATTGATAGATATCTCAGTACACGAGAGGTTATATCAAAAATATCTGTTGATCTATATTAATTATTTTTTCCTTATTTGATTATCATTTGTGTTGTTAATCTCTTTGAGAACATAATTGGAAAAAAATCAATAAACTTCCAGCAGAAATTTAATTGGAAATATGATTCTACTTTTTATTTAAAAAGCCCTTTTCAATAATAATGTATTCTTTAAAATATTACACTTGGATCAAAAGTTTTATTAACTAGCAATTTATTTTAATGGTATTTCTCCCTTGTCCCAGGAATTTAAAAAGAACTATTGATTTATAGTTATGTGAATATGTGTGTGGTAGGTGTGTGTGTGTGTGTGTGTGTGTATGTATGTATAAGTATGAATGTGTACATACATAATTTTTATTAGAGGAGTAAGGGAGAGGATTTGGAAATCAAAATTGTTTAAAATGATTGTTTAAAAACTTTCACATGTAATTTGGAAGTATTTAACAAAATAAATATATATATTTTAAAAATAAATTAAACCATATTAGGAATTTCTTTTTTTAACTAGTAAATTTCACTTGTTTTCTGATTTTGCCTTTTGAAAAAAAAAGAATTTCTTAACTTATTTGCAATGAAGTCTTTAATAACAAATAATTGTAATCTTGAATTGGTCATTAACTTCTAGAAATGTTAACAAAAACATTTGATTTCTTGTTTGTTGTCTGTTTTTATAGCCTTACATTTTCCTGTGATGGCCATCATTTGTATACAGCAAATAGTGATGGAACTGTAATTGCCTGGTGTCGCAAGGACCAGCAACGCTTGAAACAACCCATGTTCTACTCATTTCTTAGTAGCTATGCAGCAGGCTGAATGTGAAAAAACTGTTGAATTCTCTAAAGCACTAAACTAAACTACAAACTAGATTAATTCATCTTACTGATTTGAGCAGACTGAACCCAAACAAATGGATGACTAGAACAAAAAGTCTAATGATTATTAAATCCACATATGTCTTCACCAAATTATGAATCATCATAGTCATGAAAAAAAAAATGTTTGTTCTTAAGTGTGTGGTTATATCCAGAGAGTTGTATCACAAAACTCTGAGTTTCAGATGCTGCATCTTTCACAATTATATTTTTAAACTTTTTTTTTTTTTAACAAAGGCTTTCCCAAAACACTAGGTTCTTTTTTTTTCCCCTTTTCTTCCTGAAAGTGCCAATAACATTTAAATTAACATATTTATAATGTGATTGTCACAGTGTGTATAATATTAGAACAGTTATCTACTCTGGGAAAACCCAAAATATAATAAATTCAGGACTCAATTATTGCTTTCTTTGAGAAGCAAATTATTTAGTAGGTGCCTTTTGCACCAAGCATTTTATAGTGTCTGAATACTCAAATTGAAGTTCTCCTAAATCTCACTGTTAGGTATTTTTTTGCCATTTGCCTTCTTAGCTTGAGGTAGAACAAGGATCTTTCAACAACCACAAATAGGAATTTTTATATCTTAACACAGATGTATCATGTTTCTTCATAAAATAACATTCAAAGTATATAACACTGGCTTTTGCAGAATATATCTGGCTAGCATCTTAAGGTTCAGCTATGTACAAGTTATGTTTTTTAAATACCTAAAAAGCAGAGTACATAAATATTTAATAATTTGGAATGAGAACCCTATTCTGTGCAGAAAGTTTGAATAGATGTTAATGATAGAATTACATAGTATGGATTTTAAAGTGGAATTTCCCAAAAACATCATTGTAAAAGGATAAAAGAAATCTTTGTCATTTTCATAAATAAGAGGCAAAAGGATAGCATTCTTAGAGGGAGCATCGCATTTTCTATTTCTTTTAAGTTGTTCTTACTCAAGATCTCTATCATTTACCATCTAGAGCATTAAAGAGCATTCCCAGCTGCTTTGACAATGAACAATTGCCTTGTCTTACTTAGAAAGAATGATCTAAGTTCTGATGTCTATTTTTCTTCACTAGGAAAAGATATAGTAACTTAAACATGTATCCCAGCAACCTTACATACTTCAGAGACTGAATCCAAAAGTCTTTGAATATTGTATCTCCACCATCAAATTTTGATTCTGTTTTTATTTACTTGGGGTGCTGTTTTATTGGTTTTGAAACCAATGTACAGTAAGCTCAGTACTTTGTTAACATGTGATAAAGATATGCATTCCTGCCCATAAATATCTTGTGCATTTGTTATGAAAATTCATTTTGTATGGTGTTATGTTTACGAAATTTCTTTTGTACTTTCCAGACTTTCTTAAACATTCTGCTTAAAGACTTATGTAAATTATAATTCCTTATTCTCTGCCTTGAAAAAAAAAAAATCAAAATGTGTGTATATACATACATATATATGCATACTAGTGAGATAAAAAAAGGTTACATATGCATTTATTTTAAACTGCATATACTTGTAAGTATATTAAATAAGCTGGCACAGCCTGACTATTACCTTTGAGGTCCAAATGCAGCAGGGATAAGATTATTCCAATTCATGTTGAAATGACATGTTTGGTTTAAAAATTATAAATATTGTCTGGCTTCCTTTTTTGATTGAAGACTATGAGTTATTCCGCAATTAAGAATAGGGATATACTCAGTCTTATTTTTTAAGAAAATGGCCTAACAAAAATATATGCAAAATAACTGGTCTTCATAAGAGTGCAATATTATATTTTTACATAAAAATATAAATCTTTGGGATGACTATTTATTCAGCATGGAACTTGGTAGTAATGTTTAAAATACTTAATAATAACATGTGCATGTTGTAGCAAAAAAAAAAATTTTTGTAAATAACCATATGCTCTATTGTCTTTGTATACACTGCCACCTCTATTGGGGAATAAATTTGATTAAAAAAAAACAACAGAGAAGACCTGTTCTTCACAAAATGAGAATGTTTGAGGTTTGATTATAATCCAGGTCTTTTGTGCCAGTGTTAAGTTCTGCTTTTCTGTTTATTGTCAATTAATTTCATGACAAAGGGGCAGCTTTTTCTTTCTTGAATCTGGAGCTTCGTAGATATTTTGAGACTTAACCTCATTATACTTCAGAGAAGTGGATACAACAGTTCCAAGATCAAATAGTAACTTATGGAATTTAGCAACATCTACTGCAATCAATAAATCTTCCTGGCAACTTAGACTACCCATATCTACCATTATCGATAAATGACCACTGAATCAGGTTAATGCATAAAATAGTGGTTTCATTCGGCAACTTCCTGTCTTGTATATTCATTGGTCTATATCTACTTGATGAATTTTTCAAGAGGACTCAAGCATAAATTAGACCTCTTTTTTTTTTTAAACACATCTGCCATCAAAAGATTTTATCGGGCTTTTACCCATATAGATTTGCAAAACAGAAACCAACTTCATCTGTAAGTTTCAGTCATTCAACTAACATATTTTTGTTGAATGTGTTTTATCTTTGGGTCATCTAATGAAAGCTAAAAGAGACTTTAAAGGCTATGTAATTGTGGCTCATACCTGAAGAGAATTTCATATACTATGTGGCCAACAAGTGGTCATCTAGCCTTAGCCTTTGCATGATCCAGTGAAGGGAACTTTTTTTTTCTCCAAGGCAAGCCATTCCACTGTGGGATACTTCTAATTGACAGGTACTTCTTTCTTTATGTCAAGTCTAAATTTGTTCTTTTCCAGTATCTATACATTGTTCTCCATTCTTCCCCCCTTGGCCTAAGCTAACCAAGGCTGCACCATGTGACAGCTCTTCACATAGCTAAAGATAACCATCACGGCTGCCCTAAGTCTTGTTTTCTCCTGGGTATAAATTTTTACTTTGTCAGCCCACCTTCCTGTAGCATGATCTTGAGGCACTTTACTAGGCTGGCTACTATGCTCCTCCTGTATTATTGGACGTTTTCCTAAACTGTGATGTGCAGAGCTAAACAGACTATTGCAGATGTGACCAAGAAATGAATGATTGTCACCTCCCTCAATCTGCCTGAGAATGGAATAGAAGATGGATCACTTTTTTTTTTTTTGACTACTATACTAGTTTTGAAAACTATCCTTTTTCATATAGCCCTTCAAGTGCAGTATTTGAGGATAGCTATTATATTCTCCCAAGAGATTACCATAGCACAGTGGATGAGAAAGCTGGCCTCAGAACCAAGAAGAGCCAGTCTTTAGTCTCTCTCTTAATACGTTGGCTGAATGACCTTGGATAAGACTGATTTGGTAGTCCATGAAAATCCCCAGGTCTTTCCCAGATAAAATGATGTCTGGCCATTCATTCTCCTGTCTTGGACTTGTGAAGCTTTTTTTAAAAATTCAGTTATAAAACTTTAGATTTATTATATTTATATTAATTTTATGTTATATATGAATATAAAATATTCATTTTATAAGATTTAATCCTTTTGGAATCTATTATCTAATATGTTAGGTTTATCTTCCAGCTTTACCACTGTACTAGACGCAAAAGATACAAATGTAAAAAATAAATTGTGCCCTTGAAAGCTTTCAATTTAGACATTTGTTACCTTTTATTTGGGCAAGATAATTCATAAAGACAAAAAATGTTGAAAGGAAATAGAAAGATTATTACAAATTCAGTATATAAAGAAGTAAAATGTAAGTAATGTCTTAATCCTGATAAAAGAATAAGAGCTGGAGTTTGAAACTCCTGGAGTTTTGGATTATCTCTTTTAACCAAGGTCCCCACAGATACCAAAGCCAGTATATTGTGCCATGTACAATCTCCTACATATAGACTAGAGCTAATATATCTTTTTTTTTTAACATTTTGAATTTCAAATTCTTTTTTTTTTAATTTTTATTTAATAATTACTTTATATTGACAGAACCCATGCCAGGGTAATTTTTTTACAGCATTATCCCTTGCACTCGTTTCTGTTCCGATTTTTCCCCTCCCTCCCTCCACCCCCTCCCCTAGATGGCAAGCAGTCCTATATATGTTGGATATGTTGCAGTTTATCCTAGATACAATATATGTTTGCAGAACCGAACAGTTCTCTTGTTGCACAGGAAGAATTGGATTCAGAAGGTAAAAATAACCCGGGAAGAAAAACAAAAATGCAGATAGTTCACATTCGTTTCCCAGTGTTCTTTCTTTGGGTGTAGCTGCTTCTGTCCAACATTTATCAATTGGAGCTAATATATCTTTGGAATAAATAGCTACCTATTTCTCCCCAAGTGATCTACTCTTTTTGAAGAGTGTTTAAAATATTCCTTATCTTAGAATAAATTATATCTATATTATCCATGAAGGGAGGGAAGAACCTTAAAATCCTTTGACCTTCATTAAAATCAAAAGTAAAAGGAGAGGGATCTCCCCCTCTCCTGCTAAAAATCCAAATTTGCAATACTAACATACTGGAAAAATGGAAGCAGGGCAGAATTTAGGCTCACTAGATAAATCTCAAAATGTCAGTGTTGCAGAATTTCTTAGAGGTCATCTGATCCAACCTGTATTTTATTAGAGATCTCAACTGAAATACTCTTTTGTTAGTGTTGATTGTTAGGAATTTCTTCCTTAGATTGACCCTAAAACTATCCTTTTTCATATAGCCCTTCAAGTGCAGTATTTGAGGATAGCTATTATATTCTCCCAAGAGATTACCATAGCACAGTGGATGAGAAAGCTGGCCTCAGAACCAGGAAGAGCCAGTTTTTAGTCTCTCTCTTAATACGTTGGCTGAATGACCTTGGATAAGACACTTAAAGAATTAAGTGTCCTAGGCCAGAGGAGTCAAACTCAAATAGAAACTGATACCCAGTGAGATGCATATTGATTTAGAAAACCACAAAATCACATTATCTTATGTTGTATTTTTATTTATTAAACATTTTCCAATGACATTTTAATCTGGTTCCATTTGCACTCGGAATTTTTGCAAGTTCCTTCCCAAGAGCTCCCTAAAGGCAGTGAAATCACAGATCTGGTCCCTATCCCAAGAATGTCTCTGAAGATTTTTATTTTTTTTCTTCAATTTAAACATCCCCAGTTTTATTCTCCCGGTAATCTTCTTCGGGATGCCCTCCAGCTTGTCAATACCCTCTTTAAAATATCTCCTTGAATACAGTACTTTAGCTGTGGAATAGCCAGGTAGAGTAGCATTCCTCCTTCATTCCAGACACTATACGTTCCTTTTTTCATGTTGCCAAATGGGTCATATTAGATTTTGAGGCTTTTGTTGTGTTTTTCACACTTTAAAAAGCTTATTCCTATCAAAAATTTTAGATCCTTCTTATGTGAACTATTGTCTAATCATATCTTCCTCACACTATATTTAATGCAATTAGGTCTTAAAAAAAAAAAAAAAAAGGACTTTACATTTGTCCCTATTAAATTGTTGGGTGATATACAAAATTATATACCCAAACATTTACTAAAGTAGCTTATCGATTTGTAAGCTCTACAATTAAAAGAGCAGTTACATCTGCCATAAATAGATGCCATTCAACACCTACTGGGTTGGAAAAGCAATACCACCTTCTTTGTGTATTGTATTTAACCAAAAAAAAAAAAAAAATGGAAATGCAGGACCAGCAACTCAGCTAAGAGAAATTAAATAATAAAATGTGTCCTTGGAGGCCAAAATAAAGAGAAGATAATTTGACATTGGGGCATAATCCTTCTCAAGTGCCGAACTTGTTATTTTGTTCATGAACAAAGTTAATGAGAAATATGTTTAGAAAATAGTTTTTTGACAAAGGTTAGTTCACTTCCTAATTCCAAGACAAACTAAACTAGTCCTATTAGAATATTTAACATAAAAGTTTAACTTTCTTTTTCATTCACTGTAATTTGGAATAACTTAATAAACTTTCCGAATCCAATTTCTAGCATTACAGAGGTTAGCCACTCGTATTGAGTTTTGTTTTTTTTAAGTTGACAATTGTTTTTCAACGTTAACATTACCCAAGCACAAATGGTTAACTCAGTGTTCTCCCCATGGTCTCTATGAATTTTAGTACAATTAAGTAAAAAAAAAAAAAAACAAAAATTATCTCCTACTCATCCATGCATCAGCTTCATCACAATTAAGAATTAATTAAGCAGCTTTTATGTATTGTGATATAAGCATGTGATCTTGGATGACCCACATGCCTAATTATATGCATGTGTATATAATAATTATCCTTCATATTTAAGAGTAATAATTATTATCTTTGCTTATAGATGTAGCTGAAAGGAGAGATTCATGATATATACTCCTTTCGACTACAATTGGCAAAGCCAGTTCTTGATGACATTCTTTTTCTTTTTAAGTTTTTGTTCAGTCATACAGATTCTTTGTAATCCCAAGTTATTTTTAAAAATAATTCTGCTTTAAAAAGTCACCTTGATCCTGATTATTGTATATTTGACTAGTCTCTCTGCCACAACTGTTTCCTAGCATTCTTGTTCCATTTTGTACCATTAGAGAAATCCGAAGAAATAATTAATGACTTTCATTAAAAAATATATTAGTGTAAATTACCCCAAAAAACTCTTCCTGTTCACTTCATTTAAAGAATATTTATTGTGTTTTTCTGTTCTGAAGACATCCTAAATTCTATGACAGAAATAAAGTGGATGGGAGTATCTACTCGTAATTAATGAAATGTGATCATTAAGTTCCAGATTTTATATCTCCAAATAAAGATTGTTCTCCAAAGTAGATACCTTAAAAGACTTTACACACACACACACACACAAATGTCATTTTTTCAATCTTGGTGAGTTTTACTAGACAGGGAATTTTTTCCGTTTTCTTCTTTATTCTAAGGAAATGATCTCTAGGAGATCTAGGAGGACAATGGGAAAGTTTACATTAGGAAATTTAAGTGATATCAATAAAAGTTATTTTTAAAAGAAGAATACTTCTAGAAATGCACTCATGACTCGGATTTGTTTTTTTGAAAACTCTTGGAAGAACTTTCAGAGCACATTCTTCTAAATATCCCCAATAGAGACCTAGTTCAAGACAAATATTTCTGGGAACAGCTAAAATTAATACTGGGTCAAATGTCAAATTTAGTGAACAAGGTGAGTGATTCAAATGGGTTGGAGGAGTTGAGAGTGTGTACGTGTGTGTGTATGAGAGAGAGAGAGAGAAAGATACCACAAAGTAACAGGATGTGTGTGGAGTGTGTTGGTATATAAAGGATGTTGTGCAAAGAAAAGCACATTTCATCAACTTGTTCTAAAGATCAAAAAGATGCAAAGTTGCTGTTAACCAATGGCATATAGTCTTCCCAAAGTAACTTATTTCAGAGGACAATCTATTAGGTGTAAGGGTTCGGAATAAAGTGTACTTATTTTTCTACATCATCTTACATTCTAGTCCATTCTTGATACTTTCTGGTCACTTTTGCCAGCAGTATTTGCACTTCATTCCCCAGCTCATTGGGAAAAGCCATTCCTGGCTCCTCCTTGCCACTTTAGGTTCTAATTCTATTACCATCATAAAGTAATCGCTTTTTTGGAGTTCATTCAATCAAAATTCCAACTGTTATCTACTGACCTCATGGACACTCCTGTTTTTTTTTACTCATTGAATTCAGTACCTAGTCTTTTTCTTCTCCCCAACTTCTTCCTCATATGAGGGGACTTCTGTATGCATATTGATCCTTCGTCAAACACCCTTTTCTTCCCAATTCTTTAATTTATTCATTCAACCCTACCATGTCTACATACAGGGATGATCATATCCTCAATCTTGCCATCACCCATAAATGTTCCACTTCCATATTCATAAACTGAGATTCCTTTATTTAGTCATATTGTATAGTTATTCCACTTTTCCCTCTGCCCTTCTACCCCAAACCATATTCTTTGTCCTCATCATGACCTCCAGAATGGACCCTTGCACTGGCTACACTTCCCTCCCTTTCTCATATCCATCTCTTGATAAACTAGTTCTCGCTTTTTCTCCTCTCCGTTCCTTTTGTGTATTTATCCTTTCCTGCCAAGTCTCAACTTTGGATTACTCTCACCAACCACTCTATTCACTCCTACTCACAAGTTGCAGAATGAAACCAGAGAAAAATGTCAAAATTGGTCTAAGTCCACTACAATTTTGTATTATACAATCTCAACTGGGTCCTCACTAAAAGGCAATCCTTTGACCTCTCCCTGACTCACCACAGTGACTTTTCCAAAGTTTTTCATCCTTCCATGGCTCCCCTTCCTCCTGTCCTCTCAGCTGAGGGCCTGAAAAAAATTTGATACTATTCACTGAGTTTCCTTTTCTCCTCCTCACCTCACATCACTCTGATACCTTCTTTCTATTGTGTCCTTTACCTTTGTCTCTCAAAAGAGAGACCCTTCTCTTTGCACAAACTATATGAGCAAGTGATCCCATTCTATTCTGTCTTTTTCAACAGATTGTCACCCTTCTTCCCCAACCTATCATCCCCATCCTTTCCCTTCAATATCTCCTGCTCTACTGACTGCTCCTTTGCTGCCTATAAACATGTCCATGTCTCCTCCATCTTCAAAAAAACGCTCACCTGATCTGTCCATCCCTGCTGGATGTTGTCCTTTATCTCTACTTTCTATTTGGGCAGACTCCTTGAGGCCATCTACAACCAATGCTTCCACTTCCTTTCTTCTTGTTCTCAATTCTCTTCCTCCCCCCCAGTTCCATCTGATATATTCTGGGCTGACACTCTTCTCCTTGCTGTTTCTTCCACAAAACACTCCCTTTCTCAATTTGGGCATTTTCATTGTCTTTCCCCATGCCTAGAGTTCCCTCCTTCATCTCCACCTCCAGACTTTCCTGGCTCCATTCAAGTCCTTGTTAAAATTCTGAGCCCTTTAATTTTAATGCCTTCATTCTGTTGGTTATTTCCAATTCTATTGTATATCATGTGTGTGTGTCATCTCCCCCATTAGACTTTTAACTCCTTGAAAACAAGGACTGGATCTCCAGCACAGTGCCTGGCATAAAGTTAGCCCTTAATAAATACCTGTTGACTGAATTACTCTAATATTTCATATGCCCTTCTTCCTCAAACCTAAGAAATAAACATCCTGGAACAAATTCCAGATTGTTACTTTTGATATTTTTCATCCTGCATCATAGTCCCCACTTGAGGACCACTTATCAAAATACTTCTTCCATCCAAAGATATCTCTTGATGGAAATTTCTGCCTGTTTTATTCTTGAAACCCTGAGACACTTCAACTATGAAAAAGCCTTTCCTATATTATTGATCTTTAGATCCTCAACTGAATAGAACAGAAATTCTATTGAATCATAGTTTTTTATATCTCAAAAATCTATACAGTCCTTAAAAGAAAATAAGAATTAATGTAAAGGTTGCTCTAAGGTGCGTATTAGACATATGCTTTCACAAAACATAATTTTTGGTAAATTCCACTGAAGGATATATTGAGGCTTTATTTAGGACTACACATGAGTTGAGCATCAAGAAAACTCTCTAAATATGATTTCTTAAAAATAAACAGGCTTTCCATAAATCTGGAAAAGTCTCAACATCATTGCATGCAGTAAAATCATTTTACTAAGCAAAATATTTTGCAATTTTGAATCATCCTTCAACCTTGTCATAACCTATAAGTTTTTCTTGCTCTGAAAAAAAATTTTTTAATTCAGGAATTCTAATATTCCACTTTGTTTGAATTGTCACATAAAATTATCTATTGTCCAACAAATATCTTTTATATATAAAAGTCAAAGCACAAAATTTACTTTGATCCTTATAGTCACTTGGACTCATAATCTCCATGTCATCATCCTTCATTCACCACAATATCCATTCTTTTGTCAAATTTTGTCATTTCTACCTTTAAAATATCACCTGGATATGTCTCCTTTCCTCCTCAATAGCCACCATCCTAATACAAAACCTCAGCATCTCTCACCTGGTCTACCTGCCTCAGTTCTCAGCTACCTACTCTTCTCCGAGCTGCCAAAATAGCTACTCTCCATACCTTGAAGTGTTTTCCTTCCTCATCTCACTCCTAATGGCCCTGGCTTCAATTATGACTCAGCTCAAATTCTACCCTCAGAAGGCCTTTCCTGGTCCTCTTTTACCCTCTTATTCCACCCCCTCCCCACCTCTCCAGGTGCTTTCTGAGATCACATTTTATTTGCTCTGTATATGTCACGTACAGAAAGTTGCTTCCCCCACTGGAACTGACCAGAGACCTTGTTTTTGCCTTTCTTTGTGTACTGTATATATAGAAACTAGTAAACACCTAATAGATGCTTGTTTATGGATTTCTAAACATAGTTTGTGTATGGATTTCTCATTATTCAGCCAAAAATGTCACTGCACCTACACTTCTTTAACCAAATTTATTTCTTACCTCAAATATGCACCTTAGAGACCTGAAGACATCAATGTGAGATGTTTCTGGGCCCCAGGTGAACCTTTCTGACCTCACAGATCTTATTAGAATTCTGGACTCAACTAAGATGTGCGTTGTCTGGGGCAAATGTCAAATCAATAAAGATCAGACATTTCAGAAACAAGTACTCTGACATTTAAAGGCTGTTGCTAGGAGTAGGATGAGAAAAGGCTTCCAGAAATTGTCTTCTAATCATCAACCCTAATGTCTTGTGCAAAGGATTCCAAAATACTGAGTTATTTCTCCAAAATAGTAGTTGAGCTGGAAAAAATGCTTTTGTATTATTTTAATTGGCATATTCTATAATATCTAATCTCGAAAAAGGAAAATGCATCATCCTTGAGAATTTCTAGATAAAGAAACATAGTTATACTAGTAGTAAACATAAAATAATCTCTTATCGACAAACCCTTTCCATTTAGTAATTAAGATAGAGTCTAAGGTTAACCATACTTTCCAGAACAGTCTATTCTCCACAGGTATTAATTTGTGAATTGCCAGCCCCAGAAACTGTAACTTTTCTGCATTGTACTACTCTTTCTTACTTGAAGTAATAAGCACCCTATCTCTCGATGCAGCTACCATACTTTCTCTCCCCGGTATAGCCTTACCTCGTCTACTTCATAGCTCCCGAAATTAAGGGATTGGGTTGGCTGGGCACATTAGTTAACCCCTTTTTCCCTCCCTCAACCCAAGTTCAGGTGCAACTCTCCCTTTTTTTATTTTCTGTGCCTTATCTGTTTTAAGTGCAACTGCCACGAAGCATGCGAAGGGAAATATATTCACCACTTAAAGATCCACTTTAATTATTCGATGGCTAGGGTGGAAGCATTCGCGAACTGGACGCGCCCTGATCCAACAAACCAGCTAGGCGAGAACAAGGCGGGCGACGCCGAAACACTCTAGCTCTCTTCTCTGGCCGGCTTTAGAGGCCTCCTGACCGCCTGCCCGGGAACCCGGGGCACGTGCGTTCTGCGCCCAGAACGCGGAGACTTCAGTGCGGGAGCCCCGAGTGACGCATCATCTGACGTCAGCAGCAGGCGGGGATTTCCCCCCGGCTCCTTTTCCTCCCCAACTCCTCTAGAGAAAGGCAAAGACCCTGCCGCAAAGTGGGCGCGACCATCGAGGGCCAAAGGAGCCAGAGGGATGAGGGTAGAAGCAAAGGTTACATCTCTCCCTATTTCATAACCAAGCCTTGAGAAACAGAGGGAACTGGATATTGAGGAAGGATGGAGAGGATCCCCAATGTTGTAGAGATTCTTCCTAAAGACAGTTATGGGGGACACAGGGTGGAGTGGGGGAAATGAGCATGGAGAGGGTCTCAGCAGTGTACACTCCCATCCGCCCCCCCCCAACACACCCCCTTTCTGCGTGGTCTTTCCCTAGCCTCCCTCCCCTTCCCCTGGCCTCTGAAGGCGCGTGGGCGGCGCGCGCCGCAGGGACTGGGGCTGGGGGGACTTTGGGAGCGGGGCCAGAGCCGCGGAGGCGGCAGATACGGCCTTGGGGGTTGGGCTGCCAGAGGGAGGGTCGGGGTGCGAAGGGCGTGCGCGTTTCCATAGTGAATCCATTAGAGGCTAAGGCGTTATTGGAGCCCGGGAGCTGCCGATCCTGCCCCTGCTCTGTCTCTGTGTGTCTGCCTGCCTCTCATTATGTGCCAGGGGAGGCTCGGCTGCATCCAGCCTGCGCGCCTCCCACTTCTGCTGTTGCAGTGATGCTGTTGCCGCTGCCGCCGCCGCCGCCGCTACTGCTGCTGCTGCTTCCGTAGCTGCTGCTTGCTGAGCCCCACTTCCAAATGAAGAGCGATGCCACAGTGTCTGGCCACCACCCTAGTGATCTGCTTTGGAGACAAAGCCCGTGCGTGAGCGTCTCCCCTCTCTCCTAGTTCTCTCCAGCGGCCCCAGGTACCCAGCACCGGGTAAGTTGAGGCAGTGCTATGTTCTGTAGGCAGGGATAGATTTGGGGAGGGGACAAGAGGTGGGATGCAACCTGGAGCCCTGGTCATCAGCATTGGAAAGAAAAGGAGACCTCCTAGCTAAATTACAAGGGCTCTGAGATCGGCAAAGCATGAATGCGTGCAATTTAAAAAAGAAACGCGAAACCTTTTCCGACTTTTTATGTGGGGGATGGTGATCAAGATAAGGGAGGATGAGCAAGGCAAGAACAAAAGAAAAACTCCAACTGGAAAGTATGTATGTCTCTGGAACTACAGAAAGGATCTCTAGCTTTTTTGTCGCCCAAAGGACATAAATGGAAACATGGGGTGGGGGGTGGGGGGAAGAGAAATGTTTTGTATTTTCAGAAAAGCGTTGTCTTAACTGCTTAGCTATGCTGGAATGCTTTTAGGGTAAAATAAATATTTATTTCATTGAGAGTATCCGTAAAGATATATGTATATACACATACACACATAATCCAAATATATTTGTGAAAGATAGGAAGCCTTTTATTTGCACAGCACTGAGAAATGTATTGTTCTTGATATTTCTCTTTGCCAAACACTCCCTCTCCGAACTTCCAACCAAAATACACAGCCCTGAAGAAAACCAAATTATATGGCACATGAGTATATTTGAAAATCGTGAGGAAAAGCACATTGAGAATTCGTGGAACAAATGCTTTTTTGGAAAAATCTCTGCTACTTCTCAGCCAGAGAATTTTACTTGGGGACCCTTCTCTCTATATGTAGGTCAAAGATATTTGCTATTGGCAAAGCCAAGATATTTTTCCCTGTCATCTAAAGAGAGGTTTATTAAGTGGATATTCGATGGTTGTTTATACTTTAAATTGACAAATGAATTTGACAAATACCTTATAAATCTGACTTTTCTCCTTAGTCCTTTTAGAACACACACGAACTCGAGCGCACACACACACACACACATACACGCGGTGGTGAATTTGTCAATTGAAAAAGGGGATTTGGTTTATGACGTCTCTGTCCATAGGTCCGGTGCTGAACCAAAATGAGTTTGCAGTCTTTGAATTCAGCAGAATTGAAGAGTGTTGGGATTCTGTTTTCCAAATAATCTCAACGCTAATTATAAAGAATATTAGAGGGGTAGGTATGTATGCAAGGCTATGAATACATTTCACACCTTCAGGAAGATGAATTTCTTTCATTTTCAGAGTGTATTCTGAGTTTAAGTGTGAAGAAACTTATGGAGGTTAAAGTTTGATCGAATAATGAAGTTGAGCCAATGCTTACACACTACCTCAGCTACCTAAATGTTTCCATTTTATTATCCTTTTTTTGACCACCTAGGACCACATATGGTATACAAGACCAGGAATCAGTTTCAGACAGGGCATCAAGCCACCAGACTGTGCCTGCTTTTGTCTATAAAAATGTGTCAGTCAGATTAGTTATTCATGAGTAAAGAGTGATGCTTCCTACAAAGAGCAAAATCTCCCAAGGCAGAATGCATTAGACTGGTAGGCAAATGAGCCAGGTTCAAGTCCAGGTCCCGACATTAATTCCTGTGAGCAATTATTTCTTCATTTTTTTTAAAACTAGCTGATCCTGTTTATGTCAAGGCTTTATTGTGGAAAGATTGAGATAATAAATATGTGCTTTGAGGGTTCTGGAAATAAGATGCTACATACATTTTAAATGTGAATTTAGAGAGTGGAACTAATTATGTATCATAGAAAAAATAAACATAGAAGCTAATAAATACTAAGAATTCATGTATAATAGATGTTTCCTTGTGTGGTCCCAAATGTCATATTGCCTCACCATGGATTGTTAAATTGAAATAACTCTTTAATAATACCTGTAATAGCTGAATTAGATCTCTCATCTTCCTTCACCCCCATACACAACTCCACACCTCCTGCTCCTTAAAAGCATGTTGCTCCAGTGGAAACCTATAGCAAGGTCCTAGGCTTCCTGGCTAGCCTAGCCAGAGCTAGTTAGCATGGAGAATGACATAAGAAGAGAAAATTCCCACCATTGTTCTGTGGATTTGTTTTCTGACCATACTACTTATTTTCCGGGCTTTCAGTGGGGAAACTAGAGATTATTCTTCTGTGCCATCAAATCTTATTCTTTTGCAGATTTAAATATTTTAACAGCCCTCTATCTTTCTCAAACCTTAGATACTTCTTAGGAAAAGAGGAAGATAAGGGAATAAGCAATTGTATAATATCTGTTATGTGCCAGGCACTATACTAACTCCTTTACAAATATTATCTCATTTGATCCTCATAATAACCCTGAAAATAGGTGCTATTTAATATTGTCCCCATTTTATAATTGAAGAAACTGAAGCAAAGAGAAGGGATTTGCCCAAGGACCACACAATTAGTAAGAGTCTCAGGATAAGTTTGAACTTATGTCTTCCTGATTCTGAACCTATTGCATTATCCTCTGAGCTACTTAAATACTTTCTAAGAAAAGAAAGAAAGACAAGTATAGGAGGATTAAGAGACACTGTTTTTTTTCCTATTACTAGTGAAGGATTTTTTCCACAGTAGGCTTTCACCACATGGTTTGAGAACCATTTTTAGAAGGGATTATATAGGATTCTCTACCACTTCTACTTCTTTCTAGCCAATTATTTACTGCGTAACCTGAGTAACACAGTCAAATGGCTAAGAGAGAATTGATAACTCTTCTTTATTGTTAAATGTATTGCACTATCCGACTCTTACTTATATTTCTTATTCTTTTTTTTCTGAGCTGATTGGGATTAAGTGATTTGCCCAGGGACACAACAACTAAAAAATATTAGGTGTCTGAGGTCAGATTTGAACTCAGGTCCTCCTGACATCAGGGTCAGTACTCTATCCACTGTGCCATCTATCTGCCCCATCTCTTATTCTTTTTAGGGCATGAAATGCATATTTGTATATTGCTCTTTTCAGAAACTAAGAGATTTTCTTTTAAAATATTAACTGCTCAATTTTCATAATGCTGTTGTGAGGCATGTACTATTAATCCAATCTTGCACATTGTCTCTTTCATTTGATATTCTTATTCACTCTAGTCATTCATGCATAACAGAATTTCTACTAATCATGTGAAAAGGATTACTTACTCATTTTTTGCAGGTCAGAAAATGAAATTAACTCCTTTAATATGTAAAAAGCTACATCCAGGGGGAAAAACCCTTATACAACTCTGGTTTGCAAGGACATTTTAATTGAAAGTCATAGAAACTAAATGAATGTAAAGGGAGAAAAAAGGAAGGTAAATTATAGTATCAAAATTTTGCATAATGTTTCTGAAAGGATAAGTGGTTGAACCATGTAGCCAAAAAAAAAAAAAAAAAAAAAAAAAAAAAAAAACACTGACAAATAATCAGAATCAAGGACTAAATAAATGCTTATCCTCTTTTTCCCAGCTCAAGGAAAAGCCAGACAAAACAACCTGCTTATAGGAATGAAATGCTGCAAAGAAAATGACTGAAATATCTCTCTTCCTTCTCCATAAAAAACCCCACCACCAGTGAAAAAATGCAGAATGCTTAAGAAGAGATCAATTTAATAAGCTCGTAAGCTTATTATGTGACTCATTCTAATTTCCAAACAACTTTAATTGGGTTATCTAGCAGGAATTAATATGCAGTCGTTTTTCCAGGTAGAAATTAAGCAAGTAAAATTGTTACTGGTTGGTATTGAATCCTCATGAAGGGACTATGTTCTCAGTTCTGGGAATGGGGACATGGGTGTGTCCTAAGGTTTCAGTGACGAAGAAGCTAGAGTTAGAAATTATTTGTTGCCATTGATGGACTAATACAAATAGCAATCAATATGGGAGAAGAGGATAAGCATTTATTTAGTGCCTACTATGTGTCAGCCACTGTGCTAAGCACTTTACAAATATCTCTTTTGATTCTCACAACAACACAATGAGATAGGAAGTATTATGATCCCCATTTTGCAGTTGAAGGAACTGAGGCAGATAGACATTAAGTGACTTAACCAGGGAGCACATAGCTAATAAGTATTTGGGACTGGATTTGAACTCCAATTTTCCTGACTCCAGAACCAACAATCTATCCATATAGTAAAGACTTCAAATTAGTAAAGCATTTTAGTTTACAGAGTATTTCCACACATTATATCACTTGATCTTCACAACAACTCTGTGAGATAGAGAAGATGAGATAGAGGTTCCTAGAGGTTAAGTGACAGAAGTTAAAATTACAGAGCTAGTTAAAATTACACAGTCTGCAGAGTGCTAAAGTCCTCTGACTCGAAGTGGCCTCTTTTCATGAAATCATCAATTTTAGACTTGGAAGGGTTCTTTAGGGCCTTCTGAGCCCACTCATTCCCACAAAAGAATAAGTGCTATGTGTATTGGTCCATCTAACTTCTGCTTGAAGCTTTTCAATAATAGGGAAGACTTCCCAAAGCAGTCCATTCCACTAACAGAGAAGTCTTAATTGTCAGGAAAATTTTCCTAATTATCAAGCTGAAATTTGCAACTTTGAGACTTTCACTCATACTGTTTCTGCTTTCTGTGACCAACTAGAATAAATGTAAACCTTTTTCAAATGCCAGAGGACCACCATTATGTCCTCCCTGAATTTTCTCTTCTCCAGGCTAAATACCCACAGTTTTATCAGTTAATCATCATATAACATGGATGCAAGAACTTTCACTTCACTGTCTAGATTGCTGTATAAATCACTGAAGATACAGCCCAAGAAAACCAAGGCTAATTGTATAACAAATGAGAGAAGGATTGTGACATAATGCATATGTAGTTGATTGGCGTCAGAAGACCAGGTTAAAATTCTGCCTCAGACACATAATAATAGTATGATCATGGCTAAGTCACTTAAATTCTCAGATTTTTCTCAATTTTCTCATTTGAAAAACAGGGATAATAATACTTTAACTACTTTATAAGGAATGTGTTTTGCAAGTCAAATATAAAATACATATTATGATTTTTGGAGGAGGCAGTGTGATCCAGTAGCTACCTGGAGTTGATACACGATTAATCACTTTTGTTTACTATGTCACATTAAGTGAATGTCAACTCTTTCTGGCTTCTGTTTCCTCTGAAGAAAAGAGGAATTTCTCTCTGAAAGAAAATAGGATTGACTTATGTGACACTTATAAGGCCCCTTCCAATTCTAATTATTTGATCCATACTCCAGGAACCTTGAAGAAATAAAAATCGCAAAATGATATATATAAATACAATGTATTAACCTATTAACTATTATCCACAATAGAACCCTTGGTGAGGAGGATTTAGATCCAACAAATTATGAACCCAAAAAATTAGATAATCTCAGAATTCAAACAGATTTCTGAGGTCATCTAGACCAACCTGCATCTTAGCAGGGATTTCTTCTACAGCAATCAGAGGTCTTTAGCCTCTGCTTAGCACCCCCTTTGGATGTGAGAATCTCCAACTCCTTTGTTGTAGTACTTCCCACTTTATCCCACTTGTTACTCCCACATTCTAAACCATGCCCCAGTCTTCAGATCAGGATTGATTTTAAAAAACATTTAGAAAGCACTTGTTAGAAAGATCAAAAACCTTTCTTTCCTCTACCCTGAGGCCATACAATCTAGGCATCCCATCACTGTATCAGAATGGGTGCAGAATTTTGAGAAGGAAAGTAGCTAAGCAAGACTTTCAAATCTTGGAAGACACAAGCATTCCTATCTTGCCCTCCATTATTTTGATTCTCATCAGGATTTTAAAGACCTCTAGTAAGCAGAAAAAAGTAATTGACTACTGGTTATGAAATGGACTGGATTCCCCTTCTTTTTATACAAGATGTACAGTATAGCATGATGTTTGGGTCATCTACACACTGTACAATGGAGCAGCACAAAGGGAGAAACAGGGGTGGGACAGGTTATACTTTAGGATCTAGTTCCAAAGCATCCACTATTGGGGGGGAAATTTCATTCTGTTCCCCAATCTGAGAGAGAAGAGAGAGAGACAGAGACAGAGACAGACAGAGACAGAGAAGTAGAGAGACAAATAGACAGAGAAACAGACAGAAAGAGAGAGGAGGAGGAGAGGGGGAAAGAGGGAGGAGAAAAGGAGGAGGGGAGGAGAGACAGAGACAGAGAATGAGGTAGGGAGGGGGGAAATGGGAAGGGAGGGAAGAAGTAAGGGGGGAAAGGGGAAGGAGGGAAAGAGAAAGAGAGGAGAGAGAGAGAGAGAGAGAGAAGAGAGGAGAGAGAGAGAGAGAGAGAGAGAGAGAGAGAGAGAGAGAGAGAGAGAGAGAGAGAGGCAGGAAAGGAAGGAAAGGAGAAAAAGAGTTGCGTGTATTTAAAATTGTACTAAAAAAAGTTGATAGCCAAGTTGAATACAATATTATGACTTCATAAGAAACAAGAAAGATGAGGAACATAGAAACATGAGAAAACAAGTATGAACTGATGTAGAACCAAAACAGAACCAAGAGAACAATGAAAATAATGACTGCATTAAAGGAAAACAACATTAAATGTTACCAGAATTCATAATAACCAATTTTTATTCTAAAGGACTGAAGATGAAACATTATTTTCTCCTCCCAGTAAAGACTTAGTAGATTATAGGTATGGAATGATTCATATGATCTGGGATACGTTTGATGTGTTTGTTCATTTTACTTAACTCCTTTTAAGAGGAAGGAAATTGTGATGCAACTGATATGTATAAAACATGAATCATCAATAAATCCTTTAAAAAATAAAATAGCATTTTGTAGGTAGAAGAAGGAACAATGACAGGTTACAGTTAGAAGAAAAAAAGCAGTGAAGAGTTCCAGAAAGAACTTAAGCCAAGCCTCAGGAAATCACAAATGGACAGCAAATCATTCCACTAATTCAGATAGTAATATGTTTAGGATCTAGTTCCAGAGCATCACTAGTGGGGGAAAAAATCATTCTTGTTCCACTATCTATGTGTGAGAGAGACAGAGAGACAAACAGAAACTACAAGATATATTTTCCTTGTTTTTTATGCTTTCTGAATACAATTCTTCCTGAATTGCTATGTTGGCTGATTCTAGATGGACTTTTGTTACCAGAAGCCAAGACCCTGGACATTAAAGAAATGTTTTAAGCATTTCCTAGGGTCTTGCCAAGCATTTGTTGCTTCCAGTGGAAACCAAAGAAATGGAAGGGGGAATTCAGGAAAACAGTCCCCAAATCCATTAAGTGACATTTTGCCAGTGTTATGCCTTCTACTTTAGACTTTCATCTCTATGAAGGAGTTATTCTCATTTCTTAAAAGAGTGAGACAGACAGATAGACACACACACACACACACACACACACACACACACACACACACCAGAAGGAAAGATAGAAAATCAAAAGACTTTGAACAAGCAGATATCTAAAGCAAAGGAACTGTAACAGAAATAGTAATCAACAAACACATTTGAAGAGGAAGAGTATTGAGATAAAAAAAGGAACAATTTAAAGAAAACACTAAAAAACTGTGTTCTTGTTAAGAACACAGAAACTAAGACACAAGAGTACCACACTCTCTCCTGGAGCCTGACAACCAGCAGAACACTACCATGTTTCATTCTGCATAGTAGAGCTAGGACCCAGAGACGGTGATATAGGGACAGGAAATATTATACCCTGGCTTCAAGTGTCATTTCAATCATACTGAAAAAATTTTTTTCTTCACTGTCCCAGAATATGTTATTTACAATGACATCAATAATGCTACCTGTAAGTCACCAAGTACACCAACTTTCTACTATGTTACTGTTATTCAACAGCATGCTATTATTATTGAAGATATTGTTGCACAGTTGGGGAACTCACACAAACTAAAGGAAATAAGTTTTTTAAACATTTGCAAAGTGACAGGTAAATAAATAGGTTTTTTGGTTGGCATAATGCCAACAAAGGTACCCTAGATGCAGAGCCAATATAGGGACAAAGTAGGGCAGAGTTCTTTCTCAGCAATGGTTTCCTGAAGGTGAATTTTGAACTAGGTTGTTGAATCTGGAGTTTAATGGGAATTGTTGCAAAGGAGAATAAAAGCAGGGTGTGTCTCAGGGTAGAACCCAGAGAAACATATTCATAACAACCAACCAATAATCGCACTGGATAACTCAGTTCCTACAACTCACTTCTGTCTAATAGTAGGAGACCTTAACCATTTTTTGGTGTCTTGAATCCTTTTGGACATCTGGCAAAACCTAGAGATCCTTTTTCAGAATAATGCTTGTAAATGCATTAAATAAAACACATAGGATTACAGAGGACGCAATGTTTTTTTTAAATTACAGCCAGAAACACATTTTTAAATGATAACTTTTTATTTTTAAAATATATGCAAAGATATTTTACAACTTTCACCCTTGCAAAACCTTACATTCCAAAATTTTCTCCTTTCCTTCTCTCCACCCCCTTCCCTAAACAACAAGTAATCTAATGTATGTTAAACATGTGCAATTCTTCTATACAAATGTCCACATTTATCATAGCTAGCAACATATTTTAAAAACAAGTTCATGGACCTTAAGATAAGAGCCCTTAGTTCTTGGTAGGAACCAGTGTTACAGAAGTTCTTGTAGAGGCCATTTATTAAACCCCTGACTGAATATTTCAATCAAAACTTATTACTGAGCAAATTATTTAACTTCTATGAGCCTCAGTTTCTTCTTCTGCAAAGTGAAGGACTCATCCCCAAGATTTCTTCCGATTCCAAAACTGTATGCCTTCTAGATATTCAAAACAGAGCTCAATTTTTTTTCACAGTTCAGAATAGCTTTACTCCAAAGTCCAGCTGTTCTGAATGTGCTTTTTGTCACTACTGACTGGAACCTCCTTTCACTCTGCTTGGGTTATTCTTAATAACTAAATCTCCTTTTGCTCTTTCCTGTAGGTGATTGAAATAATTGTTCTTTCCACATTGCAGTGCTTCACAGTGAGCATCGCCTAAAAATCCTTCCATCCTTTTTGCAACTTTTCTAAATAGACTTAGAACCTTTTCCTAAGGTTTAGACACATATAAAGCCAAGGAATAAGTTATATTCTATTACACTAACCCCCCAAAGAATGTCCCTGTTGCTGCATTGAATAGTGTTGGCAGGGAGTTAGGGCTTTAATAGCTCTTTATTATGCAGAAATTTTTCCTATAATGGAATTTAGCATCAAAATTTGAGCAATTTTAACTAATCATGATGTTCACTCAGTATCAGACCACTTGGACAGATGGAGGAAATAGATGAGTTTGGGAAATATGTAAAGTCTGGCATGGAGGCAGTATATTACTATAGTATAACAATAATAGTGGACTTTTACTGTCTGGAACATCCTACTAGCACACACTTTCTCTCAAAAGTAGAACAACTAAAAGTAGCTGAATGGCACAGTTATTAGAGCACTAGCCCTGGAGTTGGGAGGACCCAAGTTCAAATTATCTGAGACATTTAAAATTAGCTGTATGATCCTGGGCAAGTCACTTAACCGCACTTACCTCATGGGAAAAAAAATGGAGCAACTAATAAAATTTTAGTTTATTTTAGGATTCCTTTATTTGAAAGGGAGAGGAACTGGAATAAGGAGAATTCCAAAAAGGAGGAATTTAAGTAGAAATCGTTGTTGTTCAGTGTGTCTGACTTTTTGTGAATGAGGGTTTTCTTGGCAAATATAATGGAGTTGTTTGTCATTTCCTTCTCCAGCTCATTCTATGGATGAAGAAACTGGGGCAAACAAGGTTATGTTACTTATTCAGGGTCACACAGCTAGTAAGGATCTGAGGTCAGATTTGAACTCCCACCTAGTGCTCTATCAAATGCATCACCTAACTGCCTCTGTGCAGAAATGCTAATGTAGAAATAATGAGAAGTTTATGAGGAACTTACCACTTCATCTTAGAATTTGTGGTAGAGAAATAAGAAAACTTAGAATAAAGTAGTTTGCATCCTAGATTTGGGGAAAACATATTTCAAAGAACTCAGAGAAAAGATCCTACAGCCTAAATTAATTTAGAAGACTTCAACCCAGGATGGTTGAGAGGCCCTGAAGAATGAAATTCTGATAATTCAAAGGAGAGAATTTCAAAAAGAAGGAAAAAGATTTGTCCAAAGAAACAAAGGTAGGTGCTCAAGAGATGCACCTGCAAAGGCAAATAACAGAATTAATACAAATATATCTTATAAAAATAGGTACCTTAAAGCTTGAATAAACTGAGAGTGTTAAGGAATGGCAAGATGGAGAAAAGGTGATTTTAGGATAGAAACTAAATTGGAGGAAAATGGGACAAAGAATAAGGGAGGTGATGGACCTATTGTACTTTAGCCTCATCAGACCACATCTTTTTATCTTGGAAGAGACATTAATAAGCTGGAAAGCATCCCATCTGCCAAAGAAGGCTGGTGATGACCATTCCTTCTCAATACTCTTTGCTGAATCATCATCCTTATGCCATCCCAAGGTCTTATCCTGGGCCCTTTCCTCTCACTCTGTACTTTCTTTCTCAATGATCTCATAGGCTCCCACAGGTTCAATTTATTATTTCCATGCAGCTGACAGACATAATGCTATCAACAGCTGTCTGTTGTACATTGAGATTTGGATATTACTTAGGCATCTCAAACCCAATGTGTTCAAAACAAAATTCATTATTTTTCCAAAATCTTACCCTAATTTCCCTCCTTCTGTCAAGGGTTCCACCATTCTTGAAGTCATCCAGGTCAGTAAGTCAGTGAGCATTTATTAAGCATTTACTATATGCCAGTCACTGTGCTAAGCACTATGAATACAAAAATAATCTCTGCCTCCAAGGAGGTCACAGTCCAATGGGGAAGATTCCATGTAAATAACTAAGTACATACAAGATAGAGACAATAGTCAGAAGGTAATCCCAGAAGCGAAAGCAGTAGCATCTAGAGGGACTAGGGAAATCCTCCTACAATAGATGGGTTTTCAGCTAAGTCTTAAAAGAATTTCAGGCAAACTAAAAGGTGAAGATGAAGAGGCATGGGGAACAGCTAGTGAAAAGTCATCAAGACTGAACTTGGGGTGAATTGCTCAAGGAATAGCAAGTAGATCAGTATTACTGATGCAGGTCTAGTGGTAGAGAATTGATGTGAGAATCCCCTCTGGTTGGAGACGCACAAGTCCAGTGTGAAAGAATTCACGAACCCGAAAAGTCTGAATGGCAAAAGGGATTTTTATTGGCACTGAGAAACCGGCTTTGCTAGGAAGACTGACTCCTCGGTGGCAAGAGGTCCTCTTAGGGAAATAACAAAGCTTATCACTGAGAAGAGGGTATCTTTACAGCAGACAGGAGTCCTGGTCGGCAGCTGTGCCAAGAAGAGAGGTTCCTTGGCATGGCATGATCCACTTTGGATTTCTGCAGGATTTGGAGTTTGGAATTGTCTTTTATAGCAGTTGAGCTAAGGCTTCCATTGAATAAAATTCCCTCAATGTTGTCAGTGCCCCCTAAGCCTAGATACTTAGCTTGCAGTTTCAAGCCACTCAACAGGCACAGATCTCCAACTGAATAAAATCATTTTGAAGGCTTTTTTCCCAGAGCCTGGAATTTACTGAAGAGGATCCGGCCACCCCCAAAAGATCAATGGAGAGTGATTTTAACCAAGATCTCCAATTGAATGAAGCCACTTAACTTAGAAAAGGCTTGTCTGGAAAATATACTTTATTCCCCGACTTTTTGGAGTCTGAGACTCTGAATCTCCCTTCTTTTACAGATCAAAGAGGTCACAATTTCAGAGTTCACCCCCGTTGCTTCCCCCCAGCAGTCAAGGGGGACAGTTTCAGGGTTTACCCCCATCATTTCTGTATTCCGTGTGTGAAGAAGAGACGAGTATAACATTAGAAAAGTGGGAAACAGCATCATAAAAAGTTTTAAATGCTAGAGGATTTTCTATTTGATGAGGTTATAGGGAGCCCTTGGAATTTGCTGAGTAAACATGTTATTGTATCTTATCTATGCTTTAGAAAAAATTGAGTTTAATTGAGAAGAAATTAGAGTGAGGAGCGGTTCGAGACAGGAATACTAGTAATGGTAGTGGCTATGGATGAAGAAATGGGACATGTCCAAAAGAAGGTATGGAAAAATAAAATGACAAACAATGGCAACTAATTGGCTATGTGGAATGGGTGAGAGGGAAGAATTGGCGATGACATCAAAAATTGAGCATGGAAGGCTTGGGGTCACACATCTCTTAGGACCACTGAATTAAACCATATTTTATATCTGCCTGCTGCCAGGTGACCTTGGACAAATAAAATGAGGTTGACCTAGAACCATTAATTCCTAACTTTTAAAGATCTCATTGTTATCTTTTTTGTTCTCTTGATGATCCTTACTATTCAAATTTGATTAGAATTCTCATGGAAAAATTGTTATTCTTAACCCTAAATGGATTCATCAGTATATATACACATGAATATCAGATGGGTAAGGATAAGGGAGGAAAAACTGCTATATTAAGTTAGAAAGGAGCCCCAGGCACTATCCTAGCTCTAGCATCACCACACTTAGGGACCTGAGCAGATAGGTCACTGGATCTCTTGGTAGCTTAGTTTTTTCACATGCAAGGATAGCACATAATAAAAAGGAGAATCTTTTAAGGGCTGGAGGGATTTGAGGGATATTTTTAGGGAGTTTTGACCTATAGATTCATCTTTTATGGGAAGTCTGTGGTTTAAAAAAACTCCTTCCACCAATTCAAATTGGCAAGTTATCTGACAGATAAAAATCTTAAAGAGTTGCTTGAAGCACTGAGGCATTAAGTAATTTACCCAATATTCCATTGCTAATAGGTAATAGGTGTAGTGTGTAAGCCAAAGGCTTCCTCATCCAAGATAGCCCCACCATCCATTATGTCACAATGGCTCTCCATGGTACTATTATGGGACTAGTGGAAATATGAGAAGTTGGTGAATCCACAGCCATTTTTTAATATCTGTCAATAAACCAGTTTTGACTACCCTATTCCTCTTTTTGGAAAAACTGTACAACTCTACTTATTTTCTCCATCCAGGTATGGTGAGCAATGCAGAGACTTCCATGACCAGCCACTCTAAGTCAGGGAAAAAACGGGAAACCAATTCTCCCACATAGTCCTTGTAAAAGTCCTTCTCAGCAGCTCTGCCCCTAAGGCATCTGTACTCAGAGCTTTGGCTCCAAAATAGCCTCCCTTTTATTCAGGAAATCACACCCATGTATGTGAGCAAAATCTTCCAGAGCATCCAACAAGAACCTAGAAAAATAAATTATTGATCCCTGACCTTCCTTCCTCACCTTCATACACAACGATGGGCTCATAATCAACATCTGTTGGTCAAGTGGTTTGTGGATATCTACTCCTATGAATAAGTTGCTTGGAACTTAATTCTCACCCATGTTTACTAGAATCTAAATTAACAGGAAGGAAATGCAGTTGGGTGGGGAAGAGAGAAGTGTAAGCTTATGTGTATATATACATACACACATATAGACATATACATAGACACATGCGTACATAGAAAGAAGGGAGAAAGTGGAAAGAATTATGCTAAACACAGTTTAATGTTTTCTTTCTCCCTTCTTTCTCTCCCCCACCTCATACTTCCATGACCAGCCACTCTAAGTCCTTTATTCACCCTTATTCTTTTGTTCTTTAAATCTGGCACCTATTCCATTTCCACCCTCATTCTTTATCTAGTCAAGGGATAGAGGAGATTTTTATTCACAGTTCTCAATGGTTCTTCACATTAAAAGTGATAAATAACAGCCTGAAACAGCTTCTCCAGGTGTATCAGCTTAATTTATATGCTAATTGACACTTTCCAGGATGCTCTTTATTGACTCACTAGGGGTGGCAAAAAGCCATATAAGAAGCACCCCCCCCAAAAGAACACACACATTCATGCACATTCACACAGCAAATAAACAGAAAGGGAATTAGAAATTAGAAATAATTAGCAATGTCCTCAGAAAATCGTCACTTCCAGATGTATCCCAGATCTGTTTGCTTTTCTCTTGTTTTTTTATTCACTCATCCAAAAATCATTTATTCAACACTTACTGTTTGCCCAGAACTCTGGGAATACCCGGTGCTCAAATGAATCTTGTGATTTCATTGATTCAGGGAGTTCTTACCAGCAGTGCAACGTGGAGCTCATGCATGTCTGCTCATCCTACCTCAAAATTGTCTTTGTTTTCCTAAGAATTCTCCCAATAGATTGATGGCTTTCTTCTCTTTCTCCTGTGATTTTAAGAATATGAATGAAACACTTCAGATGCCCATCTGTCTTACTTCATTCTTGCCAAATGACCCTTTCCCCTTCCTATCATTTAGTCTTATTCTTTTTTGGACTTCCTTATTGATTATATGATGCAGCTTGCTTACAACTATCATGTATTGCTCTCTGTCGTGGTATTCATTTTTAGTTGTTTAGAAATAGTTTAATTACAACACTGGTAGAATATTAGTATTGAAAAGATGGGTCTTTCATGAGGAGCTTGGAACTTTGTAATTTCCCAAAAGCACATCAGCCCATTCTCCTCCTATTTAAATCTGGGCCCACCCCTTTATCTCTGTGTACTCTCTGTCCCAGATATATATTCTGTTAGACAAGTTCTATGAAATATAAATTTAGAAGCATGTTTGAAACCTGGCCTATAGTCACTTTCCACCACTTGATCATTCTTTTATGGATGGTCAGGCCAAACTCATTTGAGTGATTACTGATCTCCCGGAGGTTTTCCAGTGCTCTGGGGCTTGATGCAATTTGAAAACTGTTAACCCAAAACAATAACATCTGAAAGACATCACCATTCACAGAGAATTCTTCCTTAACCTATAGTCTACATTGGATCTCCACTGGGAGATGAATGCCTTTGGTAAACAGACACCTTATTTACTATTTATTTGGTTTTTTGTTTTTGTTTATCCTGACCTGATGTTATTATCAGTCATTCAATACTCATTATTTATGCTATGTCTTCTAAAGAATCTTGAATAATTTTGGTATATCAATGGGAGACAGCTTTTCATAAAAGAGCCTGTAAAGCAATGCTTAGTGCTATCAAATAAATTTTTTTTCATTACCAGCAAACAATAAGCACAATGAGAGCCTATATTTTCTACAACTTTTAGTTAATTGTGAAATGGCAAATATATGGTCCATGACTGAATATTATTTTGGAAAGCCTGATTACTCTCTACTAATGCTTTCATTGAGTATGTTGATGAAAACCAGAAAGATTTTGGATATATAAGAAAGAAGGCTTGTGTGTGTGTGTGTGTGTGTATCTAGGACTGGGACAGTAGTGATGGATGTTCTCTTGATTGTTTTATTTTCAGTGTTTAAAAAGGTACAACATTGCACACACACACACACATGTTTGCTATTGTTCTTTCCTTCAGATACCTTGCATTTTGATCCCCTGGTGCCTCCAGCATAGATCTTTCCTGAATATGAATGGTCAAATAGATAATTCTTCTCATCATTTTTCTTTTTAATGCCATTTCTGCTTCCTCTATACACATATGTGAAACTGTATTATGAGTATATGTGGTGGCTCCAATGTTCTTGATAGAGAGAAATGTTTGTTAAAATAGTCTTTGTAAATATTTTTTCCATTTTCCTAATGTCCACTTTCCCATATCAACCTTGGGATGACTTTGTTTAATGGGATGTCTTGCCAAGATTTTTAAAAACTAGTTTTATCCTCCACTGATTCTATTTTATAAGATGATACTACTAATATTCTTCCGTCATCCTTCTTCATGAAATTTCATTTTCTTATTTGTTGACTTTGGCAACCTTCTTTCTTTAATAATTCATGTTTGTATATTTTAACATGTTTAACATATTTTGGATTACTTGCTCCCTGGGAAGGAGGTGGGGGGAAGGAGGTGAAAATTTGAAACACAAGGTTTTAAAAGGGTCTGTTGAAAAATTATCCATGCATATGTTTTGAAAATAAAAAGCTTTAATAAAAAAAGCTAAAAAATTTTAAATCTAAAAGAAATTTAAAAAATAATTCATATTTGCTAGATCCATTCTAGGATTGTCAGATCTCTTTATCATAGCAATTAACTTACCTTGGTTAAATTTCTAGAAAAAGTGATTATAATCAGTTAAAAAAATGTTAAATCCCTACTGTCTGCCAACTACTTTGCTAGTGCTGAGGATACCCCCCAAAAAAGGTAAAAGACAGTCCATGTTCTAAAAGAGCTCACAATCAGATGGGGGAGGCACCATGTAAATAAATGGATAAACAAGATATATAGAAGATAAATTGTAAGTCAGTATTGTTATCATTTTTCATCTTTTATTTAAGTAGTTGATAGTTAATTTGTTTCAATTATTTTTCTAGTTTTATGCTAATTCTAACATTAGGTTTGACAAGATAATACATTGACTATAAATAGTCAACTGATTCAGGGAAAACTCCCACATAAATAATAAGTAATAATAATTTCCTGTTTGTTAAAATAAATCTATTATTTGGTATTTCATGGTTTTATTCATTAGAAGCCATGCCTACTTTCTACCCATTCATTTTTCAAAGAACTAGCTATGTCTGTAAAATCTACAGATTGATATCTCTAATTTCTTCCTTCTTTTCCTTTATCATGTTTTTCTCTCCTCACTTTTTCTTGCTTTTGCATTGACATCATCAAACACTCTAGAATGGATGTTGATTTGATTTGCACAGTAAATCCAGGAGACTTTCTCTTATCACTTCATCCTATATACCCACTGTTGGTATATAAAGTGTCATTATTTTTATGATAATCTTTTTGGAAATACTTTTTCTTAGTCTTGCAATATGCAATAGCCAAATATCCCTTGAAATAATAAATATTGCCTTACAAAAAATCCATTATACCAGTTCATTCCATCACCTCTTCAAAGAGTATCTGTGAGACATCTTTCCAGACGTCTTACTTCTGATGCAATTTATAACAAGAATATCAAGAGTGATGTAATTCAGGCCCTGGAGCAATATGTTCGCTTCTAGATCAGTGGACAGAGATCTCACATTTGAAGTTCCTACAGTCTAGTTAAAGTTTATGGGCATTCTAAAAACTGTGTGAGCTCTGTCTCCTTACTCAGTACTCTGCCATCATCATGGCAGATGTGCCAAGGAAACTACTGATCCTGGAATATTGCATTTTGTTTCCTGTGTTGTTATGACCTCTTCCCCCAAAAATATTGGGAGATGGCCAACCTCCTATTTGCTGGTCACAGAAAACAAGGTATGAGATAGACAGTTCTTGAAATCTTTCCAGATGATAAAATCTAGCACTATATTTGCTTGATTATCTAGGACTTATGGTCACCTCCATGACAAAAATATGGGATAGGACTCTCCCAGGAAAAGGAAATGCTTGGCAGAAATGGGGGCCACTTGTCCAAGGGAGAGACTAACCAATTTTAAATGGTAGAATACTAACATGACTTCCCTAGTCTCTCCTCTGATCCCATGTTGCTGTTCTTCAAACCCCAAGTAAACACCCCACAAATGCATACTTTGGGCTCTGGGACAAGGCTCCTGCCATGGAAGGCAAGTTCACTCCCCTGCACAGTGAAGCCCTGCCTCAACTACACAAATTCATAATCCCTAAATGGACAACAGGATAGATATGAGGAGAGCCAGCAGGACTCAAAGGGCCTAGTACCAGGCTAGGAGAAAGGCCCTTTGTATGTGCAAATATCATTCTATGCCAGAGTAGCTAGAAATCTCCTCAGCATGCTTCCCTCAATAAGGCTGGACAGACACACAGAGTCACTGATGCCGGATCCCTTCCATACCAGCCAGGGACATGGAGGCACTAGCCCAAATTTCTGTGGAGACTTCCTTTGTATCCTCTTAAAGCTGGTAACTACCATGAATGTACAAGAAAAAAAAAGTGTTCCTTCCCTCAAAGAGATTACATTTCCTGGAAGACAAAATCAACGACAGTGTTAAATATATTAGATGGGAAGAGAGGGAGAGAGAGAGGAGGGTTAGAGAAAGAGAGATCGAGAGACACACTCAGAGAGAGAGAAGCAGGGAGAAAGAAAGAGGGGGAGGAGGCAGGGAGGCAGACAGAGGGAAGAAGGGAAGGGAAGGAGGGGAAAGAGAGAGAGAGAGGGAAGGAAGAAGAGAATGGAGGAGGGAGGGAAAAAAATAGGGGGAGAGAGGAATGGGGAGACAAAGGGTAAGGAGACAGACACACAGATCTAAAGAGAAAGACAGAGAGAGAGAGAGAGAGGACCACAGACAGAAAGAATCACAGACATAAAGAGAGAAACAAAAACAGAGAAAAAGAATGGATGGTTGGATGGATATGTGAATATATGGATGGATGTATGAAACTAGAGATAGAGTTAGAAATAAAGTTTTATCACCAGGTTTCTCCATGGATCCTGTGACATACTGGTTTTTATGAGTCAGACACTTGAGTTACATTGCAAAATCACAGGATAAATTTATTGTAGAGGAGATAAAAAGACCCAGTTCTGCCCTTGAGAGTTGGTTATAAAACATTTGCAGTTCGTGATTATGCCCCAGGTGGGAAGAAAGAACAACTTTCTAACAATAGGCTGGAGTTAGGATGCCAGCCCTGTTCTGGGAAGTCACTATGTCCCGTGTGGCTTCCAGAGCTGTCCCCACACCTTCATGTCATTAGCCAATATACACAAGGAAATACAAATGCCGTGGTCAGTTACAGTGCTTTATGGGGAGTAAAACGAATTCTGTGAGACACAGTTTATTACAGAATAATGGAAAATTCTTAGAAAAAAGCACCAGTTGTACCTATTTGAAGGAGTAGGGAATAAGACTAGGTTTGCCATCAGCCATCATCTCCTGGAGCAGCCTCTACCCCTGGCCATCTTCCATCCTTTGAAATGGCTCAGGCCACTCTTCCCCTCTCCCCATTTCACCTCTAGAGGAGTCTTTACATATCCAGTCACTTCAGGGAGTGGGGGAGGGAATCGAGAAAGGCATCATGTAGGAGGTGACACTTTGGGCTTTGAAGGAAGTTGGGGATTCTAAGAGGAGGAGGTGAGAAAGAAGAATATTCTAGGCATAAAAAACAGCTTGTGTGAAGGCCATCCCAATGCAATATGCATATAAGGCACGAATAACCTTTTAGAGGTAGATTTGGACTTCTTTCCAGTAGTCTGGCCCATTCCCAAAAAGTCAGGATGTTGGGTGGAGGCAGGAAGGACAGGTCTTCCAGGTTCTCCAAGAATTGGAGATGCCCTACAACAGAGTAGTGAGGGAATTCACCTCCGAGATCAGGCAGAGATAGAGTTTTAAAATTAGTAACTACCTAGTTTGAAAAGGTGGGGTCTGAGTCATGGGCCAGATGCCTGATTTCTTGTCTTGTTCTGGGTCTCGTGTCTCTGAGAAGTCTACTAGTGCATTCCTCAATCATCAAGTTGAACCAAGACCTAAATCCTCTAAATCCTTCCTGTTTTCTAAATGTATGCTTCCCCTATAGCATTTCTTCCTACTGGGCATTATGTTCAGTCATGCTTTTAGCCTTGAATTTAACTATGTTTCCACATGTTTTTCCAATTTAGTCACTAGTATAGCACTCTGCTTATCACTGACTCTCAGAACACGAGAGCCATCTAGTCCAGCCCAATAATGAAAGAAATCTCTGCTATAATACATTTGACAAGTGGTCATCTAAACTCTTGGATTCCACAAAGGGGTCCCACAATTTCTTGAAGCAGCCCATTCAGCATTAGGACAGCTCTCATAAAACAGGAAGCTTTTTCTGATATCTAACCAAATTTTGTTTCTTTGTACCCCTAGTTCTGTCTTTTGGGTTCAAATAAAGCAAGTCCAATCCCTTTCCACTGGACAATCATTCAAATATTTGAAGAGAGAGATATTGAGTTGCCCTGAGTTTTTTCTTCTCTAGGATAAATATTCTCAGGTTTTCTATAAATTGGGTTGTCCAGTCCAATAAACTATTATTATTAAGACATATGGGATAAAAAATCTAAAAAAAAATTCACATTTATTTCCCTCAAACAACTACCATTCTTCTAGAAAAAATACATGTAAACAGATAAGTACAGAAATAATAAGAATGAGGGAGTAAGTACTAACAAGTAATTAAATAAATATTTATAAAGGGCTTAGCACAGTGTCTGGCAATAGTCAGGTGCTTGCTTAGTAATTTACCCTAAGGTGATCTTTTTCTTTTCTTTCTTTTTGCTGAGGCAATTGGGGTTAAATGACTTGCCCAGGGTCACACAGCTGGGAAGTGTTAAGTGTCTGAGGGTAGATTTGAACTCAGGTCCTCCTGACTTCAGGCCTGGTGCTCTATGCACTGCACCACCTAGCTGCCCCCAAGGTTATCTTTTTCTTTCCTTTCTTCCCCTCTTCCCTCTTTCCTTCTTCTCTCCCTCTTTCCTTCCTCCCTCTCTCTTTCCTTACTCCCTCTTTCTTTCCTCCCTTCCTTTCTTCCTCTACTCTTTCTCCCTCATTCCCTTTCTTCCTTCTTGCTTTCCTTTCTCCCTTCCTTCTTTCCCTCTTTCCCTCTTCCTCTCCTTTCCTGTTTAACTTTTGGAACACAAGGTTTGTGAGAGTGAATGTTTAAAACAATCTTTGCATGTATTTTAAAAATAAAAAGGTATTAGTATAAAAATTTGAATAGTGGGGGGGAGGAAGAGTTTTCCCTCAGACCCTGGTCCTCCCATGTACTTTGTTACCAGCAAACATATAGAGGAACTATTTGGGCAGATTGGCTCAATGCCTGCTTGTTTATATTTCTTCCACTATCCAAACATAAAATTGCAAAATACTTGTTACAGGAAACTATTTTTAATAGTTTCCCTTTGGGAAAGTGCATGGGCCATACTTACACATCTCCAGCCTTCCACAGAATCATAGAATCTTGGAATTGGAAAAGATCCTAGAGGATGTCCATTCCATTTCGCTGCCCAGAGCATGAATGGGTAACCAGCATAATGCCCCTCAACCAATGACTATCTAACTTTTATCTGAAAATCTTTAAGGAATAAGGAATTTGTGACTTTACAAGCTCATTGGTGGACAGGTCTAATTGGGAAGCAGAAAGTTCATATTCTCATTGAGCCTCAAATTTGCTCTGTACAACTTTCACCCATTAATCCTTCTAGAGCTACACAGAATAATTCTAAACCCAATTTGTCGACTACCACATTATTCCATGCTACCACCTCTGCTTTTTTAGAAACAATCCTCACGGTGACAACTATATTGCCGTGATGTGTGAAAGCTTGCCACACTTTAAAGAAAAACATATCATATTATGGCTAAAACATTTTCTCTTGGAATACAGTCAAATTACCAGGATCCTGCTTCAAAGCTCTATTCTTTAATTCTTCTCAAACTGTAGTGTAGGTGGCAAAGTGGAAATAGTATTGCCTCTAATCGTTGAAGAATCTGGATTCAGATCCTGCTTCTGATACTTATTTACCTGTATTATCTTAAGCAAGCCACTTAAGTGTCCTGTCTATGTTCCCTCATCTGTATGACGAACAAATAGTCTCTCAGGTTCCTTCCAGTTTTGTAATTTTGAGAATATATTTCTTCCATTTATAGCATATTTGAGCTTTATGACTCAGTCTATCTTTGTTATTCAATCATCTCAGTCATGTCTGATTCTTCATGATCCCATTTGAATTTTTCTTGGCAAAGATGCTGGAGTAGTTTGCCATTTCCTTTTCCAGCCCATTTTACAGATGAAGAACTTGAAGCAGAGAGGCTTAAGTGATTTGTCCAGGGTAACATACCCAGTAAGTATCTGAAGTCAGATTTGAACTCAGATTTTTCTGATTCCAGGCTTGGGTTGGACTAGAACAGAAGTGTCAAACATGGGGCCCAAAAAACTTCCAAGTACAGCTAAAACCATATTAAAATGTAGTTGGGAAAAGTTTAGCAAAACAGATAAAATGACACATAGATAATATTAATGTGTATTTTCTAATCCAAAAATTCCATTTCTCTTTGAGTTAGACACAACTGGACTAGATGCCCCCTAATGTCTCTTCTAGTTCTTAATCTATGATCCTTTGAGCTCCAATCAATGTGACTTTAGAATTTTTAAATTCATCAGTGGTTAGACTAATAGTAGTCCCAGCTTTTTCCAAAGCAGAAGTATCTGATCATTAATCAAATGATGTCATAGGGAAGTATCGTGATTAAACTATAAGTTTTTTCATGAGACATTCGCAAATTGAAAACTTTGTCCCAATCTCATCACTATTCCAACTATACTACAAATTCTAACCAATATTTCTCCTCATTTTCTCATTCATATTCTATTCCTTTAAGTTCTTAGTGGTCAAGAATCATGGGTATTTGTACCAAAATACAGTGAACTTCCAGGCATGGTCAGGGAATGAGTGAGTATGATTTTAAAAAAATACTAAATTTTAGTTAATGGAGTATTCATATATGTAATAAACGATTTGCCAATTTGTAGGTAATTTACATATAATAGAATACACTAAACATCAAAACTCTACTAGCCATAATTCAATCTTCCTTTCCTATTTCAGTATCCTAAAAGAGCCATTAATAGCCATTAAAAGAATGGTAGAGATAGAAGAAGCCTCAAGATGATCTAATTCAACCACTTTGTTTTGTATATCAGGAAAAGAGTTCTAGAAAGAACAAGTAATTTCCTAATGTTACATAGCTAATTGGTGCAACTAGCACCCAGGTTCCCAATTCCCACTAAAGTAAAAATGCTTCTCTGTCATTTTTCATTGTTCTGATAACATGGGGAATGGGGGGGAGGGGGATAGGCAGTCTTTAATTGATGAAGAAACACTAGATGAATCAGCATTTCCTTCTGTATATCAATAACCAGCAATTTTGTCAGTATGTATTGATCCATCAATCAGCAAACATTTATTAAGTATCTGCAGTCAATTAACAAACATTTGTTAAGTATCCACCATGTGCCAAGCATTGTTCTGGGGATATAGATGTAAAAATAAAACAGTTTCTGCCCTCAAGAAGCTACATTTCTATCAAGATTAGTGCCAGGGTTGGGAGGGTCTTAGAACTTTATATCTTCTGCTTCCTTTCTTGGTCATTTTCCCACTTGAGCCTCACCTCATTGTTGTCCTCTGCAGAAATGAAGAGATGACTTCTTTGTACCTTTCCCTCTCTAATAGTGTAAGATTCTAGGATGCATATTTTGTAGATGAGAAAAATGAGGCTAAGAAATCATGTGACTTACCTATGTTCACACAGCTGGTAAGTGTCAGAAACAGTATTCAAATGAAGGTCTTTCTGACCCTGTACTTTGCCCTGGATCAGACCATATCTGGAATATAGTTCTGAGCACACCAAAAAGGACATTGATGAATTGGAGAGTATTTATGGGATGGCAATTAGGTTGATGAAGAGTTATGCATATGAGAATTGATCAAAGGAAGTGGGCGTGTTTAACCTGAAGGAGAGAAGACTCAGAAAAGACTTGATAGCTGTCTTCAAATAACTGGAACTGCCATGTAGAGAAGAGCTTGAATTTGATCAATTTGACTCTAGAGGTCAGAGCCAGGATCCACTTTTGGAAATGTCAAAAATGTAAATTCAGGCTGAATGTTAGCTTAACCAATGTTAGTCTACCATCTAAAGTTGTCCAAAGGTGAAATGTATCCAAAGAGTACATATGTAGTGGGTTCCTACTAATTAGAAGTCTTTGAGTACATACTGTGTATTATTGCAGTAATTATTTTGGGCTATGCATTAGAGTAAATAGTTTCTTCTAGTTCTAAAATTTGGTGATTCCTCTCTTATTTTCAGCTCCTAGAATTGAATTCTTGAACTTTCATGCCTTCCCTCTGAAAATACTCAAATTTATTGTGTATATCATGTTCTTTCATACTCATTTGCATTGTTTTCTTTTTTTTTAGACTTTATTTTTTTATTTTTTTTCAATTCCACATCTAATTTTCTTTTTTTTTTAAATTTTTATTTAATAATTACTTTATATTGACACTCGTTTCTGTTCCGATTTTTTTTCCCTCCCTCCCTCCACCCCCTCCCCTAGATGGCAAGCAGTCCTTTATATGTTGGATATGTTGCAGTATATCCTAGATACAATATATGTTTGCAGAACCGAACAGTTCTCTTGTTGCATAGGGAGAATTGGATTCAGAAGGTATAAATAACCTGGGAAGAAAAAACAAAAATGCAGATAGTTCACATTCGTTTCCCAGTGTTCTTTCTTTGGGTGTAGCTGCTTTTGTCCATCGTTTATCAATTGAAACTCAGGTTTCTTTGTCAAAGAAATCCACTTCCATCAAAATATGTCCTCATACAATATCGTTGTCGAAGTGTATAATGATCTCCTGGTTCTGCTCATTTCACTTAGCATCAGTTCATGTAAGTCTCACCAAGCCTCTCTGTATTCATCCTGCTGGTCATTTCTTACAGAACAATAATATTCCATAACATTCATATACCACAATTTACCCAGCCATTCTCCAATTGATGAGCATCCATTCATTTTCCAGTTTCTAGCCACTACAAACAGGGCTGCTACAAACATTTTGGCACATGCAGGTCCCTTTCCCTTCTTTAGTATTTCTTTGGGATATAAGCCCAATAGAAACACTGCTGGATCAAAGGGTATGCACAATTTGATATTTTTTTGGGCATATGCATTGTTTTCTCTATTAGAGGTAGGCACTTGCTTTTGGTGTTTGGATTCCCAGTATGTAGCACAATATCTTCACATAATAGGTGTTTTATAAATATTAGTTGATCGACAGCCTGATTCTGTGATCAAGAGTTAGCCCTCTAATTGTTTCTTCATGCTGCAGCATCACATGTGGTAGACATTAAATATTTGTTGGTGCTGGTAATTACATGAATCATGTAATAGACCACATTCCTGTTTATTCTCATCATTCAGACCAGTTCCCTGGTCTTTCTGAATTAAATAGTACTTCAAAGATTTTCTGTTCTGTCCCAAAATTACCATGGCAAAAAGAAATCCCTTGATTCTCCTCACTCTGCCTTGAAGAGGGCTTCTATTATGATATAAGATTTGCTTTCTTGTGATTATCCAAGTGGTTGAGCTCAAGCCTCCTGTCCTTAACAGCAAGGGTTCAAGTGCTTACAGTGCTTTGAAGAAATGTTTGTGACAACTTTTAAGACTCCAAAGAGTTGAGAATTTTCTGTAATATCCCAGCTACAGGATTCTGGTTTCATTCTCCTACTATATTTTCAGAAATGATTGGTCACATTTCAGAGTTTATATTCAGATTATTAGTAAGCATGAAGACTTTGTGGGAGAGATCAGAGAGGGTCCAAAGATTTATGATCTTTCAATGCATTTCCTCATCTGTAAGTTTAAGAAATATGACTATGGAATTTCTTAAAAGTTTCTCTGGCATATACTTGGCATTTTGGCCCACCCACACAAATATCACCCTCCTTCAAAACCTCATTACTCTTTCCTGTACTACTGCCATGGCCTCATAATTGGTCTCCTTACTTGGTCTCTCCCCTCTTCAATCCATTCTCCACATAGCTGCAAAGTAGACATTCCTAAAGTACAGATCTAGCCAGCTCATTGCTTTGCTCAAGATACTCTTTCTTGCATCTACAAAAAAAACCCAAATTCTGTTTGGCATTTCAGTCCCTTCACAGTCTGTCAAGAGCCTTCAAATGCAGACATGCTATATGTTATTCCTCCTTCACAGATTCTACATCCCAGCCAAACTGGCCTCCTTGTTCATCCTGTATATGACTTTTCCTCCTCATCTCTGTGATTTTGTACAAGTTATCTTCCAACTTGGAGTTCATCCCCTTCTTCCTTCAGCAACTCAGAATCTCCACCTTCCAAAACCACTTAATTCAGGTGCTGCCTTTTAGACAGGAAATCTTTCCTGTTGCCAGTTATTGGAGTCCTGCCCATCCCTACAAAAGCAATTGCTTTGTATTCACATTTTCTCCTCTTGTAATTGTTATATACACACAGTATAAGAATATTAGTTCTTTGAGGGCAGACTTTCGTTTTTTTTTTTGTCTTGGTACCCCAAGCAATTAGCCTAGTAATCTGGACACAGAATAGATGCTCTAATGAATCAAAGAATGAACGCATATTCTGCTTAAATGAGAGGAGATGATAAAGGGCATAAGAAAGCCATCCCAACTAAATTTTTATTTCTTGTTGTCTTAAATAGCATAGGCAATTTTCAACTTACAAGTAGATTATGTTTTGTTTTTAATACTGGAATTAAATGCATTCTCTCAGAGAACCTTTATGACATGAAAGTTCCAACACTAGTTCACAAATATAATCTATGCTGGTAAAATACATTTATGCTGGTATTGAAAATTAAACTACTTCAGCTTGAGGTCCCTCAAGCAAGAGGCATTTTTATATCTCTTCCAACTGCTTGTCTTCTAATGCAAAGTTCAATGCCCTTTTCTCCCCTTTATAGCATATCAAATATCTCTCACTAGATCTCTCACATTTTCTAATCTTAGTGTAAAAGAATAGGACTTCCACTTGTTTTTTAAACTAACCATATTACAATAAGGCTACAACTGTATTTGTCATATTTCTTATGTTCCAGAAGACATCTTATACACATTTATTTTGTATATACTTATATGTAGATATATTTTCTCCCCCAACAGAATCTAAACTCTTTGAGGACAAGGTCTGTTTCACATTTGTTTTCATACCTCTAGTATCTAGCACAAAGATTTGCACATAGCAGGCATATGATAAGTGCACTTTTATTGAATGTTATAGGTCACATTACAATCATAGCATCTTAGAGTCCGTAGGAACTTCCAAGGTCGTATTATTCATTGCCCCCAAACCCATTGATATAGGACTCTCTCCTTTTTGGTGGAGATAAATTCTTTGCCATTGATGGTAAGAAAGGACAGAGTCCCATACCAATGCACTTTGAAAAAGCAGTAACATCCTTTTAAGCAAAAATGCTATTATAAATTTCTGTCCAAAGTGAAGCTCTGATTGAGAAGAATTGACACTGTGTTGTATATAGAGTGCTGTGGCATAAGTAGGAAATAGTATGACATTTTAAAAGTGCAATCTATTCAGAGTCCTGGATTGGAGTCTCAGCTTAGCCACTTACAATGTGACCATGGACAAGTTGAGCAACCTAAGCTTCCAGCTTCTTGCCTGTAAAATGGAGATACAAAAAACATATGTGATAGCTACTTGCTTCACAGGATTGTTATGTGGAAAATACCTTGTGAATCATCAAGCCTTATTAAAATGTGAATGATTAAAAGCTTACTCAATTGATGTTCAGCACTAGCAAAGTTTTCTTTTTCTGAGATGTCCTTCCTATTTTTCTTGCTCCCCCTGCCCCTCACAACATGGCAAATGTGAAAATATGTTTTGTATGACTTCATATCTATAAATGTATCATATTTCTTGCCTTCTTAGTGAGTGAGTAAATGGCTAGAAGAAAGAGAATTTGGATTCAAAAATATTTTTTTAAAAAGAAAACAATTTAGAAGCTATATGTCATATGTATCATAAATTCATTTTATTTTCCATGATCTTATTATGACTCAAAGTAAAATGAGACAATTAAATTGAAAGTGAGATTTTAGTAGACTTAGACTGTGAACTCCAACCCTTACTTTGAGTAACTTCATTTTAAATGCCATCAATATTATACAGTGAAAGTTTGCTGTCAACTTTTTTCAGTCTCTCAGAAACATACTTAACATTTGAGAAGGGTTATTGCAATCACTGAGTTTTTTAACTTCTGTGGTAGGGGAAAATATTAATAATTTTTATCTAGATTCATACTTTCTTCACGCCTTCCACAGGACTATCACTTTCACCTGACTGCTAATTAACTCTCTGCTTGACAGATTAAACAAGTGTTTCACCTTGTTACTGCCGAATAGAACAGTTTTGATCAAAGAGAAACTACCTATCAAAAATGTCCCAAATATGTACCAATTTGATAGGGATCAACAGTTTAATTAATTTGGAGGAGATTTTTTTTTTAACAAAGAGTAGTCAGGGATGCTGCAAACTTTCAAAGAAGAAGCCTTTTAATAAAAGATCTAGATTAACTTAGGGGAGGCTGACATAGGATCTCCTGGATGGAGGTGGAGGATATAGAATTTATTGTGGAGCAAATTCACAGTGCAGCAAAGGAGGCTGAAAGGAGACATAGTTGTCTGACTCCAAAAACAAAAATGAGAACCTTGAAATGTGAAAACGAGAGGCACTGAACTCAGAAGCAAAGCATGACATGATCCTGAAAAGCCAAGCTCTCACTACAAAGTCATGAAGATACCCCTAAATGTCAAAGTTATTTGAAAGTTTTGTCTCCATCTGTCCCAAATTTCCCCATGAAATGGAAAGAATTTTTTTTTCTTTTCTGCCAAAGGTTTTACTGTATTATAGAAGTCAGACTGGTCTTCCACACTGAAAGTGCTAATTCACGTATAACAGTATTCATTTCCCATGAAAATCCTGAAAGAAAGGTGTTGTAAACATAAGAAAGCTGTTTTGTTTTCATCTACAGGATGTATACAAATGACTGAAATAAATGTTTCCCAACCATACACTCCAATCCCACTTTCCTACATTATATTCTATGGAAAAGTCTTCTGAAGCCCCATATATTATGTTGTTTGTGTCTGATTCTTCATGACCTGATTTGGGGATTTTGGACAGAAGACTAATCTTTTTCATCAGCTCACTTGACAGATGTAGAAACTGAGACAACCAGACTGAGCACTCTATCTACTGCGCCACCTAACTATCCTCACCATGTAATATATCCCTTCACAATAATATACATTTTGCTACTCTAATCTAGGTCTTTCTCATCCCACAGCTAACTTAACTGAAAAGCCTGCTATCTACTGTTCCTCTTTCTGTTCTGTTCCCCCTCCAATCCATCTTATTTGTTACTATCAGACTTATTTAAATATTTCTACAGCTCTGTAGTTTCATCCATGTGGATGTCCCAGTTTTAGCTTAGTGCCTGAACACAGGTGCTTAATAAAAGTTTGTTGGTTTGATTTGTCTTCCCTAGACCATAGAACTAGATGACATCACCCTCCCCCACTAACACACACACACGCACACACATACACACACACACACACACACACACACACCTTAGCAGTATTTCACAAGCTGTTGTGGCCAATCTTCTGATGATAAGATCCTCTAAATTTAATTAGCTTCTTCTCAGACAACAGAGCTACAACAGAACACCAAGCCTGTACTCAAATAATAAGAGCTCATATTGATAAAGTACTTTGAGATCTTCAAAGTGATTTATATTCATTATCTCATTTTATCCTCATAACCAAACTCTGAGCCAAAATGAAATTTAAAGGAGCTTTAATTATAATATTTAGATCTGGATCTAAAAAGGGCTTTATAAGCCATCTATTCCAATCCCCTTCATTTACAAATATGGAAACTGAGGCCCAGGTAACATAAATGATTTGCCCTAGTTCACATAGAAAATCTCATGGGTAGGACTTAAGTCAAGATTGATTCCAGACTCAACACTCTTTGCACTATGCTATACTGACACAAATATGTCTTATACCATTAGGCTCACAGTAAGCATTCAGTAAACATTTATCCAATTTAAATCTTTAAATATCAAATTAAAATTTTTTTCACATTTTGCTGCTCATTATTTTTTACTGACTTGGGGCAGCTAATGATATTTGTCAGATGGCACCAACGACTACTGTTAACCCACAGTACCCCTTTCATTCCCTTTTCCACAAATTATTCATAATGTGTCCCAATTTCATCAAACTAAATTCTTATAGTGATGCTCCAGTGAGTTTCAGGGATACTTGGGCTCTGGCTTTGAGATAAGTAAATTGTAAATTATAACTCTAGATTAGATCCTTAAAGCATTCTTCAGTGACTAGAAGATTTTCCTATAAAGTTCCCTGATCAATGCCTTGTCCATCAGCTTTACTGGGTCACCAGAGGAGATAGCACTAACCCTGCTGACTCCTCACCATCCTGACAGAGAGGAAAGAGGAGGACTATACTTGCAGCTGAGGCCAAGTTTAGTCATCCATTGTTTGTTTGCAGCATATTTGGACTTGCTCTGGATTTAGACCTGCTTCCCTCCTCCTTGTTAACCAAGAAAAGAGCAGACGGTGCCTCGAGAGAGGCAGGAGCGTATGGAGGTGGGTGGAAGTTTGTGATTGCCAGGGAAGGTATCTCTGGAAGTCATCAGAAGCATAGGAGTCCAAAAAAACTTAGGAATCCTCAAGGGACAGAATTCCCCTGCTTAGGCCATCTTTGGAAACTATTCTTTTTCACCTTTTTAGTCATGTTATGATGTGGCTATCGTTAAAAATAGCAGATTCAAATTGAAACTCAAAATTTAGAAAAATAAATGTTATAATTTTTAAATTTAATTGGGAAATATTTAACAAAATAAATTAATATGTACTAAAGGTTAAAAAATCCCAAAGAAATAACAGATTCTCCTATTCCAAATCATCTGATGGTATGAGATACTTGTAGTACTTCTCCTTTCCATTTTTAATCAAAGAAGATACTTCTTCCATCCCATTCCTGAGAACACTCATCTTTTTTTGAAGGTTCAACTCATGCTGGCACAGGCAAGAGCCTTTGATTATCAGTGTGAGTCAAGAAGAAATAATGTTACTCAAATCTGGCCATGCTGATGATGGAGTACCATTTGTTATTAGTTGAAGTTCCCCATCTCCAAAATCCTGGATTTGTTTCAATTTGTTCTTCTTCATGAAGATACTTGTCCATTTCTGGAGATTACCTGGGGAGCTGTTGGAGGTAAAAAGGATCATTAGAATGTCTGAGTCCTCTCAAGCTGCTTCCTGGCTCCCAAAGCATGGCAATTATCCTGGGGGAAGTATTGGAGTAGATGAGAGGCAGTATAAATTAAAGGCATCTAGCCAGATTCTGTCTGGAAAGTATGATGCATGCAGAAAAATTGTCAGAAAATGGGCTTGATTGAGTAAATCAGTCAAGTCATTCCAGATCTCTTAAAATAAGTGACAGAGTATCCTGATGCCAATCAACCCATCAATCAAACACATTAAATTAAACATGAAATGTCCTAGTATTAACTAAGTAAGAATGACTAGAAGAATGTTTGATCTGGCTAAAGAGCCTTAGTCATGGTATTAAGACCAGATCAGAAGCTAAGTATTTTGAGTATTTGGTGAAGATCTGGATTGCATTGAATAACAAATGAGGAGACATGATCCCTGGTAACCCCCTGAAAAAAAAAGAACCATCAGGAAAGAGGAGAAAATTTCAGAATGACTTTGGTCTCCTCTTCCACTCTTTGACAGAGGAGGACTTTGTAAATTTCTTAGTGTTCAAAGGATTTGAGACTTCCTACTGGTGCCCAAGCATGATCCCTCAGGATAGCAGTGGTTGGTGGCAATAGCTTCATCAGAGCCAAGGATACACTGGGCACAAATTCACAGATATACAAGGTGTCCAGCACCCATACCTAAGGGAAATTTGTTGAGCACCTCCATAAAATGGAGAAAAGGACTTCCAGTAGCTAGGAAATGAGAATTAGCCTTTGGCCACATGTACTGTCCAAGCTTCAGCCCATGATCCTTCAGGGCTGTTAAATAAAGCTCTTTATGGATTCCATACATAATGATGGAAGAATGTGTTACAGACTTTTGGTAGGGATGATGTTTTGTGGCAACTGTTATTACTATTCCACCCATAAATTCCACCAAGGTAAATATTCCTGCCTAAATGACATTTAATTCTAGTAAACTAAATTATCCTTTACTGATAATCTTGAGGAGAATCACAGCAGTGGAAGCTTGTGTACTAAATATGTAGTGTTAGAAAACCTTCCCATAATCTACATGGCTAACCCTAAAACCATGAGGCTTTATAATAGCTGACTCTAAGGACCCTTCTGCTCAGGAAAAGTAAGCCTTCAGATCATTACCAAGTATTAGAGTGTTCATTCTATAGGGTTATAACAACCCTGAAGAATCATGGGAGGCATCCCACTACCAGTTATTTGGAAGGATGGATAGAAGTAAAAGGAAACACCAAGGTCAGAGAGAAAAGGAAAGAAAAAAAAAGTGAACTATAAGTACAAATAGATTCGGAAATATTTTGAGTTCTTCCTCTATTAGTCATGAGCAGGGAGAGGTTTTGATTTCTTATTCCCCTCATCTAAATTTATTTTCCTCTTCCCATATATCAGGGTGCATGAGATATGTGGGGCATTTGTTATCAGTCTCTTTTTATAATTTCTTTTCTCTTATCAACAGTTCTAATTTACTTGGACCATTCTCAATACACTAATCCTTTAACAAGCTTCTCTGCTTGTTCCCTGATGCCAGTTTCTAGAGCTCCTTATTCAGCAAGCAAGAAAATTCCGATTTCTCAAAGGCATTTGTTCTCAGTGGACATGGGGCTGTAACTTCTCAAGAACACTATGCCATTCTTGATTATTTTGGGGGCACTTTGAAAGCAGCATCTTGCAGGGTAGCTAATAGGTGCAGTAGATAGAGCACCAACCCTGAAGTCAGGAGGACCTGAGTTCAGATCTGTCCTCAGAACCTAACATATCCTAGCTGTGTGATCCTGGGCAAGTCACTTAATCCCAATTGCCTCAGCAAAAAGAAAGAAAATAGTGTCTTTCTTAGAGTTAGCAACAAGTTAAGATGGGGTATTAAGGAAAGTTTAATTCATGTATTACCTGTGATCTTCAGAAGAAAAGAAAATATAAGATCCATCTTAGAGTTTTTTTGGGGTTTTTTTTGTGTGTGTTTAAACTGAAAGTAAAATCTGGATAAGTTAGGACATGAAGCCATTTTTTAAAAAATGTTTTTGAAAATATGAGAAATGGCTTTGTTTATTTTTTCCAATTAAAAAAGCAATTATTTTACTTTCCTCTCCATTGGGAAAATTTGAGGGAGGGGAAGAAAAACAAAGCCCTTGTAGCTAATATTTATAATCAAGCAAAACAAATTCACAGAACAATTTTGGTCATCTCAAAAAATGTGTTCCATTATGCATACTTAATTTATCTATAATTTGAGGTTAAATTCTGGTGCATTTTCATAAGGCGTTATTGGTAGGAAGAATTTTTTTTGGGGGGGGGGGGTTGTTGTTGCTCCATTCCTAAGTAGAATTGGAGAGAGCTTAGAAGCAAAGAAAAAAGAAAATTTTTCTGACTTCCAGCTTTTGAGACAAGCTATGCTCTTCTTCAGGCCTGAGGAGGGAGAAAAAGGCTTTAGGAATAAACACATAAATGAAGGAACCAGTGGTTTGTCTTTGATTTCTAATTTGTTGTATTGGAGACTTTGGGGACTTTCCCCTTGGGTGGGATCAGGGATTCTGTCTCTAATTTTATCTGAGATATCCTATTTACAACACGATAATCCATTGCTTGGAAAAGTGGGTGTATTTGCTAGTCACTATTTGTGATGGTCTTTTTGTAACTGACATTTGATTGGAAGAGAGTCAGAATTTCAGATTTTAGCTTGGAGTACTACTTCTCAGTTAAGGGGTAGAAATCGGGAAAGTGGCTCAAACCTAAACATTTTAGTTCAATTTCCCTTTGGGGAGGAAAGAGCAGTATGGGCTAAAATCATGGTCCCAATTTTTTGCTCCCCTACAGGCAAGAATCAGAGTCTCTCTTGGAGATAGTTAGGTGAGATTTCAGATTTCGTGCCTCCCCAAAGTTGCATTTGGACAAAACCATGAGAACATACATGTCCCTGTATGGGCAATACATAATCTACATATCACATCTCTGGAAAGAGATGGATAGCTTTTTTCATCATCAGTTCTCTTGAAACATGATTAATAAAAGCACTACTCAGTTGTTTGATATCATCCCACCTGTTAAGAGGCACCTCTTTAATGTTGTATAGTAGTCATTCAGGCAAATAGGACTTTTAGTAAACATTATCTTTTATTAAACACTATGTGCCAGGTATTGTGCTAAGGACTGAGAATGCAAGGGAAAAAAATCAAAACCAATATGCAGTCCTTGATTACAAGGAAAAGACAACATGCAAACAACCATACACATATAAGATCTCAAGATACATTCAGAGTATATGGAAAGTAACTGCAGAGGGAAGTTACTTACAGTGGGAGTTGGAGTAGGGTGGAAAAGAAGGTCTCCTGAAAGAGGTGGAAGTTGAGCTTAGTCTTGAAGGAACCCAATAGATGGAGGTGAGGAGAGAGAGAGAGAACATTCCAAACCTGGGAGACAACCAATAATTGTCACAGAGTGGAGAGATAGAGTGTTATATCTGAGGAAATGCAGCAAGGTCAATGTCATTGTATCATAGAATACATGGAGTGAAATAAACTTGAAGGAGAATGGAAAGGGAGCAAGGGGACATGAGTAGATAAGCATCCTGGAAGCAAGAAAAATTTCTGACACATAAGGTTATGTAATTAACCTCTCATTGTAAATCTCTAAGACTTTAAGTTGCAATCTACTTTGGTAAAGGGAGTTCCCTTATCTCAACAGTCCCTATACTAATAAAATCACAGATCTGATCCCTATTCTTTTAATAAAGTTAAGTGATGATGAATCATGAAATCTCAAGATCTTAGGGAGAAAAGTCTAAATTATAAGTGAACAAGCAGACTGGTCATGGAAAGACACATGGTGGGGGTGAGTAGGCTATAGCATGTTAAACCGAGAGAGTCTAGTGAGTATGAGGTGGCCAAAGAGCTAAGTATACATTTGGCCAGAAGTATCAGAAATGCTAAAGCCATTTAATCTACCATCATCATTTTGTAAATGAAAGAACTGAAACCCAAAGGACTCCCGTAGTAAGCACTAGAGGCAAGACATGAACCTGGGATCTCTGACTGCAAACCCAGTGATCTTTCTTTTAAACCACAAAATACATTTTAAAAAATACTGGTATTGAAACCAGAGGACCTAGGTTACAATCCTACCCTTTGATGCTCGATACTGGTGACCCTCAGCAGGTTAACCTCTCTGGGTATTCACTGGACGAGATGTCCTCCGAGATCCTTTCCAGTCCTAGACCTACAATCCTATGAGCAAAGGAGAGAGATCAGAATGAATAGTGACACATTATCAATGTTATTATTATCTGTCTTTGTTACTGTTACTATAGTTATTATCAGTGTAGTTAATTATTAATATATATTAATAGATTAATATTATTTGTTGTTAATGATGATAGCAATAATAAATGATAGCTGATATTTAAATAATGCTTTAAGATTTGCAAAGCACTTTACAAATATTATCTCATTTTATTTTTCAAAGATCCTTGGATGTAGATGTCATTATTTTACATTTAGGAACCTGAAAGGCAATTAAGCTACCTACCCAAGATCATACTGCTAATAAGTGTCTGGGAGTCCATTTTGAACAAAAATCTTCCTGGACTTCAGATTCAACATTCTATCTGTTGTGCTTGAAGAACACAAGGAAGACTCTTTGTGCTTTATTTAGTTACTCAATTGAAAACATATGAAAGATAAGAATATGTCAGAGGGATTGGTACCAGTGGAGAAAGCATCCAAACTTACAAGTTCAAAGATCCATCAAAGATCCCAAGCCTAGAAATTGGAACTTGGCCTAAGAGTTCAATTGGAGAAAGAGCCTATTTTAATTGGATAATTCTGGATGAAAAAAAGAGGTCACTGTTCATCCTTTTCTCCCTAATTAACAAATTAGGACATGGAATATCTCAATTACAAACTGTATGAAAGCCTGTCTGAAAATCTCAAAAAACATCACTTACCTCTTATTTATCTATCAGTCTTATTTTGTAAAAACAACACTTCTATTGAAAAATTATTAAGTAAACTTGGAATGTTACCCCCCTTTCAAGCTTCAGTTTGATTTTTTAGTCTATTGCAGCAGCAGTTCCAAAAGTTTTTGATTGTAGAAACACTCTGGTCAGGCAGATGGGCTACCTGACCATCTGTTCAACTTCCTCCCATTTGACAGCATGGAAAAGAAAAAAAAAATCTCTTGAGACTTTTACCTTCATGAAATAATCAGTATTCTAAGTATGTTTTAAAATGCTAATTGTAAGATATTATTTTTAAAAGAAAAAAAGAAATGGAACCAAAGTAAGATAAAATGCCAATTTTAATTTCTACAATAGCAATGATATTTAAAGATATGCAACTTTGAAAGATTTAAGAATTCTGATCAGCTCTTCTGACAGAGGTGATAAACCTAAGAATGAAACCTATTTTAGGGGTATGACCAGTGTGAAAATTTGTCTGGCTTGACTATGCATTATTTGTGACTTTTTCACTGGGCATGGGTAGGTAGGAAAGGTACAAAATTAAAACTTGATCACTAGTGTCTGTATTCTATTTTCATCTAATCACCTGTTTTCACCTAATCAAAACAAAGATAATAAGTGGCAGAGCAGGGATTCAAACTCAGGACCCCTTTACCAAATGTAGTGCTTTTTCTGTACTACACTGTCTTTCTTCTCCCCTATCCATAGCCCTCCAAAATTCTCTTTCTTCCAGTCCTGCTTCATGTTCCCCTTCAAAAGGAACTATTGTTGGACTGGTCCCTACTCCTCAAGCCTCATGTTGGTCAGACAAGCTCACTAGCAGGACAGGAACAAATCTATTATTGATATTTAGTTTTCTTTCTACCCTATCTATCCAAATCTTCCTTGCTGGTTCATGAACTTTATCTCACATTTTAAGTATGCATCTTCAAACCTTTTCCCTCTATACAGTACCAGGTCCCATTATTTAATTATTATCTCCACTGCTATGAAGCATTAGCTAGTGCAGTAGTTAGGGTGCTAGTGTTGAAATCAGAGACCAACATTCTACCTGCCTGAGATATTTGGTAGCTGTGGGACTCCAAGAAAATCATTTAACTTCAATTTCTTCATCTGTAAAATGGAGCTAATAATAGTACCCATCTCACAGGTAACAATCAAATGAATCAAGTCAAATCAAAGGATATATGTAAAGTGCTTTGTAAATCTTAAAGCACTTTACAAATGTTAAATTGTCATTATTATCTACTCCACACAGACAATTCAAATATCTATAAAACCAGCCCCAATTTCTCCTCTGAACTCTAGACCTATATTTTCTTTTGCCTGCTAGACATTTCTACCTTGATGTTCTACTAGTGTCTCAAGCTCATTGTATCCAAAATAGAGTTCACTCAACCCCTAGGACAAACCTGCCTCTTTCCCCAAATTTCCTCTCTTTGGATTCCATCACCACCACTCATTCCTAATGGTTTAAGACCTCACAATCATCTTTTACTATTTGTTTTCCCCCTGAAGCCCATACCCAATCAGTCTGAGGGTACTGTGCCTAGAGAGGATAGAGCAAAAATTAATGACAAAAGAAAATAGAATGTTAAGTCTAGTAATTTTAGCACTGGAAAAAAAACAGGTTTTCATTTGTTTGAAAAACTATCTGAGATATATAAATATGCCCAGAACTGTACAGTTAGAACAGTATTTCAGGGAGCTTCTCTTATTTTTTGTTACAGCTTTTTATTTTCAAAACATATGCATGGATAACTTTTCAACATTAATCCTTACAAAACCTGGTGTTCCAGTTTTTTCCTGTCTTCCCTCCAATGCCTCCCCTAGACAGTAAGGGGAGTCTTGCTGGGTAAGCCAGTCTCTGGTTTTATATATACACTTACAATTATACAATTATCATGCTACACAAGATCAAAAAGGAAAAAAATGAGAAAGAAAACAAAAAGAGTGAAAATGCTATGTTGTGATCTATACTTAGTTCCTACACTCCTCTCTCTAGTGTAAAAGACTCTCTTCATCACAAGAGCATTAGTACTGGCCTGAATTATTTCATTGTTGAAGAGAGTGACATCCATCAGAGTTGATCATTGTATAATCTTGCTTTTGCTGTGTACAGTGATCTCCGGGTTCTGCTCATTTCACTTAGCATCAGTTCATGTAAGTCTCTCCAGGCCTTTCTGAAATCATCCTGCTGGTCATTTTTTACAGAGCAATAATATTCCATAACATTCATATACCATAACTTATTCAGCCATTCTCTAATTGATGGGCATCCATTCAATTTCCAGTTTCTTGCCACTACAACGAGGGCTGCCACAAACATTTTTGCACGTGTGGGTTCTTTTCCCTCCTCTAAAATCTCTTTGGGATATAACCCCAGTAGAGACACTGCTGGATCAAAAGGCATGCACAGTCTGATAGACTTTTGGGTATAGTCCTAAATTGCTCTCCAGAATGGCTGGATCAGTTCACAACTCAGGAAGCTTCTCTTAGAGAAAAGAATCAACATGTCTTTCTTACAAGTAGCCAGGCTGCTAGCTCTGTTTTCATTCTTTCTTGGGATGGCAGTGGGGGGAACCTTCCTATGTCCTGGTGCTCCAAATAGGAAGTCAATCGTTTCTTTTCTACCTTTGCCTATATCACTATGGCAGCAGCTTAACCACTGTTACCCCTTTCTTTGTACCTGCCCCCCATTTTTTTACACTGGTAACATAATTCAGTCAGGGTTCCATAACTGGGCTCTATTCTCACCTGAGCTCACTAGTTTTGTCCCCTTTCATGGTCAAAGACTGCTCCTTAACCTTTTCCAGCTGTTTTATAAATGCATGCTGTTAATCTTTCTAAACCTGATTCTTCTTCCTATAAAATGAAGATAATGTTTGTACTACCTATCTAATAGGGATAGGATCAGAGGGTCAGAGGTAAAGAGCTGTAAAGACCCTAGAGATCATTATGCCCAATACCCATTATGAAGTTTCCAAGAGATGATGTACACACAGATGATGTACACATGATGTACACACATGATTACAAAATCAGAAATTGTATGTAAATGGCATTTTGTTAGTATTACTTATCAGCATATACTCTTAGGACTGAAAGGGATTTAAAAGAATATCTATTTTATTTCCTCCTTGAAGCATGAATCCTCTGTAAAAGGAGTCCACTTAGTAGGGGACATATGAATAGACCGGCATCAATTTAACACTCCTGGAAAAACTCAAGACATTATTTTTTCATATGAAGTTTAGTGTTATTAAAATTACAAAACACAATTGATACAGGCTTCATTGTCTCCATTGCAGACTATAAATTTTCTGAGGGCAGAGACTGGCTTACCCATATTCTGATCTGAATTATGATGTGAATTCTTATAGAGAACCTATCTTCAAAGGTAAATTAATAACTAATATTTGGCAAAAAAAAGGGGGGGGAGGGGGAAGATAAAGAGTGAAAAAGATTGAAAAAGAAAATGATTAAAATAGGAAAAGTGGTGGAAGGAGATTAAGAAAAAAGTAGATTATGAGTCATTTAGGTCGTATAGTGGATGGAGCATTAAACCTGAGTCAGAGAGATATGTTCAAATCCAGCATCGGACACTTGCTAGTTGTATGGCCTGGGAAAGTCATTTAACCTCAGTTTCATCCTTAGTAAAATGGGGATAATAATATCACCAAGGCTGTCATGAGAATAAATTGAAATAATATTTGTAAAGGGTTCAAAGCACTACATAAATTAGCTACATTATTGGACAAATGGCTGTACTTGTAGCCAAAAAGACCTACATTCAAATACCACCTTTGATATTTACTGGCTGTGTAACCATTGGCAAATTGTTTAACTTCATTGAGTCTCAGTTTTCCTTATCTTAAAATGGAGGCACCTATAGTACCTGTCTCAGAAGGAGAATATAAATGAGATAATGGGTGAGAGTACTTTGCAAATCTTAAAAGGTATTGCATAAATTATTGATTCTATTGAGATTAGAGGCAATTATTACAATTTTTTTTAAAAAAGAAAGTAGATCTTTATTGTGTTTCCTAAATCTGCTAATAATTTGCCTTCTGCTCTTGAAAAAAAAATGCAACCCTTATTTAAATCATCTCCAGTTTTCTCACCCATCAGGGGAGACCATCAAAGAGGTCTGCCTCATGAGTTGGCATTAGAATATCAAGCTTCAGAAACTCAAGGATGAATCTCACTCCTGGACCTTTGACAGGCTGAAATCATACAGACAAAGTGCTTCCTGGCACATTCCATGTTTCAAGCGCTTCATCCTTGCTCTTGTTTAGCATCTGTGTGATTAGATGTTATTAGATCAGGCAGATGCTATCAGGCAATCAAGATGCAAATTGAGTAATTGAGACCCAAATTGCAAAATGCCTCATGCTTTACTAGCACCAGTATTTAATTTGTGCAATGATTCAAGTATGGATGGAAATGTGCTATTATCAATAAGGGTTTCTTCTGAGCTACTCTGGTCTCCAATCTATATCCAAGATATGTATAAAGCCCAAATATTATACCTGCTTCCCCTGGACCACTAAAGCCTCCTTTTCCTCCAGGTCTGTCTATACAAGTAGCATCTGGTCTCAGAACAAAAAATGATGATTTTGTAAAAATAACATTTTTAGACTTCCTCTGTAAAAATGGACTGCTAGGTGATGCAGTAGATAGAGCACCAGGCCTGGAGTCAGGAAGACTCCTCTTTTTGAGTTAAAATCTGACATTGGATATTTCCTAAATATGTGATCCTAGACAAGCCATTTAATCCTGTTTGCCTCAGTTTTCTTATCTGTAAAATGAATGGAAAAGGAAATGGCAAATTACTCCAATATCTTTGCCAAGAAAACCCCAAGGTGTCACACACACACAAAAAAAGGATATGACTAAAAAACAATTAAACAGCACTATCTATAAATAGGCAATGATAAGGCTCCTTGTCTCTTTAAGGGTGTTGCCATAAGGGGAGCACTTTGTAAACCTTAAAATTTAAACCCCCTGAAGCAGGATGCTTTTAAAATAAGTTTTAATTGATATCTTCTGTTTCTTACATCTTTCTAGTTATCCCAAGCATTTTTCCCTTTTTCCTTCCCCTCCTCCTCCCAGAAAGTTAATCCATGTACCAATTAGTATTTTTTTATAGAGGAAAAAAAATCAACAGAATTAAATAATACATTTCTAAAAGTCCCAAGATATATGCAATGCATAACACCTGTGATTTTCCCACCTCTATGAAGGGGTAACTGAGGATCCTAGAGCAGGGATTCTTAACTTTTGTGTCATGGGCTCCTTTGGCAACCTAGTGAAGACCTCTTTCAGAATAAAATGTTTTCAAATGGGGTAGCCATATGCCATGGTATATAGAGCACTGCAACCTTGAGTTCAAATGCCACCTCAGGTACTAACTAGCTGTAGGACCCTTAGCAAGTTACTTAACCTCTATTTGTTCAACTGTAAATGGTGCCTTTAGCATCTACCTCCTAGGATTATTGTGAGCATCAAATGAGATTATTTTGTAAAGCATAGTGCCTGACACAGAGCAGTACTTTAATAATTTCCTGTGCTTAACATGGTACCTAGTAGGTGCCATATAAATGTTAGCTATTATTAATATCAAATACATAAGATTAAAGACAATATAAGTCAATTATATTGAAAAACTATAGACAAAAAGAGTGCAATCACATATGAACTAGAGATGGGCCTAATTATAGTAATTTCAAATTAGTGAAGATAATGTGTTAGGAAATATGATATGATTTCTATTGGTGACAGTGTCGCAGGCAATGCTAATATTATTGTGATCTGTTGTCTGTGTTCATGACTGAGTGAAATGGCAAATTTCAATGAGAGGTTAATGAAAAAGAAAGGTACATTTTTTTTCTCATGCAAGTTCACAGACTCTTGAATATCTATCCTTTAACCCAGGTTAAGAGCTCCTCCTCTGTAGAAATGGAAACTACTATTATTATTTACTATGCATTTTGTCAGTTCATTCTAGAAATTTAAAAAGCAATTAAAAGGGTTAGAGACCCACAAGGCTTAATTTTGCAAAAATACAAAAGAAGACTTAACATTACTTCTACCATATATGGGTAAAGCCTTCCCCGATCTTTTCCAGATCTTATCGAGCTCTCTGGTTTCCTTGAATATTACTAATTTGGTTATGCCTTCATTCACAGTGGAATGCAAGGTCCTTGAAGGTAGGAACTATTTTTATTTTTGTTTTCATGTTCCCAAGACCTACCAAAATGCCTTGCACATAGTAGGCACTGAATAAATGCTAATTGAATTGATAATAAACACCTCTCTCTAAACTATTAGTGTTTTCCCTTTCTGATTGCCTTCCATCTCTATTTGATATGTAGTATGTATATATTTATTTCCACGTTCTCTCCCTTAGAGTTTGAATACCTTGAGGATAGTTCTTGCCTTCATATTCTCCATTAATTGTATGTAGTAGGTGTTTAATAAATGTATGTTGAATGACTGACTAGACATACACATACACAAACAAATATATACACATATAGACACAAATACAAACACACATATAAACTAAAATCCTGGCTAAATAACATCTAAAGTCTGTATTAGGAAAGTATGATTACAAATTAATTATGGTTTCCTTTTCCTCCCCACCCAAACTTCTCTTATCTGTATCCAACCCAATCTATTCCCTTAGCAAAAATTGCAAATTACCAATTGCCTTTTAGATATTTCCATATGAATGTCCTAGAGTTATGTCAAATTCAATGTTATACAAAACACAACTCTTTTTTTGCCCCTCCAATCCTATGCTTCATCAAAATTTCCCTATTTCTGATAAAGGTGTCACACTCCTTCCAAGGTCTTAGGGTCATAATCTCAGCATTATCTTCGACTCTTTGCTCTACCTTATCCCACATATCCAATCAGTTGCCATATCTATTTGTACCTCTACAACATCTCAAATCTAAGTCCTCTTTACTCAAACAATTGCCATTTTAATTTAACGATTATCACCCCTCACCTAGATTATTGCAATATCTTCCTATGATATCTCCCTGCCTAAGTCTTACTGAGTCCTAGCCATTTTCCACATGGCTGGCCAAGGTTTTTTCCTTAATCGCTGATCTAATCATAGGATTCTGCCTTCTCTATCAAGCCTAATGGCTTCCTACTGTCTCTACCATAAGAAATAAATTTATCTATTTAGTTTTTAAAGCCCTTTGGTCTCTGGCCCAAATCTACTTTTCTAGTCTCATTGTTTCTTATGCTTCTCTTTTACTCTGCTATCCAGCAAAACTAACCTTGTCTCTGTTCCTCATACATGATTATCCCATGGCTAGGCTGTTGATTTGATGGCCCCTGTACCCAGAATGCACTCCTTCCTCGCCTCTGCATCATGGAATCTCCTTTTCCCTTCAAGGTGCATCTCAAGAATCAGTTTCTAAAATATCAAACTTTTCCTGATCCTCATACTTGCTAGTGCCCTCCTTTCACAAACTATCTCATATTTAATTATGTTGTATTTATTTCTCTTTATTCTTTATATATTTACTCAGAATACACTTAGGTCATCCCTATTAGGATATAAGTTTCTTGAGAATAGGAATTGGTTCATTTATAACATCTGTAGATGCAGCATATAGGATAGGGCCTGGTAGAATAGGTGTTTAATAAACGCTTGCTGACTGATTCTCTTATCAAGATAATTGATAAATTTTCAACAATGGTATGCAGGGATAATTTCTCCAAGGCAGACTTGTCTGGGAACAGAGACTGAGTCACAAAAATATAGACCATGATGAAAAGGGCCTGTTCAAGTTCATTTGTCTCTCTGTAGACAGACTAGAGGATTGCCTATAGATCAGCATTATCAGCCATTAGTGTTAAATGAAAAAAATGGGGAGTAAGCCACTGAAGAGTTGGTACTATTCAGAATTCCAAAGAAATGAAGAGGTAGTTGGGAAAATCTTAAAAGAGACTCCTGGAGTCTCATTTCAAAGTCTCACCCTAGGAAGTGTTGTCCCCAAAGCAGCAAATAATCCTTCTCCATCCCAAGAATAGGCAGTCTTTTCTGTGGTTTCTGTCACTTGAACTGCATCACCTAACTCCCACTCTTCTTTCATGGAAATGAAGATGGTAGAAAAGGAGAAGCAATGACTTAAGGAAATGTGAAGAAATCTTCCACATATTTTCCTTATTATTCATGTGATTATATTACACACAATCCAGTGTGCATCACTGGAAATACTCCCCCCAAAAAACACAACCCACTCATAGATAGAAAGGAATTTTAAGAAAATGAAAGGGAAGAAAAAATAAATAAATGAGTCAAAAATGGTTTTTAAAACCGGCAGTCCAAAAGCTAAAATTCAAAGATCATAGAGAAGGAATAAAAACAACACAAAATAAAGGCTGTGTAGATAACTACTTCTCCTCTCCCATCCTGCCCACCACAAAAATAGAAAAAGCAATGAAATCCCACAAGCTTAACAAGGAGGAATTTCTAACAAAAAGTACATAAAAATATGTTCCAGATGTCCCAGGCAATAGATAGGCAGGTCAATTAGGGAAAGTGAGAAGTCAAACATATCCCTTGATGTTGAAAACCAAAGTCAATTTGGACCAACACAAATAAAGCAAAATGAATCTTTGTTGTTACATTTAATGTGTCTTTGTTGTTGCTTTTTTTTTCAAGTAAGATAATGAATTATAAAGGGTATTCTAAATTATAAAGTGAATATCATTTTAAGGCTTTTAAAAATTATTGTTTTATAAAGAAAATACAAGAAATGTCATAAGGTATAATGTGGATTATTTCTGAATCAGATATTGCACAGACTTCTGTGGCCCAAAATGTCATTACCTGATGGCCAACCTTTAATGGTTCCCTCTCATTAGAATTGTTTAAACAAAGATTCATGACTACTTGCAAGGCATGTTGTACTGAGAATGATAATTCTGTATGGGTATAGATGACAACCGAAATCACTTTCAGCTCTAAAATTTAATTCTGTGATGCTGGTGATGAGTTGTCCTGTCCTTAGATGGCAAAATAGATCAGTAGGATCTGAGTTCAAATTTGAAGTCAGAAACTAACTGTGTGCTCTCAGGAAAGTTCCTTACATTATCTGCCTCAGTTTCATAATATGTAAAAATGGGAATAATAATCAGTTTTTGTATTTAAATTCTGATTGAGACAGAAGAAGATAAGGCACTTGCAGATACTCCTAAAAACCTTTTGATAGGGATTGGGACTGGACCTATGATTTCAGATGAGGAAACTCCTTTCAGTACCAATGCACACCTTCTCTGTATAACTTATTATCTTAAAAATCTGCCTAGAGAACTGAAAAGTGATTGGTCCAAGATCACACAGCCAGTTTGACAAGACTTAAACCTAGGACTTCCTGATTTCAAGCTAGGATCCTGATTACTGCATCACATTGCCTCTCAAAAACAAAGGGTAGAATAGGTGGCGCAGTGGAAAGAGCACCAGCCCTGAAGTCAGGAGGACCAGAGTTCAAATTTGGCCTCAGACACTTAACACTTCCTAGTTGTGTGACCCTGAGCAAGTCACTTAACCCCAATTGCCTCAGCAAAAACAAATAAATAAATAAATAAACCCTTAAAGACATGAATAATTGTTTAGATGGCAGGTGATAAAGAATGTTTAAAATGATGTTAAAATTGCCTTCCATTCAGAATTGTTATTTCCTCTCTGGGCAATGGTTAAGTGGATGATGATCCAGGAATAGAAATGATGCTTGGTACTTTTTTAGTCAATTAGCGTTAAATGACTTGCTCAGGGTCACACAGCCAGTAAGTGTCTGGGCTCCAATTTGAATTCAGGTCCTACTGACTCCAGGTCCTGTTGTTCTATCTACTGCACCACCTAGTTGCCTCCATATTTTTTTTTGAATGGCTGGCATTTTTAAAGCATTTGGAATTATGCAAATAAAATGACTAAACTATACTCTTGAAATTTATAGACTATACCCAATGCCCTTTATACAAAGATTCCATTATTAGATTTATAACAACCCAGGGAGATTATTGATAAGAAGAAAATATGCCAAAATATCTATAGCAGCACTGTAAGAATTATAGCAAAGAATTAAAAACAAAGGAGATGTCTATTGACTCCACAAACTATGATATACAATTATAATGTAATGTTACTGTTCTGTAAGAAATTATGGATGTGATGAATACAAAGAAGCATAATGCACAAACTGATACAGAGTGAAATAAGCACAGCCAAGAAAAAAACATACACTATAAATGTAAAAATGTAAATGGAAAGAACAACCACACACAGAGAAAAATCAAAAGTTAATGTTACAAAATTATAAAGACTAAGCCTGGCTTGGAAGAAAAGAGATGAGGAGACATCCTCTCCACACTCTTTAGCAGAGGTGAAACATGTGCAAGTGTTTTACACTGCCTATAATTTTTAGACTTTTTCAATATGTTGATCAGTTATAATGATCTTTTTCCTCTTTCTCTTTTTTAATATTAAATATTATTTGATATGGCTCTCTGGGAATGAGAGAGGGAAGGATACTAATAGAAATTATGATGATGCAAAAAACAAAAGATATGAATAAAAACATTATTTTTAAAATTGATAGTTGGAGTACCACATGGATAGAGGAGAATATTGCAGTAGACATGGGTTCCTCCACTTTGCATGCACAATTTCAATACTAAATAATAATAATAATAATAGCTATATATGATAAATAATGATAGCTACATTTTGCTTTTATCATTTTACAAAACACTTTCCAGTCAACAATTTTCATAGCTAAGGAATGTGAATATTTGACATTTGACAGACAAGAAAATGAAACTCAGAAAGGTTAAGACCACATAGTGAATGAGCTGGGATGGGGTGGTTGTATGTTGTAGTGTCAGAACTCTCTTTCCTACACCATGGCATGCTGCCTGTAGGAGAAAGAGTACTTTTAATAAGGTTTTGAAAAAAAGGAAATATTCCTTGTTAGATATGATTTTGGATTTGGTCATTGTAGCTAAGATTCTAATAAATTCCAGAGGCAGTCACTCAATAAGCATTTTTAAGTACCTACTGTGTCAGGTATTATGCTAAGCCTGGGCATACAAAAAAAGGCAAAAAACAGTTCCTGCTCTTAAGGAGATCATGGAAAAGACAACATGATAATAACTATGTATACAGAGGATATATACATGATAAATTGGAGACAATCAATAGAGGGAAGGTAGTAACAAGGGGAATTGAGACATGCTTCCTGTAGAAAGTGGGATTTTAGCTGGAATTTGAAGGAAACCATTAGGAAGTAGAGAATTCCAGGCATGGAAGACTGCTAGGGAAAATACATGGAAGTAGGATAATGAAACTTCTTGTGTAAGGAACAGTAAGGGGGAGGGGAGTGTCACCAGATTCTGGATATGTAGATATATGTCAAGTTGAAGGTGGTGAGAAAGGTAGGAAGGGGCCAGGTTATAAAAGGTTTTAAACATCAGAGGATTTTATTTTTTATCATGGAGATAAGAGGGAGCCAATGGAGTTTATGGAATGAAGCAGGGGGTAGGGAATAGGAATGACATACTCAGATCTGAACTTATGAAGATTAACTTGACAGCTGAATGGAGAATGGACTGGAATGGAGAGAGACCAACCATCAGTTTACTGAAATAATCCAAGCATAAAATGATGGATGCCTGTTTCAGGATAATCACAGTCTCAGAGGAGAAAAGATCATTATATAGAAGAGATGTAGTGAATGTAGAAGGGGTAGTTAGGTGGCACAGTGGATAGCATCAGACCTAGAGTCAGCAAGAGTTCAAATCCAATCTCAGATATTTACTTGAGCAAATCACTTACTCCCATCTAAGAGGAAACCCCAGTTTCCTCATTTATAGAAAGAATGGAGAAGGAAATGGCAAACCACTCAATTGTCTTTGCCAAGAAAACTACAATTAGGGTCACAAAAAGTCATACACAATTGAAACAATGAAACAACAAAAATGGATGTGGACTTGACAAATGATTAGATATAGGGATTGAGAAAGAATGAGGACTTGAGGATGATACCTTATTTGAGTACCCTGAATAGTAATAAGGAAGTTTGGAAGTTGAGAGCTTTTAAAAGAAAAGACAGTTATTTCTGTTGTGAACATTATGAGGTTAAGATGTCTATGAGACATCCATTAGTGATATCCAATAGGCATTCAGAGGCAAGAAACATTTAATGAAATTACTCCTGTGTGTACAGAACTGTGGAAAATTGGAAGGAGATAAAAGATGGGATCCTAGGAGCTTTATTTATTTATTTGTTTATTTATTTATTTTTGCAATCCAGTTATGGTGACAGAACTTGTATATACAAATGCATAAAGAGATAAGTCTGGAGGTTAGAAGAGAGATTGAGAATGAATGAATAGATTTGAGAATCGGCTTAGAGATTATAATTAAAAATGTGGGAGCTGATGAGATTGCCAAATGACATAAAGGAAGAAGAGAAGAGGGCTCAGGACAGAACCCTGAAAAATAAGGTTAGCAAGCATGACATGGATGAAGACTGAGAGTTATCAGAGAGGTAGGAGAAAAATCCAGACTGATTAGTGTCACAAAAACCTAGAGAGAAAAGGGTAATTGACAGTGTCAAAGGTCAAGAAGATTGAGAAAAACCAAGAGGATTGAGAAAAATCATTAAATTGGTTTGGCAGTCAAGAGACCATTGCAGTTCTATGGAGGGGATCCCATGTGTGATTTTTGATCTCTCTAGGCTCTACCTGCTTCCATAACCCTCCACATCTCATCTTTCTGTGGAAAAGTGGAGTAGCTTGTGGGATGTTTGTTTTGTTTTTTGATACTTTCAGAAAGGCAAAGTTTTTCTGCCCATTTCTAGTCCTTACTTTGGTTATTATTTCAGATGAGACTCCTGTTTGGAGCCCTGATTCAGTGCTGGTCATAGACGGGTTCAAGCATCACCTGCTAACCTGTGGATCTGCTTAGTAACTTCTGTACTTCCAGCTTCTTGTGATCCATTTGCTCCAGGTCCCTGGGCCTACCCCGACAACAGGTAAAAAAGCTGACTTGTTGGTGACTCTGTGGTTATTCTGGCCACAGAATTGTCCTTAAGGTCTATGTATTTCTTGACAGTGTGTACAGAATGTGAGGAAGAAGCCAATTCAATTTCATTTGCTTTATTCTTCTTTTGGCCATTGGTCTCAAGCCTAGTGAGTGTCCAAATCACGACCCCTACTCCAGGTTCCTGAGCAGCCAGAGCCATCTTTTTATGACATTTCAGTCTCCCTCCTCCTTTGGGTAGAGGCTTCCCTTTGGAACATTTGTTCCACTTAATATTATGCCACTTCACAATGTGAATGTTGGGGGAGGATGGTAGAGAAGGACCTATGGGCAAAGCCAATCCATACTAAAATTTGGAGCTTACTTCAGAAAAATCCTAGTCTGTACTCCCACCAATCCTGTTAAGTAGTGACTTCTGGTTAGAATAAAAATCAAAAGAAACCTTAAATGAGAAAAGCAAATTAGAAGTGCCAGGAAAGGACAAAACGCAAGCTGAAGGATGTATTTGGAAGGGAGAAGATGGGAAGAGTCTCAGATCTTTTTTAGACCAAGACTCACCTGGTTTTCTTTTTTCTCCACTCCCCAACATTCCATTTATCAGTCCAAAACAAAAGGTAAGAGGGGCCCATACCACTATGAAGTCCTCTCAGTAGAGCTGAAATGGCGGAGTAGGGAGAGCAGAGGAAGAGATGGAATGAAGACTAGGATCCCTCTGATAATTCAGCAGAGTAGGCTTTCTTGCATTCTCCCATATGTATATGCATGCTGCATGCATCCCTAGAAGGGTAGAGATCCTTGAGTATGGTAGTAAGAAACCAATGGACGTGAGTCCTGGTCTGGGCTCTGCTATTAAATATCTGTGTGATCTGGAACAAATCATTTCATGTCTCTGAGCCTAAATATCATTTATAAAAATGATTTGCTTATATTTGTTTATCCCTATGCTCCTTTCTAAATCTTAAATTCTATGATCCTAGGCAAGAAACATTTAATTAAATTCCTCCTGTGTGCAAAGGACTGTGGAAAATTGGAAGGAGATAAAAGATGGGATTCAAGGAGCTTTATTTTTTTTCAGTCCAATTATGGTGACAGAACTTGTATATACAAATTCATGAAAACAGCTAAAGAAAAAGTTAGATCGTAATATAACAAAAATAAGGAAATTAACATCCAACAAAGAAAGTTTGATGAGTTGGCAGTGATAAGTGTTTAAATTTTTGCAAACTGTGCATAGGCAGAGTTGGGCTTTTCAGTTTAATCTTTGTAATCTTCACTCTTTAAGAAAAATTATAGCATCACAGAGTTAGAAAGGACTTCAAAAGTCATCTACTGGACCCCCATATTGAAGTCTCTTCAACAAGTACAGTAAGAGCCTTTGCTTAAAGAACTACAATGAAAGGAAACTCACTGACTACCATTATAACCTATTATACTGTAGGCAGTTCAAAATGTTAGGAAGTTTCTGTCTTCTAGGGCCAAAAACCCTCACAAAAATCTAATCCTTCTTCCACATGACAGCCTTACAGATACTTGAAGAGAACTTTGATAACCACCTTCCATGAAATACCAAGACAATTAAATGGTGCAATGGATAGAATACTAGATCTGGATTCAGGAAGACTCAAGTTCAAATTCAGGCTCAGATATTAGCTGTTTTAACTTCTATTTCTTAGCTTTAGTTTTACATATATATATATATATATATATATAATAACAGCTCCTATTTCCCAGAGTTAAAATGAGATAATGTTTACAAAGTGCTTAGAAAACATCGTTATTATGTTTGTCATTATTATTATTATCATTATTATTACAATAACTTCTCATCTCTAGGTTTAAAGATGCCTACTCCCTTAGATAGAATGTTATCTCATATAATGTGAGCTTGAAGTCTTTCACAACCCTACTTTTCATTCTCTGGAAATTGTGTATTTTATCAATAACTATCCTAACCTGTGATGCCCAAGGCTAAATACAGTAGTCCAAATGTTGTCTAAAACACACCTAAGTCACTTTTTTCTTTAAAAAAAAAACCCTTATTAGATTCTAGCTTTTCTCAATCTATCATCCTAAGCTCTTCTTCTCTTATCAGCTACATTCCTTTAAAAAAAAAAAGCATCTGTAATCAATTTCTCCATTTCCTCCCCCTACTAGATGCTTAGCAATCTGGCTTCCAACTACATTTAACTAAAATGTTTTTTTTTTTTCAAAATTATCACTGTCTTTTAGTTGCCAAATCCATCAATCCTCCTCATTCTTGACTTCTGTATAGCATCTGACACTAGTGATTACTATTCCTGGATTTTGTGTCACTTCTCTCCTTTGGTTTTCTTCCTACCTATCTGACTACTTCTCAGTTTCCTTTGATGAATCTTCATCCATATCAAAACTTACCTATTGATATTTCTAAAGGCTCTGTCCTGTTTCCTCTTCCCTTTTCTCCCTATGCTTTCTCATTTGATCGTCTTCTCAGTATCAATGGGTTCAAGCATCATCTCTGTGCAAATGATTCCCATATCAATATATCCAGCTGGCTCTGGTCCCTCTCCTAAAGTGAGAGAGAGAGAGAGAGAGAGAGAGAGAGAGAGAGAGAGAGAGAGAGAGAGAGAGAGAGAGAGAGAGAGAGAGTCAGAGACAGAGAGAAAGAGATGAGAGAGCAATTAGAGACAGAGAGAAATTAAGATTAGAGACATAGAGAGAGATTGAGAAAGATTAAAGTCACCAACTGCTTATTGGACATTTCAAACAGAAGTTCTGGTAAGAAGCTCAAACTCAACACATTCAAAATAGAACTCATCTTTTTTCTAAAGCCTGCCATCATTTATATGTCCCTATTGTTGTCAAAGGCATCACCATCTTTCCAGAACCCAGGCTTTTCACTATCACTTACCCCACAAAACCTATTATTTGACAAATCTCACGGTTTTTTCCTCCATTATTTATTTCACATATAAACCTATTTCTCCACTCATGTGACCACCACCCTAGTTTAAGTCTTAATCATTTCTCACATTAACTAGTTCAATAGCCTCTTCTTGCCTCAAATTTCTCCCTACTCTAATCCATCCTTCTCAGAACTGATAAAGTGCTTTTTCTAAAGTATAAATCTGATTCTTTCACTCTCTCCCCCATATCTCAATAAACTTTAACAGTTCCCTTTCACCTGTCTTTTAAAATTCGTCATAATATGCCTCCTTCCTGTTTTTGCACTCCTCTCTCCTCTATGGTCCAGCTACACTGGTCTCTTTCCTGTTCTTCACACAAGATGCTTTATCTCCCATCATGGTGAATTTTTAATTGGGTTATCCTCCATGCTTGGAACAGTGTCCTTTCCTTGGTCTGCCTCTTAGAATCCCTGACTTTTTTGCCCCAGAGCTCAACCTCTGAGGACTGGTAAAGCCAGATATTCAGACATCAACTTCTGCTGCTAGGACAAGGAAAAAATAATATGCCCGGGGCAAATGGCAATGTGACCTCATTTCGGTTGTGAAGAAAGGGCAATGGAAGTTCTAGGAAAACTTGAGGCCACTGCCTTCCCTTTGGGAGTCTGAAGCAGGGTTAGGTCTAGACTGGGAAGAAGCACACTTGAGGTAAAGATGCTGAGGGGATAGGGCTGCTAAAGAGGAAAGAAGCATCAGTGACTTCCTATTGAAATTAATTATTCTTTGAGTTAGAGAAGGGACTGATCAAGGGAGAAAATTTTGGAACTCAAAATTTTACAAATGAATGTTTAAAAAATATTTGTACGTAATTGGGAAATGTTTAATGAAATAAAAACATATCTTTTTAAAAGTAAGAAATTAATGATTCTTGCTAACTGGGTGCTAAGTTTAGTTGTTGCTATGTTACTGAGGGTTGTCACTGACCCCTCTGAATCTAGGCCCTCTCAGGCAAAGCTTAATCATCACACAGTGCTAAACAAAGCAGTTGCCTGAAAATGAAAAATCCAGAGGAAAAAGACTGAATACTGGGATAATATCTTCCTACCCCTTGCTGAGCAGTGATTAGAAATTATTTTTGTTCCTCACACAACATTGCAAGGATTTGTCTTTGGTCAGCTTCCTACTCTATCTGAGTCTTTAATTATGATGGCTTTCTCCAAATGGTTCTCATTAGATGCAATAAGTACAAGTCAGAGCATATGCTTTATAAATATGCCACCACGGAGCACTTGGCATTGTATTCATCTGTTTGGGGGCCAGGAAAGTATGGTAACTCTGAAGCCAAGATAGGAGAGATTATCCCGAAGGACTGGGCAAAGAAATCAAGAAGATAAGAACTAAAAAAAAGTCATTGAACTTGGTAACTAATAAGTCTTGATCTAACAATTTTAATGTACAGGAGATGGGAGAGAGAGAGAGAGAGAGAGAGAGAGAGAGAGAGAGAGAGAGAGAGAGAGAGAGAGAGAGACAAAGACAGAGAGAGACAGAGACAGAGACAGAGAGAGAGAGACAGAAAAAGAGAGAGAGAGAGAGACAGAAAGAGACAGAGACAGACAGAGAGAGAGAGAGAGAGAGAGACAGAGACAGAGACAGAGAGAGAGACAGAGAGACAGAGAGAGAGACAGAGAGACAGAGAGAGAGACAGAGACAGAGAGAGAGAAAGAGAGAAAGACAGAGACAGAGAGAGACAGAGACAGAGAGAGAGAGAAAGAGAGACAGAGACAGAGAGAGACAGAGACAGAGAGAGAGACAGACAGACAGACAGAGACAGAGAGAGAGAGAGAAAGACAGAGACAGAGAGATTCAGAGACAGAGACAGAGAGACAGAGACAGAGAGACAGAGATAGAGAGACAGAGAGACAGAAACAAACAGAGACAGAGAGAAAGAGAGAGAGAGAAACAGAGACACAGAGAGAGATAGACAGACAGCATTCAGACAGACAGACACTTAGAAAGAAAAAGAAACAGTGAGAGAGAGAGAGACTGAGATTAGAGACTGAGTGAGACAGAGACAGAGACATAGCGAGAGAGACAGAGAGACTGAGATTAGAGACTGAGAAAGACAAAGAGAGAGAGGCTCTCAGAGAGACTTAGAGATAAGAGACAGAGATTTAGAGAGACTTAGATTAGAGACAAAGAGATTTATTAGATTAGAGATAGAGATTTAGAAAGACTGAGAGAGATTAGAGAGAGATAATTTTAATAAGATTCCCCCATGCATCCACTAACCAGTATTTGTCTTGTAACCTCAACCTGTAATTTAGATCTTTCTAATTCTCTGACTTTGACAGTTTCTGAGGAAACAGAATGAAAGAAGGCATGTCGAATAACAGCACAACCAGTATCTCTCAAGCGCGAAAAGCTGTGGAGCAACTCAAAATGGAAGCCTGTATGGACAGGATAAAGGTAAGTGAGAGCCCATCTTTTTGAACAAACTAACTGAACTAACGCTCTGTTTTCAGCCTTAAAAAAACGAAATCTTTCCCTGATCTGGCTGTTGCCAAAAGTAATCATGTGAGATGAAAAAACGTCACCCTGCAAAACACCCACCCAAGCTTGGCAGGCTGTAACATTTACAAACGAGTGTTTGCCTCAGACTCCTTAGTATGCCCAAGTATTAAAATGATGCAAAATACACAGTGTGCGTGAAATCCTAGAGGAGGCACCAAAAATAGCCTCGCATTCATCTCAGCTCTATTTAGCTCAGTTGTCATGCCAATAAGTAAGGGAGAGTTTTTAACAATGAGACCAATCACAATTTCTCAGCCCGCGCTGTGTATTCTAAGTTAGACAACATCTGATATCTTGACAAGGGCATCTTTGAGGGGTAAAGCATCAAAATTTACAACATGTTTATCAAATGTTCCTTTGGGAAAAGAGGGGAAGGGAGCGAGAGAATCCTTCATGTGCTCATTTAGCTGAGTGTGGAATTCTCCATGCTGGGAGAACTGAAGCAGGAAAAAGCCAGCTATTAACCAGATGCTATCTAGGGATGCATGGGAGGCCAGGCAAAGCCCATTGCATTAAAAATGCATTGAGGTTTTGATGACTGGGTTGGTGTCAGTAATCTGTAATAAATATGGCCAGAATAGTAAACATTCATAGTGTCCTAGGTAGGTACCAAACTTAAGAGCTCTTGCTTATCCAAGTATCTAGAGCCTAGCAAGGTTAGGTGTCCATCTTCCTCCTCACCTTCACTGTTAAATTTCTTAGGGGGAAAAAAAGTTGTTTATACCTGATGTTTCCAATTGCTCACCATCCACTTTCTACTTAATTCCTTGTCTGATTTCTCATTGTCTCTGTCTTCTGTCTGACTGTATTTCTCTGTCTCTGTCTCTCTCTCTCTCTTCCCACCCCAGCATTCTCCTGAAACAAATCAAAGGTCTCTGTTGACAAAGTTCAGTGGTCTTTTTTTCAGTCCTCATCCTCCTTGATTTGTTTATCCAATTCTTAGTGACATCCTCTCCAACTTCGGCTTCCAAAACAGCACACTGTCCTGGTTTTTCTCCTTTTAGCCATTCCTTCTTTGTTTACTTCACTGGCTTTCTCATTCTCTTCCTGAAGCCTTTGGGTACACACTTTCTGAGCTCTGTCCATTACCCTCTTCCTTTCTCTTGCCAATCTCTACTATTTTATAATCTTTCAGTTATGCTTGTAGTCCTAATTACAGTATAAATATACACCTCCAACTCTGTCCTCTCTTCCAAGCTTCACATGTGACATTTAACTACTTGAAAGAAACATCCAACCTGGAAATCTCTTAAACATTTCAAACTGAGTTTGCTATCTTATTCCAAAAGTCCTTTCCTCCTTCTGACTTAACTTTTTTGCCAATGGTACCATCATTCAACCTTTCTCCTGTGTTAGAAATATATTGTTTTCTTTGGTTTCTTCTCCCTTCCTTGTCATATCCAATCAATTGTGAAACTCTTATCAATTTGGCCTCTTCAGCATCACTCCTATATGTATGTCCCTTTCTCTCTTTCCTCACTTCCTAGTGAGACTTTCATCACAATTATATTGAATTATTGTTAATACCTTCCTAATAGATCTTCTACTTTCCTTCTCCTCCATGTCCAATTCATCCTCCAGAGTGCTACATGAATCATATTCCCAATATATTGAAAAATGTCCAGGCCATTCATATTACCTATTGAGTAGTTTAAATTCCTTGTGTTGGCCTTGAATGCCAGTTCCAATCTATCAGCCTTATCTTCAAGTGTTTCTCTTCACTTCTTATATGTCTCAGCCAATTTGAGCTATTATCTCCTAATTCCATCTTCCCCTTGTTGCATCTCTAAGCCTTTGCTTCTGCTATCTCCAGTGCTTAAAATGAGCTCTGCCTTCCCAACCCTACTCTTCCTGACCTCTCTAACACAATCTCAGCTGAAGTACTTCCAATTCTTCCAGACCCAATTAAGGTCTAATATCTTCCGTGAAGAATATCTTCCTGATTTCCTCCCTCCTCCAGCCTCCCTGATGAAAATAATCTCTTTCTCCTCAAAAAAAATTTTTAACACTTGGCCTGAGCTTCTCCTTTGCATGTGTACTACTCTTAATTGTGTTATATTGTTTGTGTTCTTGTCTTTCCCGCATTATTTGTCAATTCCTTGAGAACTGGGATTATTGCGTGACTGTAAACAATAGAGAGCCACTTTAAGTCCCTGAAGAGTAGGCTGAGAATACTACTTGAGATAAATTAATCCTGCATCACTGTGCAGAATGGACTCAGTGGGGTGAGGTGGAAATCTGAAAAGCAATTAGGATGCTGTTGATGTCATTAATATGAGAAAAGAAGATATTAAAACAGAGGAAGAGTAGAGTTTTAGGATATATATTTATCTAACCATTAGGAATCACTGGTGGGCCCATAGGGACTGGAGCTCCATGTCCACTCTCAATTCTATACTCTGCTATGTTAGGACTTCAAGGTGAACTTATCCCTCAAAAGAGGGCTGAGACTTCCTTTTCTTACATTCTTTGCCTTACATTCACCACTCTGGTGCAATGGAGAAAAATTGCTGTGTCACATATATGACCTCCCTAAAAAGAATGAGTAAAGTACTCAATGTAGAATAAAAATGAAATATGGGACAAATAATTTATTCCTACACAGAAGAGAAAAGATTAAAAAATAAAAGATTCTTGGGAAAATTTTTAAAGGATTCAATAATTTAAAACAACTGTTAAAATCTACTGAAAGATATATTTATTTCATAAGAACATAAAAGCAGTTTGCAAGTCTACTAATTACTCATTTTTTGCTAATTACTCGCTTTGGCTTGGCACTATCCAAATAGCTCTTGGTTTGCCTACTGAAAAATGATCAAATTGGGGCCCTCTTGTTGGAAGTCATCTTCTCCAAGAGAATTTGAGTATTTGCCTGGCACTTCTCTCTCCCTTGATAACCCATTGATGGGACCTAGGACTCTGGATCTCTCAAACTCACAAGTTCATCTCTGTGTCTAGATATGTTCTTCTCAGGGGAAGCACTATTTTTCATAAAATCAGAAAAGGACAAACACAAAACAAATAGCTGAACACAAAGGAAAGAGCCCGGGTTAAGGCTCAGGCTTGTCAATGGAGGACATATACTGTAAACTCCATGTACACGATTTTATGGAGGAAGAAGATGGAGTTAGAGTGAACCATTCCTCCACCCACCTGACTCTTAGGAAGCAGTTTGAAACAGAGTTAGCTTATTTTGAACTATTATACAAACTACTAATACTTCAGTTCTTCAAGCTTCTCAAGCCCCTCAATGATGAGTTAATATGGCTAGAAGCAAGACCTCCAAAGTTTCTTTAAATCCACCCAAAATCAGGAATGGTATATGCATGAAATATGTAGATGCTTTTCTATTTTAATTCATAATTGATATGGTGACTGAAGGTGAGAGGTAAAGAAGGAGAGGGAGTTGAAAACAACTACAATTATTTCAAGACCAGGCCCCTGGAAAGATAGTGGTGTTATTGATGATGACAGAAATGTGAAAGGTTTAGAATTGATGAGAAATTCAGCAACCTACCCACTCCAACTTGGCAGTAACATTAAAGAGATTATTTCTTGGGATTATTTCTCTAGGGCACAGACTTTTAAGCAGGGTCCATGAAAAGAAGAAAAATAATAATAGCTCACATCTGTGTAGTGACTTAAAGTTATATTTTCCTTTTAATTCTTCCCTTACTTTCTCTTCTGGGGAGAGGAAGCTTTAGAGAGACACAGAAACTGACAATATATTTGAAAGATCATTGTACTGAATGCAATTTAGATTTGTTCCACTGTTATGTCTATATCCCAAAAAAAGATAAAAAAGAAAAAGAAAAAAGACCTATATGTACAAAAATATCTATAGCAACTCTTTTAGTGTTGATAAACAATTGGAAATTAAAAGGATGCCCATCAATTGGGGAATGGCTATGTAGTTGTGATGGTATGTGATTGTGATAGAATATTATTATACTATAAGCAATGACAAGTAGAATACTCTCAGAAAAACCTAGACTTGCATGAACTGAGAGAAAGTGAAATGAGCAGAACCAGAAGAACATTGTAGATATTAACAGCAATATTATATGATGATCAACTATTTTTAGTAATACAATAATCCAAGACAATTTTAAAGGACTTATGATGAAAAATGTTATTCATCTGTGGAGAAAGAACTGATGGAACCTGAATGCAGAAAGCAACTTTTTTTTTAAACTTTCTTTGTTTTTCTTGGTTTTTTTGTCAGGGTTTTCTTTCACACCATAACTAATACAGAAATACATTTTGCATGACTGTATATGTATAAACTATATCATATTTCTACCTTTTTAATGAAAGGGAAAGGGGAGAAGGGAGAGAGAATTTGGAAATCAAAAATGTTTTAAATGAATTATAAAAATTGTTTTAATATGTAACTGGGAAAAAATAAAATATTAAATAAAAATAGATTTGTTCTGCTTGGCCCCAGAGAACAACTGAGAATAACAAATGGAAATTGCAAGTGGGCAGATTAAGGTTTGACGTAAAGGGAATTGATCAATGAGAGTTTTTCAAAATCGGAATGAGCTATCTTGAAATATAAGTAGTAGTTTCTTCTTCTCTGGAGAGCATCAAGCGGAGGCAAGATAACCATCTGATTATGCTTCCCATGTATCAGGAAGGCTCCTCCAACCCTCTTGCCTCCAAATGAGTAGTAATAGAGTACACAGGTTATCCCATTAGTTATCCCTCACTCCTTAATGTATGATCATTCCACCTCTTTAACTTTGTACATTGGTTTGATGACATCCTTCATACTGATTTTCTGTGGAATTCTTCATTGATATACAGCCTATTCATGTCTACCATGTCTTTCAATGGTGTCCTTTGACTACTTTAACTCTTAGAGACTCAAGTATAGCATATGGCATCAGCAAATAATGTTGATATTTAAAAAAAAAAAGATGGGCCTTTGTTTCTGAGAAACATTTAGGATCATTAAAATGATGGCACAATTTGCCAAATATAATCCATCCTACCCTTGTTCTTTTAAATTATAAGTCCAGTTCATTGTTCCTTTGTAGACTATCCATCCAAACACATATACTCTGGATGATAGACCTTCTTCAGACACTAGACTTTTCCTTTGTAGATAGGTAAGCTAAAATCTTTTGAGTGATCATAGATTATAGGCTCTTCAATATTTTCAATATTTGGTGTCATCAGCACAATGTCATCCATAAGCAAGAACATTTGAAAGATTTACCATCTCTAGGGCATCCTTCCTCCATTTAGACTCTTTACTGAATATCCTCTCTAACAGTGACAGACTCTTATGGCAAACATAGGAATCAAATTTTATGCCTCATTAGATCATCTTGAATAAAGTTACCTCTTGTTACATCTTTCAAAAAATCATCTATAATTTTAATATAATTATAAGAGACACTTACTAGGGAAGATTCTTAGTGACAGTATTTCGCTCTACCAAATTAAAGACTTTTACAGTCAAAAATAATAAGCACAGTGAGAATTTATATTCCCTCAACTTTTCCATCAATTAATTGAATGGCTATCAACATGTAAAGTGCTATCAAATAACATCTGCAAGGTTTTGCCTGTTCCATTCCCAAATCTTCAATAAAGATGTCATCAATGTGTCTATATATTCTTATAAAGAATTGGTAGAAAAGGGATACATGAGTTGAGAATCAATACATTGACAATTTCAAAATTGTGTTATTTCTAGAATAGACTTCCTATGTGTATACTTAGTATAGTTCAGTTGCTCTTCTCCTATTTCTTTTTTCTTTTTGGTGCCTTTTCTGCTTCCTCACAAACCATATCAGAGACTGGGATTTTAGACTCAAACAATAATGGCTCTACTGTCAGATATGAAGAGAAGAGTCTGATACAGAAATCTTGACATATTTTTCATTATTTGTTTGATCATTGTCCTCCTTCCAGTTTCATCCTTAAATTCTTTAGAATAATCTAATTATTGGTCTTTTACCAAGTTTTCTAAAAATTTCTTTTTCTCTATCCTGCTTCTTGATGTTTTATGAACCATCACCTCTCATAATGGCAGGAATGTTCTGTTTAGTTCTTTCTTTTTTTTGTGAGTGATAACACTGATCTTCATTTAAGAGTTTCTGTGGAAGCACAAGTAAAGATAAAGAGGGATAAGCATGAGAAACAACCAGGAGAGGGTGGTTTGAAGTGGAGAGGGACGTGGGACAAAGAGACTAAATAGGAAGATATTTTAACAATTCAGATGAGAGATAATTGAGGGCTTGAATTGAGGGCAGTATGATTGGAGAGACAGAGACATCTATTTAATTATAATTAATCATAAATTAGCTATAAAGGACATATGAAGAAAGATGCTATCTATGCCCAGAAAAAGAATAGATAAATAGAAATATATAAAGAATAATTTATACATACATGTATACATGCATATACATAAACACACATATATATGTTTTATATATACATGCATACATACATACATACACACATCTATTTGTGCCTAATAGTAGCTATCTCTAGAGCAGGAGGAGGAAAAGGAAGAAAAACGAGAAATTTATATGACAATTTGCTCCATATTTGAAAAGAATAGCAAATTGTACATAGTAGATTTGCAATTTCATGTGTAATCGTCATCTTTTTTATTGTACTTTGTTATGCTCATTTTATTCTATAAATTTAAAATAAAATTTAAGAGGGGGAGTAGCTGAGACAAGTTGTGGAGAAAGGAACAGAAAAAATTGTCAATTGATGAGATGTGTGGGTTGAGTATGAGTAAGGAGTCAAAGACAACATTAATGTTGGAAACATGGGTAAGTAGGATAGTAATAACTTTGACTATGACAGGAACATTAAGAAAATGGGTGGGTGTGGGGGAAAAGATAATGAATTCTGTTTCAAATGTGTTGAATTTGAGCTACTCATGGGACCTCCAGTTTGAAATGTCCAACTATCCTTAAGCAATATGGCCTTGGAGTGCAGGAGAGAAATTATGACTGGATGTGATCTAGGAATCATTGCATAGAGACAAACAGAAAGAAATGGGAACAGATGAAATCACCAAGTGAGAAAGAAAAGAGAAGAGGGACCAGAGCAGAGATTTGAGATACCTAGATAAGTATGACATGGCTGAAGATCAGAAACTGAGAAGTAGTCATTTGAGTAGGAGAAGAAAACTGAGTGACAAAACAAGTGTCACAAACCCAGAGATAAGGGGAAAATAATCAGCAGCAAATGAAGAGAGATCAAGAAAAATGAGGACTGAGAAAAGGCCCTTCGATTTAGCAATTAAGAGACTACTACACTGGTTAACTTTGAAAAGAGTAATTTCAATTGAATGAGGTTGGAAGTCAAATTTTCTGAAGCTTTAAGGAGAAACTGAGAGCAGAGGAAGTAAAGACATTGATCTGAAATTACTTTTTAAAGGAGTATAGGTGAAAGGAGTGGAATGAGTAGATGTGAGATAATAGTTTGCAGGGATAAGATCAAGTGAGAGTTTCTAAGGTTGGGAAAACAGAGAAACAGGGACATGTTTGTAGGCAGCTAAGAAAGAATAAGTAGAAATAGTTGTTCATCTTTCTCCTGAAAGAGGGCCAGAGAAGAAATTGAAGATAAGAGGGAGATAGAGTAGGAATGATAAAAGCAATCTTCTGGAGAAAACTCATAAGATAGGCAAGAAGAGCCTCCTCTTTATCAAAGCCTGGAGATAATCAAGGAAAAGGTGATTTCATAAGTATGAGACATAAGATGGAAAGTATTAGACAATGTTCTCAACCAAGTGAAGGAAGGGTTACCCTGGGAGAAAAAAAAAGGGTTGGAATGCCATTGAGGAAATGAGATAAATGAATCTAAGGTTTCTTTACTACAGTGAAGCCCTAGTTGAGATAAGAAAACACTACAATGAATCTAGTCAGCACGACTTTTTAATTCTCTCTAGCTTATTGTAGCTCATAAGAGTAAGAGCTAAAGTTTAGACTTTAGATGGTGGGAGTAACCCAGAGCTAAGGTTTGGCAAGTCTTGGTTTGTGAATCAGAAAAAGGGGCAAAGGATTTGAGCAAATATGATAGTGTAGAATAGAACTAGTTCACCAAAAGTTTAAGTCTGGGGAAGTTAAAAAATACAGCCAGTGGAGCCCTAAAATAGATTGAAGATCTACTGATTGATAGATTGAAGGATTAAGGAACAAAAGATCATGACAAAGATAAATAGGTATAAGAGGAATAAGGATGAAAAAGAAGAAGAAATAAGCATTTATTAAGCACTTATAATATTATGTTCTATAAGCTTATAGACTCCCTTAAGGGGAGATTGTCATGATGACTTCAAGACTGCCAAGCTCAATCCAAATCTGGATTAGAGGTTTGGGAATGGGAGAACAGATAGCAAGAATCAGGAGTTCAGGGTCACTGAGATGGGCAAAATAAGAGGTAGGGAGAATAAATGAACTAATAGGAGATTAACCTAGGCAGAAAATCAGTAGATAGGAGTATGTACATTGAGGAACTCAGATGATTAAAACATTCATGGATGTACCCAAAGATCCCCTCCTCATAGTAGCTGGTGTAGCTGGGAAACTGAGGTCCAGAGGTGTTTCCTGAACAAAATGACACAACAACATTAGTTTTAGAGTCAGGATTTAAACTCATTTTCTATCACTCATAATGTTTTGTGCTATTACCACATCATCTTTTTGACCATAAGACTTAGTTGGTAAGGCTTACATGTGGGATTCCTGCCAATGTGGCTTCCACAAATATAATCAACTATAGGACCAATTTTAAGTTTTCTATTTAGGTCATGAATGAGTGAAATGTTCTTTATTTGGGTTGGGGGGGGCGATTTTTTTTTAATAGGGAATGAAAAAAGGAAAGAGAAAAAAATAATAATTTGAAATAAGTTCTATAATGGAGCCTTGTTCAAAGGGTAAAAGCAAACAATGTGAAAACCCAGGGATAGTTAAAAATAAAAGCTTCAAGACCAAAAATACTTGAAGCAAAATTTATGTGACTTTCAAAAAAGGAAAGTCTAGACATGATATTCTATTTCCAAGAATAAATAGATAGTGTCATAAAGGAATGAATTTAGCAATTGTATTCTTTTGGGTCCTTGGTAAAAGAAAGCTGTGTGAACAGACATTCATTCTTTAACTCAGTGAACACAGAATTGAATTATTCAAAATTCTATCAGAAAAATCTATGAAACTATGATAGTGAAAGGTTAACTTTCATAGATAGTACAACCCAAGTTTGATCATATCACTAGTCCCACCATTTCTTTCCTTTCAGATAATACACAGGTACTACAGTTGATCCTTATACCTGCTCCCAATATAGAACTCTTGTGGTCTGTTCCTCACTTCTTAAGATGTCAATGTTCAGCCTCCAATTTCTTGATCAGAAAACCATACCCAACACTAAACTATTTTAAATGGCACAGTAATAAATTAGCATTGACTCCAAAGTCAAAAGAATTAGATTCAGAATCCACCTCTGACACTTATATGTATAATATTGAACAAGTCATCTATCTCCCCTGAGGCTCAGTTTCTTTATCTGTCAAATAAGATATTGGATTAGATGGCCTCTGTCATGCTTTCTAGCTCCAAATCTATTACCCCATGATCCAGATCTCAGGTAAGAGAGGTGACGAACTAGTGGTATATGATGTCACTTTATGGCATAGAGATAAACTCCAATACTCAGACCTTGGTGATTTGGCAATGTCAATTCCATTCTTTTTTGTGGGGTGCACTTTGCCAAATCCTTAACCTTATCTATCAAGCTATGTCTACTCATTATAAGAGCGGTCCATCCCTTTGATTCCTTTTCCCAGGCTTTGATTTTTATTGACTTTTGAGGGGAAAGGAAGAGGGAGTAGGAGAAGTTGCTGATTCAGTAGATATACAGGACAGAAGACTTTTCCTACTCTGCTTGGGAGAAGCTGTCCCCAGCAGCTCCTCAAGCTGAACTCCCATCATCAAGGAATGTCTAGTCTCCTCTTGTATGAGTACTTAGGAAATCTGGAATTTAGGAAGCTCATCCAGAAAAAAAGGACTCATTAGAACTATTCCATACCTTTCTCTTCCTCTACTTTGAGCTCTATATTTACTCTACACATTTGTGCAATTGCACTGGTATTATTGGTATTGACATTTTTACTGTTATTGTTCTGGCAAACTCTAGATTATCCACTAAGTAGATTATTCATGACATTTTAAAATCTTAAACCAAAGTGCTTCTGTCACCCAACTTATCCCCAGCCTTTCTCTCCTTGCTACCAAACTCTGTGCGCACAAGAAATGCTAATATCAAATTTAATATCAGCCTTGAGCAAAACATAGCTAGGAAAGCAGATTTGCTGCATAAAAATCATATAATGAATCCAATTTAAATATAAATTGATTTTGGATTATCTGGACCACTAGTTCTCTCCAAGCTGATGAGCTTGTATCGTGGAGAGTTGATTGTAGAGAAAATGAGAAAAATCACTGGAATGAATTTTTGGTGGAAAAAAAAAACCAAGGAAAGAATTAAACTCAAGCAGCTTAAAGTCAAGACCCCAGTTCAAATTCTGCTCTGTCATGTGATCTTAGGCCTGTTATATGCTGTTATTCTGTCATTTCAGTCATGTCCAACTCTTTGTTACCCCATTTGGGATGGTTTTTTGGGCAGATATTGGAATCTTTGCCATTTCCTTTTCTAGCTCATTTTGCATTTGAGGAAACTAAGTGACTTTTTGAGGTCAAACAGCTGGTATCTAAGACTGGATTTGGAACTCAGGTCTTTCTGACTATAGGCCTGATGCTCTTTCCTTTGAGCTACCTAGTTGCCCCGAAAAGTGCTACATAAATGTTAGCTGTTGTTATCATCATCATCTTAAAATAAGGAGGTTGTACTAGGTGATTTCTGAGGTTCCTTCCAACTTTCACATTCTGTGAAGATATTGAAGAGCCATATAGTTTTCTTAACCAGTGACTCAATCCTCCTAGCTGTTATTTAAGGTTTATATTTGAATCACTGTTTTCTCTGTGATAACCTAACTTCTGAACAGCTCTTATAGGAGCTGTGTCTTTAACACTTCTCTTACCTTTAACTTTGGCAGTCTGAATCTAGGAATTTTTCTTGCACTTCTCAGAAGTGACAAGAAGCATTGCCAATTGGTGACTTTTTTTGAGAGAACAAAATGTTTGTGTTAGTTTTTTAGGTTTTTCTTTAAGAGAAAAAAAAAAGAAAAATAACCAGTTTATTTTGGAAACTACAAACCAGCAGCAGCTGCCGAAGCAGCTAAAATATGAGTGAGGCTCAAATGTTACGTCTGCCTTTGTGGAGAAGTGAGAAATAGCAGAACTCACGATAGGATCACAGACAGAAGAAAGGAGATTCAAAAATAGCCAGCTTGAAAGGGCTAACAAGTTAAGGTCCAGAAGTCTAAGATGGTGAGTGTAACTGAAGTTAAAGGACCCCATGACAACCAACAAAGAAAATCTAACCAGTCAGAAGAGTAAGGATACTTATAGACTTTGCCTTCCAAATTTTTCCATTTAAATCCTTATGGCCTTTGTCATAAGGCAATGTACTATAGTAGATAAAATGGTGAACTTGGACTTGGGAAGAAAAAGTTAATATCCCATCCCTAATAGTTCCTTGCTCTGTGACCATGAGTCACATAACCTTTATGAAGGTCAACTTTTCCATTTGCACATAATAAATACTCTGTTATGACTATTAGTTCATTTTAAGACAGGGGCCATATACAATAGTCCTTCGGGTCCATATGGTTCCTTCCACTATTGCATTAGAAAGTTATGTTATTTTGACATTTGCTTTAAATGGGATTAAGGTAATTTAATTAATTATTTGATCCACACACACCCCACCCTTGCATGTAAAATTAGAACATTATTTATAGTACCTATAGGAAGTCAGTGTGTTTCCCTGGGAAAAGATGATCCTAGAGTCAGGTTCAAATACCATTTTTTCATTTATCCTGAATTTTTCACGATGGACAAAGTACCCTATCTCTAACTTTTCAGTGCCCCTAAGGAATTTAGTAAGACTATAAATTACAAATTGTTAACCTGCATTGGATCTTCCCCTGAAGTTCCCCTCACTGATGAAATAAATCCCAGATCCCACAATATGTTGGAGCCAGCTCTAACTTACTTCCAAGAGCCAATAGTAAAATATTCAGCAGGATCATTTACACCTCAGACATCTGTAAATGCTATAAGCCACAGATTTACTTATTGTTTTATTGATTGTCTAAATTTAAGAAAATGGAGAAAATGTTAAAATGCAAATTAAACTTAAAAGTGTACCATCCATAGATATTTTTTGAAGTCCATTGTTAAATACTTGCCAGCACACTCTTGAAATCACCCCACAACTGCTACTTGATAGAATTCTTGTAAGGATCAAATGAGATGATATATGTAAAGTACTTTGTAAATTGCAAAGCTCCATATAAATGATCTTTACTATTTGTAAATGGGAGTGCCTCAGTTCTCCAATCTCAACACACATACTTGGTCCCTTAGTTCAATAATTAAAAGTTAAATCTTATTCTTCAGGATTACACTAATCACTGATTTGAAAATCAAAAAAATAAATAGAACACCTCCCCCCCACCGAAAAGTCCATTATTTAAAAAAAAAAAAAAGCCTCATTGGGCAGAAAATGGAAGTGAAGGATGAGTTCTGCAGTCCAAATGCAGAAGTGATGACAACTTCAGTTATCCAGATGTCTATCCAAGGTGTCCATTTGCTATTTGTTTTCCCAATCATTTCTTAAGAAATGAGAGTAACCACTATTCTAGAACTAATTCTGATTTCTTACCAGTGAGAAGGAATTGGTTTACAAAGCAGAAATGAAGGAGACCTTGGGGCTAAAAGATTGTGCCGTCTTGAAATCTGTGATAGATAAAGCAAAATCAAAACAAAACAAAAAACCCAGATATAGTATGATGCCCACTTTAGATTTTGCAAGAGCAAATTTCAAAGAATTGAGAGAAAAGGATAGGCCTACAATTCCACAGGAGAAATTGGCTCAAGAGGGACAGGAAACTCTCATTGAAATTTTGATGACCCATAAAATATTGCAAAGAAAAAGAAATTGAGGAACTTCCAGAAAAGTTCAGTGTGACTTTGAGTGAGAAAATTCATTGACCAAGTTAGATTTTTAAAAGAACATGCAGAGTAGGTAAAGAAGGAAATAAGCATGTATTAAATGCCTACCATATGCCAAGTTTTATGCTAAGCTCTTTACAAATACCATCTGACCGAGGAAGTTCAAAGAAACAGGATTGCTGTTTGCTACAAAGATTATAGATATAACAAGATGAAGAGAAGGTAACTGTGACCAATATCTATTTTTTGTCTATGTTTTTTGCCCAGGAGAATAATCTTGATATTGGGAAGACAAAATCGTGAGTCATTGAGACCCAATTTAAAGTGAAGAGATAATGAAAGAGTCCATAGTCCCCTTCAATGTGTTCTGATCATCAGACTCAGATTCAATATATCCTAGTTATTAAAAGTACTCAGGGAAATGATTGCTGAGGAAAAGAATAAGGATGTAAGAGGGCTGAAGCTCTTATTAGATGAGGATCAATTGAACAAAATGGTTATATTTCATTTGGGGGAAAAAAGAAACATGATAGCCATTCTCTCTATCTCTTTTTTTTTTAAGAAATGTTTATTATGTTTTACTAGATAGTAACGAATAACTATTTATGTCCAGTTCTGCAGTTCAGTCTTATGTTCATTTAAAAAATATTTAGTTGATCTTTTTTTATATGTATCATTACCTACTAATCCAATTCCCTACATTAACTATAGAAGCAGTCCCTTGTAGAAAATACAAGGGGCCGCTAGGTAGTGCAGTGGATAGAGTACTAACCCTGAAGTCAGGAGGACCTGAGTTCAAATCTGGCCTCAGATACTTGCCCACTTCCTGGCGGGGTGACCCTGGGCAAGTCACTTAACCCCAACTGTCTCAGGGGAAAGAAAGAAAGAAATTTCTTCAATTTCCTTATCTATAAAATGGGAATTAACAATAGTACCTACTTTTTATAGCAATGTTGTAAAAAGAAAATGAGAAAACATCTGTAAAGCACTTTACAAATCATCAGGAAGTCATAATTTGTTGTCACTACTTTGGTCAGGTCAGGTCTGAGGTCTTTCAGAGTTCTGTCTCTGATTTATGATTGTGGTCATCACATACATGGTTCTGGTTATACCCCTTTCATTTTGCATTGATCTACGACATCCTTTTTCAAGGATATGAGGGGCTCTTACATGGAAGAAGAATTAACCTTGTTCTGCTGGTTGTATAGAACAGAACTAGGAGTAATAGGTAGAAGTTGTAGAAAGAGTTCAATTCATTGTAAAGAAGAATTTCCTAAAAAAAAAAAAAAACTTGCACTGTCTAAAAACATGATGAACAATGAGAGGCACTTGGGGTATAATGGCAAAGGTATGGGATTTTGGCATCTGATTAACTGGCATCTATTTACTTCCTGCCCAAACCTGGGCAAATCAAAACTGCTCTAGACCTCAATTATCTCACATCTAAAACAAAGAAATTAAACTAGATGATCATTAAAATCTATTCTAGATTTCAATCTCATGATCTTAAGAGAAATAAGAAATTCCCTATTAATGGAGGTCTTTGTCTGTACATCTGCAGATGTTATTTGAATTAAATGGCTTTTGAGATCGTTTCCAAATATGAGATTCTATAATTCTAGATAGATCCCCTTCCTCTGCTAAGGCACATATCAAATTTCATCTCATTTCTATACTATTAGCAAAATGAAATGAATTTGTTCAAATTCAAAGCCTTTTCATTTTCCCAGCTCCTCCTCGGCTTGGCAGGTTGGGGTTATCCAGAAAGTCCATGATGACTTCCAGAGTTCTAGGAATAACTCTAAGATTTTGTGGTGTTTCTGATACTCTCTTTCATGAATCACATCTGGTGTGTTCTCCTTAGTGGTAATCAACCAGCTCACATCAACTAACATTTACAAAGGGGTATTTTTTTGAGAAAGGATAGTTGGGGCAGAAATCACCAAAAGACACCCAAATTAGGGGCTCCTCTCTGTACACAGTCACAGGGGAAAATGGGTTCAACCACCCATTTAAAGCACACACAGTAAAGCACAGATTTAGGGAGCACATGCACTCAAGGTATATCCCAAGTTATAGCTCCTGGGACTCCTTTTCTCCCTTCTGAGAATCCCTACCAAGTTTACTTAAGGCTTTTTAATGAGTCATTCCATTGCATAGCTGGTCTGGCTCTTTGCTGGGTAAGGTTTCATGACTGATGAGTCAGTGCACTTGCTGGATTGGGTCAAACAGATCATTTGGCTGCTGACCTGACCACTCACCAAACGTGGCTGCGCTATTGACTCCAATTGTCAATTAGAATTCTCTGAAGGCTTTGATGGATCTCTCAGTCTCACAAGTCACCTAGGTCTTCATTCTCTTGGAATACTCATTCACCTAAGACAAAGAATAAACACAAGAGAAACAAGAATTACCTTTATTTCCCTACAAGTGGCAAAAATGTACAAGATGGAAGCCCAATACCTCTCCCCAGCCTATGGACTCTTAGCATATCTTGGCTTGATTTCTGCCAGAAAAGAAAATACAGCTCAGGAAGGTTTCTTTGGTATATAAACTCAGTTCAGATATGTATCTTTTCAGTCCTTAGTCTGTCTTCTGGCTCTGAGGCCAATTGGAAGTGTTTCCATCATCAAACAGTACAAATTGTTGAGTCATCATAGTTGAAACCTCCCTTCCATGGTTCCACATGTTAGATTAGCAACACACAGATAAATAATGTCGATATATATTTCAAGGAGAGGACTCCAGTCTCCACTACAATTCTTTTTTTTTAATTAAGACTTGGGAAAGTGTAACAAAAAAAATAGCGATTGTTAATATTAGACATCAGAGAAGAATAAGTTTTTTGGTCCAAATCAACGAGCATTAGTGAAACTGTGAAAGGATAATGAAATAAAACTTAAAATACATAAACCCTTTTTGTTTTCTTATCTATTAGCATATTTTAACAACAAAACAACTGTGGGAGTTTATTATTGTTGTTATAATTATCCACATTATCAAATGAGAAAGTACCTTCACCATGGTAACAGAGCTAGTTAGTGGTCAAATCCATGTTCCCTTAAATGAGCCTATAACTTACTTTAATAAACCTTGCTGACTTCCTAATGTTACTAAGGACTGGGAACAAAAAGTGGGATCTATTTTTGGCTAATCATTCACTTAACTGAAATAATTTGCAACAACCCTGCAATCCATATCACTAAACTGAATTATATTTTCATAGGATTTTTGAAACAATCCTTTAAGATTATAAATCGTAAAGCACTTGCATTAACAGAGGGAGTTTCTATATTAAAGGTAGAACCAGATTAAACCAATAGTCGAGTTGATTATATAATTGAAGATATGATCACTTAAATCAGAACTCAGCAAATGCTATCCATCAAGGCTTGATTTATTATTTTGTTGGAGTCCAGAAATGGACAACATGATAATAGTACAGATTAAATTTAAGGGTAAGGTTTCCCTCAGGAAGCTGATTGTTAAACATTTACTAGCACACTTCTCCAAAATCACGAGTCCAAACTCTTCTCCCCCAGATAACATGATAGGATCATAAATTAAAGATTAAAAGAAGCCTTAACTCCTCAACTCCTTTCTTTTGCATATAAGGAAAATGAGGTCTATAGAAGCTTAGCTTATTAAGACACAATAAATGTTTTCTGACTATTAACAAAGACCCCCATGACTTCCTTATTTCTGGAAGTTATGCCTCCATTACTTCAATCCAGATAGATATTAGTTTTTTCTTCACCACATCATTCTTTGAACTTATATTGAGCTTGTAATCCACAATGACCCCCAGAACTTTTTGGCCATCTGCTATTTTAACAATGCCTCCTTTCATTTTGTACTTGTAAAGCTAATTTAATCCAAATATGAGATTTTTACATTTATCCCTGTTGACTTCCATCAACCTTATGACTGTCTAGCTCTTTTTGGATCCTGACTTTGTCATCTAATGTGTTAGTTCTCCTTCTCAGCTTTGTGTCACCCACACGGTCAAAAAACATGACAAATGTGACTTTCTCCAAATTGCTTATTTAAAAAAGTAAACTCTTGGAAAACCATGCTAGGATAGTATGGAGGAAAAAAGAATACCAAGTGATAGATAATCCAAAATTACTTAGATTGGTGTCTAGAATACAGTCAGAGATATATTCTCACAGGCACATTATTTTTACTCATCACTGAAATCTCTAGTTTCATCTTCTTGTCTAAATTCAATACAGCTACATTTATTTGCAGCTTGGAACCCACTATATAAGAGTACAGGTATATTTATGTCCATGGAAATAACCTATGGAATGGACATGTATTTGCACAGAATCAAGAATTATGCAGCACATTTAACCTATATTGGATTATTTGCTATCAAGGGGAAGAGGAAGGGAGAAAAATTTGGAACACAAGGTTTTTCAAAGATGAATGTTGAAAACTATCTTTGCATGTATTTTGAAAAATAACTGTTATTATGAAAAAATAACTATGCAGACCTAAATCCAGAAGGATCAGTGGCAAGTATCTCTGGCATCTATGTTCATATTAGACTTGATAGCTTGCACTACAGAATTATCTTTGGGCTCCAACTGGGTACTAGTGACCAACAATTTATCCAATGGATTCCATTTCTAAAATGTGGTTTATCTAGGAACAAGATGGACTCCTACCTATCCTTAATGTATCTGTAACATTTCGGGAATCTTGACTTCAAATCAAGCATATGCCCTTTTCTCCCCAGTGGGAACAGGGATCAAATCCCACTTTAAATCACTGTAGAAGATAGTTTTCTTCTTCCATATTTATGGTTCCAAAATGGACATGCTCAAGGCCTTTACTCCTCCTGCCTAATTCTTTCTAAAGAAAACAAGGCCAAAGAAAATGTCTTTAACTGATTCCCAGAGTGTTGTGAGACAAAGCACCGGATTTTCTGAGAAATAGGTGTGGGTCCCTTCCTTTTAGATGCTGAGGATAAATCGAGTGGGTGTCACAGCAAGAATAGTAATTATGTCATCTGTCTTGTCATGGAATGAGACTATGGTAATTGCTGCGTTTTCTCCTGTCATTGAAGCTTATAATTATAGTGCAACTAACAGGATTATGTGCTAACTTGGGCTGTTTTAATCACCTCCTTTACTCCTGTAATATAATGGTAAAATTCCACCATTCTTTTAGGGATGTAGATTCTTTTTGATCTTTTCTATTAAATCTGACAGGTTGCTACCAAGAAGGGGAGGTACAGGAGCTCCATGCATTCAATAATATTAGATCTTGAGTAAATCGTACTTTAGACTTAAGGCAGAAAAGAAGAGGAGAAGGTTGTTCTTAATTTTCCAATCAAAATAAGGAATTCTCTTTTAGAAGGATGATTATCATCCAATGTTTCACATTTGTTCAGAGGGATTCAGAAACATCTATAATATGAGTTTTATTTGCCCAAAGTCTTCAAACATTGGTGAAACGCAACCTTGAGTTGAGCTTTACAAATCTTATGCCACAAATTGAGAAATTTGATGAATTGTTCTGGAGAGTTAGTAATATATGGAAATGCACTAGACTTGATTCTGCCATTGACATTATATGGCCCTAGATAAGCCTCTTAATCTCTCTGGGTCTGTTTCCTCATTTGTAAAATAGGGACAATAGTAACCCTACTTTTCAGCATAATAAGATAATGTATGTCAAGTTCTTTGTAAACTTTGAAACAGTATAAAAATATTAGCTGATTGCTAACAACAGAGTAGATTAGTGAAAAGAACATTGCTCCCAAGTCTCCTACTCTTCAGCTTACCAGCTGTGGTAGTATTGGGTCAGCCATTTATATTTTCTTTCTGGGTCTCAGTTTTCTCTGGTGATATTAGGTCAGACATTTATTTTTTTTCTGGATCTCAGTTTTCTCTGTGGTAATATTGAGTCAGCCTTTTATACTTTTTTCTGGACCTCAATTTTCTCATTTCTGAAATAAAGATAGAAAAAATGTCCCTGTATCCTTCACATGCTTGTTGTTTGCTTAAAGCAAGATAATATATGTGTGAAAATGTACATGCAAAGAGCTGCCTGAATATAAAGCATTACTATATATGGGATTCATGCAACAAGATATGAGCCTTGTTGCTCATTATGTATTTAGATGGCTTTTCCATGTCTATATGTGAATACTAAATGGTCAGGCATAGTGAATAGGTGACTGTTCTTAGAATTGAAAAGACCTGGGTTCAAGTTCTATATTTAATAGCTGGGAAACAGTGGTCAATTTATGTGACCTTTAACGGACACAGGCAACTTTGCATAGACTGTAAGATCAGGTGAATTGCTAATCCACATTGGTAGAGAGAATTTCCACACCAAGATATTCCCCACACTCGTGAAATCAACTTGTGAAATAAGCTTAACAAGCCTGGATTCTAGCATCCTCCTTGAAAAGTGAATATTATAATATTTATTATTTATAAATATTCATAAAAATCAAATTATATATATGTAAATGTTAATTGAAATATATTTATTATAATTTATATTTATAAAGATCAAATTGCTTTACAACAAACTCCAGAAGACTGTCCAAAAGTCTTTAATTTTACTGGAATAAATAGGAGTTAACTCTTGCTTGTAATAAGTGGGGCTTCAGTTGAGGTGTAGAAATCCTTTGCTGATACAGACATTTTTGTTATAATCTAACCTGCACAGTATGTACTAAATAGAGGTGCCATTAAGTGGGCCACCCAGCATAGCACAAATTCTGAAATAATGCTGAGTGTACTTAGGAAAATTAATATTGCATGGAACCAAACCAGCTTCATGCATTTGGTCTTAAGCTGGGCACTTATTGCTTGGCAATATCATCTAGCCCATTGTGTATTACATGCCACTGGCCAGGTGCAAAAAGAAAGTTCAGCAATTTCTTAGGTTTTAGTTTGCAGTTAAATAATTTCTGTAAATTAAGCTACTCCCCTCTTCAATTGCCCAGGGTCCCTCCAAGATACATCATATCATCCTGGCTTCCAATCCTAGTCATTGGTCTTCAAAAGCAAAGGAAAAACAACCATCTTAATCACACCATCACCAATTAGGTTCAATATGTTTGCCGCTAATTCTTGCACTCTCATCTCTATTCAATTCAGCCTACAAATCATCCCCATGTGGATGGGGCACTAGTCTCTCAAACTCAATTTGTCCAAAATCAAGCCCAATATCTTTCCCCAAAACCACTTGCTTTTTTCCCAATGGCATCCAATGTTCATGTTCAAAATTTTAATATTGGCTCAGACTCTTTCTTCTCCCTCCCTTCTCTTGAGATATTACCAAGTTACAAAGTTTTGGCAATTCTACTTCTGCTGTATCTCTTACATCTATTTTCTGTTTATTCTAGCTGCCAGCACACTAATACAAGGCTTTATTGCCATCCACGTATATCTTTGAAATAGCTTTCACAACAGATCATAGAAGACAAAAGGAACAGAAACCTAAGTCAGGAATGTCTCTCTTTAAGTCTCAGTTATGAGACAAAGTGACTGGGTGACCCTGGAAGTCACTTAATGCGTAAGGCAACTTTCTAGTGTCAGAAAAGGTACTGATCTGCAGTAAAAGAGAAAGACTCTTGCCTCATCGATATAGAAATATGGATGAAATCAGATCCAGGTGAAAAAAAAATTCCACAGCACAAGTGTGCTGGTCAGTTTAACACTGGTTTGCCAAAAAAAAAATTTCTTTTAAAGTATGTAGAGCAAACTTTTTTTTTTTCAGGGCAAAAAGGCAATCATGGTTAAGTGGCTTGCCCAAGGTCACCCATCTAGTAAGTATCTGAGACTGGATTTGAACTCAGGTTCTCCTGATTCCAGTTCCACATACTGTATCTTAGAGGTGGTCTTGAATCAAAGTGATCCTCTAGTCTAGCTAAAAGATTTATCTGCTATACCAGTTTGACTCCAAGTCCCTTACTGTATATTATTTAATATCATAATTCAATATCATATCCCTTTACTAAACTGCAATCTCCCAAGGGCAGTTTTTTCCTAAATATTCAACAAATCAAAGCTCTGCATTTAGAGCAAAATAAACATTTGTTCAATAACTGAACTTCAGCTCTAACATCTTTAAAAGTAAAACAAGTTGGTTATTTTTTTGAAAAATACAAATCTATGACACTGTCTGGGACAAAATCTATCACCTTTTAAAAGGTGATAGAAAAATTCTTAGATTCAACCCATTTAGAGCCAAGGCTGGAAAAATATATTAATGGCTTACTTGTGCTGATAAATATTAATATTTGATTTTTTAAGCTGATTATTTTCCCCTTAGTCCATTTTTCAATAAATTCCAGTGGCTCCGTATGGCTTCCAGGATCAAATATAAAAATCCTGTTTGGTTTTTAAAGCCCTTCATAACCTGACCCTTCTCCCTTCCCTTTTCTTGTCCCCTTACACCTTGTAATACTCCACGTATTTGGCAGTCCAACGATACTGGTCTCTTAAATACTCCTCGTGTACAACACTCCATCTCCCAAATTCTGAATCCTAGCATTTTCACTAGCTTCTGCCCACCATCTGCCAGAATCATTTCCCAGTTTTCTTCAATCTTAATTCCTTCCCTTTTACTCTCCCCAATTTATCATATGGTTGTTGTCCTTTGTAATCAAAGACCTAAGTGACAATACTACGTTGAGATCAAGGTAAAATGTGTTTGTGATTAATTTAGACTGCTACAAGCTCAGAAGGCTATACCACTGGTCAGGACAAATAGTCCCTGTAATATTTGGAGTGAAGGTGTCTCTAAATTTATTCATTTTGTGTTTCTTTTGAGCTCCTTCAATTCAAAAATATACACAGGACATAGCTTCAAGGGGTGAAGGTTGCTACAGATTTTTAGGGACCTTTATAGAATGATATGCACTATGAAATAGTGCAGCAGAGTTCCTGGCACATAGCAGCCTCTTTATAAATACTAGTTGACTGCTTTCCTTATATTGAAATACGAAGACAGAAAATAAATCATATACAAGAAAGTAATACAGGATCCAACTCAAGTTGAATATACATTGGAATATTTTTATGTACTTTTAAAAATTGTAGTCCAAGAAAAGAAGATTAAAGTGTTGTAATATGTCAAGTCTTAGTAGTGATGTGTTTATATTTGAAATCAGGTATTAATTAAGGTGAGACCTGGATCAATCTATCATCAATTTATAGTTTTCACCTAGGTACCTACTACATGCAAGTCATTAAGTACAAAGACAATAATGAAAAAGTTGGGGTTTTTCCCCCTCAAGAAATTTGTATTATATCAGGAGAGACAGCTTTCACAGATACATATGCTAGATGGTGCAGTGGATAGAGCACCTGCCCTGGAATCAGGAATCTAAACCCGGTCTCAGACATTCAAGACTTTACTACTAGCTGTGTGACCTTGGGCAAGTCACTTAACCCCAATTGCCTCACCAAAAAAGCAAAGCAAAGCAAAACAAAACATAGATATAGGCTGGGAGAGACAGTAGTAACTGAGGTATAAGGAAAGGCTTCATAGCAAAAGAAACAATTGACCTTAGCCTTGAAGGGGACTAAGGATTCTAAGAGACAGGTGAATATGAAGCATGTTTATGGCACGAAGCACATTATTTCCATGGCATAGGGGAGAGCAGAAACAATAAGAAGCATAGTTTGGCTAGATTGTAGATTGCAAAAAGAGAATAATATCTAAGTCTAGAATTAAATTCCAACCAAAAAGGTTTATATTTAATCCTAGAGGTCATAGGGAATGATTGGAGTTTATTGAGAAGAGTGATTTGGTTAGACCTGAATAAGGAAAATACTTTTGACCACTATATAGGTGATAAATTGAAATGGGGAGAATGTATAGACTGGAGTGCAGAGAAATTTGAGGCAGGAAACCCAATTAGATAGATATGCAATATTACAGGGTGATGAACACCTGGATAAGGCAAAGTTATGGATTTTGGGGAAGTAGAAATAGATAAAGAATTAAGAATAACTCTGTAATGCAAACCTGTATAATTTGCAAACAAATATGGTGGTACTGCAGAAGAAACAGGGATATTAGGAAAAAAAAAAAAGGTGGGTTGGGGTCGAAGAGAATAAGTGCTGTTTGGCATATGTTAAGTTTAAGAGGCATGTGGGACATTCAGGTGGAAATGTCCAAAAAGTAGTTAGTGATGCAGAATCGAAGCTTCAGAAATTATCCAGATGAGCAAAAGTTAATATGAAAAGAAGAAGATGGGCAGTCAATTTCAGGACTGCAGCTAAATGAGCAATTTCTAAGTTCAGGTCAGGAGGTATTTGAACCTAGCTCTTTCTGGCTCCAATTCCTATTTCGCTTATCATGTTGCCTGAGTTGTGATATGCAATGTCCATTGCAGTGGGAAAAAATGTATAGACAATAGCTTTGAGTGGGGAGAAATTTGAGGAAGGAAACCCAGTTAGGTAGCTATTCAATATTACAGGCAAAGGGGAATAAGAACTTGGACAATGTGGAAATAGAAACAGATAAAGAAGGATAACACTATAATGCAAACCTGTATGGTTTACAAATAAAGATGGCAGAAACAGGGATATTAGAAAGAAGGGTGGGTCCCATTCTCCAGCTTCACTAGTCTCCAAGACTCCCTCTCCCCATACCGTCCTCCAAGGGATCTGTGATGACTTCATCAACATTACTCTTGTCCCCCTAACCCCCATGCCCTTTTAATTTTTAGGGGAAATTCACCTCTGCACCAGGCATAGGTTAAACTATAGTGGCGAGGAGTGTGACCTAGAGACTCTATAGTTGACATATTCACTTAGCTAAGTTCAGGTCCTAAAGAACAAAGCTTAGGGTGGGTCCACATGACTTAATAATTGTTTTGATGGAACTGTGACTAGTGACCTCTTTCCCTGCATGCTGTCATGGAAAGAGTACTGAAAGAGGAATCAAGAGATGTGGTTTCTAATCTAACTTTTCCTCAAACTAACTGTGTGACTTTACCATGGATAAATTGATTAGTCACTCTGTGGCTCAGTTTCTCCTTCTGTAAAATAAGATGGCTATTTATACTAGCCCCTTTCCAATTTTAAAATTATCAGAAGCTTTTTGGAAAAAGAAAACTCACATCATAAAGGTGCATAATTCAGAAAAAAAAAAAAAATCCCCACCTTGGCCGTAACTGAAAATGCACATCTCTTTCTCTGCATTTCAAGTCCTTCTTCTCTACAGGAAAGATTGGATGGTATATTTCCTCCACTTTTGGAATCATGTTTTATCATTGCATTGATTAGAGTTCTAAGGCCTTTCAGAGCTGTTTTTTCCTAAAATGTAATTGTAAGGATTATTCTCTTGCTCTGTATCACTTCCCAGAGGTTTTCCCAATTTTCTCTAAAATTAACCACTTATGATACAATAATATTCTACTACATTCATATGCCACAATTTGTTTAGTCATTCCCCAATAGGATACCTACTTAGTTTCTAATTTTTGAAAATTGAAAAAACCTGCCATAAATAATATTTATACATATGTAAGTCCTTTCCTTCTTTCTTTGATCTCTTTGAGGTATGTTTCATAGTAGTATAACTGGATCAAAGGACAGACATAGTTTAATAATTCCGGGGCATAGCTACAAACTGTTTTCTGGAACACTTGGACCAATTTACAATTACACCAACAATGAATTAGTGTACCTTCCCCCAACCCAACTCTTCTAATATCTGTCATTTTTCTCTTCTGTCATCTTTGATAGTCTGATGAGTATGAGGTAATACCTTAAAACTGGTTTAATTTATTTTCCTCTATTAGTAATTTAGAGTATTTTTCATATGATTGTTGATAGCCTGTGTTATCTCCTTTGAAAAATACCTGTTCATATCTTTAAATCTATGGTTCTAATTAAAACACTTACAGAGGGAACTCCAGAATACATCTTTTCTAGAATTACTTGTATGAATTTAATCATTAACAGGGTTTTGGCCTGGATAAAAATTAGAAATAGAATTACTATAAATTTTGGAAGATGAACAAATTAAAAATGGGATATCCTAGGAAGCTTTCAAAAATAAGTAGATATTCTTTCTTTGTGGCATTTGTATCATTCTGAAGAAGATTTGGACACAAAAATATACTAAAAAGATTTCATTTGACTGCTATATACTTATCCCTGCCTGTAAGCCTCTAATAAGCACTTACAGTTAGAACAATCTAATTGGCAGGATGGGTTAATGTTCAAGCCATTCATTTGCCAAACACGTTTCATTTCACAGACAGCAAGTGAAATGAAGTTGATCTCCTTCTCCCATGTCTTAGTGAATGTTGGCCCATGGCCTAACCTCCTGCTACCTGGCTGTTCCTGGGGAAAGGGAAGGGAATGGCATAGACTTTCAGTGGGAATCCTATTGTGCTGCATAATTGAGACATGCCAGAAAGACTGAGAGAGGTGGAGGGGAAATTTACAGCATGGAACACTAGTCTCTGTTACCTAGTTATTAGTCCTTCTCTTTTGTAAGCTTTCATAATCTTCAGCTGATACAAGGCAAATCCCCTGTAAGTTCTTTCTCTCCTTAGTAAAGAACATAGGGACCCTTCCATATGAGGGCTTGGTGATTCCAGCTTGTGGTATTTTTTTTAAGGTTCTATCGGTAGAGATAAATTGCCTAGCTACGTTGGTATTCAGTGGATTTTTATGGCACCAACAATAAACTGGGAACCCAGTTTGGCCACCCTATGCCCCTAGAATGACTGGTTTATGAGAAAAACCTTATCTCTCCCAACATATACACTAAAGTAACTTTTCCAAACTCGGGATAAATCCTTATTTCCACTATTCATAATTGGTATTTTCACAAGATGCTAGGTATCTGTTGATACATTTGGAAAAACAAACAAATAAACAAAAACAACCAAAAATCTCTAGCTGCCTTTGACCTGCTGAATATAAAACAGTACTACTTCTAACTTAAATACATAACAACAGTAGCTAACATTTGTAAGGGTTTTGAGGTTTGCAAAGCATTTTACATATGTTAGATTTTTTTGATCTAACACCCGTGAGATAGTTGTTGTTATTCCCTTTTTTAGGTAAGGAAACTGAGAGAGACTGTTAGGGTTAGTTACTTACTTAGGTTGCTTAGGGTTATATAGTACATATCTGCATTTGTATGTGAACTTAGGTATTTCTGAGTTGACCCACACTCTGTCCATTAGACTACCAGCTACTTCTTTATGTATATAAATAGTTTAAATACATATGACAATGAGCAATTTGGAGCTATGGTCAAAAGTTATCAAACTGTCCAAACCCTTTGATCCAGCTGTATCTCTACTGATCTGTATCCCAAAGAGACATGCAAAAATGTTTATGGCAGCCCTTCTTGTAGTGTCAAGGAACTGGAAACTGAGTGGATGCCCATAAATTAGAAAATGGCTGATATGAATGTTATAGAATATTATTGTTCTATAAGAAACGATCAGCAGGATGATTTCAGAGAGGCCTGGAGAGACTTTCATGAACTGATGCTGAGTGAAATGAGCAGCACCAGGAGAATATTATACACAGCAACAACAAGATTATGTGATGATCAACTGTGATAGACTTGGCTCTTTTCAACAATGACATGATTCAGCCCAATTCAATAGACTTGTGATAGAGAGAGCCATCTTTATGCAGAAAAAAGATTATGGGGACTAAATGTGGATCACAACATAGTATTTTCACCTTCTGTTGTTATTGTTTGCTTGCTTTTTCTTTCTTTCTCATTTTCCCTCTTTTGATCTGGTTTTTCTTGTGCAGATAATAAATGTGGAATTGTGTTTAGAAGAATTGCCCATGTTTAACCTATAGTGGAATACTTGCTATCTAGGGGAAGAGGAAGGAGGAAGGGAAAGAGAAAAATTTGGAACACAAGGTTTTGCAAGGATGAATGTTGAAAACTATCTTTGCATGTATTTGAAAATAAAAAGCTGTTACTAATTTTTTTAAAAAATAAAAAGTAATCCCTCCTACAAAATTCCTGAAAAGTTGTCATTCAGATCTGGAAGGAAATCAATAACCACTCTCAGCTGTCTTCCTCCAAAGGAGGAAATAGAATCAAAGAACTCTTAATAATTCCTGTCCTGGGGATCTTCCACAATTTATTAGGTGGAAATTAGGGAAAAGAGAGTTTCTGATCTTTTGGTTTGAATTCCAGTCTTTGAAATTCCACTATTTGAATTTTATATGTAAAATGAAATAATCTTATTTGTCCAAAATCATGGAACTCAACCAAATAATCTCATGAAGTCTATTGTAGCTCTATAATCTCTAAACTTGTTCAATTTAATAGCCACTTATTAATATCCAGCAAAGTGTTAGATACTGGGTTAGAAAGACAAAAATGAAGTACACAAACGTCTACACAAAACAAAATAACTTGAAGAAAGGGGAGAAATCAGGTCTCATCTAAGAATTAATACTAGACATTAAGCCTATCTGATACACTTTCTCTCCATTCTCATAGCCATCACCCAAGCCTAAATCCTAATCACCTCTCCCTTAAAATATTCAATTTGTCAGTAAACATATTTACTCATCTACACTGTGCTGAGTGCAAGAAATACAAAAGAAGAAAGACAGTTCCTGACTTCAAGAAGTTTACAATGTAGATAGGGAGAATAAAACATAAATCTTAGTTGGAAAGGGGGTGGGATGGAGGAACACCCAGATAGCATCTTGTTCTGTGAAGGTCAAACAAAGCAGAATTGAAAAGAGACTATTGCAATATTATCCTTATTAGTTTTCCTGCCTTAAGTCTCTCCTTATTCCAATCTATTTTCCACCAATTTCCAAGGTGATTTTTCTAAAGATCAGAATTTTCTATATCACTCACACCACCAAGATCAAATAAAGTCTTCTTGTATTTAAAGTTCTTCCTTCATATTCTGATTTCTTCTTACTTTTCAAATCTTCTTGAATTTTTATAGCATCTTCCCCCTTCCTCATTTCCCCTATTCACATAACACTAATGGTTAGGGTTCCAAGAGAACAGATGCCTACTTCTTAATGTTCTGGGGCTAACCACAAGGGATTATAGCTTTTAATATTTCTCACAAACTACCATTCTATTATGCTGCCTCCTCCCAATATCAATTAGCAAGACATTAACTTAAAGACTGTTTTCTGAAAAAAAAAATATATATATATATATATATATATATATCAAGGACAAAAGTTACAAAACATCCTCTAAACCAGGGGTACACTATTCTCTATGCACATTTCTATGCACATCCCTGGGGAGAGTAGGCTCAAACTTAAAGCACAGGGCACTAAAGCATAAATTTAGTCCTGAATAAATTAGGCATTCTCTTGGTCATCTGGGTTAGTTCCTTGCATGTGTCTCATCAGATACATTTACTTCTGGTAGATCAAGAAGATCATTCCTAGGGTTAGTTCCTCATTGAACTCAGCTACTGCAGTTACTTCCCATAATTATAAATGGTCTTTGTTAATGACCCTGTTTGTTAAGGGATCTCTTAATGATTCTTCCAACCTCTTGAAACTCACCTGGTCATAATGTGCTCTCTTCCTTCTACAGATACTCATTCATTCAAGACTAGGAAAGAGGAAATAAAAAAGAAATGGATATCATGCACTCAGGGACACATGGTAGCTGGGTGAGAAATAAATCAACCTGCTCTGCTCCTACCTAGGGACTCACAATCTTTCAAGCTGTTAGGAAAAAGACAATTCTCCCCCTACTGCTTCCTGGATTCCTTTAAAACTCAAACTTCAAAACTTAAATACCATCTCCTGAAAAAGGATTTACCTGATCCCATCAGCTACTCATGCCTTTCCTTCCAACTTGCCTTGTATTTCATTAGCATATGACTTGTGTGTGTGTATATATACACACACATATACCTTATGTATATAATATATACTCACACATATACATTATATACATACACACACCTACATCTCCTTTATCAGGATATAAACTTCCTAAAGAAAAGACTATTTTTTGTCTTTATAGTCTCAGTTTCTGGCACATAGTAGGTATTTAATAAATACTTGTTCTTTGATTGGTTTATCCCAACAGGTAGAAGAAAAGTGAGAACATTCCAAGCCTGCTCAACCCAAAGCCAAAAGTCAGAAAATAGAAAATAATGTTTGTTTGACTCTATCATAGAATAAAGGAAAAGGGAGATATAAAAGAGAGGGCACCATCAGATTGTGAAGGACTTTATATTCAAAATAAAGAAGTTTGTTATCTTAAAGCTTCTTAAGTAAGGAAAAGACATATTCAAATCTATGTTTTAGAAATAGGATCTTGAGATGGCTCATTCCAACAATGAGATGATTCAGATAAGTTCTAATAAACTTGTGCTGAAGAGAGTCACCTATACCCAGAGAGAGGACTGTGGGAACTGAGTGTGGACCACAACATAGCATTTTCATTTTTTTTTCTTATTGTTTGCATGCATTTTGTTTGCTTTCTCAGTTTTTTTTCCTTTTTGATCTGATTTTTCTTGTGCAGCAAGCTAACTGTATAAATATGTATACATATTTAAAATATATTTTAAATTAAACATTAAATATTTTTATTTTAACAAATTTAACATGTATTAGATTACCTGTCATCTAGGGCAGAAGGAGGGGAAAATTTGGAACACAAAGTTTTGCAAGAGTCTTTGTTGAAAAATTACCTATGCATATGTTTTGTAAATTAAAAGTGTTAATTAAAAAAAAAAAAAGAAATAGTGCTTTGGCTGTACAGGAGATGATTTAAAGAGTAGGTAGACTAGAATAGAAAGATGAATTAAAAGATTACACTAATCCTTAAAAAAAGATATGGAAGCAGAACCAGTGATGTTTGGTATTTGATTATGGCTTTTACCATGTAATGTTTTTAACCATTTTTTTTTTTTTTACCAATAATCATTTCCTTTAGATCAAGGATGAGTGAGATGATAAACCTATGTGATTGGAAGGATGTACAATTAGCAGATGGAGGGAAACTAGGAAGAGAAAGAGACTTCAGGAGAAAAATAAAGTTTTGTGCTAATCATATTATGTTTGAGATTCCTGTGAGATATCCAGGAAAATGTTGTGCCAAGATATATAGAGACAAATTGAGAAGTATTAAATTTTAATTGGAGAATTTATTAAAGTTAACTGGTGCACGGGATTCATATCCAAAGTACATGGTGCTGAACAAAAGGACATAGGGCTTTTTATATAGTTTGACAGAAACCAGCAAACAGTTTAACTTGATTTCTTATCGGATATATTTGCAATTGTTTGTTAAGGGAATACATAAAAGATAGAGGCAGAAGTCTTACATGAGATTCCTGCTACTAATGTTATGCAGGAGAAAAGGAGACAAGGGTGCATGCAAAATGGGTTTGGGATTGCTGGGTCATTTTAAATTCTCAAACTCAGTTTTCCTGGGGAATTGGGACTATGATTGTAACATAAAGAGATCTAAGAGCAGTGGATGATGCAAGTATGTCTATGAGGAGAGAGGTGATATATAGCCTGCATGGAATAAGACATGAAATCCAAAGTGACTGATGAGATCACCAAAAGAAAATGTGGAGAAAAAGCAAGATCAGAAGGGAAGCAATAAATTGGGAAATCATTTTTACATTTAGGGGTTCTGATAAAGCCTCATTTCTAAAATATATAAAGAACTGACTCAAATTTATTAGAATTCAAGCCATTTTCCAATTGATAAATGGTCAAAGGATATGAACAGACAATTTTCAGATAAAGAAACTAAAACCATTTCTAATCATATGAGAAAGTGCTCTAAATCACTATTAATCAGAGAAATGCAAATTAAGACAACTCTGAGACACCACTACACACCTGTTCGGTTGGCTAAGATGACAGGAAAAGATAATGATGAATGTGGGAGGGAATGTGGGACAATTGGGACACTGATACATTGTTGGTGGAATTGTGAATGGATCCAACTATTCTGGAGAGTGATGTGGAACTATGCTCAAAAAGTTATCAAACTGTGCATACCCTTTGATCCAGCAGTGTCTCTACTGGGCTTATACTCCAAAGAAATCTTAAAGAAGGGAAAGGGACCTGTATGTGCCAAAATGTTTGTGGCAGCCCTGTTTGTAGTGGCTAGAAGCTGAAAATTGAATGGATGCCCATCAATTGGAGAATGGTTGAGTAAATTGTGGTATATGAACGTTATAGAGTATTATTGTTCTGTAAGGAATGATCAGGAGGATGATTTATTTCAGAAAGGCCTGGAGAGACTTACATGAACTCATGCTGAGGGAAATAAGAGAACCAGGAGATCATTATACAAGGAAACAATAATATTATATGATGATTATTCTGATGGACGTGGCTCTCTTCAACAATGAGATGACTGAGGCCTGTTCCAATCATCTTGTGACAAAGAGAGCCATCTGCACCCAGAGAAAAAAGCCTGGAAAGACTTACATGAACTGATGCTAAGTGAAGTGAATAAAAACTAGAGGAAACTATACACAGTAACAAAATTATTTGATCATCAACTGTGATGGACTTGGTTCTTTTCAACAATGAAGGGAACCAAAATAATTCTAATAGACTTGTAATGGAAAGTGCCATCAGCATCCAGAGAGAGAACTATGGAGACTGAATGTGGATCAAAGGATAGTATTTTCACTTTTTGTGTTGTTATAGTTTATTTGTTTGTTTGTTTGTTTTTTGCTTTCTCATGTTTTTCTCCCTTTTGATCAAATTTTTCTTGTGTAGCATGACAAATATGAAAATATCTTTAGAAGAGTTGTACATTTTTAACCTATATCAGATTGCTTGCTGTTTTTGGGAAAAAAAGAGAAAGGGAGAGAGGGAGAAAAACTTGAAACACAAGGTTTTGCAAAGGTGAATGTTGAAAACTATCTTTGCGTGCATTTGGAAATATAAAATACTATTTAAAAAATTTAAATTGTCTTAATTCTCAGAGAGCTGACACTCTAACTGAGGAGTAATACACATGTTTTTAAAAGTTCAATCAAATGACAGATGGAAAGGCCTGAAAATTGTAAGGGTTCAGTGGGCAGATAGCAAGCATTAGAAGTCCTAACATTTTGTTAGAAGATCAAGTGACAGAGCCTGGGATCTATAGGTAAAGCTGAAAGGCCTCAGAGGCAGTAACAGGGGAAAGAGTAAGGCATAAATAGTCACAGAACCATTGTAAGTGTCTCTTATTCTTATTTGGAAATGTTCCTTCCTTGAGTATTTATTCTAACTGAATCATATTTTCTACATGCCATAATATCTACTTTTCTTTGCAGAGAATCCAGCAGCAAAATGATAGTTTGAAGGGGAGGTAGATTCTAGAGAAGGTTTTTTTGTGTTTTGTTTTGTTTTTATTAAGAATTGAAGAGATCTGGCATGATTATAAGCAGCAGAAAAAGAGCCCATGGGTAAAGAGAGAATGAAGATTAAAAAAAAGGCAATGATTGAAGGGGAGAGTTCTAAAAGGAGACAGGAGGAGATGAGATATCTTATAAAAATGTTTTAAAGCATATAACATGCCAGGTTTGCATATGTATTGTCCATCCTAGAAAACTTTTTTTAGTTTATGGAATAAAACAAGCATTTCCATAGCATAATATGATTTTTTTTAAACTATGATTGTGTGTGAAATTGCAAATCTATTATGTACAATTTGCTATTCCTTTTAAATATATAATAAATGTAAATTTCCTCTTTTTTTCTTCCCCCCATATTCTCTTACCTTAGAGATGGCTACCATTAAATACACATACATATAAAATGCAAAATCATTCTATACATATTTCTTTTTATCAGTTCCTTCTCTAGATGCAGTTAGCACTTTATTTTTTTGTCCTTTGTAGTTAATTTGGGTATTTTTAATAGTCAAAATGACTTATTTGCTCAAAGTTATTCTTTAAAAAAATCACAGCTACTATTTACAACCTTCTCTTGGTTTTGTGCATTTTGCTCTTCATCATTTCATGTAAATCTGTCTTTTTCTCAGATCACTGAGCTTTTCATTTCTTATAACACAGTAGTATCCCATCACAATCATATACCATAATTTGTCCAGCTATTTTCCAATTGCAGGCATCCCTGAAATTTAGCTTTCTTATTTATCATGTATAAATATCTCCTTGTCACCTGACCTCCTTCCAAATGGCTAGTTTCTTCTTACACTGCTTCTGACTTCAATACCATACAACTACACTGGTCACTTCATTCTCCTCTCCCTTTTGTACATTGTCTTTTGTCATTAGAATAGTACCATAGAATATTTCCATAGAAGAGTCCCAACAGAATAGTGGTCATTGTCAATTGTCCTGGAAGAGATCCAAAATGACATCATAATATTGGGGTCAAAGTATTGTGTCTGACTGTGGTTGATCAGATAAATCACACACAAATAGTCCATTGGAAAAATTGGGGAAGATTCTCTAAATTTGCACATCTCCCATTTCTTTTGAGCTGTTACAATTCTACTTTGCTTATAGAGCACAGCACCTTCTTTGATGGAAACACACCATGCTAGGCAGTCTTGTACCAGTGTCTCCCATGTCTCCCAATCAATTAACAGAGTTCTTCAGAGATACTTTGAGAGTATCTTTGTATCACTTCTGACCTCCATGTGAATGCTTGCCTTGTGTAAGCTCTCCATAAAATAGTCTTTTAGCCAAATATATGTTTCCTCTCAAATAATGTAACTTGTTTATCAGAGTTACACTCTCTGCAGTAGAGTTTGGATGCTTAGCAGTTCAGCTCCAGAGAGGATCCCAATGGGGCTCTTTTTAATAGTGATTCAGGCCAGTTCCGATGGTCTTGTGATGGAGAGAGCCATCTGCCCCCAGAGAGAGAGATGTGGAAACTGAGTGTGGATCACAACATAGTATTTTCACTTATTTTATGTTGTTTGCTTGCATTTTGTTTTCTTTCACATTTTTCCCCTTTTGATCATATTTTTCTTGTGCAGCAAGATAATTGTGGAAAAATGTATAGAAGAATTGTGCATGTTTAACATATATTGGATTGTTTGCTCTTTGGGAGAGGAGGTAGGGGGAAAAGAGAAAAAAAAAGAAGAGAGAAACAAAGGTTTTACAAGGATAAATGTTGAAAGCTTTGCATATGTTTTACAAGGATAAATGTTGAAAGCTTTGCATATGTTTTGAAAATAAAAGGCTTTATTTTAAGAGAGAGGGAGACAGACATACAGAGAAAGAGAGGGAGAGAGACAGAGAGACAGAGAGAAACAGAGACAGAGAGAGAGAACCTCAGTGTCAAGTACCTTATCTTGCCAAGTGATCTTAGAATCTCTCCAAGACAATGCAAATGGAAGCAGTTCGATTTTCTGGCATGGTGCTGTTATATGTCTGTGAAACCTGGACAGTCTACCAGCACCATGCCAGAAAACTGAGTCAATTCCCATTAGAATTTAAGCTCCTAAAGGGTAAAACTGGCTTTCTTTTTGCCTTTATTTGTATATGCAACACTTAACACAGAAAATTACAGTCAAGAATCATTAACTTAACTTAGCAAAGCTTATTCCCTTGCCTAGATGAGTACCCAAACAGTTTCAGTGCTTACCTCACAAGGCTGTATGTGAGGAAAACATTTTACAGCTATAAAATCACTATAGAAATATAAATTATGATTGGATTGTACCCAGTGAACTAGTTTTTTAAAAAAAGCTTCTTATTTCCAAAACATACGCAGGAATAATTTTTCAACATTGACCCTGCAAAACCTTGTGTTCCAAATTTCCCCCCTTTTCCCCACTCCCTCCCCTAGATGACAAGTACTATAATATATGTTAAACATGTGAAAAATATATTAAATCCAATATATGCATACATATTTATACAATTATCATGCTGCACAAAAAATCATATCAAAAAGGAAAAATGAGAAAGAAAACAAAATGCAAGCAAACAACAACAAAAAGAGTGAAAATATTATATATTATGATCCACCCTCAGTTCCCACAGTCCTCTCTCTGGGTGCAGATGACTTCTCTCCATCCCAAGATCATCGGAACTGGTCTGAATCATCTCATTGTTGAGAAGAGCATGTCCATCAGAATTGATCTTCATATAATCTCGTTGCTGCAGTGTACCATGATCTCCTGGTTCTGCTCGTTTCACTTTGCATCAGAGTGAACTAGTTCTAACAAATACTTTTCATCTTGTTTTCCATGCAGGTCTCCAAGGCTGCAGCAGACCTCCTGGCTTACTGTGATGCCCACATCCGAGAAGACCCCCTTATTATACCAGTGCCTGCATCAGAAAACCCCTTCAGAGAGAAAAAGTTCTTTTGTACCATTCTCTGAGTCCATTTGTAATGCAACTGTCCCCTTTTCTGTCTGTGAAAGCCTCCCATAGAAATTATGCATGCCTTTAGCATTAGAGAATAATAGAGAATATGACTCTTCCTGCTGCCTAACTAAAAATGGCCAGGGTGCTGTGCTTTTTAAATTTACTTATTAAAAAAGCAGTGTACCTTTTTACAGCAAATGAAACATGTGCCAAGTAGAATTAAACATGGGGTTAGGGGTTGGGGTTTTTTTAATTATTATAAATCCCAAAATTTAAATGCATTAAGTTAATTCATTTCAGTGAATATATTTATTGGGGATGAGCACTGATTTTTCATGGAGGAAGGAAAATTGCAGCCAGTAATCATTAATATATCCAATTAAAGACCGTTTGACTAATTATACCATTATTATGTCCTTTCCTGGAGAGATACTAAGTCCTAGCTAATTTAGAGCATCTCTATTTCCTACTTTCCCATCCTCCTCTTTAAGAGAGAAGAGAAATGAGGATTGGCTTGTTCTCCCTCATTTGCACCCTAGGGAGGCTCCATGCCTTCCTGCAGTTACATACCCTATGTGGAGCGACCTTTGTCTTTCCTGTAGCACTGCCTGCTGTTAGTTGTTCTGTAAATTCCCCTTCTGCAACTGTGGAATGTTGAGTGAACACTATAGTAAATTTGCCTATAAATCCAAGCTGTGATTCTGCTGTTTTTATTTTGAATCGACCTAATTACCCAGAGTTCTTTTTCCCTCAAAACAGACATGCAAGAGGTATACAGGAAGCTAAGGAAACCATATTTCATTCCCATCTATTACTCTGCCTCCTACTCTAGTCTATTGAGAGTGATTTTCTTGCAGATCCAAAGATCAGTTATAATGGATTGTCAGCATTTATCAAATGAACACCATGGGCAAGCACTATACAAGAAGATATAGCCCAGGCTGCCCTTGAAGAGATCATAATCTAGTTGGAGAAAACAGGCTTGAAAAACATACAAAGAGTAGGTGCTAAATAAATGTTTATTGACTGACAAATTTAATAGTCTGCAGTGAAACAGTCACTTATCTTGCCACCTTCCCATCACTACTGTTGATGGGGAAGGGACTCCAAAAGGCTGGGGGTCACAGACCAGTGTCGTGAGGTGTCTCAAAAGAATTTGCAGGCTTGAACCCATATTCAAGTCAAGGGGCAAAATTTGTTGTAATAGTAACACCAATTGAAGTGGCTAAAGTCCAAAGAATTTAGCAAAGAACCAGAAACAAGGAAACACATTTATCTATGCCTTCATGTTATCAGTATGCTGATTTTATGGCCTAGAGGTAGAATAGAAGTGGTCTCAGAATTTGGTTATCACTGACCAGCAGATCTAGGATTATTCTAAAGCAAAAAGACTTTAGAATCATTGACAGACAAGATTGTCAGAACAATAGTATTCTAAGTTAAAGAGTCTCAGGGTCACTAATATATCTTCCCTAAAGTCTAAAGGACTTCCTAGGTCACAGAACTTTTATAATCATTGACAGAACAATGGCATTCTTAGATCAGAGGCCCTCAAGATCACAGATTCCAAAGCTAGAAGATTTAGAATCACTGACAGATTGTTAGAACAGAAACACCCTAAAATTATTGCAGTCTCCCCTAGAAGCTATATTCCATCACTACCTGAATTAGGAGGAGGCTAGCTCCCCACAATCTACCAGAAGAAACCTTCTCGAAAATTAACTTTGTTTAGGCTAAATCCTTTAGCGCTCCTCTAGTTCTCTTTAGTCTGTCCTTGAATTAAATCTATAGAATGAGGACTGGATGCAAACCAAAATGGTGCCTGGAGATGAGGAAAATAAATCTTGGGATAAAGAAACACTTGTTTTAGGTTCTCTTTCAGTCTTTTTGGAGATTGGAGCCCCATCCTTACTGTAGGACACTAGACAAATGATTGTCTTATTTTTTTACAATTTAGATATATTCCAAAGATCTATTATTTTATCACAGTAGATACTCCCTCCCACAGTGACAAATCATAGTATCTCCACACTTCAGTGGACAATTTTGAAAAGCAACATGGTATTGCTGAAGATTTGAAATCAGGATGTCCTGAGTTTGAATCTTGCATCAGATGCCTACTATCTATGTGAATCTCAGTTTCCTCATCTGTAAAGTGGGAATAAGGATACTTAAAATACTTGTGAAATACAGTGAGTGGTGAGTGCATAGAGAATCGACCTCAAGATTCAAGACTTGCCTCTTATTTATCCTGGCTAAATGACCTTGAACAAGTCACTTTATATATCAGTGCTTCAGGATATTCTCCAAGGCTGTTACAGAACATGTACCAGTGTGCATTGGGGGCAGGGAGGGGGAGAAGAGAGATATTCCTTATTGGGAGTTCCTCATGTCAATGAAATCAAAAGTCTAGTTCAATATACTTACTTCACAAATTTTTGTTTAAAGTATCATACCATCTATCACCATTGTCATTATCACCATTATTAATTATCATCATTTTTATTATCTTCATGAATTGCTGTGGCCAAAAAATTTTCACTTGGTGATAAACCCGTCCACTCTTAACCAGGATATATTCCCTGATGGAAATGCACCATTTCTCTCTAGAAATCATTTTTATCTTTCTATGTATACTTAGTGTTCAGAACAATACTTCCACCTTCTAAGATGCTTAATAAATGCTTGTTGACTGACTGACTTTTCTGTCTGTCAGAATTTTATCACCTACAAGCCACAACTGAACTAGGACTTCAGAGAAGGCCAATCTGTAAATAGGAGAGGAAGGTGTCCCTTCCTTTTCCTTTGATATGTCCTTAAAAAAAATGCAAGATGAGATTATTATTTGGGTAACCAGAAAATGTTGTTTGGGAGCACAAAGGAGATCCATGCTGTCCTTGCTTTCCACTCTCAACCAGAAAACGGCAAGGTTGAATTCCTCAATGATCCTACCTACTTGATTAGTTAGAAGGCAAGACTGTCTCCTCTAGTCCCTTCTAGCTGTTTCCTCTTCTGTTTGGGTAAAAGAATGGAGTTATTTCTCCAGGATGGATGCTAACACTCCAGGTAAACTATGGCTTATCAGTTTATTCTTTTAGGGGCAATCTAAGTGAACCCCAAGTTCAGACTTCAGGGTTTTGCTTGACAGAATTATAGGGTTATTAATAACAAAACTAAATTGTAATACAGTAACCACTAGGGTGGTCTTTTTTGCTTCTGCACCACAATTGCAGGATCCTAGTATAGAGAATCTGTGAAATACAAAATCCCTCAAGATCACTTCCATGCATACTCAAGTAACCTTATGTCAAAAGACATTAGGAACCAACTCATTTATAAAAAAGAGAATTTGTTTTGCAATCTGCCATCGGCAAGGGGATAGAAAAAATAGTATATTGTAGGGGCACTGTTTTGTTTAAACAAATAGAGAAATGAGAAAGAAAACAGCCCTTGGGATCCACAGTTGATTAAGGAAAGTCCAGGACTGTTTAGATTCTTCTTCCAAACTGCTTGATATTATCTCATTTGCTTTGCTATGGACAATGACACTGACCATCCCCGGGAGGAGCCCTATTGCTTTCCACCCCATTGAACAATCTCTGCTCTGCTCTCCATGGATATGGCTACTACTTCCACTCTGCCTTTCCAAGGGAGCCCTTCCTTTGTTCAGGTTCCACGTGTTGCCAAATCTTATACACACCTAATCTACATCACATGCTGTGTTACCTCAGTCCAGGGAAATTAAAAATTCTGAATAGGTATAGTTCACTCCTACCAGCAAGAGAGGCAGAATCTGTCCCCTGTTCCACATAAGCCATTACATACATGCTTCCCTAGAGTTTGGAATTTTGCAGTCCCTTACAAAATCAGATACAGTAGAGTTTGGGCATTAGTAATTTACACAACATAGCATCAAATACACATCAGTGCATAACAAAACAAGTCTGATTAGCCCAGTGTTTCAGGTAATCACTTCAATGCACTGTGCACTGCAAAATATAACAATTAATCTGTATCTCCCCCTTCACCGATCAAGAGGGTTATTACATTTAAATAAGTGCAAATTTATGCATTGTATGAGAATAATAAAGGGAAGCTAGATATCATCAAAGTTCATTTAATTTGACTGAAGAAACAATGTAAAATTTCTTACAAAGAAGTATTTCGCACAGCGACTAACATATAATAGGCATTTAATAAATGTTTATTGATTGATTAATATTGATTTTTAATAGACTAAAGACTTGATAGCTTTTAAATGACTCTGGGTCATCTCAGTGTTTTGAGATGTTATTAAAAGTTCTTTTAGTTCTAAAGTCCCATTAGTGTGTACTCATAATATCAATGTTAGGTACCTGAGAGTATATTATTTGTCAAGTAAATACAGATAAATTGCCTACTGTGTATGATAAAGTGACTCTAGAGTTCAGCTTATCTTCAGTCCTTTGGGATTTATGGCCAGGTATCTTTACTTTGCTGTTCCTAGCAACATAATTGACCTAAGAAAGCTGCAATACATAAAACGTATCAAGCAAAGGGGCAGAGGCTATGCTGGGGCACAGAATCTTTAGAGTTCAAATCTTTAGAGAACAAATTCCTTCATTTGTTCCAGGGAGACTGGAAGAAAGTCAAGACAAAAAAAAAAAAAAAAAGCCGGACACATCCCTCCTATCCTTATTCCTTTTGCTTATCCATCTCCAGGCTGCTTAGGGACACAGTGCTGGAATCAGGAGGAGGACCTGAGTTCAAACTTGACCTCAGAAGTTTACTAGCTATCTAGTAAGTCACCTAACCCAACAAGTCACTTACCTCCATTTGCCTCAGTTTCCTCATGTGTAAAATGAGCTGAAGAAGAAAATAGCAAAGTATTCCAGTATCTTTGCCAACAAAACCCCAAGTAGGGTCAATAGGAATAAGGAACAACAAGCTTCCCTCCCTCCCCTCACTACTTTTTCCTAGTTCTCTTTTGTTTTCTCTGTAATAACCAAGTTTTGGGTTTTTTTTTTCTTTAAACTGGGCAAAAGAGACCATTTTGGGGGGGCTCATTTCTTACTTAGTTTTAATCACTGATTGAGCCAGACTGAGACTTTAACTTAAAAAGGTCAAGGTCTCTCACTGCATCTAGGGCCATTCTCTAGTCATCCTGATCTCTATCTTGCCACTAGACCCAGATGCCTCTGGAGGAGACTGAGACTTTGGTGAGACTTGCAAGCCCTCCCTTCCTTAAATCCAATTCACTTGCAAGTCTATGGCATTACTTTTATCATTGGTTCTCTTTGAGAACAAAGGGAAAACAACAACAACAACTAGGAGGAGGAGGAGGAGGAGGAGATTGTATCTGGAGTCAGGAAGACATGAATTCAAATATTCCCTCAGATACTAGGTAAGTGACATTGACCAAATCCCTTAACTTCAGCCTGCCTCAATTTCCTGATTTTTAAAATAAAGATAATAATAACATCTACTTTACAGGATTGCTGTGAAGTCAAATGAGGGAATTAGGAAAACACTAAGGGGAGTGCCTTGCACATAGTTGGTACTTAATAAATAGTGGTTTCTATCCTTCATTTGTGGATGCACGAGTCTGCCTATCATTCCCGTTTCACATACTCTTCACCAGTAGTTCGATGGTGTTTTCTGGTTCAACTTTCTTTTTTGACTCTAGCTGTTTTGGATTCTCCACTGCATAAAGGGTTATCTGAAGCATAGAGCGAGGAAACAAATGATTGACCCCTTGGAAGTGAGCAGCAGGGAATCTTTCTGTACTGTGCTGTTCTCACCATGGGCAATCAAGAAAAGTCAGTTGTTCAGAAGAGGACGTCCATGGCTTCTAACTCCCTAGGCATTCAGCTCAGAGCTCTCCCTTCACAAGAGTCCCTGTTTCTCAAACCACTAATTTGCCTCAGTAATGTACCAATCCTGTCACTCATTCATCCTGCCAGAGATGAACCTGGCTTTTTAAGAAATATACTTTGACTCCAACTGGCTTATTGTACATTGTCCTTTGTGAATAGAGGTTGTTATTGTTGTTCATCCTATATTTTCAAAGAGGATCAATGTCATCTTAAGTGTGAATTCCTGACTTCTCCATCAAGAGGAACTGCCAATTTGGCCTATTTGCTATTTCTCCACACTATCTTCCAAATTCCAGACTTTTTTGAGGTTGTCCCCCAGGCCTAGAATGCCTTCTCTCATCATCCCCACCTTCTTGGAAGAAGGAACCTCCTTCTACAAGTACCTTCTTCCAGAGCCTTTCCTAATCCTCCTGCTCCAAGTTAGTGACCTTTTCCATTGCCTTATGTTTACTTTACATAGATTTGTTTATATATTGTTCCCCCAGTAGAGCATAAACTCCTAAAGATTAGGGACTGTTTCAGTTTCAGCCTTTCCTAATCCTCCTGTCTCAAATTAGCGACCTTTTCAATTGTCTTATATTTACTTTGTATAGATTTGTTTATATATTGTTTCCTCAGTAGAGCATAAACCCCTAAAGATTAGGAACTGTTTCATTTTTAAATAATTGATTGAAAAGACAGTAGTATATTCAGGGTTTATGACTTAGCAGAGTATCTGGAACAGAGTAAGCGCTTAATAAATGTTGATTGATTGATTTGGTGTCATGGCCACTATGATTTGCCTTCCTGATATATCCACCAAGCACTTGAACCTCTAGCAAAGAGAGTACATAATTAAAGGCAGAAAGAAGGAAAAGAAGCAGCACTGAATCAGTTTCCTCACTATATGCTCTAAGTGATTATGAATATCACTAAAAACTAAAGTGGCCATAAACACTGTGGTTGATGAGAGAAAAGGGAACCAGAAGATAGGTGATCTGGACTTCTGCTCCAATTCTGTTACTTGCTAACTATCTGACTTTCAGAAAAGTATTCAATCTCTCTCACTCTCAGTCTCTTCATCTACAAATGGAGATAATAGTTTGTTTTGTGACCCAGAAGTGATCATGACAATAAGTGCTTTGGTAGCATTCAGCGCTATGTTAACTATTCCCAAAATAATAAGGGTTATGTATAAATGTCAACTATTACTAATGGCATTATTTAGGGAAGAAAGCATTAGATGTAAATTGGCTCATCAAGAACTATAGATATGCAAGTGGTAATTATTGTTATTGTCAATATTAGTTATTTTTGTATTACGATAAATGAAGAAGCTTTTTCTTTCAAGACTAAATTAAAGCTATATCAGGAATTTGGATTAGAGGAAACTAAAAGTTCCTTTTAGTGACAAGATCCTAGGATTCTTTAATTACTTGTAGATGATTCCTTCATAGTGATTGTCCCAAAAGATTAGCCTAATCACATTTGATTTATTTGAGTCATTCACAGAATCACAGAGATGGAAGGGACCCCAGAGACCAACTAGTACTACCTGTCCTGGAACAGGAATTCTCTTGAAAACATCTCTGATGGGTGGCCATCTGCCCTTTGCCAGAAATCTAGTGAGGGCCGACAGGTTCTCCCCCTTGGGGCCAAGTAGGACAAATCTAACTCCTTTTTCATGTGACAAATCTTTGAAGGTAGCTATCATAACCCCTCTAACTCTTGTCTCCTTCTGTCTCAGGAGCCCTACTTCTTTCAACTGAACCTTATATGGCATGACTTTGTGACTTTTCACCTTACTGGTCATCCTTTTTCTGAATCCTCTCCCACTAATCAGTGTCTTTTCACCCAAGAAAAAGCTAGCTGACAAATTGGCTAGAGTGATGAACTTGGAAAAGGAAGTTGTTGCTTTTGAGTTGTTTCACTCAAATATGACTCTTCCTGATCCCCTTTGGGATTTTTCTTGACAGAGATACTGGAATGGTTTTCCATTTCCTTTTCTAACTCACTTCCCAGATTAGGAACTGAGGCAAACAGGGTTAAATGGTTTGCCCATTGTTACACATGTAGTACATGTCTGAGGCCAGACTTGAACTCTTGAAGATTAAATTAATTATAATTAATATTCCTCTAAAATAAGAAAAGTTGTAATTTGGCCTTGGTCAAGCTATAGCTGGAATATAGTATTCAGTTCTTGATTCCTAGCCTCATACGAATTAGCAGTGCAATATAACAGACAAAAAGAGCAAACATACTCAAGGTACATTAGTAAATCTCTAGCTTTTGAAGTAACAGAAGATAATAATTCTTTTATATTCTGCAGTGGGGCAGCCACATGGCTCAGTGAATACAGCACCTGGTCTGAAGTCAGGAAATTAAATCTTCCTGAGTTCAAATCTGGTCTCAAATTAATTGTGTGACCCTCAGCAAGTTGTTTGATTCAACTTCCTTATCTATAAAATGAGCTGGAGATGGAAATGGAAAACCACTCCAGTATCTTTCCCAAAAAAACTTCAAATGGGATCATGAAGAGTCAGACATGACTGAAAAATGATTGAAAAAATAGAAAAAGAAAAATGCTGTGTCCTGGTCAGACCATACCTACTCAGTTCTGCATATTACACTTTAAGTAGGATCTTGAGAAGTAAAAGTGTATCTGGAGAAGGGAAATCTCACAGTACAAGGATTGGAGACCATATGAAGATGGCTTAAATGGCTAGGAATACTTAGCTTTGAAAAGAGAAAGCTTAAC